>NC_057806.1:334353544-335017248 GCF_018294505.1 Triticum aestivum | reverse complement strand
GGCATCGATCGGCTTCAGTTAGCAGCAGTAGTGAAGGAATCGCTCGACCGGGTTCAGTTAACATCCATCGATCGATCGCTCGGGTTCAGTAACGCGTAGCCTGCAGTGCAATCGCTCGGGTTCAGTTAGAGCCCAACGCCTCGCTCGGGTTCAGTTAGAGCCAACGCCTCGCACACACGTGCGTACGTGTACGAGAGAAACGCGCATCGCTCGGCCCCCGACCTCCCACCGTAACCGGGAACTCCTCGAAATTTTCCTCCCCCTCGCTTCTACCATGGTTTTTTTCGTCATGGACGGCCCAAAGAATGTCATGCAGCTGCGTCTCCGGCCCACCCAGGACGAAAAGCCCATTTTCTGTCATGATTTTTTGTCAGAGAAGTAGGAGCCCACCACATCTATGATGATACCGGGTTTTGTCACAATTATCGTCATAGAAGTGTCATATGTATGACATAATTTTTTTTCGTTCGGCCCAAAATGTCACGTATGTGTCTTTTTTTGTAGTGCTACCTCCTCTTGAAGGATCCGCTCCTCCTCTTTCGAGGGCGACACTCAGTCAGCTCGCATGGGAAGAGGCATGGCGTCAGTGAGGGAAGTGGAGGATGTGGGTGGTGGGATGAGGTATTCGTACTTGGCGATGGGGAGGGATGTGGAGGCTATGGGTGGAGGTGTTCAATTAGAGTTTGTGGGATATTCAGCCATGGCGACGGTCTTTTTATAGCCGTGTGCGGCGGCTGGCGAGAAAATGTGGCATGAAACATGGCGTTATAGCCACGGGTAGTTGGCACGCGGCCGACCGCCCTTAATTGGCATGCCACGCCATTGATACATGGACGCGGGTAGTTGGCAAGCAGCCGACCGCCCTTAATTGGCATGCCACGCCATTGATACATGGCGTCTACCCTCTCTATCATTGACAGGGTGAGGAGATGGGCCGCACATGAGGATGGTTAAGGAGGTGAATTTTCTTCCAGCAAGAACGTTTGGCTAATAGCGCGTGCCCTATATGGAGCCCCCAGCCACCAAAGATGGAGTGTCGCTGGCTAGATATGACTCGTGCTCCATAATTTGTGGCGACTCGGAGCTAGATGTCGAATGTGCTAGAGCGGTTTTTTTGGCCAAAACCACCATATCAGTGGTTAGTCGATCGGGCCGGTATATAGTTGTACACAAAGCTTCATGGGCATGCTCACACTTGGGTAGCGTGCAGCGACCATGAGTGTGAGGTCATGGTTAGACCGGTCAATCGTATGCCACGTGAGCAAAATTAAGCAAGTGACGTGGCGGGGGCGCGGTGTTTATCCGGTCTCGTGTTAGATCTTATGATTTGGTTAGTTAGCCTACGAGAACAAGTCACAAGTTTTTTTTACTATGCATCTAGTTCGTTGCTATCTCTATCTTTATCACTCACGCGATATTGCTGGATCGGGCTTTCGTCCATTGTCCAAGATTCCCCGCTATAAAAGAGAGTAGGTGGAAACATTAACGTATCTTTTCGCTCCCTTCCTTTCCCTTTCCGCATCGTCCTTCTCTATTGGGGGCTCCCAACACCTCAGCCACACATCTTTTTCGTTCGCTCCCCATTTTATTCTCTAAGGAGATAGGAAAAACTCAAATTGGAGCAAAAAACTATAGATAAAGGCCACTAGTGACCGTACTTTTGAACATCTTAACAAGCTTCGTTACCATATTTAATGTATTTTGAAGTCGGGTGAGGAAAGTGAGACACTTGAGTTAAGTTTAGCTATATATATTGTAGGTAGTACTACGTAGATGAATTTCTATGTTTGGTAAAAAAGGAGTGTACGTTGGCACTAGCAGATTGGCGACGGAGGCGTTGCGAGGAGGCGCCAATCCAATCCCAACTCGTGTAGGGCAGGGCAGCAGAATCGAGGGATTCCTCCTAGGCGGGTGGGCGGGCGGCATCCACCTCGGGATCCGAGCGGATCATATCAGGGTCATTTTTTTGCAGAGGTGGGGTCTCCTCAGGCGCAGACAGACGGAGTGCAGGAGGGAAGGAGGGGCAGCTTTCCTTTTGGAAAAAGCCACATGCAGTCCCGTGCAAGTACTACTACTCGTCTATCGGCCCCTGCGGACAGCACTGCTCTCTTTTCCTCGCAAAAAAGCAAAAGAAAAAGAAACAAGAACGGCAGTGCTCTTCCAAGGGGTGGGGTGATGGGGGCAGAATCAGATCAGGTACAAAGCCTGCGTGGAAAGCAGCCTTTCTCTCCATCGCCGCAAACAAACAGGGCAGATTCTATTCTCAACTTTTCTTCACGGGCATTTGAAGTTGAAATGATCCGATGCATGCTAGCTAGACATGAATTTGAAGATGAAATAATTCTTCGATGCATGCAAGGATGGATGGATTATGGATCGATCCATGATTCTACCAACGACCACAACTCCTCAGGGCTAGACGCGTATGTATACTCTATCACATGCTGGACAGATGGAGGGAGAGGTCAGGTCGCCAGGACGTGCTGCTGACCTCGGTCTGGACGTGGACCAACTTAGAGACGAGCCGCTCGCCAGGACGTGCTTCATCTGCTCCAAGTGGGTCTGCTGCCAGGAACTGCGGAATGGACATGCATGCATGCACGACGCGGGGTTCAGCTGTGGAGGAAAAGCAAGAGGGGGAATGGAACTAGCTTTAATTCTGATGGTAGACGGCGGTCCATGGAGACGCCGGCGCAGAGAGAAGCGACAAAAGCAAAAGGAAAAATTCTCCAACTTTGTAACTAAGCACTGCATTAATTAGTTCATACGTGGTCGAATCAATCTGGCACACAAGTATTTGTAACTCGCATTAAGCAACGTACGTACTACATCAGGTGGGTGATGAACTGATGCATGTTAATCATGCATGCAACGTTGGCTAGTAATTCAAGCTAGTTCATCACCTGATGTAGTACGCTTGAATACCCTCAAAAAAATTCTATAAAATGATTCGTGTTTGCATATTGCAGTCGTACGTTTGAATACGTACCATCAAAAAGAAAAAAAATCTATCCGTTAGACAGCTCGAGGCCAGGACCCTTGATCTTCATGAGCATGCATCGAATTATTTCAACTTCAAATTCATGTGTTGCGTTTCCACGGATGGATGGATCGATGATTCCACCAACGATCACAACTCATCAGGCTAGACGCATGCAGGTGGGTGGTACCTATGAAGAGTTGGCGACAGTTTGTGTGTTGTACGACGACTACATGCACTATGGACATGCATGCACGGTGCACGGTTCAGCCGTGCAGAAAAACAAGAGCGGGGAATGGAACTTTTAGTTGTGAGGATAGCAAAGATGGCCATGCATGACGGTGGTTCGATCCAACTTTGCAGGCACACTGCATTAATTAGTTGGTACGTACGTGGTTGAATCGATGGCGGCATTGGCTAGTCATGCATGCATGGCATCGGCATGCCTTAGATGCTCCCATGATACGAGCTTCTGGTCCGTCGGATCTCAGATCCAACTGCTCCTAGTAGGTTCTGAAAGGTTGCCGTACTTGTTCGCAATTTTTAGATTTTAAAAGGTCTTTTTTTGCAAAATGTTGAAAGCCTTACAGAAGCCGTCAGATTTTAGATCCAACGGCTCCTAAAAACTCGTATCATGGGAGTATCTAAGGCTCCGTATCACATGATACTCTCCCGCATGGGCATGGCCACATTGCGCGCCCGCGCCTGGCCGGCCTTGTTAATCGATGGCACACAAGCATGAATTTGTAGTTCGCATTAGCAACGTGTACGTACATCGATCGCTACATGTATGCGGTTTTTTTTACCCTCAAAAGAAAACTTGAGCTGATCGCGCATCTAACCATGCATGCAGCATTGCATAGTAAGGAGGAGTATACTATGGTACCGCGTCCTTGGTGCGCTTGCATTTGACTAACAGTGGGCAAATAAAGCTTGCATTTGCATAGTAAGTAGAGTAGCACGCTTGCATATACTATAGGTGAACTCATGTAAGTCTCGAGTGGAATGGACGAGAATAAAAGTGCGTGAACCACACGAAATGCACAGCTAGCCTTCTTCTGACGGAGGATCTCGCAGCAGAGAAAGCATGTTGGCGGCATGTTGGCGGTGCTCAGCCTTACAGCTTTCATCCTTTGCACCACAAGACTGTGGTAGACTTGTAGTACGACTCCATCGTCGAGTATCTTCTCCCCACCCCCTACCCCACCCTCCACCCCCCTCTCTCTCTTTCTCTCTCTCTCACATACAGACACAGTCGACGCCCTAGGGCAATAAAGCCTCCCCTCTTTCGACTGCGCCTGCGCCTGGGCAGCAAACAGTCTGCCATTCACATACGCATAATCAGATGGCGTCCGGAGGAGGAGGACGGGGCTTTGGCCCTCCGCCGCCACCGCCTAAGCCCGCCGGAGATACGACCGGTGCTCAAGTCAATGGGACTGCGCCTCCCCTTCACGCGAGCGCGAGTGCAAGCGCCACCGCTCAAGCCGACGGGACGGCGACTCCACTCCACGGGACCGCGACTGCAAGCGCCACCGCTCAAGCTGAAGGGATCGCGCCTCCACTCCACGGGAGCGTCACTCAAGCCGACGGGACCGCGCCACCACTCCATGGGAGCGCAAGTGCAAGTGCTGCGGCAACCGGGTACGTGGGCAAGGGCGCGATCAGACCTCAGATGCGGGAAGCGGCAAGTGCTGGTTCGAGGGAGGTGAACATCAACTCCGGCACGACGACCGTCCAATCAGACCCGCCGGTGACGTTATCTGCTCTCGGGTAAACGCCCTCTTCCTCTTCCTTCTTACGTTCCTTTTCGTGCCTTGATCTCTAGTGTCGGGGATTCGTTTAAGATTCCTTCAAATCCTTGTAGCAACGACGGCACGTGCACGAGGATGGAGGCACGGATATCGACCCGGCGAGAGCAGGGCTTGAGGATCTCAAACGTCGCCGATGCTGCCACCAACCCACCCAGGCGCCATGATCCAAGGTTGCCGTCTTTCTTTTCCCATATAGCTAGTATGCCCTTGTTCCATATAGTCTGCCGTGCTCGAAACTCACTCTGGAGGACCAGCAACAGGGTGGTGCCTCATATCCAGGCAGGCGCAGGATCTTCGTTTCCTATGGCGCGAGGAATTCACATGCAAGGGTAAACATCTCCCTCTCCCAACCCGCATTTTACTCTTTGACAGCAGAGCCTGATTTACCGGAATACCTCTCTGTAATCTCTATTTTTCCAGCAATTACTCTCTGTTCGCGTTTTTGCATTCATCAGCAACACGCCCTGGTTCCTTCATTCTAGGGACCCAAGTTCTTCAGGGGAAGAACACGAAGTAGACGAAGGCCCTTTGGGCTTTTACTCACGTTTAGCATTTTCTAGGTAGAAATAATTGAGTGAGATGTGCCGTAAGTGGGCTGTGTGGGCTGGTGGGACTGAGGTAGTACTACTGTCACTAGTAGAAAAGAGGGCTTTGCTTCAGGCCGGGTCAGCCCATTAGTCCCGGTTCAGTCCAGAACCGGGACCCATGGGGCATTGGTCCCGGTTCGTGAGACCAGGGGCCTGCCGGGCCTCGTGGGGGCATTGGTTCCGGTTCGTCATGCCCCTTTGGTCCCGGTTGGTGGGACGAACCGGGACCAATGGGCCTCGCTCCTGGCCCACCACCATTGGTCCCGGTTGGTGGCTTGAACCGATACCACAGGCTTCCCTTTAGTCCCGGTTCATGCCACGAACCGGGACCAATGAGGTGCCTATATATACCCCTCGCCCGCGAGCAGAGCACCCCAATGCTCTGTTTTTCTCTGGCCGGCGAGGGGAGGGCTTTGTGGTGCTCTAGCTCACCTCCTATGCACATGAGGTGTTCGATGAAATGCCCGAGCCACACTAGTTAAGCATTCTCCTCTCGAAGCTCGACCTCAAAGTTCCATTTTCCTCGAGATTTGTCTAGGTTTAGCGGCCCGTCACGTCCCATTCCCATCTTCACCGCCGTCGATCGCCCGCACCGATCTCGTCGCCGACACCACCGTGGTGAGCCTCTTGTTCTAATCTTCTTTTTGAAAGAAAAAATTCTTAATTTAGATAGATACTTGTCTAATTTTCTTACTTTTATTATTGCTTGTTATTATATAGTGCGATGGTTTTGGTATCCGCCCCCGTCGGCCCTCGTCCTGGGTATGATTTGGATGTGGTATATATATTATCTTTTTATAACTATTTGGTTCATTTATTGTTTATGACAATTATGCCAACCAACGTGACATAGATTTTATTTATCTAGGAGGTAGTTGAACCGGAAATTCCAACCGACCCTATTGTCGAGAGATTAAATTTAGTTGAAGAAGAAAACAATTACTTGAAGGAAAAAATAAAAAAAATTGAGGAGGGGAAGATGATATTGGAGTTGCATGTTGCGGATGTCGTCGATGATCACAAGATCAAGATGGATGCAATGCGGTTGAAGATGAGAAAGATTAGAAAATATGCCATTCATACCGAGGCTTGGTATCATTATGCCGTTGGATCAATTGTTACCTTGGTTGCGATTATGATCGCATTTGTTTTCGCATTGAAATGTTTTACATAGTTTCAATGTATGGTTTAGTTAATTAGATGCTCTGGAGAGCTATATGTTGTTAGATGAGAACTATGTATGTACTTTAGTTTTAATGTGATGATGAACTTTTATTAATTTGGTCACTTAATTATCTATTCATGATGTTATGTAATGGTTTTTGACACACTTAATTATATATAATGCACGCAGATGAACCGGCAATGGATGTACGGTGAAAGACACACCTCCGAGTACATTAAGGGCGTGCATGATTTTCTCGAAGTGGGTGAGGCAAACAAGCAGAATGGTTTTATGTGTTGTCCATGCCCTAAATGTGGGAATACGAAGTCTTACTCTGACCGGAAAATCCTTCACACCCACCTACTTTACAATGGTTTCATGCCACACTATAATGTTTGGACGAGGCACGAAGAAATAGGGGTTATGATGGAAGACGGCAAAGAAGAAGAGGATGATGACAACTATGTGCCCCCCTGAATACGGTGATACTGCAACGGGGGAAGCTGCTGAAGATCAAGAGGAACCAGACGATGTGCCCAATGATGCTGCAACGGGGGAAGCTGCTGAAGATCATGAGGAACCAGACGATGTGCCCGATGATGATGATCTCCGCCGGGTCATTGTCGATGCAAGGACGCAATGCGAAAGTCAAAAGGAGAAGCTGAAGTTCGATCGCATGTTAGAGGATTACAAAAAAGGGTTGTACCCCAATTGCGCAGATGGCAACACAAAGCTCGGTACCGTACTGGAATTGTTGCAGTGGAAGGCAGAGAATGTTGTGCCTAACAATGGATTTGAGAAGCTACTGAAAATATTGAAGAAGAAGCTTCCAAAGGATAACGAATTGCCCGACAGTACATACGCAGCAAAGAAGGTCGTATGCCCTCTAGGATTGGAGGTGCAGAAGATACATGCATGCCCTAATGACTGCATCCTCTACCGCGGTGCGTACAAGGATCTGAACGCATGCCCGGTATGCGGTGCATTGTGGTATAAGATCAAACGATATGACCGTGGTGATGTTGACGGCGAGCCTCACAGGAAGAGGGTTCCTGCAAAGGTGATGTGGTATCCTCCTATAATACCACGGTTGAAACGTCTGTTCAGAAACGAAGAGCATGCCAAGTTGATGCGATGGCAAAGTGAGGACCGTAAGAAAGACGGGAAGTTGAGAGCACCCGCTGACGGGTCGCAGTGGAGAAAAATCAAGAGAAAGTACTGGCCTAAGTTTGCAAGTGACCCAAGGAACGTATGGTTTGGTTTAAGCGCGAATGGCATTAATCCTTTCGGGGAGCAGAGCAGCAATCACATCACCTGGCCCGTGACTCTATATATGTATAACCTTCCTCCTTGGATGTGCATGAAGCGGAAGTTCATTATGATGCCATCTCTCATCCAAGGCCCTAAGCAACCCGGCAACAACATTGATGTGTTCCTAAGGCCATTAGTTGAAGAACTTTTACAGTTGTGGAATAGAAATGGTGTACGTATGTGGGATGAGCACAAACAGGACGAATTTAACCTGCACGCGTTGTTGTTTGTAACCATCAACGATTGGCCCACTCTCAGTAACCTTTCAGAATAGACAAACAAGGGATACCACGCATGCACGCACTGTTTAGAAGAAACTGAAAGTATATACCTGGACAAATGCAGGAAGAATGTGTACCTGGGCCATCGTCGATTTCTTCCGACCAACCATCAATGTCGAAAGAAAGGCAAGCATTTCAAAGGCGAGGCAGATCACCGGAAGAAGCCCGCCATGCGTACCGGTGATCACGTACTTGCTATGGTCAATGATTTACACGTAATCTTTGGAAAGGGTCCCGGCAGACTGGCTGTTCCGAATGACATTGAGGGACACACACCCATGTGGAAGAAGAAATCTATATTTTGGGCCCTACCCTACTGGAAAGACCTATGGGTCCGCTCTTCAATCGACGTGATGCATGTGACGAAGAACCTTTGCGTGAACCTGCTAGGCTTCTTGGGCGTGTATGGGAAGACAAAAGATACACCTGAGGCACGGGAGGACCTGCAACATTTGCACGAAAAAGACGGCATGCCTCCGAAGTAGTATAAAGGTCCTGCCAGCTACGCTCTTACGAAAGAAGAGAAAGAAATCTTCTTTGAATGCCTTCTCAGTATGAAGGTCACGACTGGCTTCTCATCGAATATAAAGGGAATAATAAATATGCCAGAGAAAAAGTTCCAGAACCTAAAGTCTCATGACTGCCACGTGATTATGACGCAATTGCTTCCGGTTGCATTAGGGGGCTTCTAGCGGAAAATGTCTGATTTGTCATTTTGAAGATATGTGCATTCCTTAATGCAATTTCTCAGAAGGTGATCGATCCAGAAATCATACCAAGGCTAAGGAGTGATGTGGCGCAATGTCTGGTCAGTTTCGAGCTGGTGTTCTCACCATCCTTCTTCAATATCATGACGCATGTCCTAGTTCATCTAGTCGACGAGATTGACATTCTCGGGCCCGTATTTCTACACAATGTGTTCCCCTTTGAGAGGTTCATGGGAGTCCTAAAGAAATATGTCCGTAACCGCGCTAGGCCAGAAGGAAGCATCTCCATGGGCCATCAAACAGAGGATGTCATTGGGTTTTGTGTTGACTTCATTCCTGGCCTTAAGAAGATAGGTCTCCCTAAATCGCGCTATGAGGGGAGACTGACTGGAAAAGGCACGCTGGGAGGGGCCTCAATAATATGCAGGGACGGATATTCTTGGTCTCAAGCACACTACACAGTTCTACAGAACTCTACCTTGGTGACCCCGTATGTCGATGAACACAAGAACAGTCTGCGCTCCAAACACCCGGAGCAGTGCGACGACTGGATTACATGTGAACACATCAGGACTTTCAGCAGTTGGTTGGAAACACGTCTCAGAGGTGACAACACTGTTTGTGATGAGCTGTACTTGTTGTCCAGGGGACCATCTTTGACTGTATTGACTTACAAAGGATACGAGATAAATGGGAATACATTTTACACGATCGCCCAAGATCAAAAGAGCACCAACCAAAACAGCGGTGTCCGCTTTGATGCAGCAACCGAGAGGGGAAAGGACACATATTATGGTTACATAGTGGACATATGGGAACTTGACTACGGACATGATTTTAAGGTCCCTTTGTTTAAGTGCAAATGGGTCAATCTGTCAGGAGGCGGGGTACAGGTAGACCCACAGTACAGAATGACAACAGTGGATCTCAACAGTCTTGCGTATCCAGACGAACCGTTCGTCCTAGCCAATGATGTGGCACAGGTTATCTATGTGAAGGACATGTCTACCAAACCGAGAAAAATAAAAGATAAGGAAGCGAATACATCATACGATGAGGCAAAGCGCCACATAGTTCTTTCAGGAAAAAGGGACATCGTGGGAGTGGAGGGCAAGACAGACATGTCTGAAGATTATGAAAAGTTTCATGAAATTCCTCCCTTCAAAGTCAAGTCTGACCCAAGCATCCTCATAAACGATGAAGATTATCCATGGTTACGGTGCAATAAGCAAATGACACAAGCGAAGAAAAAGTGAAGACTTTCTCCCGCAACTATTATGATGATACCATGCCAACTTTGTAACAGACGAGTATGATACCATTGTCCGTTTTGTACATGCACATGCTATGTGGGTGAAATTATGATATCATGCCAACTTTCAACTTTTTCAGAGTTCATTTGAAATGCTTTAATGTCTTATGGTTCGGCCCTCGTAATACCATTATTCAAATTTTAACTATTCAAATTTGAAAATTAATGGCACTAACAGAAAGTTTATAATTTTTCTGACCTAAAAGCAAAAAAGAATTAAAAAATAAAGCAAAAAACAAAAGAAAATAAATAATGCAAAAAACAAAACAAAAAAATGAAAAAAAAACTATTTTTATAGTAAAGTTAATCACAAACTTGTGATTCACACAAATTTCAAAGAATTCAAATTTTAACTACTTAAATTTGAAAACTAATGGCACTAACAGAAAGTTTATAATTTTTCTGACCTAAAATCAAAAAGTATTAAAAAATAAAGCAAAAAATAAAAGAAAATAAATAATGCAAAAAACAAAGCAAAAAACTAGAAAAAACTATTTTTATAGTAAAGTTAATCACAAACTTGTGATTCACACAAATATCAAAGAATTCAAATTTTAACTATTCAAATTTGAAAACTAATGGCACTAATAGAAAGTTAATAAATTTTGTGACCTAAAAGAAAAATAATTAAAAATAAATTTTAATAAAATAAATAAAAATAAAAACAATAAGTATTTTGTTGTAAGTAGAAACAAAATAAAATAAATAAAGCAACAAAGAAAACAAAAAAAGTGCCACCTACTGGGCCCCCACGGCCTGAATACGACTAGAAACCTTACCATGGGCCAGGATTCAGGCCCGCAGGTGGCCCAGTAGGCCCACAGGCACACATCGTATGGTTAGGCCCGAAAACCTACAATTGAGAGGAGCTCGAGAGGGTGGGCGCGACAGCGCTTATAAACCACTCTCGAGCTCTCTCAGCTAGCGAGGTGGTACTGAAATTTTGACGCGGGGCAGCACAAGGCCTTTGGTCCCGGTTGGTACCACCAACCGGGACTAAAGGGGGCATTGGTCCTGGTTCGTGGCACCAACCGAGACCAATGCTCCTCGCCCCTGGCTCATGACCATTAGTCCTGGTTTGTGCCACAAACCGGCACTAAAGGGTTAGTCCTTGTTGTGGGCAGAGTTTAGTCCCACCTCGCCAATTGAAGGGGGCTCACACTGGTTTATAAGCCCTTTCCTCTCTGCCTTGTTGAGCTCCTCTCAAAGTGAAAATAGATGCCCTTATAGAGAAAAGTTTAACCTAAATTTAGAGTGAATTTCTCTGAAATACATAGAAATTTACTATGAATTTAGGTTGAATTTTCTCTATAAGCGCATCTATGCTCATTTTTTCAGTAAGTTAATCACAAACTTGTGATTCACACAAATTTCAAAGAATTCAAATTTTAACTATTCAAATTTGAAAACTAATAGCACTAACAGAAAGTTTATAATTTTTCTAAAACTAATGGCACTAACAGAAAGTTTATAATTTTGCTAACCTAAAAGCAAAAAGAATTAAAAATTAAAGAAAAAACAAAAGAAAATAAATAATGCAAAAAAACAGGAAAAACTATTTTTATAGTAAAGTTAATCACAAACTTGTGATTCACACAAATTTCAAACAATTCAAATTTTAACTATTCAAATTTGAAAACTAATGGCACTAACAGAAAGTTTACAATTTTTCTAAAACTAATGGCACTAACAGAAAGTTTATAATTTTGCTGACCTAAAAGCAAAAAGAATTAAAAAAAGCAAAATAAGGAAAATAAATAATGCAAAAAACAAAACAAAAAAGTGGAAAAATACTATTTTTATAGTAAAGTTAATCACAAACTTGTGATTCACACAAATTTCAAAGAATTCAAATTTTAATTATTCAAATTTGAAAACTAATGGCACTAACAGAAAGTTTATAATTTTTCTGACCTAAAAGCAAAAAGAATTAAAAAAATAAAGCAAGAAACAAAAGAAAATAAATAATGCAAAAAAACAAAACAAAAAAAGTGGAAAAAAATAAAAATAGCAACATTAAGTATTTTGTCGTAAGTAGAAACAAAATAAAATAAATAAAGCAACAAACAAAACAAAAAAGTGCCTCCTACTGGGCCCCCATGGCCTGAATATGACTAGAAACCCTACCATGGGCCAGGATTCAGGCCTGCAGGAGGCCCAGTAGGCCCACAGGGAGATAAAGTGACTTTAGGCCCGTAAGCCTGCATTTTAGAGGAGCTCGAAGTGGTCAGCGCAGTAGCGCTTATAAACCACTGTCGAAGCCTCTCGGCTAGCGAGGTGGGACTAAACATCCCACCGCACCGTGCCAGTTCCAGCACAAGGCCATTGGTCCTGGTTCGTGGCTCGAACCGGGACGAAAGGCTGCATTTGGTCCCGGTTGGTGGCACAAACCGGGACCAATACCCCCCCTTTAGTCCCGGTTGGTGCCACGAACTGGGACCAAAGGCCTCTTCTTCCCGCCCTTTGGGCTGCTGAAAAGAGGCCTTTGGTCCCGCTTGGTGCCACCAACTGGGACTAAAGGGTGGCATTGGTCCTGGTTGGTGCCACGAACCGGGACCAATGCTCTCAGTATATAAAAAAGCACTTGGCGTTTTCCAGATTCATCTACATCAGTTCCCCCGCCCCGACGACGCCGCCAGGCTGCCCGATCGAGCTCGCCCCGTCGACGCCGTCGACGCCCTGCCCCGAGCACGTCGGCGGCGGCCCGCCCCGACCACGCCGAGCACCCCTGCCCCGACCACATCGTCGTCGCCCCAGCTGCCCCGCGCCGCCGTCGCCTCTGCCTCGCCCTGCCCCGACCACGCCGCCGTCGCCTCTACCCCGACGCGCGCCGTGCCCCTACCCCGACCACGCCGCGCACCTCTCATCCCTTTGGTCAGGGCCGGCACTGCCCCCCTCTTTCTCCCTGTTTTTTGCACATATATAAATGTTTTTTCCTGATTTTATGTATATGTATGAGTATATGTATGTGTGTATATCTGTTTATATGTCCTTTTTTAGATTTTTTGTTTTTTGCATTTTTTTTAAAAATGCATGTATGTACGTATATATGTATGTATATATATATGTTCATGTATATATGCAAAAGATAGATTTTTAGAAAAAATAGGATTTTTTTTCTGTTCATAGAATTTTTTGGTGATATTAATTATTGTAAATATGCAAATGTTTGTATATTCATATGAACAACGAATTAGGCAAAACCTTATTTTAAAAGAATGAGAGTAAAAAGGAGGCAATACTACTTTTATTTTTTAACATTGTTTTTAAAAAAACAAGCAATACTACTTCATGTATTTTTAAGGAGGAAGAAGAAGAAGAAAAAGAATGAGAGGAAAAAGGAAATAAGAAGAGGAAGAAAGGAGAAGAAGAGAAGAAATAAATAAAAAGAGGAAAAAGAAGAAGAAAAAGAGGAGAAGAAGAAAGGAATAGAGGAGAAGAAAAAAAATAGAATTCTTCTTCTCCTCTTTTTTTCTTCTCTCTTTTTTCTTCGATCTTCTCCTCTATTTCTTTCTTCCTCTCCTCTTTTTATTTCTTCTTCGTCTTCTTATTTTTTATCGGGTCTGTCGTCGTCGATATACCCCGTGTCCTGATAACTTCAACACGAGGGGGGTTCGACCTACCCCCTCCCCGATAATATTATTTTCCCATGTATGTATGCAAAAGTTACATTTTTGAAAAGTTTTATATATCTAGCTAGGAAAGGAAGAAGAAGAAAAAGAATGAGAGGAAAAAGGAAAATAAGAAGAGGAAGAAAGGAGAAGAAGAGGAGAGGAAGAAGAGGAGAAATAAATAAGAAGAAGAAAAAAGAAGAAAAAGAAGAGGAGAAGAAGAAAGGAATAGAGGAGAAGAAGAGAAAATATAATATTCTATTTTCTCTTCTTCTCCTCTATTTCTTTCTTCTTCTCCTTTTTTTTCTTCTTTTTTTCTTCGATCTTCTCCTCTATTAATATCTTCTTCTCCTCTTTTTATTTCTTCTTCGTCTTCTTATTTTTTATCGGATATGTCGTTGTCGATATACCCCGTGTCCCGATAACTTCAACACGAGGGGGGTTCGACCTACCCCCTCCCCGATAATATTATTTTCCCATGTATGTATGCAAAGTTACATTTTTAGAAAAGTTTTATATATCTAGCTAGGAAAGGAAGAAGAAGAAAAAGAATGAGAGGAAAAAGGAAAATAAGAAGAGGAAGAAAGGAGAAGAAGAGGAGAGGAAGAAGAGGAGAAATAAATAAGAAGAAGAAAAAAGAAGAAAAAGAAGAGGAGAAGAAGAAAGAATAGAGGAGAAGAAGAGAAAATAGAATATTCTATTTTCTCTTCTTCTCCTCTATTTCTTTCTTCTTCTCCTCTTTTTTCTTCTTTTTTTTCTTCAATCTTCTCCTCTATTAATATCTTCTTCTCCTCTTTTTATTTCTTCTTCGTCTTCTTATTTTTTATCGGATATGTCGTTGTCGATATACCCGTGTCCCGATAACTTCAACACGAGGGGGGGTTCGACCTACCCCCTCCCCGATAACATTATTTTCCCATGTATGTATGTCGTCGTTGTCGATATAACCCCCTCCCGGATAACTTCGACCGTGATAACTTATACCACGGGAGCACCCCCCGGCCCTCTCGCTCAACAAAAACTCTCGAGGACGCCCAAACCCTAGAAAAAAATGATGTCGGTCTCCTACCCCCTCCCGCCGCGCCCCTACCCTTGAAGCGTTGCCGAGGCCACCCCAAACCCGGAATAAGCTAGGTCTACGCTTGCCACTAATATATCCACATGCTGTCATGTTTGTGTAATAATTGTCATGTTGTAATATTTGCAGAAACAATGGAGTTCGGACGAGACGAGGAACAAGAACAGGTGTTGGGGGACATAATCTTAGCCGGAGGTGATGTCATGTCGTATCTTAACGACAATGATGATTTGGAAGCAGAACAGGGTGAAGAAGAAGCAGGCTACGATGATCGAAGAGTGGAGGAAGAAATACATGATTATGATGGCTCCGGTGACCCAATGCTAGTGCAAGACGGAGCCCGTGGTGACGGCTCCGGTGACCGAACAGAGTCCGGCCAGGTAAATATATTAGTTAAGCCTGTGATGACTAGATAATTGATGCATTCATTGTTTTGGTATGTACACATATTAATTAACTCTCGTCTAATTCTTCTTTTTTCTAGCCCTCCGGATCAAGCACAACTTCAGTAAAGAGACGAGGCCCGAAGAAAAAGTTGCGCTCGGATGAAAGGTTTGAGATCACAGAAATTGCGCGCGATGGCATGCCGATTGAACCCATCTGAACAAAGGAAGCATTTGCTGCTCAGTGCGGGGTTCTTATTAGGGACAAGATCCCGATCAGCATCCAGCAATGGTGTAAGCCTAAGAACGAAGACCCTGAGGTGTCTTATGTCAATGATATGCAGAAAGATGATCTTTGGACTAAACTGAAGGCAAATTTCACCCTACCGCCAGAGGAGGATCCGGAGAAGCCAGTTAAAGAGCAATTAATCAAGTCTCATGCTCTTAAGAAGATGGCAAACCTATTCAGGAGGTGGAAGAATGAGTTGAAAATGTTTGTCGACAAAGAAGAGACACCCGAATTCATCTGCAGATATGAGAAGATCAGAGATCACTGGCCCGCATTTGTGGCCTACAAGACATTGGAAAAGAGTAAGAAGATGTCGGCGACAAACAAGAAAAATGCTGCAAAGAAGAAGCTTCACCATCGCACGGGGTCAGGTGGCTACCTCAAAGCCCGGCCTAAGTGGGCCAAGGCTGAGAATGATCTGCTTGATAAAGGGATCGAACCAGAGAAATGAACTGGCCAGACCGTTGCCGGACTTGGTTCTTCGGGGCTGGCGGAACCTTGGACCCTATATCAGGGAAATGCATTTGGACGGATGAGCAAATGAACATACCAGTCAAGAAGCTAAAGCACTATATCGATGCAGCGCAGCAAGGGACGTTCGTTCCAGACAGAGAGAACGACGAGCTCACAATGGCCCTCGGGAATCCTGAGCACCCTGGACGGACACGAGGCACGCCAGGCTCCGTTCCGTGGAATGTTGGTTTTCCGGACGCAGACGGTTACAAATGCCAGGAGAGGAGGAAAAAAGTGGAGCATGCCCAAATTCAGACGCTGCACAAAAGGGTTCAAGCGCTAGAGGAACGAGAAGTAGCTCACAGCAAGCGACCTGCCGAAACTACCCCCGAAGCTACCCCGCCATCTCAGCAGAGAAGCAGCGTGGCTTCCACCGAGCTGCTTCAGCCGGAGCATGTCTTGACGGCTCCTGCTAGCTACCCCGTGGATGCTATCACGGAGTCTCAACATTGCCACCTTATGACGCAATGGCAGAACTTCAAAGTCAAGGTGGTTGTCGGCTCTGTTCGACCTACTAAACCTAGTGCAACTTTTCAGTGTAGTCCGATTCCAGAAGGATATGCCAGGGTGACGGTGGACGAAATAACGGAGGGATTTGAGGACCTCCAGCTTGACTACCCTACCGGTGAAGGGGAGACTCGGCTGGGTTCTTGTCTATTGACTCCATGCCTATGGCGGAAGGAGCTCATCAAGCTTCTGAACTGGATGCCTCCGCCTCCTCCTCCTCCTCCGGCGAGTCAGGGCACTCCGCCTCCTCCTCCGGCGAGTGATCAGGGCACTCAGCCTCCTTCTCCGGCGCGTGGCGGCACTCCGCCTCCTTCTCCGCCTATGCCGGCGCGCCCGAGCAGCCAGCCTCCTCCTTCTCCGCCTTGTCAGCAAGGGCGGAAGAGACCCGCCGCCACTCCGGCTGCTCCGGCGTGTCGTAGTCCTTCTCCTCCGCCTCGTAAGCAAGGAAAGAAGACAGCGGCAACCGCTCCGTCTGCTCTGCCGGCGTCCAGCAGTACAGCCAAAGGCGGGAGGAAATACAGAGAAGTTACCATACGAGAGGACCCCGGAGGAGAACGCCAAGGTCGCGCGAGCCGAAGTGAGGAACTTCTTTGAAGGGGTGAAAGCAAAGAAAAATCCACCTCCGGAGGAGAAGGTAGATCAGGTGAAAGTGAAGCGCACTTTGGCTGCCCTGAAAAAACCAGCAAAGTCTCCGCCGAAAGGCAACTATGACCGCATTATTGCAAAGTCATTTGTCGAAGCAGAGCGGTCGGGAAGTACTGTCAGTGATCAAAGGTTAAAAGAACGACGAGCTGGGAAAAAAATTCCCCAGCTCGGTGAACAAGCGAACCAATCGTGCCCCCCGCTCAAGGTGCCTACTAATGATCCGAGGATGGTGCCCGGTTATAGCAATCTTGGAGATTACCTGCCCGACAATGTACATTATGAGTTCTTGGAGGTGGAGGAACACAAATATGAGTACGGGAAGCCTCTCGTCGAAGATGAAAGATCTCTAACAACGATGATGCGAAGATCCCATGATTGGTACATGAAAACCTGCAGAGAGTCTGGGGGAGGAATACTTTGACGCTGAGAGTTAGAGAGGAGCATGACCTTGTTGGAATTGAACTGTTGAATGTTCCATTTGAGGAGTTCTTCCAGTTTTTCAATCAGAAGGCCCTCGATAAAGCAACGGTCACTTGCTACTGTCTGTAAGTAGTACTACTTCTGTCATTAAGTCTCTCTATATAGGTCAGCTCTTTCATTGCATGTATTTATAATTATCCTCACTATATTATGCAGATTGAAGATCGCCGAATTGAAGAAAAGACAAATCGGTGATATTGGGTTCATTAACACAAATCTCATAGATGCAACTGAGGTTAAATATCGTGCCGAAGATACCGAGGCCAACTTGCTACGATCGTTGGTAATAAATGAAAACAAAGATATAATAATCTTTCCTTACAACTTCAAGTGAGTGTTACTGTCTTGTGCATATTCGGTTTCCCTTATTAGTCCAGGTTATAGTAATGTAATTGATGAGTTATGCATGCGTGCGCAGGTTCCACTATATTCTCCTAGAGATTAATCTTGAGCAGGGACTAGTAACCGTCTTAGACTCAAGACGAAAAGATCCCCAGGAGTATGCGGACATGACTCAAATGCTCGAGAAGTAAGTTAAATCGATCATTATCCACCATATCAGCAACTTTGTTCATTTCCTGATATATCAAGTAATTGTTTTCTTTGTCTGGCAGGGTTTGGAGAAAATTCACCAAAAAGCTCCGGGACTGCCGAAGAAGCTGCAATTTAGACACCCGAAAGTAAGTACTATAGTAACATGTTCCGCGCATCTCCTAGTGATTCAAGCGCTAGTTTCATCAATACCATTTGGCATGCTTGCTTATCAGTTTGATTGACCTCTATTTCTTGTAAAGTGGTTGTGGCAGGAACAAGGGAATGATTTCTATGGATACTACGTTTGCGAGTCCATCCGCCACACGACCTGTGAACGAGGGTACTCTGACGAACAATATGAAGTGCGTAAGCAATAATATTCACAATTTTATTTTATTACCATCATTTGTGTTGAGTTTCATTTATTCATATATATATATATATATATATATGTATTGACCCCCTTGTTCAAATTAGATGTTTCGGATGCGGGATGAACTCCTAGCACCAGATCGTATGCGAGCAATTCAAGAGGAATTGGCGGCATTCTTCCTTGACCACGTGATCGCTGAAGACGGAGAATACTATGTGGACCCTGTGTTCATATATAATTAGGAGATTATATTGTAAGAGATAATTATTGTATATATGTAGCCGGTAGTGTCAGATAGATATACGAGAACTTGTTGTTCGACCAATCTCTCGGAGAAGGAGAGGTGGTCGATATCACTTCTCTCTGTATGCATATGTTCATGACGATCTTCTGTTTCCTTTATTTGCTTACTAGCTAGCGTGTCTAGTCCTCTCTATATATACGTATATATAGCGTCGTCCAAGCACGGACATAAGAGAGGACACTTCTCTCTATTAATTAGCTAGCTAACACAATATATGAAACACCTAAATTAAACCCCCAAAACCCCAACCCCCCCCCTTTCAAAAAAAACAAAAACCCCAGCCCCTGAAATGCTGACGCGTGGATGCCTATTGGTCCCGGTTGGTGCCACCAACCGGGACCAAAGGCCCTCCTGCCTGGGCTCGGCGCACCGGCCACATGGAGGCCCATCTGTCCCGGTTTGTGTAAGAACCGGGACTAAAGGGTTAGGGCATTAGTAACGACCCTTTAGTCCCGGTTCACAAACCGGGATAAAAGGCCCTTATCAACTGGGACAAATGGGGTTTTTTCTACTAGTGTGTGCTTGACATGATGATGATCATGAAACTTCAGATCAAGTTGTTACTGAACCGCGTAGGTCAACCAGAGTAAGATCCGCACCAGAGTGGTACGGTAATCCTGTTCTGGAAGTCATGCTACTAGATCATGATGAACCTATGAACTATGAAGAAGCGATGGTGAGCCCAGATTCCGCAAAAAGGCTTGAAGCCATGAAATCTGATATGGGATCCATGTATGAGAACAAAGTGTGTACTTTGGTTGACTTGCCCGATGATCGGCAAGCAATTGAGAATAAATGGATCTTCAACAAGAAGACTGACGCTGACGGTAATGTTACTGTCTACAAAGCTCGACTTGTTGCGAAAGGTTTTAGACAAGTTCAAGGGATTGACTACGATAAGACCTTCTCACCCGTAGCGATGCTTAAGTCTGTCCGAATCATGTTAGCAATTGCTGCATTTTATGATTATGAAATTTGGCAAATGGATGTCAAAACTGCATTCCTGAATGGATTTCTGGAAGAAGAGTTGTATATGATGCAACCGGAAGGTTTTGTCGATCCAAAGGGAGCTAACAAAGTGTGCAAGCTCCAGCGATCCATTTATGGACTGGTGCAAGCATCTCGGAGTTGGAATAAACGCTTTGATAGTGTGATCAAAGCATTTGGTTTTGTACAGACTTTTGGAGAAGTCTGTATCTACAAGAAAGTGAGTGGGAGCTCTGTAGCATTTCTGATATTATATGTGGATGACATATTACTGATTGGAAATGATATAGAATTTCTAGATAGCATAAAGGGATACTTGAATAAGAGTTTTTCAATGAAAGATCTCGGTGAAGCTGCTTACATATTAGGCATTAAGATCTATAGAGATAGATCAAAACGCTTAATTGGACTTTCACAAAGCACATACCTTGACAAAGTTTTGAAGAAGTTCAAAATGGATCAAGCAAATAAAGGTTTCTTGCCTGTATTACAAGGTGTGAAGTTGAGTAAGACTCAATGCCCGACCACTGCAGAAGATAGAGAGAAAATGAAAGATGTTCCCTATGCTTTAGCCATAGGCTCTATCATGTATGCAATGCTGTCTACCAGACCTGATGTGTGCCTTGCTATAAGTCTAGCAGGGAGGTACCAAAGTAATCCAGGAGTGGATCATTGGAGAGCGGTCAAGAACATCCTGAAGTACCTAAAAAATACTAAGGATATGTTTCTCATTTATGGAGGTGAGAAAGAGCTCATCGTAAACGGTTACGTTGATGCAAGCTTTGACACCGATCCGGATGATTCTAAATCGCAAACCGGATACGTGTTTACATTGAACGGGGGAGCTATCAATTGGTGCAGTTCTAAACAAAGCGTTGTGGCGGGATCTACATGTGAAGCGGAGTACATAGCTACTTCGGAAGCAGCAAATGAAGGAGTCTGGATGAAGGAGTTCATGTCCGATCTAGGTGTCATACCTAGTGCGTCGGGTCCAATGAAAATCTTTTGTGGCAATACTGGAGCAATAGCCTTGGCGAAGGAATCCAGATTTCACAAGAGAACCAAGCACATCAAGAGACGCTTCAATTCCATCTGGGATTTAGTCCAGGTGGGAGACATAGAAATTTGCAAAATACATACAGATCTGAATGTTGCAGATCCATTGACTAAGCCTCTTCCACGAGCAAAACATGATCAACACCAAGGCTCCATGGGTGTTAGAATCATTACAGTGTAATCTAGATTATTGACTCTAGTGCAAGTGGGAGACTGAAGGAAATATTCCCTAGAGTCAATAATAAAGTTATTATTTATTTCCTTATATCATGATAAATGTTTATTATTCATGCTAGAATTGTATTGACCGGAAACATAATACATGTGTGAATACATAGACAAACAAAGTGTCACTAGTATGCCTCTACTTGACTAGCTTGTTGATCAAAGATGGTTATGTTTCCTAGCCATAGATATGAGTTGTCATTTGAT
Organism: Triticum aestivum; assembly: GCF_018294505.1. Taxonomy (NCBI): domain Eukaryota; kingdom Viridiplantae; phylum Streptophyta; class Magnoliopsida; order Poales; family Poaceae; genus Triticum; species Triticum aestivum. The sequence goes on along the minus strand of NC_057806.1, from coordinate 334,995,902 downwards.
TAGCGGGATCACATCATTAGGAGAATGATGTGATTGACATGACCCATTCCGTTAGCTTAGCACACGATCGTTTAGTATGTTGCTATTGCTTTCTTCATGACTTATACATGTTCCTATGACTATGAGATTATGCAAATCCCGTTTACCGGAGGAACACTTTGTGTGCTACCAAACGTCACAACGTAACTGGGTGATTATAAAGGTACTCTACAGGTGTTTCCGAAGGTACTTGTTGGGTTGGCGTATTTCGAGATTAGGATTTGTCACTCCGATTGTTGGAGAGGTATCTCTGGGCCCTCTCAGTAATGCACAACACTTAAGCCTTGCAAGCATTGCAACTAATGAGTTAGTTGTGGGATGATGTATTACAGAACGAGTAAAGAGACTTGCCGGTAACGAGATTGAACTAGGTATTGAGATACCGACGATCGAATCTCGGGCAAGTAACATACCGATGACAAAGGGAACAACGTATGTTGTTATGCGATTTGACCGATAAAGATCTTCGTAGAGTATGTGGGAGCCAATATGAGCATCCAGGTTCCGCTATTGGTTATTGACCGGAGAGGTGTCTTGGTCATGTCTACATAGTTCTCGAACCCGTAGGGTCCGCACGCTTAACGTTACGATGACAGTTATATTATGAGTTTATATGTTTTGATGTACCGAAGGTTGTTCAGAGTCCTGGATGTGATCACGGACATGACGAGGAGTCTCGAAATGGTCGAGACATGAAGATTGATATATTGGAAGCCTATGTTTGGATATCGGAAGTGTTCCGGGTGAAATCGGGATTTTACCGGAGTACCGGGAGGTTACCGGAACCCCCCGGGAGGTAAATGGGCCTTAGTGGGCCTTTACGGAGAAGAGGAGAGGCGGCCAGGGTAGGGCCGCGCTCCCCTCCCCCTAGTCCGAATAGGACAAGGAGAGGGGGGCGGCGCCCCCCTTCCTTCTCTCCCTCCTCTTTCCCCCTCCCGAATCCTATTCCAACTAGGAAAGGGGGGAGTCCTACTCCCGGTGGGAGTAGGACTCCTCCTGGTGCGCCCTCTCCGTGGCCGGCCGCACCCCCCTTGCTCCTTTATATATGGGGGCAGGGGGCACCCCATAGAGACAACAATTGATCAAGTTGATCTTTTAGCCATGTGCGGTGCCCCCTCCACCATAGTCCACCTCGATAATACTGTAGCGGTGCTTAGGCGAAGCCCTGCGTCAGTAGAACATCAACATCGTCACCACGCCGTCGTGCTGACGAAACTCTCCCTCAACACTCGGCTGGATCGGAGTTTGAGAGATGTCATCGGGCTGAACGTGTGCTGAACTCGGAGGTGCCTTGCGTTTGGTACTTGATCGGTCGGATCGTGAAGACGTACGACTACATCAACCGTGTTGTGCTAACGCTCTGGCTTTAGGTCTACGAGGGTACATGGACAACACTCTCCCCTCTCGTTGTTATGCATCACCATGATCTTTTGAAATTACTACGTTACCCAACAGGGTAGACCCAGCCAGGGTCTGTGTGTCTGCCCGAGACTATTTTGACGCAAAATGTGTCAAATGGGAGCCCTTTCCTAGTTGAGCTCGTGTGCGTCAACCAAAGCGTTTTTTTTTTAATTTTTTCCTCTTTGGATTTTTAGTCAGTTTTCCGTCGAAAAAATCAACAGTTCTTTTTTAGAACCTATAAATTTTATAACCTATTTAAAATTAGAAAAGTATATTTTCAAAAGTTGTTCCATATATGTTTTATGACAATTTCTGTGTGTATCAAAAAATGTTCAGTGTGTATTAAAAAATGTTCACCATATATTAAAATATGTTCAATGTATATAAAAAATGTTCTTCATAGAGAAAAAATGTTGAATGTGTATTTTAAAAAAATGTTTACCGCATGCTAAGAAAAGTTCAATGTGCATTTGAAAAAGTTCACCATATGCTAAAAAAGTTCAATGTCCATTAGAAAAAAGTGCACCATATATTGCAGAGTATAAAAAAGAAAAAGTGCAAAATTAAAATACCAATAAAAATGGAAGAAAACCCAAGATCGGAAAAAGGAAAAACAAAAATGAAAAATATGAAAGTAAAAAAACATGGGAAAAAAATGAGACAACAGAAGCTTGTTAATTAGGTCGACCCATCTGGAGGTTCCTTCAGCGAAGCCTCCCATAAATGACACACATGTGCGCTATTTAGGACTGGCCATAGAAAATTAGGATGGTAATGGTGGAAGGCCAGACTGTTAGCCTTGGTGTTTTGTTTCACTTGAGCCACCTAGGATTCGAGTTCCTTGGAACCTGGTTTAAGACTAAGCGCGCTAACCATGCATGGTGTGACTTGTGGGACCCGCCTCCCCTCAATCGGGACCCATAGGACTGTACACATTTTCCAGGAGTCGCAATGCTAGTACAAAATTTGTTTCTTCAGACTAGAGCCACGAGGTGGTTGACCGTAGTTTGGGATAACAATCCCTAGCGATCCACAAACAATGTGGAGTAGTCGGTAACTACCCTGATTTTGGCCTAGTGGTTGAGACCGATTCAGAGCTTCGGTCGGACTCTCGATTCGGATGTCCACTCGTTGGGTGGCTTTTTGGACTTGGATGTAACTAGGGGAGTGTCTTGTCGCCTGTACCCGCTAGTTTGGGCATATAATGCGCTCAACTAGCCTATAAAGGAGGGCAAATGTGTGGATACATTGGTGAAAACCCAATAGGGATAAATCTATTCGAATAGCCGTGTCTGCGGTTATAGACGAGTTGGATCTTGTGGACTTGATCCTAGTATAACTTCAACCATAATTGATTAAAACTTTCCAACAGTGTGAGTGCCTTGTGGGTTCTTCATCGTGGGAGATGCGAGGGGGAACACAAAGTAGTGTTATATTTGCATTAGGTAGGTGAAAAGAGTAGTGGTGAGTGGTGACACACCCCTTTACTTTTGTGTGCTCTCTCATCTTATCTCTATAGTGCAAGTTGTAGTGTGTCTCTGTAGAATTCTTAGTGCTTGCGTCACTAAACCTTTATTGCTTCCTTGAGACATATTGCATACAATAGTTATGGATTGTGCAAGTCCTACAAGTACAACTAAGTACTCACCTGGTTTAGTTTACTCTTTCGCTTGATTCCCGCCAACCCAGCCACCGACAATTCAGGAAGTAGGCTTGTTGATGGATGGTGTTAGTTGTTTATCCCATAGATCGTGGTCTGGGTAGAGATATAGACGCCCTTTGCTTTCATTTAAGCCTCCTCAGGCAATTTGTATTCTTACATGTCTAAGGTTTATTCGCTTATATTGTATGAGTTGTATCTTGACTGAAGGACCCTTGTTGTATTTATTAGTTGAATTTGACTCTTCGAAGGTGTTGTGTATATATTGTTGTTGTTGCGGATTTTTGTTGTTGCCTCTGCTGTGATGTCGACCGTTCCACCACATGGCAAGCACGTTTTGATATGTTCGCTATGTGAAGGTGGCGCCTTAGGATTGTTATTATGAGGAGGCTAGCGATCGCTAGATCCGCATAGTGTTGATCCCGAGGTGCTACAAGGAGAGGTGGTGGCTAGTGAGAGTTGCATACTACAACTCTCTCCTACTGATGGGGGGGGGGGTTCAAATCGTAGCCGTCAAGCGAATCACACATGATGGAGTGTGTATTCGGATGCCAATCCAACCACAAGCAGGATCTTCCTTCATGACCTGTTGCGCGTAAAGGCGGTCCTCCTCCTCCGCCCCTACCTCCTCTTCAAGGATCTGCTCCTCCTCTTTTGAGGGCGGCACTCAGTCAGGTCGCATGGGAAGAGGCATGGCATTAGTGAGGGAAGTGGAGGATGTGGGTGGTGGGATGAGGTATTCGTACTTGGCGATGGGGAGGGACGTGGAGGCTATGGGCGGAGGTGTTCAATTAGAGTTTGTGGGATATTCAGCCATGGCGACGGTCTTTTTATAGCCGTGTGCGGCGGGTGGCGAGAAAATGTGGCATGAAACATGGCGTTATTAGCCGCGGGTAGTTGGCACGTGGCCGACCGCCCTTAATTGGCATGCCACACCATTGATACATGGCGTCTACCCTCTCTATCATTGACAGGGTGAGGAGATGGGCCGCACATGAGGATGGTCAAGGAGGTGAATTTTCTTCCAGCAAGAACGTTTGGCTAATAGCGCGTGCCCTATATGGAGCCCCCCAGCCACCAAAGATGGAGTATCGCTAGCTGGATATGACTCGTGCTCCATAATTTGTGGCGACTCGGAGCTAGATGTCGAATGTGCTAGAGTGGTTTTTTTGGCCAAAACCACCATATTAGTGGTTAGTCGATCGGGCCGGTATATAGTTGTACACAAAGCTTCATGGGCATGCTCACACTTGGGTAGCGTGCAGCGACCATGAGTGTGAGGTCATGGTTAGACCGGTCAATTGTATGCCACGTGAGCAAAATTGAGCAAGTGACGTGGCGGGGGGCGGTGTTTATCTGGTCTCGTGTTAGATCTTATGATTTGGTTAGTTAGCCTACGAGAACAAGTCACAAGTTTTTTTACTTTGCATCCAGTTCGTTGCTATCTCTATCTTTATCACTCACGCGATATTGCTGGATTGGGCTTTCGTCCATTGTCCAAGATTCCCCGTTATAAAAGAGAGTAGGTGGAAACATTAACGTATCTTTTCGCTCCCTTCCTTTCCCTTTTCGCATCGTCCTTCTCTATTGGGGGCTCCCAACACCTCAGCCACACATCTTTTTCGTTCGCTCCCCATTTTATTCTCTAAGGAGATAGGAAAAACTCACATTGGAGCAAAAAACTGTAGATAAATGCCACTAGTGACCGTACTTTTGAACATCTTAACAAGCTTCGTTACCGTATTTAATGTATTTTGAAGTCGGGTGAGGAAAGTGAGACACTTGAGTTAAGTTTAGCTATATATATTGTAGGTAGTACTACGTAGATGAATTTCTGTGTTTGGTAAAAAAGGAGTGTACGTTGGCACTAGCAGATTGGCGAGGGAGGCGTTGCGAGGAGGCGCCTATCCAATCTCAACTCGTGTAGGGCAGGGCAGCATAATCGAGGGATTCCTTCTAGGCGGGTGGGCGGGCGGCATCCACCTCGGGATCCGAGCGGACCGTATCAGGGTCATTTTTGTTTTGCAGAGGTGGGGTCTCCTCAGGCGCAGACAGACGGAGTGCAGGAGGGAAGGAGGGGCAGCTTTCCTTTTGGAAAAAGCCGCATGCAGTCCCGTGCGGACAAAATTACTGTTCTGAGCCATTGTGCAAAGAAAATCCCGATTTGACCTCGTTTCAAAAAAAAAATTCGTTTCTGACCTTTTTTGGTGACGCCAAGGTCCATGGCGTCTGGGTTACGAAGCAGACGCCAGGTACCCTGGTGTCTGGCCCCTGGCCCGCACTGCCCGCGTGCCTGTTGACCTGCTGACGTGGCAAAGGGGCCAGACGCCAGGGACCGTGGCGTCTGGCCCCGGTAAGTGGATAACGCCGCGGGGCCAGCCCACCCATCCCAATATCATCTTCTCTGGCGTCTGGTTCGACGAACAGGGGGGAATTCGTCGCCCCTTCTCTCCCTCCCACCACCACCCCCCTTGATCTACTCCATCAACCCCTCAAACTCACAGATCTGACCCCCCCAAGCTTCTTGGAGGTATTCTCCCCCATTCCCTCCAATTTGTTTTTGTTTTCCCCTCTTTGGTTGGATGCATTATTCAACACTAGGTGATGTTAGATGAGTAGATGGTTTCTTTTTTTAGGAATTTTTTTGTAGTTGATAGATGATTAGGTAGGCAGTAGATGATGTGTAGTTGAACATGTAGGTAAAATCAATTCCGTTTTGTGTATATGTTGTCCATAGAATTTTTTTTGAATTAAGAGGGGTGATGAATATATGATTTGTGTATGTAAAATAGACTTTGGCATACTATATTTGGTTTGATAGATGATGTGTGTATGTGTAGATAATCCTATTGTTGGCATACTATATTTGCAAAAGATATGGTGAAATTTGGTACTCTAGATGATATGTATTTGCATATGTGACACCATATTATTTGACAAATTTATTTGATTGAGATGATGTTGGTATGTTTGAGAATAATTATGTGTGCATATGAAGAAGATAAAAATGTGAAGTGGTATGACAATATAGTTGAATATATATATGGCAAAAAAATTTATGCAAAAGAGATGATGAAATTTGATTATTGTGTGTGACATGATTTGTTCAATAGAATGGCGGATGATGATTATGAAATTTATTTGATGGTGAAATTTGGTACTCTAGATGATATGTGTGCATATGTAGAAGAAAGAAATGATGTGGTTATGTTTGAGAAGAATGGTGTTTTCATATGGCATAAACTTGGAGAAGGAAATTGTTTGATATTGTTCATGTATTCATAAATGTTTGTGATTTGTTTTATAGGATGGCGGATGGTGATGGTCCTTGGTATGACGGATTAATCGATGAGTGGGATAAGGAGCATCGTGCTCGTGCCATTGAGAATGGACAGGTAAGAAGCAAGACTGGGTCAATTTTCGTTGTTTCTCATTTGTGTTCTTGTATTGATTATTAAAACATCACTTTATTTGCAGCAAGTAGTTGCTATGCGCATGAGGGGTCATTCCGCTGATGACTTTGATTACGACCCGCGGTATGAGGCTTACATTCGGAGATTGGGTCTACTCCCATTCGTGTTGCAGTTTAAGCGACGCGCTCCGCCGGTGAACCACGCGGCGCTGACCGCACTTGTGGATCGTTGGAGGCCGGAGACTCACTCGTTCCACCTTCCATGTGGGGAGATGACGATGACCCTACAGGACATGGCTATGATAAGCGGCCTTCCTATCAACGGACAAGCTGTTACCGGTCGTGTCAGCATGGGTAATTGGCGAGAACGGACTGTCGATTTAATTGGCGTTCAGCCCGAGGGCCCTCAGGAAGGCAAGGCCGATACCGCGAAAGTGAGGCATTCTTGGCTAAAAATGGTCAGAGGAAACACCAATCTGTGCCCTCGGGATGCCAATGACGTGGTTGTGCAGCAGTACGCGCGGGCCTATCTTTGGTATGTACTAACCAAGGTAGTCTTCTCAGATGCAACCAGGAACTCAGCCCTCTGGATGTTCTTGGAGCTACTCAATAACTGGGATACCCAGTATAGCTGGGGTTCGGCCGCACTAGCATATTTGTATCGTCAGGTAAGAGATATTTGCAACCATTTATCTTGCATTTGTCATGCGCCTCCATATCTAACATGTTTATTTGATTGCAGCTTGACTTGGCGTGTCGGAGGAAGGGAGATACATCCTCATTGTCTGGGTTTGTTTGGAGCCTATCCGTGTGGATGTGGGAGCGGATCCCGGTTGGACGACCCGAATTCAAGAACCCCCTCATGGCAAACCCACGGGGTAATCATGACGGGTTGCATGATGATGATCCATATCTGCGCCCTACGCTTGCTTACTATTGGGAACAAGTGACAGTCTATACAGGAAGCTCGCATGTGCGATACAAGTGCTATATGAACGAGCTGGACACCTTGACTGCTGAGCAGGTTTTGAGAAGTTCGATGAGATAAAATTTAGTCAAGAATGAAACTTGTAGCTAACAATGTATCTCTTTGTTTTGCAGGTATATTGGTTGCCTTATGTGGAAGATCGTGACTTTGATCTTAATGAGATGTGCACGCGTGATAGCCATCTTTGGCGGGCGAGGTGCCCAATGATATGCTTCTTCGCAGTCGAGTGGCACTTTGTAGACCGTGTGGCAAGACAATTTGGAAGAAGACAAGATATTCCAATTGAGGAGAGCAAGGAGGAAATGCTATCTCTGCATCGGTGAGCAAGCATGCCTTGAGTATGTAGTAGAGTATTGAATAAGTCAATGTTTGCTAATGCTTTGTTCCGTGCATCATTTGTAGGTTCGATCGAAGGAACAATCAGGATATATCGGATTGGGCAAACAAACACCGTGCATGGATAGAATTTTGGAATCAAAGAGACACACTAGTGCAATCAGAGAATAGACCTCACAATCAGTCAGCATATCAGAAGTATCAAGTGTGGTATGCGGATCGTTATCGGTTAAAGCTAAAGCCTGGTTGGACTCACGAGGAGTGGTCGGAGTTGGTGTCTGAAGACCCGGAGACTGCAGAAGGTTATCATACCTTCAACACGGCTGTGAGAGACACCAGAGGGGCTCACGTTGACTATGCATCGATGCATGATGAAATGGTAGTCTGTTTGACCTATTCTAACAAACTTGCATGCATCATGTTGTCTTCTTTCAAATACAAGCATAGTTATCACATAATCTCAAATTACACAAATAGTCTCGAATGAGAAGTTCATCACATAATCTCAAATTGCACAAATAGTCTCGAATGACATAAGTAGTTCATGACCACGATGGTCCACGATAGTTGAAACGACATGAACATCACATATAACTCGGTTTCCTGTAGCAATGCAAGTCAATAACCCTTTTCCATTTCCATTCTTGCAGCATTTCTTGAATCTTGTCATCATCAGTTATGTCAACCAATTTTCTTTCTCCGGGGCCATCTGACTGCTTCCTGCTGACGTAGTACACAAAATCCTCTTCCTTCAACCCTTGCTTCAACATGAACTTAGTCTTCAACCAATCAAAAGTGAGGTCCACTTCACTAACTTGCACAACACATGGAGAAAAGCCTTGGACATGAACAACAGGGCTAAGCACCCACTGAGTATCATTAGCCATCTACAACACACAAATCTCTTAGTACCTAACCTATGATGCATACCTCCCTAGCCCCAATCACGTTGTGCCTAACATGACCCATGAACCACTCCCAGTTGTCTTGGTGCTCGGAAGGCACCAAAGCAAATGCAGACGGCAACACGTTGTCATTTGACGAGTGCGCCATTGCTACCATTAGTGTGCCCTTATATCTACCGGTCAAGAACGTGCCATCTATAGACAAGACCGGACGACAATGCTGAAACGCCTCCACACATTGTCTATAACTCCAGAAGGCACGGTGGAACACTCCCTCGTGATCCTCGACCACATGAAACATGCCCGGGTTCCTATGTGCAATCGCGGCCAACAACCTTGGGAGCTGGTTGTATGCTTCTTCATAACCACCATACAACATCCTAATAGCATTTGCCTTTACCTTCCATGCCTTCCCATACTTGACTTCATAACCAAATTGTTTTTTCACCGTCCGCATGAGAAACCTCACTTTCACAGTGGGATCAAAGGCTATGTCTTTCATCCATTTGTATCCGAGATACTCAGATGTGAGTTCACGGTGTGTCTTTCTAAGTCGTTTCGATGGCGGTTTGCATCTATGAGTGGTATCACAACTTTTTAACACCCATTCTTCGGTTTCTTTAAGCTTTCTTGCACGAACCTTCCATGTGCATTCCTTTTGCTCACAAACCACGGTGTAACGCAACTTCATGTCCGAGTGCTCAACATAAATTGGCCTATGGTTTCGAATGGCATAGTCAGCCAACCAAAACTTCAGCATAGGCAAGCTCAGAAACTTGAATCCTTTCTTCAAATAAGCATTCTCGTCCTCATTCTCCACCCTTGGTTCTCTTGGATCCGGGCATGGTGTTGGCTCAATCGCCGTCATTCTCATTCCACCGTCAACAACAGCTTTATGGGCAAGGCTGAGATCTTTAAACAAGTGAGTTCTTTTTTGTAAGCCCGTCAGCTCAAAGTGGATTTGGTTCTCCTCCTTTGTGAATCCATCCTCGTCCAACTGTTCAACTGGACCCTCGTCATCCGAGTCATACGCATATTGACGCCTAAAAGGCAAGTCACGATCCATGTTCTTTTGCGTTATGTACGCATTCAAGTCACCAACATCATTACCATGAAACCCTTCCTCTTGCTCTTCGTCGTCATCATAAACATCTTCATCCTCTTGAATTACTTCGTCACTAGCAATCACCTCAACTTCATTTGCTTGGCTAGTTGGTGGTTGGCTAGAAGCATTGGGGGCATACAACTCAACCTCATTTGCTTTGATAGATGGTACACGGGGACGTGGTGGGGGATAAACATTGGGGGCATCAACCACAACCCTATGCTCAACAAGTGGCACCATTGTCCTCTCGCTCATGTCATCCATTGGGGAAGAGACATGCCGGTTCAAATCAATGGTAAACCGAGGAGATTCAACCTTGGTGGCAAACAATTCAAGTGACTTGTCTTCCGATTGGGATACCTTTTCCTTGTATACATCCCAATGCAAATCCGATGTGATAGGCATACTTTTCAAGCGAGATTTGGCTCCAACTCCAACATCATACCTTCCTATTAACTTAACATCAACATTGGTGTCCATCCACTCTAAGACTTGTCTCACTTTTGCAACAACATCCTCATAGCCAGGGCTTGTATCAAAAACCAATGGTTCCTCACCCGTGTCGGCATTGTTACTCAAGAATGTCTCCTTGTCCATGTAATGAACATTAACAAGTCTCTCCATCTAAAAATAACATGAATGGATTTAAGACTTCAATGAGAATTGGTGTGTTTATCCAAATACATCTAATTCTATCCAAATCATATCAAGACTAAATTATTGGTGATGTCCAAAAAAGAATCACTAATTAACACACACTAAGCAAAGTTAACCCTAATCACTAACTAACCCTAACCCCCAATCTTTCTACTCAACAAGCATATATTCCTACTACACACCATGCATAGCACTATATTATCAAAGTTAACCAAGCCATTCACGCTAACATAAGGGAGAAAACATGAACTAGGGTTCCACCAACATGTATAAAATGCAACCAAAATAACAAGATTTGACAAAAAATAATTGGATGATTTGGGGGAGATTAACAAGAGCAACAAAGTGATGGAAAGATCCACCTAAGGGATGTACCTTTTGGAGAGGATTTGAGGGGGAGCTTGAGGGGTAGGAGAGAGTGTGAGAGCTCCAAGTGTTCTTCAAGCTCGGGTTGTGGATTGGGGAAAGTGTGTGGGGTGGGTCCCACACACTTTCCCCAAGGGTTATTCTGTTACCAGGGCCAGACGCCAGGGTCCCAGGCGTCTGGCCCCTTTGCCACGTCAGCAGGTCAACGGGCACGCGGGCAGTGCGGGCCAGGGGCCAGACGCCAGGGTCCCTGGCGTCTGCTTCGTAACCCAGACGCCAGGGATCTTGGCGTCACCGAAAAAGGTCAGAAACGAAATTTATTTTAAAACGAGGTCAAATCGGGATATAGTTAGCCCTATAGGTCAGAACAGTAATTTTGTCCGTCCCGTGCAAGTACTACTACTCGTCTATCGGCCCCTGCGGACAGCACTGCTCTCTTTTCCTCGCAAAAAAGCAAAAGAAAAAGAAACAAGAACGGCAGTGCTCTTCCAAGGGGTGGGGGCATGGGGGCAGAATCAGATCAGGTACAAAGCCTGCGTGGAAAGCAGCCTTTCTCTCCATCGCTGCAAACAAACAGGGCAGATTCTATTCTCAACTTTTCTTCGCGGGCATTTGAAGTTGAAATGATTCGATGCATGCTAGCTACTTCCTCCGTTCCTAAATGTAAGTCTTTCTAGAGATTCCATTATGAACCACATACGGATGTATATAGATGCATTTTAGAGTATACATTCACTCATTTTGCTTCGTATGTAGTCCACAGTAGAATCTCTACAAAGACTTATATTTAGGAACGGAGGGAGTAGACATGAATTTGAAGATGAAATAATTCTTCGATGCATGCAAGGATGGATGGATTATGGATCGATCCATGATTCTACCAATGACCACAACTCCTCAGGGCTAGACGCGTATGTATACTCTATCACATGCTGGACAGATGGAGGGAGAGGTCAGGTCGCTAGGACGTGCTGGTGACCTCGGTCTGGACGTGGACCAACTTAGAGACGAGCCGCTCGCCAGGACGTGCTTCATCTGCTCCAAGTGGGTCTGCTGCAAGAAACTGCGGTATGGACATGCATGCATGCACGACGCGGGGTTCAGCTGTGGAGGAAAAGCAAGAGGGGAATGGAACTAGCTTTAATTCTGATGGTAGACGGCGGTCCATGGCGACGCCGGCGCTGAGAGAAGCGACAAAAGGAAAAGGAAAAATTCTCCAACTTTGTAACTAGGCACTACATTAATTAGTTCGTACGTGGTCGAATCAATCTGGCACACAAGTATTTCTAACTCGCATTAAGCAACGTACGTACTACATCAGGTGGGTGATGAACTGATGCATGTTAATCATGCATGCAACGTTGGTTAGTAATTCAAGCTAGTTCATCACCTGATGTAGTACGCTTGAATACCCTCAAAAGAAGTCTATAAAATGATTCGCGTTTGCATATTGCAGTCGTACGTTTGAATACGTACCCTCAAAAAGAAAAAGAAAAATCTATCCATTAGACAGCTCGAGGCCAGGACCCTTGATCTTCATGAGCATGCATCGAATTATTTCAACTTCAAATTCATGCGTTGCGTTTCCACGGATGGATGGATCGATGATTCCAACAACGATCACAACTCATCAGGCTAGACGCATGCAGGTGGGTGGTGCCTATGAAGAGTTGGCGACAGTGTGTGTGTTGTACGACGACTGCATGCACTATGGACATGCATGCACGGTGCGCGGTTCAGCCGTGCAGTAAAACAAGAGCGGGGAATGGAACTTTTAATTGTGAGGAGAGCAAAGATGGCCATGCATGACGGTGGTCCGATCCAACTTTGCAGGCACACTGCATTAATTAGTTGGTACGTACGTGGTCGAATCGATGGCGGCATTGGCTAGTCATGCATGCATGGCATCGGCATGCCTTAGATGCTCCCATGATACGAGCTTCTGGTCCGTCGGATCTTAGATCCAATGGCTCCTAGTAGATTCTGAAATGTTGCCGTACTTGTTCGCAATTTTTAGATTTTAAAAGGTCTTTTTTGCAAAATGTTGAAAGCCTTCCGGAAGCCGTCGGATCTCAGATCCAACGGCTTCTAGGAGCTCATATCATGAGAGTATCTAAGGCTCCGTATCACATGATACTCTCCCGCATGGGCATGGCCACATTGCGCGCCCGGCGCCTGGCCGGCCTTGTTAATCGATGGCACACAAGCATGAATTTGTAGTTCGCATTGGCAACGTGTACGTACATCGATCGCTACATGTATGCGGTCTTTTTACCCTCAAAAGAAAACATCAGCTGATCGCGCATCTAACCATGCATGCAGCATTGCATAGTGAGGAGGAGTATACTATGGTACCGCGTCCTTGGTGCGCTTGCATTTGACTAACAGTGGGCAAATAAAGCTTGCATTTGCATAGTAAGTAGAGCAGCACGCTTGCATATACTATAGGTGAACTCGTGTAAGTCTCGAGTGGAATGGACGAGAATAAAAGTGCGTGGACCACACTAAATGCACAGCTAGCCATCTTCTGACCAAGGTTTTGACTTTCGGTATGTGAAATTTTTCGCCCCAGACCGAGATGGCCGAATTTCAGCTATTTTTAAAAATTTCGGACAAAATTTGACCAAAATTTGACCCAAATTTGGCTTAAATTTGACCAAAATCCATTTTTTCGTCGGAAGGTTTTTTTCGCCCCTGACCGAGATGGCCGAAATTCGGCCAAAATCCGTTTTTCTCGGCCGAAATTCAAAACACAGCTTCTGACGGAGGATCTCGCAGCAGAGAAAGCATCTTGGCGGTTACCTGACAACATGCTCAGCCTTACAACTTTCATCCTTTGCACCACAAGACCGTGGTAGACTTGTAGTACGACTCCACCGTCGAGTATCTTCGCCCCACCCCCTACCCCACCCTCCACCCCCTCTCTCTCTCTTTCTCTCTCTCACAGACATACACACACAGTCGACGCCCTAGGGCAATAAAGCCTCCCCTCTTTCGCCTGCGCCTGCGCCTGGGCAGCAAATAGTCTACCATTCGCATACGCATAATCAGATGGCGTCCGGAGGAGGAGGAGGGGGCTTTGGCCCTCCGCCACCACCGCCTAAGCCCGCCGGAGATACGACCGGTGCTCAAGGCGATGGGACTGCGCCTCCCCTTCACGCGAGCGCGAGTGCAAGCGCCGCCGCTCAAGCCGACGGGACCGCGACTCCACTCCACGGGACCGCGACTGCAAGCGCCGCCGCTCAAGCCGACGGGATCGCGCCTCCACTCCACGGGAGCATCACTCAAGCCGACGGGACCGCGCCTCCACTCCGCGGGAGCGCAAGTGCAAGCGTTGCGGCAACCGGGTACGTGGGCATGGGCGCGAACAGACCTCAGATGCAGGGAGCGGTAGGTGTTGGTTCGAGGGAGTGATACGTCTCCAACGTATCTATAATTTTTGATTGCTCCATGCTATATTATCTACTGTTTTGAATGTTTATGGGCTTTATTATACACTTCTATATCATTTTTGGGACTAACCTATTAACCCAGAGCCCGGTGCCAGTTTCTGTTTTTACCCTATTTTAGGGTTTCGAAGAAAAAGAAAATCAAACGGAGTCCAATTGACCTGAAACTCCACGGAACTCATTTTTGGAAGGAAAGAAGCCCAGAAGACTTGGAGTGCACGTCGGGGGACCTGCGAGGAGGTCACGACGCAGGGGGTGCGGCCACCCCCTGGGCGCGCCCTCCACCCTCGTGAGCCCCTCGTGGGCCCCTTGACGTACTTCTTCTGCCTATATATCTCCATATACCCTAAAAACATTTGGGAGCACAATAGATCGGGAGTTCCGCCACCAGAAGCCTCCGTAGCCATCGAAAGCCAATCTAGACCCGTTCCGGCACCCTGCTGGAGGGGGAATCCTTCTCCGGTGGCCATCTTCATCATCTCGGTGCTCTCCATGACGAGGAGGGAGTAGTTCTCCCTCGGGGCTGAGGGTATGTACCAGCAGCTATGTGTTTGATCTCTCTCTCTCTCTCTCTCTCTCTCTCTCTCTCTCTCTCTCTCGTGTTCTTGAGGTGATACGATCTTCATGTATCGCGACCTTTGCTATTATAGTTGGATCCTATGATGTTTTCTCCCCCTCTACTCTCTTGTAATGAATTGAGTTTCCCCTTTGAAGTTATCTTATCGGATTGAGTCTTTAAAGATTTGAGAACACTTGATGTATGTCTTGCCGTGGATATCTGTGGTGACAATGGGATATCACATGATTCACTTGATGTATGTTTTGGTGACCAACTTGCGGGTTCCGCCCATGAATCTATGCATAGGGGTTGGCACACGTTTTTTTCGTGATTCTCCGGTAGAACTTTGGGGCACTCTTTGAGGTCCTTTGTGTTGGTTGAATAGATGAATCTAAGATTTTGTGATGCATATCGTATAATCTTGCCCACGGATACTTGAGGTGACATTGGAGTATCTAGGTGACATTAGGATTTTGGTTGATTTGTATCTTAAGGTGTTATTCTAGTACGAACTCTAGGGCTGTTTGTGCCACTTATAGGAATAGCCCAACGGATTGATTGGAAAGAATAACTTTGAGGTGGTTTCGTACCCTAGCATAATCTCTTCGTTCGTTCTCCGCTATTAGTGACTTTGGAGTGACTCTTTGTTGCATGTTGAGGGATAGTTTTGTGATCCAGTTATGTTAGTATTGTTGAGAGGACTTGCACTAGTGAAAGTATGAACCCCAGGCCTTATTTCAATGCATTGCAATACCGTTTACGCTCACTTTTATCATTAGTTACCTTGCTGTTTTTATTTTTTTCAGATTATAAATACCTTTATCTACTATCCATATACCACTTGTATCACCATCTCTTCGCCGAACTAGTGCACCTATACAATTTACCATTGTATTGGGTGTGTTGGGGACACAAGAGACTCTTTGTTATTTGGTTGCAGGGTTGCTTGAGAGAGACCATCTTCATCCTAGGCCTCCTACAGATTGATAAACCTTAGGTCATCCACTTGAGGGAAATTTGCTACTGTCTTACAAACCTCTGCACTTGGAGGCCCAACAACGTCTACAAGAAGAAGGTTGTGTAGTAGACATCAGGGAGGTGAACATCAACTCCGTCACGACGACCGTCCAATCAGACCCGCCGGTGACGTTATCTGCTCTCGGGTAAACGCCCTCTTCCTCTTCCTCCTCGCGTTCCTTTTCGTGCCTTGATCTCTAGTGTCGGGGATTCGTTTAAGATTCCTTCAAATCCTTGTAGCAACGACGGCACGCGCACGAGGATGGAGGCACAGATATCGACCCGGCCAGAGCAGGGCTTGAGGATCTCAAACGTCGCCGATGCTGCCGCCAACCCACCCGGGCGCCATGATCCAAGGTTGCCGTCTTTCTTTTCCTTATAGCTAGTAGTATGCCCTTGTTCCATATAGTCTATCGTGCTCGAAACTCACTCTAGAGAACCAGCAGCAGGGTGGTGCCTCATATCCAGGCAGGCGCGGGATCTTCGTTTCCTATGGCGCAAGGAATTCACATGCAAGGGTAAACATCTCCCTCTCCCATCCCGTATTTTACTCTTTGACAGCAGAGCTTGATTTACCGGAATACCTCTCCGTAATCTCTATTTTTCCAGCAATTACTCTGTGTCCGTGTTTTTGCATTCATCAGCAACACACCCTGGTTCCTTCATTCTGGGGACCCAAGTTCTTCAGGGGAAGAACACGAAGTAGATGAAGGGCCCTGTGGGCTTTTACTCGCGTTTAGAATTTTCTAGGGAGAAATAATTGAGTGAGATGTGCCGTAAGTGGGCTGTGTGGGCTGATGGAACTGAGGTAGTACTACTGTCACTAGTAGAAAAGAGGGCTTTGGTTCAGGTCGGGTCAGCCCATTAGTCCCGGTTCGTGAGGCCAGGGGCCTGCCGGGCATCGTGGGGGCATTGGTCCCGGTTCGTCATGCCCCTTTGGTCCCGGTTGGTGGGACGAACCGGGACCAATGGGCCTCGCTTCTAGCCCACCACCATTGGTCCCGGTTGGTGGCCTGAACCGGGACCACAGGCTTCCCTTTAGTTCCGGTTCATGCCACGAACCGGGACCAATGAGGTGCCTATATATACCCCTCGCCCGCGAGCAGAGCACCCCAGTGCTATGTTTTTCTCTGGCCGGCGAGGGGAGGGCTTTGTGGTGTTCTAGCTCACCTCCTATGCACATGAGGTGTTCGATGAAATGCCCGAGCCACACTAGTTAAGATTTCTCCTCTCGAAGCTCGACCTCAAAGCTCCATTTTCCTCGAGATTTGTCTAGGTTTAGCGGCCCGTCACGTCCCATTCCCGTCTTCACCACCGTCGATCACCCGCACCGATCTCGTCGCCGGCACCACCGTGGTGAGCCTCTTGTTCGTATCTTCTTTCTGAAAGAAAAAAATTCTTACTTTAGATAGATACTTGTCTAATTTTCTTACTTTTATTATTGCTTGTTATTATATAATGTGATGGTTTTGGTATCCGCCCCCGTCGGCCCTCGGCCTGGCTATGATTCGGATGTGATATATATTATCTTTT
Source organism: Triticum aestivum (assembly GCF_018294505.1). Classification (NCBI taxonomy): domain Eukaryota; kingdom Viridiplantae; phylum Streptophyta; class Magnoliopsida; order Poales; family Poaceae; genus Triticum; species Triticum aestivum. Next base: position 334,978,475 of record NC_057806.1, on the reverse strand, counting down.
TATAACTATTTGGTTCATTTATAGTTTATGACAATTATGCCAACCAACGTGGCATAGATTTTATTTATCTAGGAGGTAGTTGAACCGGAAATTCCAACCAACCCTATTGTCGAGAGGTTAAATTTAGTTGAAGAAGAAAACAATTACTTGAAGGAAAAAATAAAAAAATTGAGGAGGAGAAGATGATATTGGAGTTGCATGTTGCGGATGTCGTCGATGATCACAAGATCAAGATGGATGCAATGCGGTTGAAGATGAGAAAGATTAGAAAATATGCCATTCATACCGAGGCTTAGTATCATTATGTCTTTGGATCAATTGTTACCTTGGTTGCGATTATGATCGCATTTGTTTTCGCATTGAAATGTTTTACATAGTTTCAATGTATGGTTTAATTAATTAGATGCTCTGGAGAGCTATATGTTGTTAGATGAGAACTATGTATGTACTTTGGTTTTAAGTGATGATGAACTTCTATTAATTTGGTCACTTAATTATCTATTCATGATGTTCTGTAATGGTTTTTGACACACTTAATTATATATAATGCACGCAGATGAACCGGCAATGGATGTACGGTGAAATACACACCTCCGAGTACATTAAGGGCGTGCATGATTTTCTCGAAGTGTCTGAGGCAAACAAGCAAAATGGTTTTATGTGTTGTCCATGCCCTAAATGTGGGAATACGAAGTCTTACTCTGACCGGAAAATCCTTCACACCCACCTGCTTTGCAATGGTTTCATGCCACACTATAATGTTTGGACGAGGCACGGAGAAATAGGGGTTATGATGGAAGAAGAAGAGGATGATGACAACTATGTGCCCCCCTGAATACGGTGATACTGCAACGGGGGAAGCTGCTGAAGATCAAGAGGAACCAGACGATGTGCCCATGATGCTGCAACGGGGGAAGCTGCTGAAGATCATGAGGAACCAGACGATGTGCCCGATGATGATGATCTCCGCCGGGTCATTGTCGATGCAAGGACGCAATGCGAAAGTCAAAAGGAGAAGCTGAAGTTCGATCGCATGTTAGAGGATTACAAAAAAGGGATGTACCCCAATTGCGAAGATGGCAACACAAAGCTCGGTACCGTACTGGAATTGCTGCAATGGAAGGCAGAGAATGTTGTGCCTGACAAAGGATTTGAGAAGCTACTGAAAATATTGAAGAAGAAGCTTCCAAAGGATAGCGAATTGCCCGACATTACATACACAGCAAAGAAGGTCGTATGCCCTCTAGGATTGGAGGTGTAGAAGATACATGCATGCCCTAATGACTGCATCCTCTACCGCGGTGCGTACAAGGATCTGAACGCATGCCCGGTATGCGGTGCATTGCAGTATAAGATCAGACGAGATGACCCTGGTGATGTTGACGGTGAGCCTCACAGGAAGAGGGTTCCTGCGAAGGTGATGTGGTATCCTCCTATAATACCACGGTTGAAACATCTGTTCAGAAACGAAGAGCATGCCAAGTTGATGCAATGGCACAGTGAGGACCGTAAGAAAGACGGGAAGTTGAGAGCACCCGCTGACGGGTCGCAGTGGAGAAAAATCAAGAGAAAGTACTGGCCTGAGTTTGCAAGTGACCCAAGAAACGTATGGTTTGGTTTAAGCGCGGATGGCATTAATCCTTTCGGGGAGCATATCAGCAATCACAGCACCTGGCCCGTGACTCTATGTATGTATAACCTTCCTTCTTGGATGTGCATGAAGCGGAAGTTCATTATGATGCCAATTCTCATCCAAGGCCCTAAGCAACCCGGCAACGACATTGATGTGTTCATAAGGCCATTAGTTGAAGAAATTTTACAGCTGTGGAATGGAAACGGTGTACGTACGTGGGATGAGCACAAACAGGAGGAATTTAACCTGCACGAGTTGCTGTTTGTAACCATCAACGATTGGCCCGCTCTCAGTAACCTTTCAGAACAGACAAATAAGGGATACCACGCATGCACACACTGTTTAGAAGAAACTGAAAGTATATACCTGGATAAATGCAGGAAGAATGTGTACCTGGGCCATCGTTGATTTATTCCGGCCAACCATCAATGTCGAAAGAAAGGCAAGCATTTCAAAGGCGAGGCAGATCACCGGAAGAAGCCCGCCATGCGTACCGGTGATCACGTACATGCTATGGTCAATGATTTACACGTAATCTTTGGAAAGGGTCCTGGCGGACTAGCTGTTCCGAATGAAGCTGAGGAACACGCACCCATGTGGAAGAAGAAATCTATATTTTGGGCCCTACCCTACTGGAAAGACCTAGAGGTCCGCTCTTCAATCAACGTGATGCACATGACGAAGAACCTTTGCGTGAACCTGCTAGGCTTCTTGGGCGTGTATGGGAATTCAAAAGATACACCTGAGGCACGGGAGGACCTGCAATGTTTGCACGAAAAAGATGGCATGCCTCCGAAGCAGTATAAAGGTCCTGCTAGCTACGCTCTTACGAAAGAAGAGAAAGAAATCTTCTTTGAATGCCTGCTCAGTATGAAGGTCACGACTGGCTTCTCGTCGAATATAAAGGAAATAATAAATATGCCAGAGAAAAAGTTTTAGAACCTAAAGTCTCATGACTGCCACGTGATTATGACGCAATTGCTTCCGGTTGCATTAAGGGGGCTTCTACCGGAAAACGTCCGATTAGCCATTGTGAAGCTATGTGCATTCCTCAATGCAATCTCTCAGAAGGTGATCGATCCAGAAATCGTACCAAGGCTAAGGAGTGATGTGGCGCAATGTCTTGTCAGTTTCGAGCTGGAGTTCCCACCATCCTTCTTCAATATCATGACACACGTCCTAGTTCATCTAGTCGACGAGATTGTCATTCTGGGGCCGTATTTCTACACAATATGTTCCCCTTTGAGAGGTTCAGGGAGTCCTAAAGAAATATGTCCGTAACCGCGCTAGGCCAGAAGGAAGCATCTCCATGGGCCATCAAACAGAGGATGTCATTGGGTTTTGTGTTGACTTCATTCCTGGCCTTAAGAAGATAGGTCTCCCTAAATCGCGGTATGAGGGGAGACTGACTGGAAAAGGCACGCTGGGAGGGGCCTCAATAATATGCAGGGACAGATATTCTTAGTCTCAAGCACACTACACAGTTCTACAGAACTCTACCTTGGTGACCCCGTATATCGATGAACACATGAACAGTCTGCGCTCCAAACACCCGGAGCAGTGCGACGACTGGATTACATGTGAACACATCAGGACTTTTAGCAGTTGGTTGGAAACACGTCTCAAAGGTGACAACACTGTTTGTGATGAGATGTACTTGTTGTCCAGGGGACCATCTTTGATTGTATTGACTTACAAAGGATACGAGATAAATGGGAATGCATTTTACACGATCGCCCAAAATCAAAAGAGTACCAACCAAAATAGCGGTGTCCGCTTTGATGCAGCAACCGAGAGGGGAAAGGACACATATTATGGTTACATAGTGGACATATGGGAACTTGACTACGGATATGATTTTAAGGTCCCTTTGTTTAAGTGCAAATGGGTAGTCTGTCAGGAGGCGGGGTACAGGTAGACCCACAGTACGGAATGACAACAGTGGATCTCAACAATCTTGCGTATGTAGACGAACCGTTCGTCCTAGCCAATGATGTGGCACAGGTTATCTATGTGAAGGACATGTCTACCAAACCGAGAAAAATAAAAGATAAGGAAGCGAATACATCATACGATGAGCCAAAGCGCCACATAGTTCTTTCAGGAAAAAAGGACATCGTGGGAGTGGAGGGCAAGACAGACATGTCTGAAGATTATGAAAAGTTTCATGAAATTCCTCCCTTCAAAGTCAAGGCTGACCCAAGCATCCTGATAAACGATGAAGATTATCCATGGTTATGGCGCAATAAGCAAATGACACAAGCGAAGAAAAAGTGAAGACTTTCTCCCGCAACTATTATGATGATACCATGCCAACTTTGTAACACACGAGTATGATACCATTGTCCGTTTTGTACATGCACATGCTATGTGGGTGAAATTATGATACCGTGCCAACTTTCAACTTTTTCAGAGTTCATTTGAAATGCTTTAATGTCTTATGGTTTGGCCCTCATAATACGATTATTCAAATTTGAAAACTAATGGCACTAACAGAAAGTTTATAATTTTTCTAAAACTAATGGCACTAGCAGAAAGTTTATAATTTTTCTGACCTAAAAGCAAAAAGGATTAAAAAATAAAGCAAAAAACAAAAGAAAATAAATAATGCAAAAAACAAAAAAAAACTGAAAAAAAACTATTTTATAGTAAAGTTAATCACAAACTTGTGATTCACACAAATTTCAAAGAATTCAAATTTTAACTACTTAAATTTGAAAACTAATGAAACTAACAGAAAGTTTATAATTTTTGTAAAACTAATGGCACTAAAAGAAAGTTTATAATTTTTCTGACCTAAAAGCAAAAAGTATTAAAAAATAAAGCAAAAAATAAAAGAAAATAAATAATGCAAATAACAAAGCAAAAAAACTGGAAAAAACTATTTTTTATAGTAAAGTTAATCACAAACTTGTGATTCACACAAATATCAAAGAATTCAAATTTTAACTATTCAAATTTGAAAACTAATGGCACTAACAGAAAGTTTATAATTTTTGTGACCTAAAAGAAAAATAATTAAAAATAAACTTTAATAAAATAAATAAAAATGAAAACAATAAGTATTTTGTTGTAAGTAGAAACAAAATAAAATAAATAAAGCAACAAAGAAAACAAAAAAAAGTGCCACATACTGGGGCCCCACGACCTGAATATGACTAGAAACTCTACCATGGGCCAGGATTCAGGTCCGCAGGTGGGCCAGTAGGCCCACAGGCACACAACATATGGTTAGATCCGAAAGCCTACAATTGAGAGGAGCTCGAGAGGATGGGCGCAGCAGCGCTTATAAATCACTCTCGAGCTCTCTCAGCTAGCGAGGTGGTACTAAACTTTTGACGCGGGGCAGCACAAGGCCTTTGGTCCCGGTTGGTACCATCAACCGGGACTAAAGGGGGCATTGGTCCCGGTTCGTGGCACCAACCGGGACCAATGCTCTTCGCCCCTGGCCCATGACCATTAGTCCCGATTTGTGCCACAAACCAGGACTAAAGGGTTGGTCCTCGTTGCGGGCAGAGTTTAGTCCCACCTCGCCAACCGAAGGGGGCTCACAGGTTTATAAGCCCTTCACTCTCTGCCTTGTTGAGCATCTCTCAAAATGAAAATAGATGCCTTTATAGAGAAAAGTTTAACCTAAACTCTGTTATGTATGCCCTTATAGGCCCACTGGTGTATGGATTTATTTCTAAACATAACTGTTTGCTTCATAGTGTAATATCGTCCACCATGTCGATCTTATTTTTTAATTTTTATTACATGATCTGACAGGCTTCTCGCATGCACAAGCGTGGCAGAAGGGATTGAGTACCTGGCAAGAAGCAGGATGTGGAGTGTCCTGGAGGAATATCTGAGGCAAATTATTTTGGCGTATGGCAGCAACGTTGCTCTGCATCCTAGATTACTGCTATACTGTCGCAGGGGATGGCTGATAAATCTGCTGCAAACTGGACTAAGGAGGTTGGCCATCCGTTTCCACCAAGGATATATTGCACCACTCAGGCACATGCGTTCGCAGTTCGCTGACAATGAGGAGACGCGGTCGCAGCTCGATGTCATTTGGGGGAGCATTACCAGGGACCCAAGGTGTGTTTACCTCTGAGACAAGCTTATATATTCAGTGTTACTATACCTCATAAGTGTTCTCTATATAGTCGGATAAACAATATCATTCATGTCAAGAATCAGACATTTGGTGCTAGTTAGTTGTTATCGGACTTGCATATTCAGTGTTACTACCTCATAAATGTTCTCTATATAGTCGGGTAAACAATATCATTCATGTCAAGAATCTGACATTTGGTGCTAGTTAGTTGTCGTTACCAGACTTACTAGTTAATACACCAAATAAAAAGGATTGTGATGGAACAGTCCCTTCATTTTAATTAATTAAAGTGGGAGCTTTGTCTAATCAATCTTCTGTAGATTTGACAAGTTTATAGATTACCACATTATATATATGGTAAAAGTATATTTATGATGAACCTAATTTTGTATTGTAGATTCTAATATTTTTGCCTATAGATCCTGAGATAATTCTAGCAACAATTTAATTTAAATTTCATGACTTCAGTACTAGTATCTATTTTTGTCGGGAACTTCAATATCACTGTGTATATTCATACTTTTTAATCTAACATAAAGGAACATGATTCACTTTAGTTATGTTTCGTAATGACTTCTTTTTCCCCAATGTAGCTATACTGAATTGCTAGCGAGTCACCCTGATAATATTGTTGACATCATTATGGACTACATGAGGTTTGCACTTTCCCCAGGCTGTAGGGTAAGCACGCAGGAGCTTGCATTGGGACTAATTCTGCATTTCTTACAGAACATGTTTTATCTCATTAATTATGTATTTGTATTTGTAGACACACTAAACCTCGTGGTACCACAAATCCATTGTGGGCTTTTGGTGTGCTCCTTGGCCGAGAGTCCAAAAAGGCAAGGCTGAGATGCGTCTTATGCCAGCAGTTGATAACCAGTGACAGAGTAGGACAGGATATGTCAAAACATTTACGAGAGACTTGTCCCAAGATGACGACCCACTGGTTTACAAAAATGGAAGCCCTTTCTCATGAGCCTTCCTCCAAGAAGAGACCAAGAGCTGCGACTAGCAAGCAAGCTGGGCCACTCCAGGTTGCAGTCCTTCTTGGCATATGCTAATAACTACAGAGGTACTAGTATCTATCAGTCCTTCATTCTTTTGTTTTTATCTTTGCAAGGACATCCTTTGTTAGTATAAGTCCGAGGCGCTCCCTCGATCTACCGAGGAACAAGCAATCACACAAGCACAACACCAAGATTTGTTAACGAGGTTCACCATCATGGCTACATCCCGGGGCATGACTACGGACGCCCCTCCCCATGACACCGCTACAATACCGCACTTCGGCCGCCTGAGCGCCGGCACACGCCGCCGACTCCCCCGCGTGCCCGTGCTATTATGTTGGCATTGGTTACATCGTGTGTCTACCCCCGCTATATATGAGAGGCCTAGGATCAAGTGTCCTATTAGGACACAACTCCTACCCTGTTTATACACAGTCCAAACCAAGTCCAACTATAACCTACCTTGTACAATAATATTCGACATAATTCTAACAAACTCCACCTTGGCGAATATTCTTCATCATCTTGGATTCATCCATGCGTCGAACCTCCATGTACATTGGACTTGAGATACGCCATGAGCACCGTTGCTACTCCCAGACTCCATGTGACTCCACCTGCAACTGTAGTCCTTCTCGTCTTCTTAGCAGTCAACTCTCGAGCAAAATTAAGTTCCTTGTTACTCTACCTTGTGCTCCCAACTTCCGGAGTATCCTTCCAACGCCATCACACACCGATCACTGTCTGCGTGAAAATGAATAACTCACATATTGAAGGCCACATATAAGAGTTAACTGAACTCAACGTCACCGCTCTTTCTTGACTGCTTGACTGAAACTTGAAAGAATTTCACCGTCACCCTGTGTCACTCTGAGTCAAATTCGCAGTTGTCTCACCCTTCTTCCAGATAGTCTCTGGCATGTCCCACAGCTATAGCACTCTGCCTCCTTCTGTATTTGGCATCCGCACTTTGCCATGTGCACTGAACACCACAAAATATACGGCCATGTACTCTCTCAGCCTTTGACAATTTCAGACTTTCCGCCACTTTCTTAGATTCTCCATGGTCAACTCCTATCCATCAACCGGCACTGATAGACCTAGTCACCAACTTGAATCTGGTACTCGTCAACACTGCTTCAGCACCCCCTGCACACTTTGTCTAACAACATATCTGACCACCGGTGCCCTGGTCTGTCGTTGTGTCCCGTGCTTACCGCACGCCTCGCCGCTATCACCGCGTCGAGTCTCTGATGTCCTGGTCGAGTCTCCCGGGTAGCTAGCCCCCACTGTCTCAACTCCCACTGCAGAGAACCATCGATCATCACCGACCGATGCCGAGTATCACGCCTCCATCAGACCACTGGCGCCCAGTCCGATCCACGTGTCTCTCGCTTTACCCGCTGAAATAGGCTTCGACTCTCCGTTAACTTACGCCGTAGCCCCTCCATCAGCACAGAGTGTAGTCATTCGTCAAACTCCAGCTCCACCTTCAACATGACTCCATGGTGGTTGTACGTGCCACCCTCCCGTGCCCTGTCGACTCCAAACTCTCATGTGCACCGTCTTGAGTCAACCCTACGCAATAGTCTGTCGAAGCCGCACAAGCCCTCAAGCCTGCACCACGTGTTTCCACGCTCCAGAAGTCGGTCACCATCAGCATCACGCTCCTATGTCGTCCTCGCTGAAATCACCGCCATCTTCTGCTTTGACCAACATCCCCGTCGATCCGTCAGACAGTCCAGTCCGACCCAGCCAAAATTATCCGACTGCAACCATGCTTCACCCTGCGTCGTGTCTGCTTTCGTACAATTGTGCATTGCCTTAACGCCTTGTGTATGCATGATCCCGCACAACGCTCTTCAGGCTCCCAAATCAGTTTCGCGAATCCTCATCATCACATGATAATTCCATCTCAGCTAGCATGACTTCTCAAAACACATTCAAGCATCCTGTTGCGCCAACAGATCTCTCACTTTGTCTGCCATAACCTGAAGTTTTAGTACCCCATGATGCTATGATCTTCATACGGCTAACCCGTGAAAAATACCCTAGCTTTATTCACGTGATACCCAAGTACAATAGCAGAACATAGCCTGTATGCCTTTTAGGGATGGCAATTTTATCCATGGATCTGGATACCCATGGATACCCGATCCGGTTGGGCAAGGGTATGGAGCGCATTTCTGCCCATGGGTCCATGGATATGGATACCCACGAACAGTCGGGTTGGGCATGGTTATAGTTTGTGCTTCATGGATATCCAATGGATACCCGTATGACATGGGGGGCCATATACCAGTGATAGTAGAAATAGCGAATCAATGGGAAATGGCAGGCTATATGCTGCAAAATCAACCTATGGTATGTCACACTTAAGGACTCATCGTATTACTTGTTGCCTACTTATGCATGTAGTTTATGTTGTCATTTGTGAGTGAATGATGATGAGTTAATTTGATCTTTCGGAAGGCTTCATGCTGACTTTTCTATGCCCATGGAGCTCCATGGGTATGTGGCTATCCAGCGGGTTTGGGCATGGGCATGGGCACAAGTTGTGCCCATGGATAATTTGATGGATGGGCAGAGGGTAGGAAAATGGGTCATGGGTTGGATTTGGACCAACTTCACCCGCCCCAAACCCGACCCATTGCCATTCCTAATGCCTTTGCCTCTGTGTACTAATAGCAATCCAACACGTGATTTGGCTCCCTGGCACAGCTACCAATGCTATCAATTGCTTTGCCAAAATCCTTCCTGCTAGTTCCTAATGGGTGCGTATCAATGGATATTTTCTCTCTGCCGAATCGATTGCTGTTGCCTCTTTTCACGTCATACCCGTTTGTGAGACATTAGACTAGATAGCTGTGTGGAGTGGTGACCCACGATGATGTGCGCATTGTCGTGCGGTTTCTTGTAATCTTGTTTCTCCTTCTTCTATAAAATTAAGGTACGCAATTGCGTACTCTCGAAAAAAAAACGTCATACCCGTTTTCTTTATAACAAATCTCTCATGGCTGTCCAGCCTGCGTACAGATCAGCTCCCGCGTCCTTGCCAGCTTCCGACACCACGCTCCCGTGCACCAAGCTACTACAATTGAGCCACGCATTGCTGCTGCTCCCATGCACCCTCGGCCACGCACGGGCAGCACCTGTCCTTAACACGCTCCCGCTAGTCAGCCTGCACCAGGGCTTTTGCCTAGCATGCCCGCGCCTGCAACGGACCACCTAACCAGCAGGTACAACCCATGTACAGTATAAAGCAAAGAAAGTCAAACCAATATCCCTTGTAGCCTCTTCCGTATAAAGAACTCCATGTCCATCACACCTGACTACCGTAGAATTGATTCGATATCCTTTCCTGCTTCTCATCAATGCATCCCGTCATGGTGTTCTCTAACGCTTTTTTTTCACACAAATCTCCCGTGGCTCTTGTATAGCACGTACGCCTCCCGATCATCAAAACACCTCACGGCCTCGACCCCAGGCCACAGCTCCATCAAGCCGCACCAGCCAGCCTACCACGTCCACGGGCCGACGCTTCCTAGTCGATCTGGCCGCTGCCCGGCGTCCGTCCGTTGCCTCGCCTGCTGCTTTGCCTGCCGTGCGCGGGTGTTCAATCCGACTCTGAGAACCTAGCTGCTTCTGCATGTTCCGCCGCTTGATCTCAATTGCTTTTTTCTGCCGCTGTCCGATTACGTCGATAATCAACATACGGTTCGGCCACCTTTTGATCAACACAACGGCCTTTGAATAACCTAGCTCATGATACCATTTGTTAGAATAAATCCGAGGCGCTCCGTCGATCTACCGAGGACCAAGCAATCACACAAGCACAACACCAAGATTTGTTAACGAGGTTCATCATCATGGCTACATCCCCGGGGCATGACTACAGGCACCCCTCCCCATGACACCGCTACAATACCGCACTCCGGCCGCCCGAGCGCCGACACACGCCGCCGACTCCCCTGCGTGCCCGTGCTATTATGTTGGCATTGGTTACATCGTGTGTCTACCCCCGCTATATATGAAAGGCCTAGGATCAAGTGTCCTATTAGGACACAACTCCTACCATATCTATACACAGTCCAAACCAAGTCCAACTGTAACCTACCTTGTACAATAATATTCGACATAATTCTAACATCCTTCAATTATTATAGACATCTCTTTGTTATATGTGCTGACAGTTTGACACTGAACATGCACGAGAAGCAATTGGCACGGTGCCACGTTTGGTTTTGAATAATAAGGATGAAATGTACCATGCCATGGTCTTGCGTGGCGAACTGGAGCATATTACACAACTGGGCAATGAGCCGTCCTTTCTATCAGGAAGGGTATGTCTTCTTATTATTTTAATACCCTTTTTGTTCCACATTGTGAAGTTTACCCAACATATAAAAATGAGACAACATCTACTCTACAACATTAAACTAGTTTTGTTAGGTAGTGTGAAATATATTATCATTTTGACGGGAGAAATATATTACTCCCTCCGTCCCAAAATTTTTGTCTTCGATTTATCTAGATACGGATGTATCTAATACTAAAATGTGAATAGATACATCCGTATGTAGACAAATCTAAGACAAGAATTTTGAAACTGAGGGAGTAGTATGGTTCAGAATATTGTTAGTAGTAATGAAACTTAGGAGGACTAATACTACTATTCTAGAATAGAGTAGTGCTGTACTAGTAAGTAGTAGTAACCCAATATGGCCCATACTTACATCATTTTGGTAACTTGTAGCTGGATGCTACTGTGAGTGCGCTTCAGGACTTGACGGCTGCTTTCATGTTGGAGGGGGAAGAAGCGAGTCCTGCTCTGAAAGAACTGATCGTTCGCGTTTACAAGCTTCAGTTCTTGATCCCCTACTGCCTGGCGCATGTGCAACCAAATGCACCCACGCAGATGGTTCAGAATCAAGACGAGACGGTGTCTCATTCGCAGCAGCAGCAGCAGCAGGTGGTGGCCGCGACTTCAGCTCTGCCGCAAGAGCAGGCGGTGGCCGCGCAGCAACAACAACAGCAGGTGGTGGCCGCGCAGCAACAGCAAGAGCCGGTGGTCGTGCCTTTAGTTGAAGATCAAGTACACCATGTCAATGGCCAGAACGTCGAAGAGCATCATGCTGATCACGGAGATGACTCTTTCAACATCCTGATGGGGGATGCTGAGCTCGACTAATGGTTACAAGAGGCGAATGAGGTCTTTCAAGGCGGGCAAGGCGACCCACCCCCTCCAGTCTAGTACTCTAGTGATCCTTAATCTTTGATGATAATGACCCGTGACCTTTATATTATCTCTTTTGAAGAATGAATTCCACAGTTTTGGCATACCCATGCCCCTCCCCCTCCATTCTGTCAGTTTTTTTGTTCTAATACTACCTGTTTCAACACTTGTAGCAATTTGGGAACATATTTGTTCATTGGATCTTGTTTCCTGTGTGTGATATACTTTTTCACTGTATATTTGTTGTCTATATTGCCGTAGGCTCTAGCCTGTAGTAAGCAGGAGAAAATATGCATGGTTGGTATAAATAGAACATGCGCATGCCCAAGAATCTTGACTCTTGCCTTGCCAATATTCTTTCTTCCAAGTCAAGATTAATAGTCATCCAGATCCATGAAATCGCTTGAAGCTTATGTTCTCAAATGAAGTAGCAGAATAGCAACTTAAGAGCAGATATACTAATAAAATGATAAACTTATGGCAAGGTAGCGTCCGTGAAGCTACATTTGTGCGTTTTCCCTAGACATCTCAACAGCAAACTTTTTTCTTTTTTCCAAGAGTGAGTTTAAGTGTACCATTACTCCAAAGGATGATAGAGTACCCGCCTTCCTCGACTCCTTGCGGGCAAAGGGCATCTCCTCGCAGTCCGTTCCACGGTGGCTTGGGCCAGTCAGGAGCGCTTTGGGCCATCCGATCTGCCCGGACGGCTGGCCTCTAGGTGACTCGGCTGGCAAGTCCATAACGATGGACTGCCCAGATCGCCCAAGGCCACCGTCATAGGGCGGCGTCGGCACGCCGGCGAGGGGCTCCTCACGAGCTAGAGCACCCTTCTGACTGTTTGATGCTCGTTGGCTTGCCGCGGGAGCGTTTCACAGGCGCTTCAAGTGTGCGGACAACTCAGGCCCGGGTGAGGTCCATGAAAGGTGGACCGCTGGGCGCACCCCGAGCTGCCGTCATTGGACGGCATCGGGCGCGCATGCGGGAAGGCAGCGCACTTTCTTGTGCGCGAAGCCATGCATGGACCCGCCTGTCGGTGCCGTCGTCCGACGCTTGGTCGGTTCAGTCGCGCCAGGTGGGTCGTTCGTTGCGGTTGGCCACACGCGGGTACGCGTGCTGCGATGCACGCTGCGCTGGCTTTGTGCAACTATGTGGAAGGATGCACATGACCATTCAATCGGCTGTGCGCCCCCGTCGCCCCGCGCTCGGTCGGTCAGGTCGCACCAAGTGGATCGTTCGTTGCGGTTGGCGCCACGCGGGTACGCGTGCTGCGACGCACGCCTGCGCCAGCTCTATGCGGCTGTGTGGAGGGACGCACATGGCCATTCATCCGGCTGTGCGGAGGGCCGTTCAGATGCACGAGCACATTGTGTGTGCCCTGCCGTAGCGGGACCTGACCGGCTGGCGTCTGCGGGGTGCTTTCCCAACAACTTGGAGCACTAACACTTTTCTGGGGAGCCTTTTCGGTACTGCCGCTGTGTACTTCCACGGCTAGTACCGCTTGGATTTTTCCTCCGTGCACTTTTCCGTTGCACATATTGCGATTAGTGGTAGTACAGCGGTAGTAGCGCTTGCGCGGTACTTTCGCTTCCTACTACCGTTTTAGTTCCGTTTGGAACTTGTCCCTTTGTGCATGTTTCTGTTGCACAGTTCGCAATTAGCGGTAGTAGACTGGTAGTACCGCTTGCGCGGTACTTCGTCCCTACCATCGCTTGGGTTTTTTTTTTTCTATGCTTGTTTCGGTTTCCCACTTTGCCTAAGTGGTTGTAGAGAGGATGTAGGGCGGTAGTATCGCTTGTACGGTACTTCCGGCCCTACTCCACTCCACCTTCGTAGTTCCCCTAGTACCAACACTTGAAGCGGTTGTACCGCTTAGATGGAGTGGTAGTACCGCTTCGATGGCACTACTGGCCTCTGTTCTGTGAACTACTGCGTACCTCCCAAGCGGTAGTACTGCTTGAGTGTGGTCTGTGAGCAGAAAATGGTTGGAATTCTCCACACTATATAAAGGGGGTCTTCTTCCCCAAGAAGACCAACCTCTCATCCCTTGCTCCATTGTTGCGCCCTAAATCTCATTTTTGCGCGATCTCTCTCCCTAGCCATCAAAAGTTGTTGATTCTCTAGGGTTTGCTTGAGAGGGCCCCGATCTACACTTCCATCAAGAGATATTTGATCCACCCCCACTAATCCTTTGCAGATCTTGTTATTCTTGTGTGTTTGAGCACCTTAGACGGAAGGAGTCACCTCGGATCCACAATCCATTGTGCTAAAACTTTGTGATGGTGTTGGGAGCCTCCAATTAAGTTGTGGAGAGAGCCTTTGTTTGTAATGGTTTGGTCGCCGCCTTTAAGGGCACCACTAGTGGAATCATGACTTCTTGCATTATGCGAGGGCGTGCGGAGAATACGGTGGCCCTAGTGGCTTCTTGGGGAGCATTGTGCCTCCGCACCACTCCAGCGAAGACATATTTCCCCCTAAAGGGAAGGAACTTCGGTAACACATCCCCGTCTCCATCTGTTGGAAGTATGCCCTAGAGGTAATAATAAACTGGTTATTATCATATTTCCCGTTCATGATAAATTTTTATTATTCATGCTAGAATTGTATTGATTGGAAACTTAAATACATGTGTTAATACATAAACCACACAGTGTCCCTAGTGAGCCACTACTAGACTAGTTCGACGATCAAAGATGTTTATGGTTTTCTAACCATAGACATAAGCTGTCATTTGATAACGGGATCACATCATTAGGAGAATGATGTGATGGATTAGACCCAACCGTAAGCTTTCTTCATGTCAAGTATCTGTTCCTTCAACCATGAGATCATGCTACTCCCGCATACCGGAGGAATGCCTTGTGTGCTATCAAACATCACTTCATAACTGGGAGATCATAAAGGTGCTCTACATGTATCTCCGAAGGACTTTGTTGGGTTGCATGGATCGATACTAGGATTTGTCGCTCCGTGTGGCAGAGAGATATCTATGGGCCCACTCGGTAATACAACATCACAAGAAGCTTTAGGTGACTAATGATTTTAGTCATGAGATCTTGTATTACGGGAACGATTAAAGAGGCTTGCCGGTAACAAGATTGAACTAGATATGGAGATACCGACGATCGAATCTCGGGCAAGTAACATATCGCCGAACAAAGGGAATTGCATACGGGGTTGACTGAATACTTGACATCGTGGTTTAATCGATAAAGATCTTTTTTGAATATGTAGAAACCAATATGGGCATCCAGATCCTGCTATTGGTTGTTGACCGAATAGGTGTCTCAGCCATGTCTACATGATTTTCGAACCCATAGGGTCGCACGCTTAACGTTTGGTAGCGCTAGGGTAGTAATTGATGCGGCTTGAAGCTACGCCGGTATTTCCCCAAAGAGAAAGGGATGATGCACCACAACGGCGGTAGGTATTTCCCGCAGTGATGAAACCAAGGTTATCGAACCAGTAGGAGAACCAAGCCACACTATGTAAACAACACCTGCACACACATAACAAATACTCGCAACCCGACGTGTAAAAGAGGTTGTCAATCCCTTTCGGGTAGCGGCGCCAGAAATTGGCAAATGGATGTGAGGGAGTAGTAAATATTGATAGATCGAATGCCAAATAAAATAAAATGTAGCAAGGTATTTTTGTATTTTTGATTTAATAGATCTGAAAATAAAAGGCAAATAAAATAGATCGCAAAGGCAAATAATATGAGAAAGAGACCCGGGGGCCATAGATTTCACTAGTGGCTTCTCTCAAGAAAAATAGCAAATGGTAGGTAAACAAATTACTGTTGGGCAATTGATAGAACTTCAAATAATCATGACGATATCCAGGCAATGATCATTACATAGGCATCACGTCCAAGATTAGTAGACCGACTCCTGCCTGCATCTACTACTATTACTCCACACATCGACCGCTATCCAACATGCATCTAGTGTATTTCATGGAGAAACGGAGTAATGCAATAAGAACGATGACTTGATGGAGACAAGATCTATTTATGTAGAAATAGACCCCATCGTTTTATCCTTAATAGCAATGATACATACGTGTCGGTTCCCCTTCTGTCACTGGGATCAAGCACCGTAAGATTGAACCCACTACAAAGCACCTCTTCCCATTGCAAGATAAATAGATCAAGTTGGCCAAACAAAACCCAAATATCAGAGAAGAAGTACGAGGCTATAAGTAATCATGCATATAAGAGATCAAAGAAACTCAAATAACTTTCATGGATAAAAAGATAGATCTCATCATAAACTCAAAGTTCATCCGATCTCAACAAACACACCGCAAAAAGAGTTACATCACATGGATCTCCAAGAGACCATTGTATTGATAATCAAAAGAGAGAGAGGAAGCCAACTAGCTACTAACTACGGACCGAAGGTCTACAAAGAACTACTCATGCATCATCGGAGGGGCACCAATGGAAGTGGTGAACCCCTCCGTGATGGTGTCTAGATTGATTCTGGTGGTTCTGGACACTTCGGCGGCTGGAATTGATTTTCGTCGACTCTCCTAGGGTTTCTGAAACATTAGGGTATTTATAGAGTAAAGAGGTGGTCCGGGGGCACCCGAGGTTGGCACAACCCACTAGGGCGCGCCTGGGTCTCCAGGCGCGCCCTAGTGGGTTGTGCTCCCCTCGGATCAGCCCCATGTGCTTCTTCGGCCCATTGGATGTCTTCTGGTCCAAAAAAATCTCCAAAAAGTTTCGCTGCGCTTGGACTCCATTTGGTATTGATTTCATGCGATGTAAAAAACATGCAGAAAACAACAACTGGGAATTGGCACTATATCAATAGGTTAGTACCAAAAATGATATAAAATGACTATAAAACGATTATAAAACATCCAAGAATGATAATATAACAGCATGTAACAATCAATAATTATAGATACGTTGGAGACGTATCAGCATCCCCAAGCTTAATTCCTGCTTGTCCTCAAGTAGGTAAATGATAAAAACAGAATTTTTGATGCGGAATGCTGCCTAACATGTCATCTCGTATTATCTTCTTTATAGCATGGATATTTGGACTTTTATATTGTTCAAAGCAATAGTCTAGTTTTGACATGACAACTAAAATACTCAAGCATACCAACAAGCAACCATGTCTTTCAAAATATCAACGCTAAAATAAGCTATCCCTAGCCCATCATGCTCAATCATTGATCCATTCATGAAACACCCTCGCATATTAACTACACCCAATGCTCAAGTACGATCATAGTGCCCCATAGTTGGTGCTTTATAAGAGAAGATGGAGACTCAAATTCAAAAATAAAAATTGCATAAAGTAAAAGAAAGACCCTTCACAGACGGAAGTAGGGATTTGTAGAGGTGCAGAGCTCAAAGCGAAAATTGAGAGATAAAAACATTTTTAGAGGCATACTTTTCCCACCAACGAAAATGACTGAGAGTTCCCAACACTTTCCATGCTAGATATATCATAGGTGGTTCCCAAACAAAAATTAAATTTATCCATTTTCCACCATACTTTCACTTTCCATGGCTAACCGTATCCACGGGTGACTTCCATACCAACACTTTCCAAGGAATTTATTATTTTACAACATAAAGTAAATCCATTTTTCATTTCGGTACTGGGCATCCCTAATACATTTGCCTTACTCTCGTGCAATGACAAGTGAATAAACACTCACCGTGAGAATAACACTTCTAGCATGGAAAATATTAGCCACCCCTCATCACCTCGCGAGCGTACGAGCACACAAAAGAGAAATTTGTTTTGAATATTAGAGATGGCACATACAAATTTGCTTAGGACGGTAAAAGAATACCGCATATAGGTAGATATAGTAGACTCGCATGGCAAAACTGGTTTAAAGGATTTTGGATACACAAGTAGTGATCATACTTAGTGTAAAATGAAGGCTAGCAAAAAATTGAGAAGCGACCAACCAAGAAACGAATAATCTCATAAGCGAGCATTAAGCATAATTAATACCGAATAATGCACCACAAGTAGGATATAATTTCATTGCATGACTATTGACTTTCGTGCTTGCATAGGGAATCACAAACCTTAACACCAATATTCTTACTCAATCATAATTACTCGTCAACATGACTCACATATCACATCATCATATCTCAAAACTATTACTAGAAATCAAGTTTATTTTGTCCAATAATCTTCATGAAAGTTTATATTATATCCTTCTTGGATATCTATCACTTTGGAACTAATTTTCATGTGTTGCTTTCGATAAGCTCAAACAAATATAAGTGAAGATCATGAGCATAATTTTTCTTTCTCTCAAATTAATTTAAGTGAAACAAGAGATAATTTCTTGAAAATTTTACTAACTCTCAAATAAATCTAAGTGAAGCAAGAGAGTATTTCTTCAAAAATACTAAAACACACCGTGCTCAAAAAGATATAAGGAAGTACTAGAGCAAATCCATAGCTCATAAAAATTTAAGTGAAGCATAGAGAGCAGTTCTAACAAGTCATGGCATAATTTTGGCTCTCTCAAATAGGTGTGTCCAGCAAGGAAGCAAGACTAAAAACACAAAACAAAATAAGTAAAGACTCAAATCATACAAGACACTCCAAGGAAAACACATAGTATGTGATGAATAAAAATATAGCTTTGAGTAAAATACCGATGGTCGTTAGAAGAAAGAGGGGATGCCACTCGGGGCATCCCCATGCTTAGTTACTTGCTTCTCTTTCAATAATAACTTGGGGTGCCATGGGCATTCCCAAGCTTAGGCTCTTCTTACTCCTTATTTCTTCATCCATCGTAAGATAACCCAAAACTTAAAAACTTCAATCACACAAAACACAATAAAATCTTCGTGAGATCCGTTAGTATAAGAAAGCAAAGCACTACTATAAGTACTATAGCAAACCAATTCATATTTTATTCTTGCATTATATCTACTGTATTCCAATTTTTCTATGGCAAAAAACATCAAAGAAAACTATAGAATCATCAAAACAAGCACACAACGCAAAGAAAACAGAATCTGTCAAAAATAGAACAGTCTGTAGCAATCTGGATATTTCGAATACTTCTGTAACTCCAAAAATCTTGAGAAATTAGGTAAACCTGAGAAATTTGTATCTTAATCTTCTGCAAAAAGAATTGGTATTTTATCATGCTCTGGTTAGAAATGAGAATTGTTTTCATGAGCGCAAAATTTTCTATTTTTTGTCGCCGGTTGCAGCTTCTGTGCTCGATGGTTGTAGCTTTTTTTAGTCACCGGTCATGGCTTCCATGCTCGCTGGTCACAACTTTTTTCATGTTTGGGTTGTAGCTATGAACTATACGTGCAGCTTCACCATTGCTGGTTGTAGCATTGGTCTTCGCCAGTTGCAGCACCCGCCGATGCCGGTTGCAGCTTCCGTGAAAACGCGAGCCTCTATGAAGCTTTTTTCCATTGCCTGTCTATGGTTGAAGATTTTTTCATCTACGGTTGAAGCTTTTTCTATCAATGGTTGTAACTTTTTGTGTTGCACACTGTCTGGTTGAAGCTTTTTTCATCTATGGTTGAAGCTTTTTCTTCATCTATGGTCGCACCTTTTCCGTTGCATAGTGCCTGATTGAAGCTTTTTTCATATACGGTTGAACCTTTTTCTTTCAACGATCACAGCACTGGCCGCCTCCGGCTTTAACCATATCTGGTTGGTGTTTTTTCATGGACGGTTGTTGCTTTCTTAGGTGCCGGTTTCAGCTTTGCGGTTGCACAGATCTGGTTGCAGCACACACGCAGCAAAAAGCAATGTGATTCCAACAAAAATTGCCACCAATTCCAGTAAAAGATCTGTCCAGTTGTAGCATCGGCAGGGAAACAGTTTGAGGTGCGTGGGAAGGGAGATGCTTGCAGCCTAACAAGAGAAGAAAGAAGCAACGAGGCAAGAGGAAGAAGGAAGCAGAAAAATAAAGATTTTTTTAGAATAGTAGAAAAAGTTTTTTTAGAGTAGCAAAAAAAATTACACGGACCTCGCAAAAAAAGTTACATGGTAGAGATAAGGAAAAGGACATCTCACTTAAAAGGCCAATGAACTCACGTGGCCCAGTCCGCTTCCGTGTAGAAAAGTGAGCGAGCGTGTGGCGACGGCCGAGCGCTCGGCTGGTCGTCTACAGGGAAACGTTTCCCTTTCCTAAATAAGTTCTGAAGTGTTTTGAGAATTCACATGTTTCTTTTTAGGAAGAAAGGGATTACTAGTTCTTTTGGCTGATTCTCCTAGAATCTTGAGAATAGGGCATCCCGAGCTTCTACCAGAATCTTGAACCCATATTTTTTTGACAATCCTAAACAGGATTGTCAAAAAAATATGGGTTCAAGATTCTGGGAGAAGCTGGGTGGAGGGTCGATTCTCAAGATTCTGGTAGAATCGGCCGAAAGAACTGGGCCGGAGTCATTTTCCCTATTTCTATTAGCAGTAACGAGATGGTTTGAGTACACATAAGTTGCACGCGGGTGCGGCTCCGGGGGCCTCCCAACCCTAGGTCGAGCAAGCCCTCTAATCACCTCCCCTTTGGCCGCTGCCGGCACTGGCGGTGGCAGCCGTGCCCGGCCGTCAAAGGTGGCGGGTGAGGGAGTCCTGGATTAAGGGGTCCTCGGGTGTCCGGGCTATGTGATATGGGCCGGACTGATGGGCCATGAAGATACAAGGTAGAAGGCCCTCCTCCGTGTCTGGATGAGACTCTCCTTTGCGTGGATGGAAAGATAGGCATTCAGATGGATAGTTTCCTTCTTCTGTAAACCGACTCTGTACAACCCTAGGCCTCTCTGGTGTCTATATAAACCGGAGAGTTTAGTCCGTAGAGGCTATCATAATTCATACAGGCTAGACATCTAGGGTTTAGCCATTATGATCTTGAGGTAGATCAACTCTTGTAACCCCTATACTCATCAAAGTCAATCAAGAAGGTAGTAGGGTTTTACCTCCATCAAGAGGGCCCGAACCTGGGTAAACACTATGTCCCCTTTGTCTCCTATTACCTTCGATCCTCAGACGTATAGTTTGGTACCCCCTACCCAAGACCGGCCGGTTTTGACACCGACATTTGTGCTTTCATTGAGAGTTCCACTATGTCGTCGGCTGAAGGTTCGATGGCTCGTTCGATCATCAACAACTTTGCTGTTTCCAGGGAAACTTTCCTCTCCAGTCAACTTTTTGTGTTTGGTGGCTTTGCTCTGCGTGCCAATTCAATTGGCCACCTTGAACAGATCGGTAGCTACGCCCCTGGTCATCAGATCAGGGTTGGGAGCCTGAATTATGTCGCTGATATCCATGGAGACTTGATCTTCGAATGGTTTGCAACCTCGACCACTGCTCCTCATCTCCAAGAAGGAAACCCATCGGATCCATCATTAGGCACCGTTCAAGAAATAACTATCGTCCCTGCTCTGGCCTTAGATCCAGAGCGGACCACCTTGTCCGAAGATGGGAGTTTGGAGCCCACCGGACTCTCTGCTATTATGAAGCTCGATACCGGAGACCCAGGGCGACTATGTTGTTGGCAAGCCTGGAGTCAAACAGGGTTCCCCTATCACCAGAGAGCCAAATTCGCCCCTGGACACTAGCTCTAAACTCTCGAGGTATGCGTCAAGTGAGCACGGCCAGGAGGCTCTTGCCCTGCCTAGCTCCGTGGACTCTTGTTTCCCCGTCCAATCCTCGCTCTTAAAGGAGGCTCTGGAATTAATGCGATCCCTCGCCATTACAGATGAATCACCTCCGAACTACGCCCAGCCCAGATTAGGGGCTGAGAGCGGGAATTTTACGTCCCACCCACCACCCACTTCATAGCCACTGTCGAAGACCTAATCGACATGCTAGATTACGCCTTTGAAGACATCGACGACATGGACAACGATGCCGGAGACAAACAAGTCCAAGACCCGCCATTTACCGTACGTTAGATGGTCACCTCTGTTAGGGAACGTAGTATTTCAAAACAATTCCAACGATCATGCAAGATCTATCTAGGAGAAGCATAGCAACGAGCGGGGAGAGTGTGTCCATGTACCCTCGTAGACTGAAAGCGGAAGCGTTTAGTAACGCGGTTGATGTAGTCGAACGTCTTCGCGATCCAACCGATCCAAGCACCAAACATACGGCACCTCCATGTTCAGCACACGTTCAACATGATGACGTCCCTCGAGCTCTTGATCCAGTTGAGGACGAGGGAGAGTTCCGTCAGCACGATGGCGTGGTGACGGTGATGATGAAGTTACTGTCGCAGGGCTTCATCTAAGCACTACGACAATATGACTGGGGTGTGTAACTGTGGAAGGAGGCACCGCACACGGCTAAGACAAATCTTGGAGTGCCTTTGGGGTGCCCCCTGCCCATGTATATAAAGGAGGGAGGGCGAGAGGCCGACCCTCCTAGGGGCGCGCCAAGTGTAGGGAGGTCTACTAGGACTCTCAAGTCCTAGTAGGATTCCCTTTCCTTTTCGGAGTGGGAAAGAAGGAAGGGAGGGAGAGGGAGAAGGAAAAATACCTAGTCCAATTCGGTTTGGGCAGGGGGGAGGCCTGCGCGACCTCGTTTCCCTTCTTCCCTCTCTCCACTAAAGCCCAATAAGGCCCATTAACTTCCTCGACGAATTCCCGTAACTCTCTGGTACTCCGAAAAATACCCGAACCACTCGGAACCATTCTGATGTCCGAATATAGCCTTCCAATATATGAATCTTTACCTCTCAACCATTTCAAGACTCCTCATCATGTCCATGATCTCATCCTAGGCTCCGAACAATCTTTGGTCATCAAATTACATAACTCATAATACGAATCGTCATCGAACGTTAAGCATGCGGACCCTACGGGTTCGAGAGCTATGTAGACATGACCGAGGCACATCTCTGGTCAATAACCAATAGCGGAACCTGGATGCTCATATTGGCTTACATATTCTACGAAGATCTTTATCGGTCAAACCGCATAACAACATACATTGTTCCCTTTGTCATTGGTATGTTACTTGCCCGAGATTCAATCATCGGTATCATCATACCTAGTTCAATCTCATTACCGGCAAGTCTCTTTACTCGTTCTGTAATGCATCATCCCGCAACTAACTCATTAGTCACATTGATTGCAAGGCTTATAGTCATGTGCATTACCGAGAGGGCCCAATGATACCTCACCGATACACGGTGTGACAAATCCTAATCTTGATCTATGCCAACCCAACAAACACCTTCGGAGACACCTTTAGAGCATATTTATAATCACCCAGTTATGTTGTGACGTTTTATAGCACACGAGGTGTTCCTCTGGTATTCGGGAGTTGCATAATCTCATAGTCATAGGAATATGTATAAGTCATGAAGAAATCAATAGCAATAAAACTTAACGATCATTATGCTAAGCTAATGGATGGGTCTTGTCCATCACATCATTCTCCTAATGATGTGATCCTGTTCATCAAATGACAACACATGTCTATGGTCAGGAAACTTAATCATCTTTGATTAACGAGCTAGTCTAGTAGAGGCATACTAGGGACACTTTGTTTTGTCTATGTATTCACGCATGTATCAAGTTTCCGGTTAGTACAATTCTAGCATGAATAATAAAAATTTACCATGATATAAGGAAATATAAAATAATAACTTTATTATTGCCTCTAGGGCATATTTCCTTCAGTCTCCTACTTGCACTAGAGTCAATAATCTAGTTCACATCGCCCTATGATTTAACACCCATAGTTCATACCGTCATGTGACCAATACCCAAAGGGTTTACTAGAGTCAATAATCTAGTTCACATCGCCATGTGATTAACACCCAAAGAATACTAAGGTGTGGTCATGTTTTGCTTGTGAGAGAAGTTTAGTCAACGGGTCTACCACATTCAGATTCATATGTATTTTACAAATTTCTATGTCTACAATGCTCTGCATGGAGCTACTCTAGATAATTTCTCCCACTTTCAATATGTATCCAGATTGAGACTCAGAGTCATCCTTAACGGTGTTAAAGCTTACATCGACGTAACTCTTTAAGATGGACTCTTTATCACCTCCATAACCGAGAAATATTTCCTTATTCTACTAAGGATAATTTTGACCACTGTCCAGTGATCCACTACTGGATCACTATTGTACCCTCTTGCTAAACTCATGGTGAGGTACACAATAGGTCTGGTTCACAGCATAGCATACTTTATAGAACCTATGACTGAGGCATAGGGAATGACTTTCATACTCTTTCTATTTTCTGTCGTGGTCGGGTTTTGAGTCTTACTCAACTTAATACCTTGCAACACGGGCAAGAACTCCTTCTTTGACTGTTCCATTTTGAACTACTTCAAAATCTTGTCAAGGTATGTACTCATTGAATAATCTTATCAAGTGTCTTGATCTATCTCTATAGATCTTGATGCTCAATATGTAAGCAGCTTCACCGAGGTCTTTCTTTGAAAAACTCCTTTCAAGCACTCCTTTATGCTTTCTAGAAAATTCCACATCATTTCCAATCAACAATATGTCACTCACATATACTTATCAGAAAGGCTGTAGTGCTCCCACTCACTTTCTTGTAAATACAGGCTTCACCGCAAGTCTGTATAAAACTATATGCTTTGATCAACTCATCAAAGCGTATATTCCAACTCCGAGATGCCTGCACCAGTCCAGAGATGGATCACTGGAGCTTGCACATTTTGTTAGCACCTTTTGGATTGACAAAACCTTCTGGTTGCATCATATACAACTCTTCTTTAAGAAATCCATTAAGGAATGCAATTTTTGATTTCCATTTGCCAGATTTCATAAAACGTGGCAATTGCTAACATGATTCAAACAGACTTAAGCATCGATACGTGTGAGAAAATCTCATCGTAGTCAACACCTTGAACTTGTCGAAAACCTTTTGCGACAATTCGAGCTTTGTAGATAGTAACACTACTATCAGCGTCCGTCTTCCTCTTGAAGATCCATTTATTCTCAATGGCTTGCTGATCATCGAGCAAGTCAACCAAAGTCCATTCTTTGTTCTCATACATGGATCCCATCTCAGATTTCATGGCCTCAAGCCATTTTGCGGAATCTGGGCTCATTATCGCTTCCTCATAGTTCATAGGTTCGTCATGGTCTAGTAACATGACTTCCAGAACAGGATTACCGTACTACTCTGGTGCAGATCTTACTCTGGTTGACCTACGAGGTTCGGTAGTAACTTGATCAAAAGTTTCATGATCATCATCATTAGCTTTCTCACTAACTGGTGTAGGAATCACTCGAACTGATTTCTATGACAAACTACTTTGCAATTCGGGAGAAGGTACAATTACCTCATCAAGTTCTACTTCCCTCCCACTCACTTCTTTCAAGAGAAACCCCTTCTCTAGAAAGGATCCATTCTTAGCAACGAATATCTTGCCTTCGAATCTGTGATAGAAGGTGTACCCAACTATCTCCTTTGGGTATCCTATGAAGACACATTTCTCCCATTTGGGTTCGAGCTTATCAGGTTGAAGCTTTTTCACACAAGCATCACAGCCCCAAACTTTAAGAAACGACAATTTGGATTTCTTGCCAAACCACAGTTCATATGATGTCATCTCAACGGATTTAGATGGTGCCCTATTTAACGTGAATGCAGCTGTCTCTAATGCATAATCCCAAAACGATAGCGGTAAATCAGTGAGAGACATCATAGATCACACCATATCCAATAAAGTACGGTTACGATGTTCGGATACACCATTATGCTATGGTGTTCCAGGTGGCGTGCGTTGTGAAACTATTCCACATTGTTCTAAACGAATACCAAACTCGTAACTCAAATATTCGGCTCCGCGATCAGATCGTAGAAACTTTATTTTCTTGTTATGATGATTCTTGATACGTCTCCAACGTATCTATAATTTTTGATTGCTCCATGCTATATTATCTACTGTTTTGGACTATATTGGGCTTTATTTTCCACTTTTATATTATTTTTGGGACTAACCTATTAACCGGAGGGCCAGCCCAGAATTGCTGTCTTTTGCCTATTTCAGTATTTCAGAGAAACAAAATATCAAACGGAGCCCAAACGGAATAAAACCTTCGGGAACATGATTTTCTCACCGAACGTGATCCAGGAGATTTGGACCCTACTCCAAGGAGTCAAAGAGGCGGTAATATTATTTTTGGGACTAACCTATTAACCGGAGGCCCAGCCCAGAATTGTTGTCTTTTGCCTATTTCAGTATTTCAGAGAAACAGAATATCAAACGGAGTCCAAACGGAATAAAACCTTCGGGAACATGATTTTCTCACCGAACATGATCCAGGAGATTTGGACCCTACTCCAAGGAGTCAAAGAGGCGGTCACGAGGGTGGGGGCGCGCCCACCCCCCTAGGGCGCGCCCCCCTGCCTTGTGGGCCCCTCGGTGCTCCACCGACGTACTCCTTCCTCCTATATATACCTACGTACCCCCAAACGATCAGAACATGAGCCAAAAACCTAATTCCACCGCTGCAACTTTTTGTATCCACGAGATCCCATCTTGGGGCCTGTTCCGGAGCTCTGCCGGAGAGGGCTGTGACGCCCGGATAATCAAGCTACAGTGACCCTCTGTTAATGATGCCACGTCACCACGGTCACTGTTACTAATCCCATGTTAGTTCAAAACTGATTGAAAATCCAAATTCAAGAACAAGTCAAACAATTAAAGTTTTCAAAAGTCAAAACTAAAATTTCCTTATTGTGAAAAATAATTCATAAGATATATTGGTGGAGAAACCAAGTCTTTTTAAAATGATTAAATGCACTAAACTAATTAAATCAGTAGCTAAAACCATTAATTAAATGCCTTTTATATTTTGTAAAATACTAAACTATATTATTCTAGGAGGAAACTTTTGTGGTTGTGACATAATTGGTAACATAAATTTAGGTGCCATTTTGGTATTTTATTAAAACTAAAATAATTAGGAACTAAAAGAAAGCAGAAAAGAATGATTAAAAAGATAAACAAAACAAAAGCAAACTAAAAAAAATAGAAGAAAGGCCCCCTGGGCCTTGGCCCAGCAGGCCACCAGGCCGCCCGGCCGCCCCACCTGGCCCAACCGGCCACCCACTCCCCCCTCACTCGCTTATCCACCCACACCCCCGAAACCCTAGCCCACAACCGCACACCCCACTCTCCCCATGACGCCCCCCTCCTCTCTCTCGATCTGGATCGGGATCCAGAGGAGGCCGTCGCCGCTCGACGCCGCCCCGCGCCCGGTGCTGTCCCGTCACACGCTGGACCGCCCCGCCGCCACACGACGACACCCCGTCCACCCCTCCTCCCCGACCGGCCTCAGCTTCCTCCCGGCGCCGCCCCGCAATCGCCGCCTCGACCCCGACCCCGTCGCCCGAAGCGCCCCGGACGCCGCCGGACTTCCCCTTCTACGCACGTCGTCCCCGTCGACCTCCCCGAACTCCCCCGAGCCCATTGCCCCATCCCTGCTCCTTGATGTGAGCTCCGCCTCGCCCCTCCCCTCCTCTCTGTCCTGCACTTCGTCGCGTGCACCACGTGCCCCGCCGCGCCCGATGCGTGCTCGCCGCGACCACGCCCCGGCCCGCGCTCACCGTGGCCTCGTCCCGCCCGGCGTGCCCCTGTACACGCGCCTGGGCACGCGCCGATGCTTTGCCTCTTCCCTCACCGCGCCCCGCGGCCCCCCTGTCGCCGCCCTGCGCCCCGTGCGCCCACGCCGGCGCCGTCCCTTGGCCGCTGCCACTGCTCCAGTCGAAGCGGCGCCCCTGCTGAGCCCGCTCCTCCCGCCGTCCGCCCCTGTCCCGTGCGCCGTCGCAATCCCCGTCCTCCGCCCGGTTGGCGCCCGACGAGCCCCGACGTGGTCACCAACCCCCCTGCTCCGGCGATCTGCCGGCTCCGCCCGCCCCTGTGGTGCGCCCGAAAGAGCGGGTGCTGGGCACCGTTGCGCCCGCGCCCGTTCGGGCGACAACCGCGCGGTCATGCGCCCGAAACCCGCAAGGCCCCCTGGGGCCAATGACATGGGGGCCCCAGCCCCAGAACGTTTTAATAAAAAAAAAGAGAATAAAAATAATAATAAAATGTGATAATTAATAATAAAACTAATTAATTAATTAACTAACTAATAAATTAACTTAATTAATTCTGATTAAATTAACCAATTAAGATTAATTAACCTAATTAACTACTGTTAATTAGCTAATAAATTAGTATGACAGTGGGGCCCACCCCCTAATTAATTATGATTAGTTTAATTAATATGTTTAATTAAAATGTGTCGCTGACCAGTGGGACCCACTGGTCAGGTTGACCAGTCAACTCTGTTGACTGCTGACGTCAGCATGACATCATGCTGATGTCATTAATTCATTTTCGAATTAATTAGATAATTAATTAAATTCCAGAAATTAATAAAATCTTTAGAAAATCATATCTTTTAATCCGTAACTCGGATTAAAATATTTTGTACATGAAAGTTGCTCAGAGCGACGAGATGAATCCGGATACGCAGCCTGTTCGTCCGCCACACATCCATAGCATAGCAAACACACAACTTTCCCCCTCCGGTTTGTTTGTCCGAAAACGCGGAACACCGGGGATAATTTCTCAGATGTTTCCCCCCTTCACCGGTACCACCTCGTACCGCGTTAGGGCACACCTAGCATCACGCTTTGTCATGTCATGCATCATCATGCAATTGTTTGCATTATATTTATTGTTTCTTCCCCCTCTTCTCTCGCTAGACACCGAGACCGACGCCGCTGCTACCCAGTACGACTACGGAGTTGACGACCCCTCTCTCTTGCCAGAGCAACCAGGCAAGCCCCCCCTTTGATCACCAGATATCGCCTACTCTTCTCTATACTGCTTGAATTAGAGTAGTGTAGCATGTTACTGCTTTCCGTTATTCCTGTCCTGATGCATAGCCTATCCTTGCTACTACTGCTGTTACCATTACCTGCTATCCTACTGCTTAGTATATGATGCTAGTGTTCCATCAGTGGCCCTACACTCTTGTCCGTCTGCCATGCTATACTACTGGGCCGTGATCACTTCGGGAGGTGATCACGGGCATATTCTGTATACTTTACACAGTTACATTACCTGTGGTACTGTTCGGAGTTGGGGGCTGAAGGGGCAGGTGGCTCCATCCCGGTAGAGGTGGGCCTGGGTTCCCGACGGCCCCCGACTGTTACTTTGAGGCGGAGCGACATGGCAGGTTGAGACCACCTAGGAGAGAGGTGGGCCTAGCCCTGGTCGGCGTTCGCAGATACTTAACACGTTTAACGAGATCTTGGTATTTGATCCGAGTCTGGCTACTGGCCTATACGCACTAACCATCTACGCGGGGACAGTTATGGGCACTCGATGTCGTGGTATCAGCCGAAGCCTTCGTGACGTCAGCAACGAAGCGGCGCGCGCTGGATTGGACTGGAACGCCTACTAGGCTAGGTCTGCTTCCGGCCGCCCACGCAACGTGCAGGTGTGCTAAGGGCGATGGGCCCAGACCCCTGGGCGCTTAGGTTTAGACTGGCGTGCTGACCTCTCTGTTGGTCTAGGTGGGGCTGCGACGTGTTGATCTTCCGAGGCCGGGCATGACCCAGAAAAGTGTGTCCGGCCAAATGGGATCGAGCGTGTTGGGTTATGTGGTGCACCCCTGCAGGGAAGTTAATCTATTCGAATAGCCGTGATCTTCGGTAATAGGACGACTTGGAGTTGTACCTTGACCTTGTGACAACTAGAACCGGATACTTAATAAAACACACCCTTCCAAGTGCCAGATACAACTAGTGATCGCTCTCTCACAGGGCGACGAGGGGAGGATCATCGGTTCGGATTATGCTACGTAATGATACTTGGAGGACTTCAGTCTACTCTCTTCTACATGTTGCAAGACGGAGGCTGCCAGAAGCGTAGTCTTCGAAAGGACTAGCTATCCCCCTCTTATTCCGGCATTCTGCAGTTCAGTCCACATATGATAGCCTTATTCCAGTTGATACCAATGCATACATATGTAGTGTAGCTCCTTGCTTGCGAGTACTTTGGATGAGTACTCACGGTTGCTTTCTCCCTCTTTTCCCCCTATCCCTTCTACCTGGTTGTCGCAACCAGATGCTGGAGCCCAGGAGCCAGACGCCACCGTCGATGATGACTCCTACTACACCGGAGGTGCCTACTACTACGTGATGCCCGCTGACGACGACCAGGAGTAGTTAGGAGGATCCCAGGCAGGAGGCATGCGCCTCTTTCGATCTGTATCCCAGTTTGTGCTAGCCTTCTTAAGGCAAACTTGTTTAACTTATGTCTATACTCAGATATTGTTGCTTCCGCTGGCTCGTCTATGATCGAGCTCTTGTATTCGAGCCTTCGAGGCCCCTGGCTTGTAATATGATGCTTGTATGACTTATTTTATTTGTAGAGTTGTGTTGTGATATCTTCCCGTGAGTCCCTGATCTTGATGGTACACGTTTGCGTGTATGATTAGTGTACGATCAAACCGGGGGCGTCACAAGTTGGTATCAGAGCCGACTGCCTGTAGGAATCCCTTTTCCAACTCCTTGGCCGAAGTTGAGTCTAGTCATTGCAAAACCTTTACTAACATGGCTGTGCGGCCTATAGGCCCGCGTCGCCATTGGGTGATATTAGGATCTTTTATTCCTCCTCTATACTCTGGGACTCTAATCTCTCTTCTATTCGGGTTAAATGGTTTTGCTAACTCTAACTCTAGGTTCTCGTAAATACTTTCTCCCGGAGAGCCCCTTCATCCCAGATGATGGCCTGCTTCACCAAAAGATTCCGAGGATACTCTATGATGTTCTGTCGAGATTTGTGCCATCACTTTTGCTATTCCCGACCACCGATAAACCCCTATGGATAACCACGTATACTCGCCATTCATACAATGCTTCCCAGTTGATCTTGTTATTACAAGATATCCTAAAATTCTCTCTGTTGTTCCGAGAATCCTTGAGCTTACTGCCTTGCGGTTCTTTGCCACATGAATACCACTATGGATAATTTCTAGCACCCACTGGATATTTGCTCATCCCCAGTTGATTCATGTATTTCACAAAAGTATTCAAAATACTATTTGAACTTCTGAAAATCCTGAGTAGCCTATGGCTCTTTAAATTCTTACTTGCTTGCCTTATGGTTAATCCCATAAGTCTATAATCTTATTGGCATCCCTTGTCATTATCATTTTGAGTCCGTTGATTCAAATGTTGCGAGAGCTTTCCATCCTCAATCAGATCCTAGAATTCATCCTTCCGGCTCAGACGTCATTTTAAACATGAGCTGGTTATCGACCAATCAAATTGCCGTCGATTATACCCCTAAGTCTATTCAGCTTATCCATCCTTGATCAGATCATTTGCTCCTGATCCCTTGATTTGAAAATCATAATTACTTTGCTATTTAAACGTTGAATTATTCAGATGTTCTATAAAACGATGCATTTGCAATCTTTCTTCCTCTGATTGGGTATCGATACTCACATCAGCCCCATTGTGGATCGCCATATCCACTGTTGGATTATTATCCGACAGTGTCCTTCATAATTAATCACTTTGTGAGTTCTTTCTCCGATACATAATGCCTTTGATAAATTGTATCCTCTGCTTTCTCAAGCATGCTGTACTATCGATCTTGTGTTATTTACTCCTGAAGTTCATGGTATATGTTCTAAGAAGCCCCGTTGGGTTGAACCTATGCCTTCCTTAATCTGGGTGAACTCGAAAGTTTTCACGGGTCATACTCCTCTGGTAATTCACCAGGTAGGTTTTGACACTGAAATCATTTATATCTAGAGCAGTGAATGAAAGGTTATACATTGAAGAAGTGGGAGTCGACCTTGAACTTTGTGTTCATGCCCATGGACCCGATGTGGAACTTATCATGGAAGCTACTTGTAGTAATAACTATTTCCTTGATATAATATCCTTTGGTATCGGTGAATTGATCCTTTGCAATCGTGGTTTCGACCATATGTTCTTCTTAGATCCCATTTCTCGGGCAAGTTTAAGCACTTGTCTTCTGTGGATCAATACCAGCATTCCAACCTTTACTTTGATCTTTTGTCGAGTATTACCCCCCTGGTATCTCAAGATTATCTTGGAACTGCATAACTTCTTATGAGGTCTTCATCTAGTACTACATTCTCACTGATTACAACTTTTCATGTGCCCTGAGTTATTAAACACTCAAAAGACACCGATAACTGAACCGAGTCCGCACTACGGTTCAACAACTTTTAAGTAATCTTATTTAAGTATGATTTTGTATCCGATCAAGTCATTCCTAGCCTGATCGGCTATATCATTATCGTGCTAAATTTTAACTGTGCCACCTGGTCCTTATTATCGGAACACAGCTTTCGACTATGAGCTAAGCTTACGTCGATTTCCTCGTCTTATCGTTTCACCTCGAACCACACACTTTGATTCCGAGTTTGTGTCGTATATGTGGTTCCAATAATCTTTCGTTGCATCAGTCCTTTTTCTTGATGCAGTCGTGGTTCGATTGCCTCTCCGTGGAGCCGCTTGACAAAAATTCTCGTGATCATCATCAACATTTTTGACTCCTTCTAGGATATCGATCGAATTCATGATGATAAGTGCCATCCTCGTTCCTTGGTAACTTGATTTACCATCGACTACATCCTTACCTTCCTTTTATCACAAACTTGTTCCGGTTATGGATGCAACTTGCTATCCAGCTTGTATTATGTTCTACCTTGAAGTATTACCCTCTTGTTTTGAAGTTAATGATCGGCCGTTCATTCTTAGCCTATCTGTTATTGAATCACCATTCTAACAGTTGATCAGGCTACCTATGCCCATATTTCGGCTACACTCTTCAACCAATGTTTAAATTGTGTATGTTTTTCTCGAGCATACCACATTATATCATTTGATTTGACAAATGTTATCTCCTTGTTCACATAAGTGTGGAAATCCATCTTTTGAAAATCTCAATGAATTGTTGCTGAGTTCATCAACCACTCCTCGTCCTTTTCCTTGGTTAAATGATGAACTCTTGTTTCGAAACTTGCTTCCATAGTTCCATTCCCCAGAATCTTACAATGTCATCTCGACAAATTTGTTGCACCTTTTCTTCTCGGATATCCTGAGTCTGAGGTATCCTGACACCAATCAGATCTGAATCCCGGTCAGATATGGTGGTTGGGACATATTTCCAAGAGTTATAATATTGGTCTTTATATGACCTGGTAAGGTGATGTCATGCCTAGCACACCTGGCCGGAGGACCTATTGTTATAGCTCTTCCTTTTTGGCAAGGTTAACCATTCTTCCAGGAGGGAATTGTAAGACTTATTCTATAAGTTATTCCTGATGAATCCTTTGAGTATCCAAAGTCCGACCTTTGCTTGAAGACCATGTCAAAGCTATCTCGAAGCATGTCTGTGGTACCCCGTTCATCAACAAGAACATTGAAGCACAATGCTAAATTCTCTATATCAATTATCCAAACACCATTTTATGGGTAACATCACGATTTTCGTCGCTCCTCTACCCAAATGGTTTCTACTTGTTATCTTGTTGTGAATATCAATCTCTACTTGACCTTTGGAAGGATATACTCTAATACTGGAGTATAAACACCTTTCCTTCCCATTGGTCTGATTAACATAATAATCACATTTTCCTTTTCATTGTTTTTATTAACCTTTCTGGTGATCTATATGATCTAAGCAGTAATAGTCTTCTGCTTATGTAAACACCTAGGTGTACCATCGTGTCGGTAAGACCCTGTTACTATTGTTGATGACATTTCGGTAACCACCGATGGACGAGAACATTGCCTATTGGTCCACCTCGTTCAACGAGCAGGAGAATGGTTCTCTTCGTCCCTCGCACTTGGTACCGATGTTGTTGCCGACATAACTGACAGGCTATCCTCTGGCATGCCTTGCTTACTTGATCGTGCAAATCGTCACCGCCCTTCCTACTTTTACCCCACATGGTGGGCCCATAACCCCCAGTTCCACAGGATCAAAACCTGACTCTCCTATACACCCCCTGTTCCCAAAGTTATTCCTCCTGCGTGGACTCGTATGTAATTCATGAGCCACCTTCCGATGAGATCGTCAATTCTAGCATCGGACACAATAATTATTTTGTTGCTTGAAACCCCTTTCACCTTCTGACTAGGCATTGAACGATTGCCTGGCTGCTTGAAACTTCTTATTGTACCTCCCAACTTTACTCTCGATGTGTTTTATTTGTTCAACTCGAGAGGTACTCATATGCTCATTCATGGGTTAATCCTAGATTATTACCCTTATAGCATTCTGTTGTTGCCGATCTGCCCCGTTAACTATTCGTAAATACGATGAAGATCCCGAAGAAAGGATGTCGACTTCATCATGATGACCTGAAGCAGAGAAATGAAGACATCAATATAATGGATCGACCACTTCGAGAGGAGCAACCAAGACCGAGAAGATTCGTTAGAATTTCGTAACCAAACCTTTCCCCCTTAGACCCCCTCTTAAATCTCGGGACGAGATTTCTTGTAGTGGAGGAGAATTGTGACGCCCGGATAATCAAGCTACAGTAACCCTCTGTTAATGATGCCACGTCACCACAGTCACTGTTACTAATCCCATGTTAGTTCAAAACTGATTGAAAATCCAAATTCAAGAACAAGTCAAACAATTAAAGTTTCCAAAAGTCAAAACTAAAATGTCCTTATTGTGAAAAATAATTCATAAGATATATTGGTGGAGAAACCAAGTCTTTTTAAAATGATTAAATGCACTAAACTAATTAAATCAGTAGCTAAAACCATTAATTAAATGCCTTTTATATTTTGTAAAATACTAAACTATATTATTCTGGGAGGAAACTTTTGTGGTTGTGACATAATTGGTAACATAAATTTAGGTGCCATTTTGGTATTTTATTAAAACTAAAATAATTAGGAACTAAAAGAAAGCAGAAAAGAATGATTAAAAAGATAAACAAAACAAAAGCAAACTAAAAAAAATAGAAGAAAGGCCCCCTGGGCCTTGGCCCAG
Organism: Triticum aestivum; assembly: GCF_018294505.1. Taxonomy (NCBI): domain Eukaryota; kingdom Viridiplantae; phylum Streptophyta; class Magnoliopsida; order Poales; family Poaceae; genus Triticum; species Triticum aestivum. The sequence goes on along the minus strand of NC_057806.1, from coordinate 334,943,483 downwards.
CAGGCCACCAGGCCGCCCGGCCGCCCCACCTGGCCCAACCGGCCACCCACTCCCCCCTCACTCGCTTATCCACCCACACCCCCGAAACCCTAGCCCACAACCGCACACCCCACTCTCCCCATGATGCCCCCTCCTCTCTCCCGATCTGGATCGGGATCCAGAGGAGGCCGTCGCCGCTCGACGCCGCCCCGCGCCCGGTGCTGTCCCGCCACATGCCGGACCACCCCGCCGCCACACGACGCCACCCCGTCCACCCCTCCTCCCCGACCGGCCTCAACTTCCTCCCGGAGCCGCCCCGCCATCGCCGCCTCGACCCCGACCACGTCGCCCGAAGCGTCCCGGACGCCGCCGGACTTCCCCTTCTACGCACGTCGTCCCCGTTGACCTCCCCGAACTCCCCCGAGCCCATTGCCCCATCCCTGCTCCTCGATGTGAGCTCTGCCTCATCCCTCCCCTCCTCTCTGTCCCGCACTTCGTCGCGTGCACCACGTGACCCGGCCGCGCCCGATGCGTGCTCGCCGCGACCGCGCCCCGGCCGCGCTCACCGTGGCCTCGCCCCGCCCGGCGTGCCCCTGTACACGCGCCCGAGCGTGCGCCGATGCTTTGCCTCTTCCCTCACCGCGCCCCGCGGCCCCCCCTGTCGCCGCTCTGCGCCCCGTGCGCCCACGCCGGCGCCGTCCCTTGGCCGCTGTCGCTGCTCCAGTCGAAGCGGCGCCCCTGCCGAGCCCGCTCCTCCCTCCGTCCGCCCCTGTCCCGTGCTCCGTCGCAATCCCCGTCCTCCGCCCGGTTGGCGCCCAGCGAGCCCCGCCGTGGTCACCAACCCCCCTGCTCCGGCGATCTGCCGGCTCCGCCCGCCCCTGTGGTGCGCCCGAAAGAGCGGGTGCTGGGCACCGTTGCGCCCGCGCCCGTTCGGGCGACAACCGCGCGGCCATGCGCCCGAAACCCGCAAGGCCCCCTGGGGCCAATGACATGGGGGCCCCAGCCCCAGAACGTTTTAATAAAAAAAGAGAGAATAAAAATAATAATAATATGTGATAATGAATAATAAAACTAATTAATTAATTAATTAACTAATTAATTAACTTAATTAATTCTGATTAAATTAACCAATTAAGATTGTTTAATCTAATGATTAATTAACCTAATTAACTACTATTAATTAGCTAATAAATTAGTATGACAGTGGGGCCCACCCCCTAATTAATTATGATTAGTTTAATTAATCTGTTTAATTAAAATGTGTCGCTGACAAGTGGGACCCATTGGTCAGGTTGACCAGTCAACTCTGTTGACTGCTGACGTCGGCATGACATCATGCTGATGTCATTACTTCATTTTCGAATTAATTAGATAATTAATTAAATTCCAGAAATTAATAAAATCTTTAGAAAATCATATCTTTTAATCCGTAACTCGGATTAAAATATTTTGTACATGAAAGTTGCTCAGAGCGACGAGACGAATCCGAATACGCAGCCCGTTCGTCCGCCACGCATCCCTAGCATAGCAAACACGCAACTTTCCCCCTTCGGTTCGTTTGTCCGAAAACGCGGAACACCGGGGATAATTTCCCGGATGTTTCCCCCCTTCAACGATACCACCTCGTACCGCGTTAGGGCACACCTAGCATCACGCTTTGTCATGTCATGCATCGTCATGCAATTGTTTGCATTATATTTATTATTTCTTCCCCCTCTTCTCTCGCTAGACACCGAGACCGACGCCGCTGCTACCCAGTACGACTACGGAGTTGACGACCCCTCTCTCTTGCCAGAGCAACCAGGCAAGCCCCCCCTTTGATAACCAGATATCGCCTACTCTTCTCTATACTGCTTGCATTAGAGTAGTGTAGCATGTAACTGCTTTCCGTTATTCCTATCCTGATGCATAGCCTATCCTGGCTACTACTGTTGTTACCATTACCTACTATCCTACTGCTTAGTATAGGATGCTAGTGTTCCATCAGTGGCCCTACACTCTTGTCCGTCTGCCATGCTATACTACTGGGCCGTGATCACTTCGGGAGGTGATCACGGGCATATTCTGTATACTTTACACAGTTACATTACCTGTGGTACTGTTCAGAGTTGGGGGCTGAAGGGGCAGGTGGCTCCATCCCGGTAGAGGTGGGCCTGGGTTCCCGACGGCCCCCGACTGTTACTTTGAGGCGGAGCGACATGGCAGGTTGAGACCACCTAGGAGAGAGGTGGGCCTAGCCCTGGTCGGCGTTCGCAGATACTTAACACGTTTAACGAGATCTTGGTATTTGATCTGAGTCTGGCTACTGGCCTATACGCACTAACCATCTACGCGGGGACAGTTATGGGCACTCGACGTCGTGGTATCAGCCGAAGCCTTCGTGACGTCAGCAACGGAGCGGCGCGCACTGGATTGGACTGGAACGCCTACTAGGCTAGGTCTGCTTCCGGCCGCGCACGCAACGTGTAGGTGTGCTAAGGGCGATGGGCCCAGACCCCTGGGCACTTAGGTTTAGACCGGCGTGCTGACCTCTCTGTTGGTCTAGGTGGGGCTGCGACATGTTGATCTTCCGAGGCCGGGCATGACCCAGAAAAGTGTGTCCGGCCAAATGGGATCGAGCGTGTTGGGTTATGTGGTGCACCCCTGCAGGGAAGTTAATCTATTCGAATAGCCGTGATCTTCGGTAACAGGACGACTTGGAATTGTACCTTGACCTTGTAACAACTAGAACCGGATACTTAATAAAACACACCCTTCCGAGTGCCAGATACAACCGGTGATCGCTCTCTCACAGGGCGACGAGGGGAGGATCGTCGGTTAGGATTATGCTACGTAATGATACTTGGAGGACTTCAGTCTACTCTCTTCTACATGTTGCAAGACGGAGGCTGCCAGAAGCGTAGTCTTCGAAAGGACTAGCTATCCGCCTCTTATTCCGGCATTCTGCAGTTCAGTCCACATATGATAGCCTTATTCCAGTTGATACCAATGCATACATATGTAGTGTAGCTCCTTGCTTGCGAGTACTTTGGATGAGTACTCACGGTTGCTTTCTCCCTCTTTTCCCCCTATCCCTTCTACCTGGTTGTCGCAACCAGATGCTGGAGCCCAGGAGCCAGACGCCACCGTCGACGACGACTCCTACTACACCGGAGGTGCCTACTACTACGTGATGCCCGCTGACGACGACCAGGAGTAGTTAGGAGGATCCCAGGCAGGAGGCCTACGCCTCTTTCGATCTGTATCCCAGTTTGTGCTAGCCTTCTTAAGGCAAACTTGTTTAACTTATGTCTATACTCAGATATTGTTGCTTCCGCTGGCTCGTCTATGATCGAGCTCTTGTATTCGAGCCTTCGAGGCCCCTGGCTTGTAATATGATGCTTGTATGACTTATTTTATTTGTAGAGTTGTGTTGTGATATCTTCCCGTGAGTCCCTGATCTTGATCGTACACGTTTGCGTGTATGATTAGTGTACGGTCAAACCGGGGGCGTCACAAGGGCCGTCATCACGTAGGGCTTCTACATCATCATAGCCCCTCCGATGAAGTGTGAGTAGTTCACCTCAGACCTTCGGGTCCATAGTTAGTAGCTAGATGGATTCTTCTCTCCTTTTGGATCTCAATACAAAGTTCTCCCCCTCTCTCGTGGAGATCTATTCGATGTAATCTTCTTTTTGCGATGTGTTTGTTGAGACCGATGAATTGTGGGTTTATGATCAAGTCTATCTATGAATAATATTTAAATCCTATCTGAATTCTTTTATGTATGATTAGTTATCTTTGCAAGTCTCTTCGAATTATCAGTTTGGTTTGGCCTACTAGATTGGTTTTTCTTGCCATGGGAGAAGTGCTTAGCTTTGGGTTCGATCTTGCGGTGTCCTTTCCCAGTGACAGAAGGGGCAGCAAGGCACACATTGCATCGTTGCCATCGAGGATAACAAGATGGGGTTTATTTCATATTGCATGAATTTATCTCTCTACATCATGTCATCTTGCTTAAAGTGTTACTCTGTTTTTAACTTAATACTCTAGATGCATGCTGGATAGCGGTCGATGAGTGGAGTAATAGTAGTAGATGCAGAATCTTTCGGTCTACTTGTCACGGACGTGATGCCTATATACATGATCATGCCTAGATATTCTCATAACTATGCTCAATTCTGTCGATTGCTCAATAGTAATTTGTTCACCCACCGTAGAATACTTATGCTCTTGAGAGAAGCCACTAGTGAAACCTATGGCCCCCGGGTCTATTCTCATCATATCAATCTCCATCACTTTAATCTTGCTTTGCTTTTTTACTTTCCCTTTTACTTTTCACTTTGCATCTCTATACCAAAAGTATTATATCTATCAGATCTCAGTCTCGTAAGTGACCGTGAAGGGATTGACAACCCCTAATCGTGTTGGTTGCGAGTAGCTATCGTTTTGTGCAGGTACAAGGGACTTGAGCGTGGCCTCCTACCGGATTGATACCTTGGTTCTCAAAAAATGAGGGAAATACTTACGCTACTCTGCTGCATCATCATTTCCTCTTCGGGGAAATCCAACGCAAGCACAAGAGGTAGCAAGAAGAATTTCTGGCGCCGTTGCCGGGGAGTCTACACAAAAAGTCAACATACCAAGTACCCATCACAATCCCTATCTCTCGCATTACATTACTTGCCATTTGCCTCTCGTTTTCCTCTCCCCCACTTCACCCTTGCCGTTTAATTCGCCCTCTCTTTCTCAATCTCCTTCTCTTTCTCCGTTTGCCTTTTTTCTCGCTAGCCTTTTTGTTTGCCCGTGTGTTGGATTGCTTGTTTGTTGCGATGGCTCAAGATACTACCAAATTGTGTGACTTCACCAATACCAATAATAATGATTTCCTTAGGACTCCGATTGCTCCTCTTGCCAATACTGAATCTTGTGAAATCAACACTGCTTTGTTGAATCTTGTTATGAAAGATCAATTCGCCGGCCTTCCTAGTGAAGATGCCGCTACTCATCTGAATAGCTTCGTTGATTTATGTGATATGCAAAAGAAAAAAGATGACAATAATGATGTCGTTAAATTGAAGCTATTTCCTTTTTCGCTTAGAGATATTGCTAAAGCTTGGTTTTTGACTTTGCCTAAAAATAGTATTGATTCTTGGAACAAGTGCAAAGATGCTTTTATCTCTAAGTATTTCCCTCCCACTAAGATCATCTCTCTTAGAAACGATATTATGAACTTTAAGCAACTTGATCATGAACATGTTGCACAAGCTTGGGAGAGAATGAAATTAATGATACGTAATTGCCCTACTCATGGTTTGAATTTGTGGATGATTATACAAAATTTTTATGCCAGATTGAATTTTGCTTCTAGAAATCTTTTAGATTCGGCCGCGGGAGGCACTTTTATGGAAATCACTTTAGGAGATGCTACTAAACTCCTGGATAATATTATGGTTAACTATTCTCAATGGCATACTGAAAGATCTTCTAATAAAAAAGTGCATGCGATAGAAGAAATCAATGTTTTGAGTGGAAAGATGGATGAACTTATGAAATTATTTGCTACTAAGAGTGTTTCTTCTAATCCTAATGATATGCCTTTGTCTACTTTGATTGAGAATAACAATGAATCTATGGATGTGAATTTTGTTGGTAGGAATAATTTTGGTAACAACGCTTATAGAGGGAATTTTAATCCTAGGCCATATCCTAGTAATCCTTCTAATAATTTTGGGAATTCCTACAACAACTCTTATGGAAATTATAATAAGATGCCCTCTGAATTTGAGAATAGTGTTAAAGAGTTTATGAATTCACAAAAGAATTTTAATGCTTTGCTTGAAGAGAAATTGCTTAAAGTTGATGATTTGGCTAGGAACATTGATAGAATTTCTCTCGAGGTTGATTCTTTAAAGCTTAGATCTATTCCTCCTAAGCATGATATCAATGAGTCTCTCCAAGACATGGGAATTTCCATTGATGAGTGCAAGGAAAGAACCAATAGGATGCGTGCTTCCAAAGATGCCTTTATTAAAGCGTGTTCTTCCAATTGCTATGAAAATCAAGATGAAGATCTAAAAGTTATTGATGTGTCTCCTATTAAATCTTTGTTTTGCAATATGTATCTTGATGAAACTGAATATGATCTTCCTTTACCTAGAAGGCGTTCTAAAAATTCGGAGTATTTAGATCTTTATGATGAAATTGATGAAAGTGGGATTGAAAGAAATAAAAATCTAGATGTTGCTAAACCCACTATATTGGATTTCAAGGAATTTAATTATGAAAGTTGCTCTTTAATTGATTGTATTTCCTTGTTGCAATCCATGGGCTAAATTCTCCACATGCTTATAGTCAAAAGAATGCCTTCACCGAACATATTGTTGATGCATTGATGCAATCTTATGAAGAAAAACTTGAGTTGAAAGTTTATATCCCCAGAAAACTCTATGATGAGTGGGAACCAACTATTAAAATTAAAATTAAAGATCATGAGTTTTATGCTTTGTGTGATTTGGGTGTTAGTGTCTCCACTATCCCCAAAACTTTGTGTGATTTGCTAGATTTCCGCAATTTTTATGATTGCTCTCTAAACTTGCATCTTGCGGATTCTACTATTAGGAAACCTATGGGAAGGATTAATGATGTTCTTATTGTTGCAAATAGAAATTATGTGCCCGTAGATTTTATTGTTGTTGATATATATTGCAATCCTTCTTGCCCTATTATTCTTGGTAGACTTTTCCTTAGAACGGTTGGTGCGATTATTGATATGAAGGAAGGGAATATTAGATTTCAATTTCCATTAAAAAAGGGCATGGAAAACTTTCCAAGAAATAAAATAAAACTTCCATATGAAACTATCATGAGAGCCACTTATGTATTCCCTACCAAAGATGGCAATACCTAGATCTATCCTCGCTTTTATGCCTAGCTAGGGGCGTTAAACGATAGCGCTTGTTGGGAGGCAACCCAATTTTATTTTTATTCCTTGATTTTTGCTCCTGTTTAGTAATAAATAAATTATTTAGCCTCTATTTTGGTTGTGTTTTTTGTGTTATTAGTGTTTGTGCCAAGTAGAACCGTTGGGAAGACTTGGGGAAAGTCTTGTTGAACTTGCTGTAAAAAACAGAAACTTTAGCGCTCACGAGAACTGCTTTCATTTTTATTTGGAGAGTGCTATTTAGTTAATTATTTTTGCAGATGATTAATAGATAAATTCCTCACGTCCAGCAATTTATTTTAGAATTTCTGGGGTTCCAGATATTGCGCTAGCTACAGATTACTACAGACTGTTCTGTTTTTGACAGATTCTGTTTTCGTGTGTTGTTTGCTTATTTTGATGAATCTATGGTTAGTAAAATAGTTTATAATCCATAGAGAAGTTGGAATACAGTAGGTTTAACACCAATATAAATAAAGAATGAGTTCATTACAGTACCTTGAAGTGGTTTTTTGTTTTCTTTCGCTAACGGAGCTCACGAGTTTTCTACTTTAAGTTTTGTGTTGTGAAGTTTTCAAGTTTTGGGTGAATTCTTGTGATGGATTATGGAACAAGGAGTGGAAAGAGACTAAGCTTGGGGATGCCCATGGCACCCCCAAGATAATCCAAGGACACCAAAAAGTCAAAGCTTGGGGATGCCCCGGAAGGCATCCCCTCTTTTGTCCACTTCCATCAGTAATTTACTTGGAGCTATATTTTTATTCACCAACATGATATGTGTTTTGCTTGGAGCGTCTTGTATTATTTGTGTCTTTGGTTGTTAGTGTGCCACAATCATCCTTGCTGTACACACCTTTTGAGAGAGACATACATGAATTAGAATTTGATAGAATACTCTATGTGCTTCACTTATATCTTCTTGAGCTAAGTAGTTTTGCTCTATGTGCTTCACTTATATCTTTTGAGCGCTATAATTTTGCTCTATGTGCTTGACTTAGATTTTTTAGAGTACGGTGGTGGATTTGTTTTAAAGAAACTATTGATCTCTCATGCTTCACTTAAATTATTTTTGAGAGTCTTAATAGCATGGTAATTTGCTTAATAATAAAATGCTTGGTATTCAAGATTTGTGAAACTTTCTTTTGAGTGTGTTGAATACTAAGAAAATTTGGATGCTTGATAATTGTTTTGAGATATGGAGGTAGTAATATCAAAGTCATGCTAGTAGAGTAATTGTGAATTTGAGAAGTGCTTGAGTTAAAGTTTGCAAGTCCCGTAGCATGCACGTATGGTAAACGTTATGCAACAAATTTGAAACATGAGGTGTTATTTGATTGTCCTCCTTATGAGTGGCGGCCGGGGACGAGCGATGGTCTTTTCCTACCAATCTATCCCCCTAGGAGCCTGTGCGTAGTGCCTAGGTTTTTGATGACTTGTAGATTTTTGCAATAAGTATGTGAGTTCTTTATGACTAATGTTGAGTCCATGGATTATACGCACTCTCACCCTTCCATCATTGCTAGCCTCTACGGTACCGTGCATTGCCCGTTATCACATCGAGAGTTGGTGCAAACTTCGCCGGTGCATCCAAACCCCGTGATATGATACGCTCTTTCACACATAAACCTCCTTATATCTTCCTCAAAACAGCCACCATACCTACCTATTATGGCATTTCCATAGCCATTCCGAGATATATTGCCATGCAAACTTTCCACCATCCAGTTTATCATGACACATTCATCATTGTCATATTGCTTAGCATGATCATGTAGTTGACATAGTATTTGTGGCAAAGCCACCGTTTATAATTTTTTCATACTTGTCACTCTTGATTCATTGCATATCCCGGTACACCGCCGAAGGCATCCATATAGAGTCATACTTTGTTCTAGTATCGAGTTGTAATCATTGAGTTGTAAATAAATAGAAGTGTGATGATCATCATTCAATAGAGCATTGTCCCCCCAAAAAAAGGAGAAAGGCCAAAGAAAAAAAGAAGGCCCAAAAAAATAAAAAATAAAAAGGGGCAATGCTACTATTCCTTTTTCCACACTTGTGCTTCAAAGTAGCACCATGTTCTTCATATAGAGAGTCTCTTGAGTTATCATTTTCATATACTAGTGGGAATTTTCATTATAGAACTTGGCTTGTATATTCCAACAATGGGCCTCCTCAAGTGCCCTAGGTCTTCGTGAGCAAGCAAGTTGGATGCACACCCACTTAGTTTCTTTTGTTGAGCTTTCATACATTTATAGCTCTAGTGCATCCGTTGCATGGCAATCCCTACTCCTTGCATTAACATCAATCGATGGGCATCTCCGTAGCCCATTGATTAGCCTCGTTGATGTGAGACTTTCTCCTTTTTGTCTTCTCCACATAACCCCCATCATTATATTCTATTCCACCCACAGTGCTATATCCATGGCTCACGCTCATGTATTGCGTGAAAGTTTATGAGTTTGAAATTATTAAGGTATGAAACAATTGCTTGGCTTGTCATCGGGGTTGTGCATGATGAGAGCATTCTTGTGTGACGAAAATGGAGCATGGCTAAACTATATGATTTTGTAGGGATGAACTTTCTTTGGCCATGTTACTTTAAGAAAACATAATTGCTTTGTTGGTTTGCTTGAAGTATTATTATTCTCTATGTCAATATGAACTTTTGTCTTGAATCTTCCTAATCTGAATATTCATACCACAATTAAGAAGATTTGCATTAAATTATGCCAAGTAGCACTCCGCATCAAAAATTCTCTTTTGACATCTAAAGATAAAGAGACATGGTTTAAAGTAGGATGAACATAGTATGACATCATTCATAGCATGGGCAAACAGATATAAAATAAACAGGCTATTGTATCATTGCGTGCACACGTGAACATCACAACTAGATTACAGATCAAGACCAAAAGAATATCCTTCATCTCTTTTAAAACAATGTAAGGTGAAATGATATGTTAAGACAACTGTGTATAAAAGTGAATAGAGTAACTGACATTGGCTGCAAACCAAGCAGTTAAATGAACACATCACAGTACCAATCAGTTCAAAGGCATGAGGAGTAAAGACTTAGAACAGCGGCCTGAACTGGTGTGCTCATGCCTTTCATCTTGCTGGTGTGGAAATCCTTGAAGATTTGCAATGCATCCGGTTCAGGTTCTTTTTGGTCCGCACAGGTTTTCCTCTGTATTTGGAACAAGTCAATATAGATACGATAATATGGCACAGAAAAAAGAAGGAAGTAGCAGCTATTTACAAGAGCCTCGCAGTGTGCAATATAGCTACGAGATCCTGTAGTCTGTTGGAATTTCACTTTAGAACGGTTGGTCTTGTTCTTCAAACAGTTAGCCTAGAAGAAGATACACTTGTAAGGCACATACATAAATACAAGTTCAATATGTGGTCTGATCAAATACATATACCCTACCTGATACTTTGGATCAGACCAGTGTTTAACAAGGGCTGTCCAGTCTTCATCTCTAATATATTCCACTGGAGATGTCTGGGTGATTTCATTGTTAGCCTTGCCTTCAAAGTGAGATTTTCTAAGGTGGTACCGATACTGTCGCAGAGCAGACTGGAAAACATGAGTGCATGCTTGTTTAGTTGCATCATCTTTTGGATCCAACTTGAACCTCATCTGTTGAAAAAGAATGTGAGTCTTATTAGGAGGAAGCTAGAAAGTATGGCACAGAGCAAGACAATATTACAAATTGCAATGAATAACATTACTTACAGATAAATGGTCAAGGAAGGTCTTAAACTGGGTATTTTCTTTCTCATTCCTGTATTGGATCCACGTTGGGAGGATACGTGCATGACACCTAACGACAATGGCTGCCTCCGATACTAACTTGGCTGACTCTGTAGCATCACGTGGCCTTTTTAAACCTGCCTCAAAATGGATCTCCATTCTTCCTCCTTTAGATTTTGTTAATCTGTCAAGCATTATCCCTGATGTCTGTTTCCTCTTGCGCCGTGGTGCTAGTTCAACAACGAATATGCAAAGTGTTAGTGCACATCAAACTGTGAGAGTACATATAAAGGAGTATGCAACTACAACTTGACTCGGTCAGGTACCGTCTTGGTGTTGATGCTCATGAGGTTCATCTGATCTTGCCAAGTCCTGTTGTGTCAATAGTGCTTCGGAAGTAGTGTTAGGTGTGAATGCAGCTTGGGAACTGGCCAATTCTGGAGAAAATGAATGAGTAACTCGTTGAGATGTTGGTACTGTTGAAGCGAATGCTGCAGCTGGTGGAGCAGGTGATACTGTGTTTGTAGATTTAGCCGGTGGACTTGGACCTTCTACTGCACTATAAGTACCAGCAGAATCTCGAGGGTAGATCCTTTTTCGTTTCACCCGACGAGTAACACCATTTCCTACTATATTCTTTTCCTTGCTCTTTTTGACTTTGCCATGTCAAGGCATACCCACAACACAAAAGAATAAAAGCACTCTTCAGAACTCATTGATGCATGATATAGACAAGCAATACTTTGATGTAAGACAACCGTATGAGGATGGAATATGTAAGAAAAATAGGACGGCGTGACATATTCACAGCTACGACGTGTAAACTAAGTAGAAGGATTCTCAAGAAAATAGAAGTAATGCAAGCTAGACGCCATATGAAAGATGCAACCAATATCACTCTGCCTAGTTAAAAGTGTCTTGTCATAAGTGGCATTTTGAAACATTAGAAGCAGTACAACATAGAAATCAATGCAAGATGCAACCACTATCAAACTGCTATGTTAAAAGTGTCCAATCATGAGTGACTGATGCGGGATACACAACAACAGTACTTTGATGTAAGAACATGGTATGATTGATAGATGTAGTGTATTCTAGACACAGAAAGGCATGCCATATGCACATGTATAATGTATAAACTCAGCAGGTGCAATTTAATCAAAATAGAAGAAATACATGCTAGACAACATATGCAACATGAAACCAATTATCACACTGTCAACTTAGAGCAAGCACCTGCGATGGTGGAGTAGGGAAGATGAACTCATCATGTAGACTTGGGACTTCAACTTCATTAGCAGTAGAAGTGGCCATTCTAGAGAGTCTCTGTTTGCGTCGGTTCGGAGGACCACCAACATCCCCTAACTTACTCTTTTCCTTCCTATTTTTTGATATTGCCTTATGAAGTCAAAACCAAAAGAAGATGAATAAAATTAGCTCTGCATAACTGGTTGATGCATGATACAGACGAACATTACTTTGATGTAAGACAAGCGCATGATAGGAGGATGGAATATATATAAAAAGACAACATTGCATATTCAGACGTATGATAGGAGGATGGAATATGTATGAAAAGCAGTAAGCAGAAGGCATTTAACAAAATTAGAAGAAATGAAAGCTAGGCACCATATGAACATGCAACCAATATCACTCTATCAGGTAAAAAGTGTCTCGTCGTAAGTACCATTTCAAGAAATTAGAAGCAGTACAAGTTAGAAGACAATGCAAGATGCAACCTACATCACACTCCCAAGTTAAATGTGTCTTATGGGTAAGTGATCATTGCAGGTATAAGTTGTAAGCTACGCAGATGCAATTCAACAAAATCAGAAGCAATACAAACTAGACATCATATGAAACACGCAACCACATATAACAGTTCCAAGTTAGAGCAAGCACCTGTGATGGTGGAGTAGGGGAGATGTGCTCATCATCTACACGTATGTTCTAGAAACAGGAACATGTGTCATATTCACAGGCATTATGTGTAAAGTAAGCAGATGCAATTCAACAAAGTTAGAAGCAATACAAGCTAGACATCATACGCAACATGCAACGACATATAATAGTGCCAAGTTATAGCAAGCACCTGTGATGGTGGAGTAGGGGATATGTGCTCATCATCTACACAACTACGTTGACTGTCCAGCCTTGTGTTGTCTTGCGAATCTTGTTGGTAGGATGGCAGAGTAGAATCTGTAGAGACCCTCTGTTTGAGTTGCTCTGAAGGACCACCATCATCCACTGCCGGACTAATTTCCTTCAGCTGTATTGATTTTGCATTGTGAAGTCAAACCGATAAGAAAAAGGAATAAAATTCGCTCTTCAGAACTCATTCATGCATGATACTAACGAACACTACTCGGATGAAAGGCAAACACATGATACGAGGATGGAATATGTACGAAAAACAGGACGGAGTGACATATTCGCACCTATGATGTGGTAACTAAGCAGAAGACATTTCAACAAATTAGAAGCACTGCAAGCTAGACACCATATGAAAGGTGCAACCAATATCACTCTGCCAAGTTCAAACTGTCCGGCGTTTCAACAAATTAGAAGCAGTACATGCTAGAAATCATATGCAAGACACAACCAATATCAAAGTGGCGACTTAAAGGTGCCTTATCATAAGTGACTGATGTGGGATATGCAAGAACAGTAGTATGATGTAAGAACATGGTGTGATCAGATATAGTATGATCTAGAAACAGGAACATGTGTCATGTTCACAGGCATTATGTGTAAAGTAAGCAGATGCAATTCAACAAAGTTAGAAGCAATACAAGCTAGACATCATACGCAGCATGCAACGACATATAATAGTGCCAAGTTATAGCAAGCACCTGTGATGGTGGAGTAGGGGATATGTGCTCATCATCTACACAACTACGTTGACTGTCCAGCCTTGTGTTGTCTTGCGAATCTCGTTGGTAGGATGGCAGAGTAGAATCTGTAGAGACCCTCTGTTTGAGTTGCTCTGAAGGACCACCATCATCCACTGCCGGACTAATTTCCTTCAGCTGTATTGATTTTGCATTGTGAAGTCAAACCGATAAGAAAAATGAATAAAATTCGCTCTTCAGAACTCATTCATGCATGATACTAACGAACACTACTTGGATGAAAGGCAAACACATGATACGAGGATGGAATATGTACGAAAAATAGGACGGAGTGACATATTCACACCTATGATGTGGTAACTAAGCAGAAGACATTTCAACAAATTAGAAGCACTGCAAGCTAGACACCATATGAAAGGTGCAACCAATATCACTCTGCCAAGTTCAAACTGTCTGGCGTTTCAACAAATTAGAAGCAGTACATGCTAGAAATCATATGCAAGACACAACCAATATCAAAGTAGCGACTTAAAGGTGCCTTATCATAAGTGACTGATGTGGGATATGCAAGAACAGTAGTATGATTTAAGAACATGGTGTGATCAGATATAGTATGATCTAGAAATAGGAACATGTGTCATGTTCACAGGCATTATGTGTAAAGTAAGCACATGCAATTTAACAAAGTTAGAAGCAATACAAGCTAGACATCATACGCAACATGCAACCACATATAATAGTGCCAAGTTAGAGCAAGCACCTGTGATGGTGGAGTAGGGGAGATGTGCTCATCATCTACACAACTACGTTGACTGTCTAGCCTTGCGTTGTCTTGAGAATCTTGTTGGGAGGATGGCGGAGTAGAATCTATAGAGACCCTCCGTTTCCGTTGCTCGGAAGGACCACCATCATCCAATGCCTTACCAATTTCCTTCCGCTTTATTGATTTTGCATTGTGAGGTCAAACCGACAAGAAAAAGGAATAGAATTCGCTCTTCAGAACACATTCATGCATGATACTGACAAACACTACTCTGATGAAAGGCAAAGTCATGATACGAGGTTGGAATATGTACGAAAAACTAGACGACTTGACATATTCACACCTATGATGTGGTAACTAAGCAGAAGGAACTTCAAAAAATTAGAAGCACTGCAAGCTAGACACCATATGGAAGGTGCAATCAATATCACTCTGCCAAGTTAAAACTGTCTTGTCATAGGTGGCGTTCATCAAACTAGAAGCACTACATGCTAGAAATCATATTCAAGACGCAAACCAATATCACACTACCAACTTAAAGGTGTCCCATCATATGTGACTGACGCAGGATACACAAGAAGAGTAGTTTCATGTAAGAACATGGTGTGATAGACAGATATAGTATGTACCAAAAATAGGAAAGCGTGTCATATTCACATGTATCATGTGTAAGCTAAGCAGATGCAGTTTACACTAATTAGGAGCAATACAAGCTAGACACCATATGCAACATGCAACCAGATATCACACTGCCAAGTTAGGGCAAGCACCTTGGATGGTGGAGTAGGGGAGCGGAGACTTGGAACTTGTAATGCACTAGCAGTACAAGGAGAATCCGTACAGATGCTCCGTTTATGTTGTTGCAGAGGACCACCATCATCGCCTTCCTTACTTTTTTCCTTCCTCTTTTTTGATTTTGCCTTATCAAGTCAAACCCACAAGAAAAAGGAATAAAATTTGCTCTTCAGAACTCATTGATGCATGATACTGACGAACACTAGTTTCATGTAAAATAGACGCATGATAGGAGGATGGAATTGTATGAAAAACAGGACGACATGACATATTGACATGTATGATGTATAAAGTATAAACTAAGCACAAGGTGTTTGAACTAGTTAGAAGCAACAAGCTAGAAACCATATGAAAGATGAAACCAATATCACTCTGCCAAATTAAAAGGGTGGCCTAACAAATGTATTTGACCAAATTAGAAGCAATACATCGCAACAGGCTAGAAATAATATGCAATATGCAACAAATAAAGGTGTCTCATTGTAAGTGATTGATGCAGGATACAGAAGAGAGGTAGTTTCATAAGAATATGGTTAACACATAGATGTAGTGTGTACCAAAAATAGGAAGGCATGCCATATTCACAGGTATAATGTGTAAACTAAGCAGATGCAATTTACCCTAATTAGAAGCATTACAAGCTAGACACTGTATGCAACATGCAACCACATATCACACTGCGAAGCTAGAGCAAGCACATGCGATGGTGGTGTAGGGGAAGTGTGGTCTTCAAGTACAGAGCTACATTCAATATCTTCATTTAGGCTTGCTGTTTCTTGAGAATCATGTGGAGAGGATGAAACTGCACTCTTTATAAGAGTAGCGCGTCTCATACAAACCCATGGGCGTGACTGTCTCATCATAAGCGATAGATGCAGGATACACAAGAACAATAGTTTGATGTAAGAACATGATGTGATAGGCAGATGTAGTATGTACCAAAAACAGGAAGGCGTGTCATATTCACATGTATAATGTGTAAGCTAAGGAGATGCATTTTCACAAATTAGGAGCAATACAAGCTAGGCACCATATGCAACATGCAACCAGATATCACACTGCCATGTTAGAGCAAGCACCTGGGGTTGTGGAGTAGGGGAGATGAGATTTGGAACTTGCACTACAGTAGGAGTAGGAGGAGAATCTACAGAGATCATCTGTTTTGGTTGCTCCAGAGGACAACCATCAGTCCGTGCATTTGTCCTTTTAGATTTTGCCTTGTCAAGTAAACACACAAGAAAAAGGAATGAAATTCGCACTTCCAAATTCGTTGATGCATGATACTGACGAACACAACCTTTATGTATGGCAACCACATTGTAGGAGGATGGAATATGTACGAAAAACACTAAGAAGAAGGCATTTCAACAAATTGGAAGCAATGCAATCTAAACACCATACGAAAGATCCAACCAAAATCACTCTACAAAGTTAGATGTGTCTCATTATAAGTGGCACTTCAACAAATTAGAGGCAATACATGTTTGAAATGATATGCAAGATGCAACCAATATTACACTGTCAACTTGAAGGTGTCTCGTCAAAAGTGATCGATGATGGATACACAAGAAAAGTAGTTTTATTAAGAACATGCTTAATAGAAAGACGTAATATGTACCAAAAATAGGAACACATGTCATATTCACAGGTATAATGTGTTAACTAAGCAGATGCAATTTACCCTAATTAGAAGCATTACAAGGAAGACACCATATGCAACATGCATCCACATATCACACTGCCAAGTAAGAGCAAGCACCTGCGATGGTGGTGTGGGGGAATTGCGGTCATCAACTAGAGAGCTATGTTGACTATCTTCATTTAGCCTTGCTGTTTCTTGAGAATCATGTGGGGAGGATGACACTGCACTCTTTAAACGAGTAGCGCGTCTCACAGTAACCCACTGGGGTGACTGTCTCATGATAAGTGACTGATGAGGGATACAAAAGAGCATTAGTTTGATGTATGAACATGGTTAATAGACATATGTAGCATGTATCAAAAATAGGAAGGCATGTCATTCTCAAAGGTATAATGTGTAAAGTAAGCTGATGCAATTTAACCAAATTGGAAGCAATACAAGTTAGACACCATATGCAGCATGCAACCACATTTGACAGCGTGAAGTTAAAGCAAGCACATGGGATGGTGGTGTGTGGCAATTGAGATCATCAACTGCAGAGCTACGTTTACTCTCTCCATCTGCTGGCACTGCAACCTTTAGAGCGCTGAGACACTTAGTGCTTATCTTCAAATTACACTGGAGCGACTTCTGTCTTTTCTTTTTTGTATTCATCAACACTGCGTCAGAGTCTGAAATACCCATGCATAAAAAAACAATAGTGTGAGTATGGGTGAAGTGTGTGCACAAGTAGTACAGTGTAAAGGTAGCAGATAGCAGGTCGGTGAGAAATAAATGACGGGAGACATATGGTAGCTCTACAACATGCATGGCACACCGGAATTACTAGATTCTAGGATTTTGAAATATGAGCACAGGGATGGCTGGGAAATGCAGATGCTCCTGCAGCACACCACAAGGTGTGGTCCTATGAAAATAACAGTCGACTGAAAACAAATAGGCCAGTCCATTTTTTCTGCACCGTCCAATGTACAAAGAACGGGCAAATCGCCTTCATCTACCTCCAGCCAGTTAGTGTTACGATCTTCCTCGAAATGCCAATGACCACTGGCCCAGTCCCCTGCCTCCGCCCTCCCCTCGACCTCACCGCACCGCCGTGCTTGGCACTGCCCCCGGCCATCCCTTCAAGCCCCGCCGATCTCCAGATTAGGCGCTGATACGTCTCCATTGTATCTATATTTTTTGATTGTTCCATGCTATTATATTATCTGCTTTAGATGTTTATGGGCTTTATTAAACACTGTTATATTATTTTTGGGACTAACCTATTAACCCAGAGCCTAGTGCCAGTTTCTATTTTTCGCTAGTTTCAGTGTTTCGCAGAAAAGGAATATCAAACGGAGTCCAAACGGAATGAAACATTCGGGAGAGTTATTTTTGGAAGAGAAGCAATCTAGGGGACTTGGAGTACACGTCAGGAAATCAACAAGGAGAGCACGAGGCAGGGGGCGCCCCCACCCCCCTGGGCGCGCCCTCCACCCTCGTGGCTCCCCTGACCGACTTCTTTCGCCTATATATAGCCATATACCCTAAACGATCGGGGAACATAATAGATCAGGAGTTCCGCCGCCGCAAGCCTCTGTAGCCACCAAAAACCAATTGGGACCCTACTCCAGCACCCTGCCGGAGGGGGATCCCTCACTGGTGGCCATCTTCATCATCCCGGCGCTCTCCATGACGAGGAGGGAGTAGTTCACCCTCGGGGCCGAGGGTATGTACCAGTAGCTATGTGTTTGATCTCTCTCTCTCTGTCTCTCTCTCTCTCTCTCGTGTTCTTGAGGTGATATGATCTTGATGTATCGCGAGCTTTGCTATTATAGTTGGATCTTATGATGTTTCTTCCCCTCTACTCTCTTGTAGTGGATTGAGTTTTCCCTTTGAAGTTATCTTATCAGATTGAGTCTTTAATGATTTGAGAACACTTGATGTGTGTCTTGCGTGGGATAACCGTGGTGACAATGGGTTATTCTATTGATTCAGTTGATGTATTTTTTGGTGATCAACTTGTGGGTTCCGCCCATGAACCTATGCATAGGGGTTCGCACACGTTTTCGTCTTGACTCTCCGGTAGAAACTTTGGGGCACTCTTTGAAGTACTCTGTGTTGTTTGAATAGATGAATCTGAGATTGTGTGATGCATATCGTATAATCATACCCATGGATACTTGTGGTGACATTGGAGTATCTAGGTGGGGTTTTGGTTGATTTGTATCTTAAGGTGTTATTCTAGTATGAACTCTATGATAGATTGAACGGAAAGAATAGCTACGTGTTATTTTACTACAGACTCTTGAATAGATCGATCCGAAAGAATAACTTTGAGGTGGTTTCATACCCTACCATAATCTCTTCGTTTGTTCTCCACTATTAGTGTCTTTGGAGTGACTCTTTGTTGCATGTTGAGGGATAGTTATATGATCCAATTATGTTATTATTGTTGAGAGAACTTGCACTAGTGAAAGTATGAACCCTAGGCCTTGTTTCCTAGCATTGCAATACCATTTACGCTCACTTTTGTCATTAGTTACCTTGCTGTTTTTATATTTTCAGATTACAAAAACCTATATCTACCATCCATATTGCACTTGTATCACCCTAGTGTACCTATACAATTTACCATTGTATTGGGTGTGTCGGGGACACAAGAGACTCTTTATCATTTGGTTGCAGGGTTGTTTGAGAGAGACCATCTTCATCCTACGCCTCCCATGGATTGATAAACCTTAGGTCATCCACTTGAGGGAAATTTGCTACTGTCCTACAAACCTCTGCACTTGGGGGCCCAACAACGTCTAAAAGAAGAAGGTTGTGTAGTAGACATCAGGCACAAGCAGCTCTTGTGCCCTGATACGTCTCCAATGTATCTATAATTTTTGATTGTTCCATGCTATTATATTATATGTTTTGGATGTTTAATGGGCTTTATTATACACTTTTATATTATTTTTGGGACTAACCTATTAACCGAAGGCCCGATGCAAATTGCTGTTTTTTTGCCTATTTCAGTGTTTCGCAAAAAAGGAATATCAAACGGAATCCAAACGGAATGAAACCTTCGGGAGAGAGATGGTCTTTTCCTACCAATCTACCCCCCTAGGAGCATGCGCGTAATGCTTGGTTTTTGATGACTTGTAGATTTTTGCAATAAGTATGTGAGTTCTTTATGACTAATGTTGAGTCCATGGATTATACACACTCTCACATTTCCATCATTGCTAGCCTCTTCGGTACCGTGCATTGCCCTTTCTCACCTTGAGAGTTGGTGCAAACTTCGCTGGTGCATCCAAACCCCGTGATATGATACGCTCTATCACACATAAACCTCGTTATATCTTCCTCAAAACAGCCACCATACCTACCTATTATGGCATTTCCATAGCCATTCCAAGATATATTGCCATGCCACTTTCCACCGTTTCATTTATTATGACACGCTTCATCATTGTCATTCTACCTTGCATGATCATTTAGTTGACATCGTATTTGTGGCAAAGCCACCATGCATAATTTATCATACATGTCACTCTTGATTCATTACCCATCCCGGTACTCCGCTGGAGGCATTTAGATAGAGTCATATTTTGTTCTAGTATCGAGTTGTAATCATTGAGTTGTAAATAAATAGAAGTGTGATGATCATCATTAATAGAGCATTGTCCCAAATAAAAAAGAGAAAGGCCAAATAAAAAAAGAGAAAGGCCCAAAAGAAAAAAAAAGAGAAAAAAAAGAAAAGAAATAAAAAGGGACAATGCTACTATCCTTTTTTCCACACTTGTGCTTCAAAGTAGCACCATGATCTTTATGATAGAGGTTCTCTTGTTTTGTCACTTTCATATACTAGTGGGAGTTTTTCATTATAGAACTTGGCTTGTATATTCCAACAACAGGCTTCCTCAAATGCCCTAGGTCTTCATGAGCAAGCAAGTTGGATGCACACCCACTTAGTTTCTTTTGTTGAGCTTTCATGCATTTATAGCTCTAGTGCATCCGTTGCATGGCAATCCTTAATCCTTGCATTGACATCAATTTATGGGCATCTCCCTAGCCCGTTGATTAGCCACGTCAATGTGAGACTTTATCCTTTTTTGGCTTCTCCACATAACCCCCATCATCATACTCTATTCCATTCATAGTGCTATATCCATGGCTCACGCTCATGTATTGCATGAAAGTTGAAAACAGTTTGAGATTACTAAAGTATGAAACAATTGCTTGGATTGTCATCGGGGTTGGGCATGATGAGAGCATTCTTGTGTGACGAAAATGGAGCATGACCAAACTATATGATTTTGTAGGGATGAACTTTCTTTGGCCATGTTATTTTGAGAAGACATAATTGCTTAGTTAGTATGCTTGAAGTATTTTTATTTTTATGTCAATATTAAACTTTTATCTTGAATCTCTCGGATATGAACGTTCATGCCACAATAAAGAGAATTACTTAGAAAATTATGTTAGGTAGCATTCCACATCAAAAATTCTGTTTTTATCATTTACCGACTCGAGGACGACCAGGAATTAAGCTTGGGGATGCTTGATACGTCTCTAACGTATCTATCATTTTTGATTGTTCCATGCTATTATATTATCTGTTTTGGATGTTTAATGGGCTTTATTATACACTTTATATTATTTTTGGGACTAACCTATTAACCGAAGGCCCAGTGCAAATTGCTGTTTTTTTTGCCTATTTTAGTGTTTCGAAGAAAAGGAATATCAAATGGAGTGAAACCTTCGGGAGAGTTATTTCTGGAACAAACATGATCCAGGAGACTTGGAGTGGACGTCAAGAAAGAAGCAAGGATGCCACGAGGCAGGGAGGCTCGCCTGCCCCCCTGGGCGTGCCCCCACCCTCGTGGGCCCCTCGCAGCTCCACCGACCTACTTCTTCCTCCTATATATACCCATATACCCCCAAAAACATCCAGGAGCACCATGAAACCCTACTTCCACCGCTGCAACCTTCTATACCCATGAGATCCCATCTTGGGGCCTTTTCCGGTGCTCCACTGGATGGGGAATCGATCATGGAGGGCTTCTACATCAACACCATAGCCTCTCTGATGATGTGTGAGTAGTTTACCACAAACCTTCGGGTCCATAGTTATTATCTAGATGGCTTATTCTCTCTCTTTGGATCTCAATACAAAGTTCTCCTCGATTCTCTTGGAGATCTATTCGATGTAATTCTTTTTGTGGTGTGTTTGTCGAGAGCCAACGAATTGTGGGTTTATGATCAAGATTATGTATGAACAATATTTGGATCTCCTCTGAATTCTTTTATATATGATTGGTTATCTTTGCAAGTCTCTTCGAATTATCAGTTTGGTTTGGCCTACTAGATTGATCTTTGTTACAACGGGAGAAGTGCTTAGCTTTGGGTTCAATCTTGCGGTGTCCTTTCCTAGTGACAGCAGGGGCAGCAAGGCACGCATTGTATTGTTGCCATCAAGGATAAAAAGATGGGGTTTATATCATATTGCTTGAGTTTATCCCTCTACATCATGTCATCTTGCCTAATGCGTTACTCTGTTCTTATGAACTTAATACTCTAGATGCATGCTGCATAGCGGTTGATGTGTGGAGTAATAGTAGTAGATGCAGAATCGTTTCGGTCTACTTGTCGCGGACGTGATGCCTATATACATGATCATGCCTAGATATTCTCCTAACTATGCACTTTTCTATCAATTGCTCAACAGTAATTTGTTCACCCATCGTAATACTTGTGCTATCTTGAGAGAAGCCACTAGTGAAACCTATGTCCCCCGGGTCTATTTTCCATCATATAAGTTTCCAATCTATTTTTACTTTGCAATCTTTACTTTCAATCTATATAATAAAAATACCAAAAATATTTATCTTATTATCTCAATCAGATCTCTGTTTTGCAGGTGGCCGTGAAGGGACTGACAACCCCTTTATCGCGTTGGTTGCAAGGTTCTTATTTGTTTGTGTAGGTACGAGGCGACTTGCATGTAGTCTCCTACTGGATTGATACCTTGGTTCTCAAAAACTGAGGGAAATACTTACGCTACTTTGCTGCATCACCCTTTCCTCTTCAAGGGAAAAACCAACGCAGTGCTCAAGAGGTAGCATGCCCCACAACCCTATGATAGACACCGATGCACCGCTTCCTCAGCGAATAGGTGGACTAGATGCTCCGCGCGCCTAAGCGGGTGCTGCTTCTTTTAATTGCATTTCGACTGACCCTGAATTGAAATCCAGGCGGGCTACTGGCCTCTAGCAAAGTTGAAATAGTAAATGGGAGGAAACCTTGTGCATTTAGTATCACGAATAAGATGCACTATGAAGCGCTCAACTAGTTTCTTTCGTGGGATGAATACAGTGTGAGCAGAGACGTAAAATTTCCACGAATAAGGGAAGAGGAGTACCTCTTTCTGCTGGCAGTGCTGTGTCTTCCTTCTGTTTTTCCAACAATCTTCTTGTGGTTCGCTGGAAATGAGAAGTTGTGAAGGACGGTGGAGCCTTGGATGAACCCATGGCCAAGTTGTTGAGTGTGGTGCGGTGGTCGTCTGTCGACAGCAGGGAACTAGATCCGAGGCGGCGAACGACGGCGTAGCAAGAACAGCTCCGGTGCAGTGGATGGTTGCGAAAGTGGAGAAGCAGCGGTGAGGCGCAGGATGGCGTGGTCGAAGTGGTTCTGGTACGGCGCACGTCGGCGTCGGCGTCGTGGAGGCAGCTCTGCCTCGGCTTCAGCTGCTAAGTCCTTAAGGGCGTTGCGGTTGCGGTTGCGGTTGCGTTGGACGACGACGTCGGGGTACCGGCTCCGGCGTGATGGAGGAGGGCAGCGGTGGATTGGGCGCGATGGGGTGGGGGACGGAGGAGGCTGGGGTTTCGCGGCTGGTGGAGAGGACGTTTTGGCGCCCACGGAGTATGAATGGGGAAACGGAGGGAGGGGGAACTAAGGGTGAATAGTGTTTCGGTTTGGGAAGCGCTTGTCTGAAATTTGGGGAAAGTTACAAACTTTGCCCCCATCTAAAATTTCGGACATATTGTGGGTTGGGGGTAGGACAATAATCTCAGGTGTCCCAAATGATGGGCATGATAGATTTCGGCCGAGCGCATGGGTGTTTAGGCGCCCACGGCGTATGAATGCTTCTCGGAGGCGGTTGAGAATGGCGTCTTGGTGAAGTTACAAACATACCCCGGTTTAGACCTTTGGACATCAGGCCGATAGGTTACATGTGCCAGAGTCAGGACAGTAATTTCCTACCACCAAACATTAGTATCGTGTGGTTTTGGGTGACCAGAGGCTTATTTGGCGCTTCGTTCAATATTTGGGAGCAGAAGCATTAACGTTTTCGGTTCTCTTGAATTGAACTTTTAGGATTTGTCAAACTTCACAAATCTTTACTCTTGAAAATCCTAAAACTACGATTATTTTGGAATGGAGGGGGTGCATTTGAATATACATTGTACATGAGTATATATTAAAAAATATGCAACTTACCTCAGTTCATGTATGGTTCCAGATATAATCTCCTTGGTTGCGAAAAAATAGTTAGACATGCGTATGAATATATAGCATGTTCAAATGCACAACAAAGATTGATGCCCCCTTTTAGATCTGATTTACAAATGCCATTATCTCGGGTTCAAATAGATGAATGCACTTCCTATGAATTCGAATCTTCGAAACCCCCTTTATATTGAATTCAACATGTATTCTATTTCGTAGCTAGCAATTTGGAATGTATCCATGTAAGTGAAAAATGTATAAAGTGCTTCACACTAACAACATGGAGTGCACTAATTAATGTTTATATATGAATTGCAAAAGCAATGCATTGCTTGTATATCAAACCACTCTCACTCTATGGATCGATAATATGAAATAAACACATGCACATGTTAGAATTCAATAGAGTATGGGTGTCTGATAGACCGATTTTCGTTCATACGCAAATTGCAAAATTCATGATCTCATCCAAAATAATAATGCCTTTATATTTAGTTTAATGCGTAGAACCGCCTTTTACACGTAGATGCACTATGCCTCGGCCCGTTCTCACAAACGTGCTATATATCTCTCTATCTAATGCATAAGTGCACACACTTTATATACATCGGCATTTCTCTTTCACACATGCTCACAATCTCTCCTGGGGTGTCGGGGTGTCTCATGCACACTCTCTCTATCTCTCTCTCTCTGACTACTATGTACCTCTCTTTTCACTAATCTCAGTTGGAAAACACTATTTCTATCACATGCATATATACACACGCACGGTCTCTACTAGCCCTCTATACGCACATATATGTGCCTACGCGTCTCCCGCACGCGCATTATCTTTAGGACTCTCTCGCACACATTGCCCCCCCCCCCCAAGACACACCTCTCTCTTAGTAGTTGGCAGATATGATTCCATCAGATCATTCGGTAGGATATCCCTGACTGTTAGGCTGGATGGTAATACGAGGAAAAGTTTTACCCAAGTTCGGACCCTTGTAGTTGAGGAAAAAGCCTACTGGTACTGTATATTAGTGATAGGGGTGTGTACAAAGTACACGTGAATACTAGGCATTGTGCGTGTGTGTATACTATCGACGAACTAACCCCCAGGCTTCTATAACATACTCGGGGCCTAGGGTTAGAAATCATATATAGCCGGCTTATCACCAGTGGGGATAGAGTCCTCCACGACTCTGGTAGCCTCATGTTGTACGCCGAGTCTTCTACACGGGTCTTCATATAATGCGTCTCGGTCCAACCTATGTGGCGTGATACGTCTCCAACGTATCTACTTTTCCAAACACTTTTGCCCTTGTTTTGGACTCTAACTTGCATGATTTGAATGGAACTAACCCGGACTGACGCTGTTTTCAGCAGAATTGCCATGGTGTTATTTTTGTGCAGAAATAAAAGTTCTCGGAATGACCTGAAACCTCACGGAGATATTTTTGGAATTAATAAAAAATACTGGCGAAAGAATCAACACCAGGGGGCCCACACCCTGTCCACGAGGGTGGAGGGCGCGTCCACCCCCTAGGGCGCGCCCCCTGCCTCGTGGGCCCCCTGAGGCTCCACCGACCTCAACTCCAACTCTATATATTCACGTTCGGGGAGAAAAAAATTAGAGAGAAGGATTCACTGTGTTTTACGATATGGAGCCACCGCCAATCCCTAATCTCTCCCGGGAGGGCTGATCTGGAGTCCGTTCGGGGCTCCGGAGAGAGGAATTCGTCGCCATCGTCATCATCAACCTTCCTCCATCACCAATTTCATGATACTCACCGCCGTGCATGAGTAATTCCGTCGTAGGCTTGCTGGACGGTGATGGGTTGGATGAGATTTATCATGTAATCGAGTTAGTTTTGTTAGGGTTTGATCCCTAGTATCCATTATGTTCTGAGATTGATCTTGCTATGACTTTGCTATGCTTAATGCTTGTTGATACGTCTCCAACGTATCTATAATTTATGAAGTATTCATGCTATTATATTATCCATCTTGGATGTTTTATGGGCTTTACTATGCACTTTTATATTACTTTTGGGACTAACCTATTGACCCAGAGCCTGTTTTTTCCCTTGTTTCAGTGTTTCGCAGAAAAGGAATATCAAACGGAGTCCAAACGGAATGGAACCTTCGGAAAAGTTATTTTTGGAAAGAAAGCAATCACGTCAGGGGATCAACGAGGAAGGCACGAGACAGGGGGTGCCCACCCCACTGGGCGCACCCTCCACCCTCGTGGGCCCCTCGTGGCTCCCCTGACGTATTTCTTCCTCCTATATATACCAATATACCCTAAAACCATTGGGGAACAGAATAGATCGGGAGTTTCGCCGCCGCAAGCCTCTGTAGCCACCAAAAACCAATCGGGACCCTGTTTCGGCACCCTGCCGGAGGGGGGGTCCCTTACCGGTGGCCATCTTCATCATCCCGGCGCTCTCCATGATGAGGAGGGAGTAGTTCACCCTCGGGGCTGAGGGTATGTACCAGTAGCTATGTGTTTGATCTCTCTCTCTCGTGTCCTTGAGGTGATACGATCTTGATGTATCGCGAGCTTTGCTATTATAGTTGGATCTTATAATGTTTCTCCCCCTCTACTCTCTTGTAATGGATTGAGTTTCCCCTTCGAAGTTATCTTATTGGATTGAGTCTTTTAATGATTTGAGAACACTTGATGTATGTCTTACGTGGGATACCCGTGGTGATAATGGGGTATTCTATCGATCCACTTGATGTATGTTTTGGTGATCAACTTGCGGGCTCCGCCCATGAACCTATGCGGGATTGGTGTCGGTGTCAAAACCGGCGGATCTCGGGTAGGGGTTCCCGAACTATGTGTCTAAGGCGGATGGTAACAGGAGGCGGGGGACACAATGTTTACCCAGGTTCGGGCCCTCTTGATGGAGGTAATACCCTACTTCCCACTTGATTGATCTTGATGATATGAGTATTACAAGAGTTGATCTACCACGAGATCGTAGAGGCTAAACCCTTGAAGCTAGCCTATGGTATGATTGTTGTTGTCCTACGGACTAAAACCCTCTGGTTTA
Organism: Triticum aestivum; assembly: GCF_018294505.1. NCBI lineage: Eukaryota > Viridiplantae > Streptophyta > Magnoliopsida > Poales > Poaceae > Triticum > Triticum aestivum. The sequence continues at coordinate 334,916,244 of NC_057806.1, read as the reverse complement.
TATAGGCACTGGAGGGGGCTAGGGTTACACAGAGTTGGTTACAAGGGAGGAGATCTACATATCTGTATTGCCAAGCTTGCCTTCCACGTCAAGGAGAGTCCCATCCGGACACGGGTCGAAGTCTTCAATCTTGTATCTTCATAGTCCAACAGTCCGGCCAAAGGATATAGTCCGGCTGTCCGAGGACCCCCTAATCCAGGACTCCCTTAGTAGCCCTCGAACTAGGCTTCAATGGCGATGAGTCCGGCGCGCAGATTGTCTTCGGCATTGCAAGGCGGGTTCTTTCTCCAAATTCTGAATACCTGTTGACTAGTGTCCGGCTTCCCATAAATGTTGCACTCCTTGGCTTCCGCGCCTAATAATGGATATCCTCCACGCGTCGAGCGAATGTGAGAAGTCGGGGCATTTTTACAATTGCCACCCTAGCCATGTGGGTAAATCGTCTATTAAAGAGACGGGGATTCTCAGATCCAGATCACACCACCCTCCCATAGCGAGTATCCATCGGAGCGCACCCATAAAAAATCCAATTCCAACATGGACGGTCATCGTAGCTCCTCCTCTCGCTCCCGTAGCCCTAAGCCCGGCAATTGGAAGAAGTGCTCCGTCCCCCACAGCCAATTAGTAGAGTTACAGACCTAGGGATTTCTCCCTCCAGCGTATATGGTCCCCGTTCGAGCCGGTCTCGCCACCTATAACAGCGGGGAGCAAGCGGAGATCTTTCCCAGCCCATCCATGGGGGAGGGGGTATGCCTTGTCCCTTACTTATTAAGAGGGCTTGGATTTCCAATTCATCCGTTCCTCCGCGGGCTCCTGGAGTTCTACGGCCTCTAGCTGCACAATTTTACTCCCGCCTCCATATTACACATCGCTGGCTATGTCGCTTTTTGTGAGCTGTTTATGGGCTGCGAAGCTCATTTTGAGCTATGGAAGAGGCTGTTCTGCCTCGTACCCCGTACACAAGAGGGGTCAATATATCAAGTGGGTGGAGCCAAGATATGGCGCATCGCCGGGACCGGATATATGTCCGGTACTCCGAAGAAGACGTCCGAGGACTGGCCTTCGGAGTGGTTTTATATGGAGGACGTCCCCCTTCCGGGCCCTATTCAAATGGGCCTTCCTGAGTTCGACAACGCTCCCTGAAGAAACGACGCAGCTGGCGCCCTCGGAGCCCCCAGGAGGAAGATAACGGAGAAGTCCTTTACCTGATGGGCCAGATAAAAACGCTGGCTCAATCAGGACTGACAATAACCGAGGTTATGTCAATATGTATAATGCGGGGGGTGCATCCACTTCAATATCGTGGACACCCTATGTGGCACTTCAATGGAGAAGACGATGCCACCCGCTGCAGTAAAGGTCTAGACTCCGTCGCTGCTCTAGCGAAATTATTGTCCGGTTTATACAAAGGAGAGGAAGAGGAGTTCATCTGTATCAAGCCATGGGATGGGTTCTCCATGTACAACCCTCCAAGCTGGGTGAGCTGTCACTTTTTACTCCCAACCTTCCCGCATTCTTTGTCATAAGTATTTACCTTGCCGTTTCATGGCAGGAACTGCGAAAATCTATAAGGGAGGTCCACAGCCCGCCTCCACAACCAGAGGACCCTGACCGGGCCCTCGACCCTGGACTCGAAGAGGATTCGGACATATTTGTGGAGCTGATTGACATGACGTTCTATCAATTGAGCTGCGATGATGCCATGGTGGCTGTCGGTGTCAAAACTGCCGGATCTCGGGTAGGGGGTCCCGAACTGTGCGTCTAGGCCGGATGGTAACAGGAGGCAGGGGACACAATGTTTTACCCAGGTTTGGGCCCTCTTGATGGAGGTAAAACCCTACGTCCTGCTTGATTAATATTGATGATATGGGTAGTACAAGAGTAGATCTACCACGAGATCGGAGAGGCTAAACCCTAGAAGCTAGACTATGGTATGATTGTATCTTCGTCCTATGGACTAAAACCCTCCGGTTTATATAGACACCAGAGAGGGCTAGGGTTACACAGAGTCGGTTACAATGGGAGGAGATCTACATATCCGTATTGCCAAGCTTGCCTTCCACGCCAAGGAAAGTCCCATCCGGACACGGGACGAAGTCTTCAATCTTGTATCTTCATAGTCCAAGAGTCCGGCTAAAGGTTATAGTCCGGCTATCCGGACACCCCCTAATCCAGGACTCCCTCAGTAGCCCCTGAACCAGGCTTCAATGACGACGAGTCCGGCGCGCAGATTTTCTTTGGCATGGCAAGGCGGGTTCCTCCTCCAAATACTTCATAGAAGATTTTGAACACAAGGATAGTGTCCGGCTCTGCAAAATAAGTTCCACATACCACCGTAGAGAGAATAATATTTCCACAAATCCAATTTGCTGACCTGTTTTAGCAACATGACATTACGTCACGGCCCGGTGATTATTCGAACCGTTTCCTTTAACTAGCCCCGCACATAACGTGAGGCAGTTTTTTGACACGTCTTGTCAAAACAGAGATCGTGTCCCCTTATCACGGGATTCTCATCAATACAGGTGTGGGTAACCCAACCGCGCCATCGATTACTGCGCTCGGGGGACGAGCGAGTTTTACCAGGCTAGTGGGGACGCTTAGTTTCATCCGCCCATATAAAGGGATAAGGATTCACCTTTTCATCCACGCCTTCTTCCTCCTTTGCTCATCCGTTTTCGCACACTCGAGCTCTAGCGCCCAAGTCCGCACTTCCCACCTCAACCTTCTGCAACCATGTCCGGAGCGGGAGGCAGGTGGATGGTCTCCTCCTTCACGGATGGAGACATCAAGAAGCTGAGGAGAGCCGGATACCTGCCCGACGACATCGCGCACCGGCTCCCAGAGGAGGGGCAGCTCATCCCCACCCCCAGGCCCCATGAGAGGGTAGTGTTCCTCACCCATTTCCTTCGTGGATAGGGATTCCCTCTCCACCCATTCGTCCGGGGGCTCATGTTCTATTATAGCCTGGATTTCCATGATCTGGCCCCGAACTTCATCCTCAACATCTTGGCGTTTATCATTGTGTGCGAGGCCTTCCTCCGCATCAAGCCCCACTTTGGTTTATGGCTGAAGACCTTCAATGTCAAGCCGAAGGTTGTGGGTGGTTTCCAGGCGGAGTGCGGAGGCGCCATGGTGGGCAAGATGCCCAATGTTACATGGCTCGAGTGCTCCTTTGTGGAAACCATAAAGGGGTGGCAATCGGGGTGGTTCTACATCACCGAGCCACGTGACCCTGCATGGGCAGCGGCCCCCGAGTTCCGATCTAGCATCCCCATGCGGCTCACCTCCTGGAAAGAGAAGGGCCTGTCCTGGGGTAGTTCGGGAGAGCTGACCGGACTCCAAACATGTATTCAAAACATGGTGAGCAAGAAGCTCAAACTTGTCAACGTTAGTCCAGGTCATGCTCCACCGCCGGATCCTCCCGTGCCAACAACGGGGCTTCAACTTGTGGGAGTTCGACCCCGCGCAGCAATGAACTCTGAACAGGCTCTTCGACACAACTCAGAAGATGCCTGGAGGGTGCTGTTCAAAGGCGCCGAGGTCCCTCCTCCCATTACTGAGAATCGTGGATTCAGCGCGAAGCGCCAAGCCAGTGCGGTAAGCTGCTTTACCTTTCACATGATACTTATCTTTTATAGATTGACTCCATGCGGGATCTGAACTCCCGTACTTTTGACAGGACTGGCAGGAGACGGCCGGACAGATCGACTGTCCGGCTCTTTTGCCCGAAGGCCCAGCGGACGCTCTTCTGGCAAAGATGCTGACTCCGGCTCCTTATACGGTGCCGGAGAAGACCAAGAAGTCCAAGGGAACCCGAAAGAGTTCCCGACGCCAGGCGTCATCGGACTCTTCGTCCGATGACTCTGCGGCACACTCCTCCCCCGAAGACGAGGAAGAAGAAGAAGATGCTCCCCCTCCAGCTGGGGGAGATAAGAAAAGGAAGGCCACCCCAACTGGGGGGGGGGGGGGCGAAGGGTCCAAGAAGGGAAGGACTCTCCTTCCGGACAGTTCCACCGTCGCCGACGAAGGCGAAGACGAGTGGTTGCCCAGGGCCAAGCCCCTGGGGACATCGTAAGTATTCGGATACCAGAGTAACTCATAGCATTCCTTCGCACTGCTTTCCATAACGCCGAACATCATTATGCAGGCTGCCACGAGCCAGTATCGATGTATCATCGGACGGCTCCCTGGGGTCGTCGGACATGGATAGCGATCCAGTCCCAACCGCCACCTCCCCTCATCCTGCTGATGACGCCGAGGTGCTGTCTTAAGAGGCACTGGGTCGAGGGGAGACAGTCCCGGAGGCGCCTCAAGGCGACCTTCCGGACTCCGGGAGCCGAGGGGACGGGGCCCCTGAGAGCTCCGAGTTCGGCCCTCAGCCGAACACCACGCCGAAACCTCCAGTGATTCCAGGCTCGGGCAAGCGGCCTCCTTCCAAGAGGGGCAAGACGCCTGTGCCGGTGACCTCTATCCATCCAGAGGCGCCGGACAATCTACTGGAAGCGCTTCACAGCGCTTCCATCGACGAGGAGCACCGTACTATTATGAGTGCGGTGGTCCAGAAGGTTCAGTCCGCCAAGAGCGGATTGACTGAAGCCTGTGCCAGCCTTCTAACAGGCTTTGAGGTAAGTGTTTTTAAAATATAGGAAAAGTATTACCGCATAGACAGTAGCCCCTGATGCTTTGTTCGGTGTTCACAAAGAAAAGCCGAACAGAGGATCAAATAATATCGCAGGAGTCTAATATAAGTATGTCAATATGCGTATGCAGGCCTCGCTGCTGGCGTCTGCCGCACTGACTGCGGAGGTTGTCGTACTGAAGCAGGACCTCGAGGGGTCCAAGAAAGAGCTCGGCCTTGCCAAGAGGCAGCTCGAGGAGAACAAGGGTAAGTAATACCCTGTCTATAAATATGTATAAAAAGAATGTGATTGCAAAATGACATGATTATCATGAATTTGCGAGGGGCCGCGACCGAAGTGGTGATCCTAAGGCAAGCGTTGTCCGAGGCCGAAGATAAAGCGACCAAGGAGCGCACCGAGCGAGAGAAGCACGAGGCTCGGGTGGGCGAGGTGCAGCAAGAGCTCCAGGCTCTCGTGGCGAAGCATGAGGCGTTGGAGCTTGACTCAAAGACGCGGGAGTCTGAGCTTGCCGCGGTCCTCGAGAGCGCAAAAAGTGCCAAGGCTGAAGCCCAAAAGGCCCTCGAGGAGATCGACACAATGAAGAGGATAGCGGCGGGTAAGGCTTTCTATATGCAAAGCAAGCATGTAAAAGTAAATTACCGATTACTTACCCGAATCCGGAGCTCTCCAGGAGCATTCGTAGATTTGCCCCGCAGCGTGTCCGATGCCACACAATTTTACCAGGCCGAGGATGGAAGCTCAACGGAGAAGCTGTTCTAGTCTCAGTATACTGAGGCCGAACACCCGGTGCCAATGAGCGACCAGCTGAAGCAGATGGTCGAGCTACATAAGGCGGCCGATCAAGCCATGAAGGGATTTATAGTCCGGCTGTGGCCTGGCGACGCCCTTCCGAACAGCTTCTTCGGCCTGGTGAGGCGACTTGTGGATGCCTGCCCGCGGCTGGAGGTCGTCAAGCGATCTGTCTGCATTGAAGGTGCACGTCGGGCTTTCGCCTGTGTGAAATTGCAGTGGGTCAAGCTAGACGCCGTGAAGCTGATCAAGGAGGGGCCGCCGGAGGGCAAGGAGCACCGCCTCCCTGAGATGTACTACGAGGGTGTTCTACCGGGTGCCCGTATCATAGCGGACGAGTGTTCAAAAGATGTAATATTTGAGTGAGACTTGCTCGTTTTATCCTGTATTTATGAAAACTTGTTTCATATGTACTATGCAACACTTGTTTTAATTTAAAATATTGCCTTCTGTTTGGCTATTTATCCAATCTGAGAGATGGCTAGTCCTCGGCTTCTGCCCCCATGCCACGAGTGCTGAGGTGTTCGGGATAAACCTGAGCACTCTTGTTCCCATGTTTGGGTCCTTCGAGGGAGGTGCTCAGCACAGCGAACAAGGCAACCGGACTAATAATGCTTTATCACTCTCACTTAGCCATAGAATTCTATAATTCTAAATTTCGGCGAAGCTCCTGGTATTCGAAAGGCCGAATTCGGGGCGTGATACACGCCTTTAAGCGGGACAGGGCCGGCCCCTTGCTCTAAGCGGCATAAGTCTTTAGGGACTCGAAAACATCACCGAACAGCGACCGGTCTCTCGCCTTATCATGACAGTCAGTTTTAGCTTTCTCTACTGAGGTGCTGAACCCAGCAGAACTGGGGCACAATCAGAGTAGTTCTCCTAGCGCTACCTTAGCCGATAGAGCGGAACGTAAGGTACCAAAACATAGGAGCCGGGCAAACCCAACATTTGACCAAAGACATGATTCAGAGTTGATGCATATAATGCTATAAGTTCGTGGTGCCGCACTTGTGAAAGTGTTCGGACTTTTCACACCATATTGTGGGCTATGTAAGCCCCTGGTGTATTGGCCATACCAAAGTGTATGGTTGCAAGGCGTCATTAATGAACACACATACATACATATATATATATATATATATATATATATATATATATATAACAAGAATGCAATAATAGTCGCAATGTCATGCATTGTTTATTCAAAAAAAAATTGCGCTAAAGCAGAGTGATACAGATAGTGCAATAAGCAAAGAGTAAGACTATGTCCCTTCCAAGGGCAAGCTGAGGAATGATATTAAATCGAATATTTTGCTCGTTACTGTAATCCACCTGGGTATTCCGTGGTATGACGTAGCTATCTGCCTCCTTGGTTGCTGCATCATGTGTTCGGCAATAGTGCTGCCGGACAGTGTTTCCAGAGATTAATGTCCTGAAAAAAGAGAAAAATAACCAAACGGGAAGCCCCTAGTGCGGTTTAAGCCGCGTCTTGGGGCGTGCCACAGTTGTGGCCCCCTCCCCACATGTGCCCATGGTATTTTTAATGCGTAATTATGTACACGTGGCACGAGTTTCGCTGTTGGGCTGGGATTGGGGTGGGCGCTGTAGCGCTACGCGAGCTCAGATCGCGCCAGGCGGTCTATTTGCGAATTGCTCCGAGCGTGCTTGAAGGTGTCCGGGCTTTGAAGTGCCGAACTGGTTGATTGCCTTGAGAGGCTGCTTTGCGCTTCTGCTGCGAGGGCCGCGGTGTGCTCCTCTGTTCGGAGAGAGCGCTCTGTGTTTCCATTGACTGTAATAACTCCGCGAGGTCCTGGCATCTTGAGCTTGAGGTATGCATAATGCGGTACCACATTGAATCTAGCAAATGCGGTTTGCCCGAGCAGCGCGTGATAACCACTGCGGAACGAGACTATATCGAGATTAACTCTTTGCTTCGGAAGTTATCCGGGGATCCGAAGACCACTTCCAGTGTAATTGAGCCTGTGCAATGTGCCTCTACACCTGGAATGACGCTTTAAAGGTCGTTTTTGTGGGTTTGATCCTTGAGGGGTCTATACCCATTTTGCGCACTATGTCCTGATAAAGCAGGTTCAGGCTGCTGCCGCCATCCATAAGGACTCGAGTGAGGTGAAATCCGTCAATGATTGGGTCTAGGACCAGTGCAGCGAATCCGCCATGACGGATGCTAGTGGGGTGGTCCCTGCGATCGAAGGTGATCGGACAGGAGGACCAATGGTTGAATTGTGGGGCGACTGGCTCCAATGCATATACATCCCTGAGCGCACGCTTCTGCTCCCTCTTGGGGATGTGGGTTGCATATATCATGTTCACCGTCCGCACTTGTGGGGGAAACCTCTTCTGTCCTCCGGTGTGTGGCTGCCGGGATTCCCCCTCGTCATCGCTATGCGACCCCTTGTCCTTGTTTTCGGCAATTAACTTGCCAGCCTGCTTGAACACCCAACAATCCCTGTTGGTGTGATTGGCTGGCTTGTCTGGCGTGCCGTGTATTTGACACGAGTGATCGAGTATACGGTCCAAGCTGGACGGACCCGGCGTACTTTGTTTGAATGGCTTTTTCCGCTGACCGGGTTTAGAGCCTTTGAATCCGGCATTGACTGCCATATCCTCGGTATTTTCACTGTTAATGCTGCGCTTATGTTTGTTGCGACGTGACCTGCTATTGCCGTCCTTGGTATCCGAGGTACCATGGTTCTTTGATATGTTATTACGACGAGCCAGCCAGCTATCTTCTCCTGCACAAAAGCGGGTCATGAGCGTCGTGAGAGCGGCCACAGATTTCAGCTTTTCCTGACCAAGGTGCCGGGCTAGCCACTTGTCTCGGATATTGTGTTTGAAAGCCGCTAAGGCCTCTTCATCCGGACAATCGACGATTTGATTTTTCTTTGTAAGGAACCGAGTCCAGAATTGTCTGGCCGACTCTTCTGGCTGCTGAATTATGTGGCTCAAGTCATCGGCGTCTGGTGGTCGCACATAAGTGCCCTGAAAGTTGTCGAGGAATGCGGCTTCAGATCTTCCCAACAGCTAATGGAGTCTGCTAGCAAGCTGTTAAGCCAATGCCGCGCTGGTCCTTTGAGCTTTAGTGGGAGGTATTTGATGGCGTGTAAGTCATCACCGCGGGCCATGTGGATGTGAAGGAGGAAATCCTCGATCCATACCGCAGGATCTATAGTGCCGTCGTATGATTCAATATTTACAGGTTTGAAACCTTCTGGGATTTGATGATCCATTACTTCGTCTGTGAAGCATAAAGGGTGTGCGGCGCCTCTGTATTGGGCTATATCGTGACGCAGCTCGAATGGGTCTTGCCCGCTGTGTTCGGCCCGGCCGGATTTACTTTTACTGTATCCGGTGTGACATTTATCGTCTTGCATGGTGGCGCGCCCTCGTGATCCGTAGATCGATCTTGCATGCTTTGCTTTGTCCTCCAATATGTCTCGCAGGTCTGGCGTATCTCCCCATGCCTTTTTATTTGAATGGCGTCGGAATGCGGGCTAAGTTTTTGGCTGGAATGCCTCTCTATCGCGGCCACGAGGTGGCCGATCAGCCGCGTCATATGCTTCTTCCTCCAGTCGGGGTGGCAACCTGCATTTTGGGTAACTCTTGGAGGGGCGCTCGAGTTTATATTCCTCGGCCGCGAGGACTTCAGTCCATCTGTCAACTAGCAGATCTTGATCAGCTTGAAGCTGCTGCTGCTTTTTCTTCAGGCTATTTGCCGTGGCCATAAGCCGGCGCTTGAAGCGCTCTTGTTCGACGGGATCCTCTGGTACGGTGAATTCATCATCGTCGAGGCTTGCCTCGTCTTCGGAGGGGGGCATGTAATTGTCATCCTCCTCCTCTCCGCCTGCCGCTCTCTCAGGAGGGCTGGCTCCTCCATCCTCCTGCTCTAAATCTTGCTGGAGGGGATTGTTGTTGTCTTCGGCACTATCCAGAGTGTTATTATCTCCTGTGCCGGTATCACCACTTTTGCTTTGGCGGGACTTAGAGCGGCGCTGCTGACGTCGGTGCTTGGGTTGCTTCTTGGAGGGGTCATCCTCTACTATCTCGTCGCCATTGCCTTCTTTGGGTGTATCCACCATGTATATATCGTATGATGAGGTGGCTGTCCAGTGCCCCGTAGGCAGTGGTTCCTCTTCGTCTCCCGCATCGTTGTCCATACCGTCGATGTCTTCGGAGTCAAAGTCGAGCATGTCGATTAAGTCATCGACAGTGGCTACTAAGTGGGTGGTGGGTGGGTCGCAAATTTCTTCGTCGTACGCATCCCAGTCCTGCCGGACATAGTTCGGCCAGGATCCTCCTGACAAGGAGAGAGACCTTAATGAGTTCAGTATGTCGCCAAAGGGCAAGTGCTGAAAAATATCCGTGGAGGTAAACTCCATGATCGGGGCCCAATCGGATTCGATAGGAACGAGCGCAGGCGGTTCGGAGTCCGTGGCCAGAGAAGGATCCGGCAGTTTATCAACACGGCTCTTGTGCAAGGTAAGATCAATGTTTGGCTTGATCGCCGCTGAGGGTAGGGCCTCCGTGGCGGGGTCCATCCACCCGTCCGCGGAAGGTGCAACTGGCTCCGAATCGAGGGTCGGAGCGGCTGCCGGTGTGATCTCCTGAACACTTTCCGATGGTAGAGCTAAATCGTACTCATCGTGACCGCGTGACGCACAAGGCAGAGGCTCGAATCCATCGAAGATCAAGTCTCCGCGGACATCGGCCTTGTAGTTTAAGCTTCCAAACCTGACCTGGTGGCTAGGGGCGTAACTTTCGATCTGCTCTAGATGGCCAAGCGAATTGGCCCACAGTGCAAAGCCGCCGAACACGAAGAACTGTCCGGGGAGAAAAGTCTCACCCTGGACTGCATCGCTATCGATGATAGTAGGAGCCATCAAGCCTAATGGCGACGTCACAGAGGAACTCTCAATGAAAGCACCAATGTCGGTGCCAAAACCAGCGGATCTTGGGTAGGGGGTCCCGAACTGTGCGTCTAGGCCGGATGGTAACAGGAGGCAGGGGACACAATGTTTTACCCAGGTTCGGGCTCTCTTGATGGAGGTAAAACCCACATCCTGCTTGATTAATATTGATGATATGGGTAGTACAAGAGTAGATCTACCACGAGATCGGAGAGGCTAAACCCTAGAAGCTAGCCTATGGTATGATTGTATCTTCGTCCTATGGACTAAAACCCTCCGGTTTATATAGACACCGGAGAGGGCTAGGGTTACACAGAGTCAGTTACAATGGGAGGAGATCTACATATCCGTATTGCCAAGCTTGCCTTCCACGCCAATGAAAGTCCCATCCGAACACGGGACGAAGTCTTCAATCTTGTATCTATAGTCCAAGAGTCCGGCTAAAGGTTATAGTCCGGCTATCCGGACACCCCCTAATCCAGGACTCCCTCAGTGGCCATCACAGCCGATTATCCTGGACTACTCCCTACATCGCACGTAATTAAAACCGGAGTCCCAACTTCCGAGAAGGATCCCTTTTTCTGCACTTCACCTACCGCACACATATGGTGTTTTACAGGGAAGGCCCTCGGGACGGCATGCCGAATTCGAAGTGACTCACCAACGAGGGGCACCGAAGCCGGGTAGGCTTAAAAGGAAGGCGGTCAGGACTGAGACGTCGTCGCAGAGGTATGATACAGAACCCCGCTCCATGGTTGTCGTGTTTTAAAATATAATAACGTCCATGTTTCCTAGTAGGAAAAATGCTCGCCGGACTATATCCGGAGAGGTTGCCGATCATGCCTCCACCAGTCGGGCTCCAGGGCCGGACATAGAGGCGGACGCTAACATGGGGCGAACACCGGATGTTCCTCCTACAGAGGATGCGGATAGGCTATCCGCTACAAATTCTTAAGTGGAGAGCGCTATGAATCACAGGCGTTGCCGGGCCGTACTTTGTGACGCTTGTTTCTCCCAAGAGGTGTTTGATGCCTTCAATTCAGGAGACCCGTACATTCGAACTGCTCAAAATGGTCTTGCCAGAGTCACGGACCAGTATGTAAAGGATATACAGGTAAGAAAATCTGATAATTATATATGTCAGTAGCCCCTGAGACTTGAAGCAGTTGACACAACTGATTTAAGGATCATTATTTGTGCAGGTTCTTACAGAGAAGAATACCCAATTGTCTCAAGAGCTGGAAGAGTGCAAAGCCCAGCTACGGGCCGCAGTTGCCATGCTGAAGGAGTCCGAGAAGGCCCCCTCTGATAATGCTTGTCTCTATTGCAAAGAATGACAGGTACCAGATAGTATGTGGCATGCATGCAAATCTAACAATAGATTCTGCAGATGAATCCGGAGTGAATCCGGAGGTCGTGATTGGGAATGAGCCGCATGCCCAACGACAGCTAAAGGCTGGTGAGCGCGTGCTTAAAAAGGTTAGGCAGGAGAAAAACAATCTCCAAGATGCCAATATCCAGCTGGGCATGGAACTGAAAGATGTTCGGGCCCAGCTTCCTGACTCCGTAAAGGAGAATAGGAGGCTTCAACGCGGCATTTTCAGTAAGTGCTTGAACAAACTTTTAAAGATTTCGGCGAAGAAACTGGCTAACAGAGTTGCATCTGCAGGTATGCTGACGGGTCGTCCCGAGGAGGAGATTCCCGGGTCTGCGGGTGATCTTCTGCCAGAGCTCTCACAACTCCACGAACAAGTTTGGCAGGTGATGCAGGGCATTGCCCAAGCCTTGTGGCCATCCGTATCCCTGCCAGGAGGCATGGGGGAGCTTGTAGAGAAGCTCAAGGGAGCGTGGCGGCGCTTCCGATTATGGAAGATATCAGCCTACCGATAAGGTGCGAGGGAAGCCTGGGCCATGGTGAAGACGCGGTATACCAAGGCTGACCCTAACCACATGGCCGAGGTCGGACCTATGGGGCCTGATGGGAAAGAGATCCCCATCAGTTTAGTGTATGACCAAGTAGAATTAGCCGCAAAGTATTCCCAACAGGATTGTAGGCTAGACAGCCTGTTGGATGGTATAGAAGAAGAATTTAGTCAGTCTAAGTGACAGTGTACTTCAAGTGACATATATTGTCCCTAGCCGGATTGTAAATCATTTGTCATGGCGGACCTTTTTGCTTCGACCTCTGGACCCGATAGTCCGGAGTGTATCCGAATACCCGCTCAGTTATGTAAAAACCGGGGTATGCGTGGAAACCAGGCGTAGGGGTCATAAGTGCTTGAACAGACAAGTACCCAACTAGCTATGTTATATTACATGGATAGTAAGAAACATCTTCTAGGGAGAATAGTTCCGTTAAGGGTTCCTTTCCCTGGGTACGCATGCCCTAAAGTGCATGTACGAACTTCGAAAAGAGACGCAGGCTATAAACATCTGGGGGCATGTATTAAAATAAATAAAAGCCATCTATTGTTCACCGACCAAGTATTCCCTTAAGAACGCTAGCTTTCGGCTTCACCCAGTCTGAGGTACACATCCGGCTGACCCGACAGTAACAATCGCAGAGGTGCTCCCCTTATGCCCTAGCCGAATTAACGGGAACGTAGGGCATAAACACAAGAGCCAAGCAACCCAGCTTGGCCTAAACTTAAGTCATATCGATGCATATAATGGCGGAAAAAGGTACATGTGGAAGAATAATACATGTGTGGGGCATAGAGCCTGGAGAATAGTTATATTAAGCTTCTGTATAAGAAGCCTCCAGGTATAATGAGCGCGGTTAGTGCGTTAAGATTATGTAGTCAAGACACAATTTAGCCTTTTAAGGCCTTAAAGAAAAAAGGAAAAAAGAAAGAGATAAAAGACAGATAACTGATATGTAAAAAATTGACGGAGGTAAGGAGACGAATATAGAGTCCGGCACTAGGCGTAGAACCTTCGGAGTCTGGCTGCATTCCATGCGTTTGGTCGAGTCGATTGTCCGATGCATCCCGCAGACGGTACGCTCCACCGGTCAGAACTTGGTCAATAATGAAGGGACCTTCCCATTTGGGCTTGAGCTTGTTCTTTTTCTTCTTCGGTAGGCGTAGAACGAGTTCGCCAATGTTATAGGTTTTGGCCCGTACTTCTCTGCTTTGATACCTTCGAGCATGTTGCTGATAGAATGCAGAACGGGCTTTTGCCATGTCGCGCTCCTCCTCCAGGGCGTCCAAACTGTCCAGCCGATCAAGCTCGGCCTCTTTCTCTTCATACATGTGCACTCGAGGTGAGTCATGAATTATGTCGCAGGGCAGTACCGGCTCTGCGCCGTACACCATAAAAAACGGTGTGTATCCAGTAGTGCGATTTGGCGTGGTCCGCAGGCCCCATAGTACCACTACAAAAAATACACTTCCTTGATGATACGTGTGTCACAGTAGGTCGCGTTTTCTGTCATGCATGTACATCCATGAAAAATTTATGACAGAATCAAGATAGTCATACCCGTGCTGTCGTACAAGTGTTCCATGACATTGCAAAAATTATCATCACGGAAGTGTCCACTTCCATGACGATAAATCGCGCGTCACAGAAGTGCTTTCGTCAAGGGTGACCAACACGTGGCATCCACCATAACGGAACGCCGTTAACCTATCGGGTCGGGTTTTGGATTCGATAACCCGTTAACAGCCCCAACCAATGGGAAATTTCCATGTGTAAAATTCTTATTGGCCGGACGAAACATGTGTCAGCTCGTCAGTGGGTCAGATAGGTGCCTATGATATGTTGACACGTGCCACGGCTCACCACTGGCCCATTTAGCTTACAAAGCCAGCCCGTTTGACTTGGTCAAAAGTTAACGGGCTGGCCCATGAAAAGCCCGTCAACGGTCTCTTCGCAAATAGCCCATTTTATGGCCCGTTAACTCACGGCCCATTAGGCCCTAAAGGAAATCGGCCCAACAACGTCATGTGGGCCGTCGAATATAACACCAGCCCATTTCACTTTCGGTCCATGTATGGCCCACGACGTCTTCCGGTCCATATGATGCCTTCATATCTTTCGACCCTTTACAGGCCCACGGTGACTCTAGCCCATAATGAACATTAATTTTCTTTATACCCGTTAACGGCCCGTGATTTACATGGGCCGTTTCCAGCCCGTGTTAGCTTTCGGCCTCTTGACGGCCCATATGTTCTTGGGCTCCTTTTCGGTCCTCGATTACTTTCGGCCCATTACTGGCCTGTTCCCCTAATGGGCAAATTCGGCCCATGGCAAGAGTCGGCCCGTTACTGGGCTGTTCCCCTAATGGGCCAAATTCGGCCCATGGCAAGAGTCGGCCCGTTACTAGCCTGTTACCCTAAAGGGCCAAATTCGGCCCATGGCAAGAGTCGGCCCGTTTCTGGCCTGTTAACCCGTTGCGCCGTTTCCAACCCATCATATATTCTGGCTGAAGGAAATATGCCCTAGAGGCAATAATAAAGTTATTATTTATTTCCTTATATCATGATAAATGTTTATTATTCATGCTAGAATTGTATTAACCGGAAACATAATACTTGTGTGAATACATAGACAAACTAAACGTCACTAGTATGCCTCTACTTAACTAGCTCGTTAATCAAAGATGGTTATGTTTCCTAACCATAGACATGTGTTGTCATTTGATTAACGGGATCACATCATTAGGAGAATGATGTGATTGACATGACCCATCCATTAGCTTAGCACCCGATCGTTTAGTATGTTGTTATTGCTTTCTTCATGACTTATACATGTTCCTGTGACTATGAGATTATGCAACTCCCGTTTGCCGGAGGAACACTTTGTGTGCTACCAAACGTCACAACGTAACTGGGTGATTATAAAGGTGCTCTACAGGTGTCTCCAAAGGTACATGTTGGGTTGGTGTATTTCGAGATTAGGATTTGTCACTCCGATTGTCGGATAGGTATCTCTGGGCCCTCTCGGTAATGCACATCACTTAAGCCTTGCAAGCAATGCAACTAATGAGTTAGTTGCGAGATAATGTATTACGGAATGAGTAAAGAGACTTGCCGATAATGTGATTGAACTAGGTATTGAGATACCGATGATTGAATCTCGGGCAAGTAACATACCGATGACAAAGGGAACAATGTATGTTGTTATGCGGTCTGACCGATAAAGATCTTCATAGAATATGTAGGAGCCAATATGAGGATCCAGGTTCCTCTATTGCTTATTGACCGAAGACGTGTCTCGGTCATATCTACATTGTTCTCGAACCCGTAGGGTCCGCACGCTTAACGTTATGATGACAGTTTCATTATGAGTTTATATATTTTGATGTACCGAAGGTTGTTTGGAGTCCCGAATATGATCACGGACATGACGAGGAGTCTCGAAATGGTCGAGACATAAAGATTGATATATTGGACGGCTATATTCGGACACCGGAAGTGTTTCGGGTGATTTCGGAGAAAACCGGAGTGCCGGAAGGGTTACCGGAACCCCCCGGGGAAGTATTGGGCCTTAGTGGTCCTGAGGGGAGAGAGAGGGCAGCAGCCCAGGAGGTGGCGCGCCCCCTCCCATAGGGAGTCCGAATTGGACTAGGAGAGGGGGGCGCGGCCCCTCTTTCCCTCTCCCTCTCCCTCTCTTTTCTTCCCCCTTCTCTCTTCCTAGTTGGACTAGGAAAGGGGAGTCCTACTCCTACTAGGAGGAGGACTCCCCCCTCCTTGGCGCGCCCCAAGGGCCGACCGGCCTCTCCCCCTTGCTCCTTTATATACGGGGGCAGGGGGGCACCTCTAGACACACAAGTTGATCTTCGTGATCGTTCTCTTAGCCGTGTGCGGTGCCCCCCTCCACCATAATCCTCGATAATATTGTAGCGGTGCTTAGGTGAAGCCCTGCGACGGTAGAACATCAAGATCGTCACCACACCATCGTGCTGACGGAACTCTTCCCCGACACTTTGCTGGATCGGAGTCTGGGGATCGTCATCGAGCTGAACATGTGCTAGAACTCGGAGGTGCCGTAGTTTCGGTGCTTGATCGTCGGGCCGTGAAGACGTACGAGTACATCAACTGTGTTGTGCTAACGCTTCCGCTTCCGGTCTACAACGGTACGTAGACAACACTCTCCCCTCTCGTTGCTATGCATCACCATGATCTTGCGTGTGCGTAGGAAAATTTTGAAATTACTACGTTCCCCAACAGTGGCATCCGAGCCTAGGTTTTATGTGTTGATGTTATATGCACGAGTAGAACACAAGTGAGTTGTGGGCGATATAAGTCATACTGCTTACCAGCATGTCATACTTTGGTTCGACGGTATTGTTGGATGAAGCGGCCCGGACCGACATTACGGGTACGCTTACGCGAGACTGGTTCTACCGACGTGCTTTGCACACAGGTGGCTGGCGGGTGTCAGTTTCTCCAACTTTAGTTGAACTGAGTGTGGCTATGCCCGGTCCTTGTGAAGGTTAAAACAGCACCAACTTGACAAACTATCGTTGTGGTTTTGATGCGTAGGTAAGATTGGTTCTTCCTTAAGCCCGTAGCAGCCACGTAAAACTTGCAACAAACAAAGTAGAGGACGTCTAACTTGTTTTTGCAGGGCATGTTGTGATGTGATATGGTCAAGACATGATGCTAAATTTTATTGTATGAGATGATCATGTTTTGTAACCGAGTTATCGGCAACTGGCAGGAGCCATATGGTTGTCGCTTTATTGTATGCAATGCAATCGCCCTGTAATGCTTTACTTTATCACTAAGCGGTAGCGATAGTCATAGAAGCATAAGATTGGCGAGACGACAACGATGCTACGATGGAGATCAAGGTGTCGCGCCGGTGACGATGGTGATCATGACGATGCTTCGGAGATGGAGATCACAAGCACAAGATGATGATGGCCATATCATATCACTTATATTGATTGCATGTGATGTTTATCTTTTATGCATCTTATCTTGCTTTGATTGACGGTAGCATTATAAGATGATCTCTCACTAAATTTCAAGATAAAAGTGTTCTCCCTGAGTATGCACCGTTGCCAAAGTTCGTCGTGCCCAGACACCACGTGATGATTGGGTGTGATAAGCTCTACGTCCATCTACAACGGGTGCAAGCCAGTTTTGCACACGCAGAATACTTAGGTTAAACTTGACGAGCCTAGCATATGCAGATATGGCCTCGAACACTGAGACCGAAAGGTCGAGCGTGAATCATATAGTAGATATGATCAACATAGTGATGTTCACCATTGAAAACTACTCCATTTCACGTGATGATCGGTTATGGTTTAGTTGATTTGGATCACGTGATCACTTAGAAGATTAGAGGGATGTTTTTCTAAGTGGGAGTTCTTAAGTAATATGATTAATTGAACTTAAATTTATCATGAACTTAGTACCTGATAGTATCTTGCTTGTTTATGTTTAATTGTAGATAGATGGCCCGTGTTGTTGTTCCGTTGAATTTTAATGCGTTCCTTGAGAAAGCAAAGTTGAAAGATGATGGTAGCAATTACACGGACTGGGACCGTAACTTGAGGATTATCCTCATTGCTGCACAGAAGAATTATGTCCTGGAAGCACCACTGGGTGCCAGGCCTGCTACTGATGCAACTGACAGCGTTAAGAACGTCTGGCAGAGCAAAGCTGATGACTACTCGATAGTTCAATGTGCCATGCTTTACGGCTTAGAACCGGGACTTCAACGATGTTTTGAACGTCATGGAGCATATGAGATGTTCCAGGACTTGAAGTTAATATTTCAAGCAAATGCCCAGATTGAGAGATATGAAGTCTCCAATAAGTTCTATAGCTGCAAGATGGAGGAGAACAGTTCTGTCAGTGAGCATATACTCAAAATGTCTAGGTATAATAATCACTTGATTCAACTGGGAGTTAATCTTCCGGATAATTGCGTCATTGACAGAATTCTCCAATCACTTCCACCTAGCTACAAGAGCTTCGTGATGAACTATAATATGCAAGGGATGGATAGAACAATTCCTGAGCTCTTTGCAATGCTAAAAGCTGCGGAGGTAGAAATCAAGAAGGAGCATCAAGTGTTGATGGTCAACAAGACCACTAGTTTCAAGAAAAAGGGCAAGGGGAAGAAGAAGGGGAACTTCAAGAAGAACAGCAAGCAAGTTGCTGCCCAGGAGAAGAAACCCAAGTCCGGACCTAAGCCTGAAACTGAGTGCTTCTACTGCAAGCAGACTGGTCACTGGAAGCGGAACTGCCCAAGTATTTGGCGGATAAGAAGGATGGCAAGGTGAACAAAGGTATATGTGATATATATGTTATTGATGTGTACCTTACTAGAGCTCGCAGTAGCACCTGGGTATTTGATACTGGTTCTGTTGCTAATATTTGCAACTCGAAACAGGGACTACGGATTAAGCGAACACTGGCGAAGGACGAGGTGACGATGCGCGTGGGAAATGGTTCCAAAGTCGATGTGATCGCAGTCGACACGCTACCTCTACATCTACCATCGGGATTAGTATTAGACCTAGATAATTGTTATTTGGTGCCAGCGCTAAGCATGAACATTATATATGGATCTTGTTTGATGCGAGACGGTTATTCATTTAAATCAGAGAATAATGGTTGTTCTATTTATATGAGTAATATCTTTTATGGTCATGCACCCTTGGAGAGTGGTCTATTTTTGATGAATCTCGATAGTAGTGATACACATATTCATAATGTTGAAGCCAAAAGATACAGAGTTGATAATGATAGTGCGACTTATTTGTGGCACTGCCGTTTAGGTCATATCGGTGTAAAGCGCATGAAGAAACTCCATACTGATGGACTTTTGGAACCACTTGATTATGAATCACTTGGTACTTGTGAACCGTGCCTCATGGGTAAGATGACTAAAACGCCGTTCTCCGGTACTATGGAGAGAGCAACAGATTTGTTGGAAATCATACATATAGATATATGTGGTCCAATGAATGTTGAAGCTCGTGGCGGATATCGTTATTTTCTCACCTTCACAGACGATTTAAGCAGATATGGGTATATCTACTTAATGAAACATAAGTCTGAAACATTTGAGAAGTTCAGAGAATTTCAGAGTGAAGTTGAAAATCATCGTAACAAGAAAACAAAGTTTCTACGATCTGATCGTGGAGGAGAATATTTGAGTTACGAGTTTGGTCTACATTTGAAACAATGCGGAATAGTTTCGCAACTCACGCCACCCGGAACACCACAGCGTAATGGTGTGTCTGAACATCGTAATCGTACTTTACTTGATATGGTACGATCTATGATGTCTCTTACAGATTTACCACTATCGTTTTGGGGTTATGCTTTAGAGACGGCCGCATTCACGTTAAATAGGGCACCATCAAAATCCGTTGAGACGACGCCTTATGAACTGTGGTTTGGCAAGAAACCAAAGTTGTCGTTTCTAAAAGTTTGGGGCTGCGATGCTTATGTGAAAAAAACTTCAACCTGATAAGCTCGAACCCAAATTGGAGAAATGTGTCTTCATAGGATACCCAAAGGAGACAGTTGGGTACACCTTCTATCACAGATCCGAAGGCAAGACATTTGTTGCTAAGAATGGATCCTTTCTAGAGAAAGAGTTTCTCTCGAAAGAAGTGAGTGGGAGGAAAGTAGAACTTGATGAGGTAACTGTACCTGCTCCCTTATTGGAAAGTAGTACATCACAGAAACCGGTTACCGTGATACCTGCACCAATTAGTGAGGAAGTTAATGATGATGATCATGAAACTTCAGAACAAGTTACTACTGAACCTCCTAGATCAACCATAGTAAGATCCGCACCAGAGTGGTACGGTAATCCTGTTCTGGAAGTCATGCTACTAGATCATGATGAACCAGCGAACTATGAAGAAGCGATGGTGAGCCCAGATTCCGCAAAATGGCTTGAAGCCATGAAATCTGAGATGGGATCCATGTATGAGAACAAAGTGTGGACTTTGGTTGACTTGCCCAATGATAGGCAAGCAATTGAGAATAAATGGATCTTCAAGAAGAAGACTGACTGTCGGTGTCAAAACCGGCGGATCTCGGGTAGGGGGTCCCAAACTGTGCGTCTAGGCCGGATGGTAACAGGAGGCAAGGGACACGAAGTTTTACCCAGGTTCGGGCACTCTCGATGGAGGTAAAACCCTACGTCCTGCTTGATTAATATTGATGATATGCGTAGTACAAGAGTAGATCTACCACGAGATCGAAGAGGCTAAACCCTAGAAGCTAGCCTATGGTATGATTGTTGATGTGTACGTTCTCCTATGGATTAAAACCCTCCGGTTTATATAGACACCGGATATGGTTAGGGTTACATAGAGTCGGGTACAATGGTAGGAGATCTACATATCCGTATCACCAAGCTTGCCTTCCACGCTAAGGAAAGTCCCTTCCGGACACGGGACGGAGTCTTCAATCTTGTATCTTCATAGCCCAGGAGTCCGGCTGAAGGTATAGTCCGGCTATCCGAACACCCCCTAATCCAGGACTCCCTCAGTAGCCCCTGAACCAAGCTTCAATGACGACGAGTCCGGCGCGCAGATTGTCTTCGGCATTGCAAGGCGGGTTCCTCCTCCAAGTACTTCATAGAAGATTTTGAACACAAAGATAGTGTCCGGCTTTGCAAAATAAGTTTCCACATATTGCCATAGAGAGAATAATATTTACACCAATCTAATCTGCTGACGTATTCCATAGTGTGACACACCACGGCCAAGCCTTTATCCGAGTCGTTTCATATCCCACCTCAGCGCGTTATGCGAGGCGGTTTCCTTGGCACGTCTTGTTAAAGCAGAGATCGTGTCCCCTTATCCCGGGATTCTCATCAATACGGGCGTGGGTAAACCAACCGCTTCTAGGACTCCTAGATTATAGGGAAGTCCAAACGGACACAGAGAGGACGCTTGATATTCACCCTCTTTATAAAGGGGACAAGGCTTTTATCTTTCCCTCCCGTGCTCAATCGAATCCTTCCCCCACCTTAAGCTCAAGCGCTCGAAGTTCAGGTCAGGTGCTCCGAACCTCCAATCATGTCCGGATCTAGCCTTCAAGGCCGATGGATGCCTTCCTCCGTCACGGAAGAATACATCAAGAAGTTGAGGGAGGCCAGATATCTGACCGCCGAGATTTTGCATCGGCTGCCTCCCCGAGGGCAGGCCGTCCCCACCCCCGAACCTAACGAGAATGTCGTGTTCGTTTCCCACTTCCTCCGAGGTCTAGGCCTTCCCCTGGATCCTTTCATTAGGGGTTTGATGTTCTACTACGGGCTAGATTTTCATGATCTACCTCCGGACTCCTTTCTTCACATCACGACATTTATTGTCATGTGCGAGGCCCTCCTACGGGTTACCCCTCACTTTGGCCTATGGCTCAAGACCTTTGAAGTGAAGCTGAAGATGGTCGAGGGGCAACATGCAGCGTGTGAAGGTGTCTCAATACGCAAGATGACGGGAGCTCCGTGGCCCAAAGGTTCCATCCCAGAGGTGTCTGAATTGTGGCAACAGGAGTGGTTCTACATCACGGCTCCTAGAAGTGCCAAGTGGGTGCCCCCCTGCTTTCTGCTCGGGCCCTCCACCACAGCTGATGTCATGGATCAGCAGAGGTCTGAGCTGGGGTCCAGTCAAGGACGTGCCTATACTGCAAGGCGGCATTCGAGGTCATGCATTGTTCTGGCGTGGCCACATGCCAAGACGTCAGCAGCCTTCTCAACGGTGGATATGTATCAACAAGAGACAGTAAAAAAGGTTTACGCAGGGTCTTAATCTAAAAAGAATCCTTGGAGCGGGTCCCTGCTGCACGTCTGCGCCTGTGTCTCCGTTGTGCCATATCCTGGACGGGTGTAGCACGATGATCGTCTGTAAAAGAGAGGAAGTTAAGTGAAAAAGTTGTCGTGCAAAATGATAGTTTTTAAAGAAACCATGTATAATTCAAGATGATAAGAAATTGCCACTTGTCTGCGCGCGTTGAGCCCCTTGTATTGACAAATAGGGGTGTGACCACTTATTTTCCGTATAAATAGCTGCACCGGACTTGATTAGTTGTATCTGAGGTCTTGACGACCTATTGGATGCTTTTGTTTGTCCGGGCGCCTTTAGTGTGTGGCGGCCAAGGCAGCCTCACTCTCTTCGGCGCGCAGAGATCGCTTGATATTTCCGTGCACTGTAATGATGCCACGTGGACCGGGCATCTTGAGTGTGAGCGAGGCGTAGTGTGGTATTGCATTAAAGCGAGCAAAAGCTTCGCGTCCGAGCAGTGCTTGATAGCCACTTTGAAATGGAGTGATGTGGAAAGTTAAATGCTCGCGACGGAAGTTATCGGGGGAGCCGAATGTAACTTGTAGTAGAAGGGAGCCCATACAACGAGCCCTTGGGCCTGGCGTTACTCCTTTAAAGGTAGTATTGCTATGGCGAATTTGTGTTGGGTCTAGCCCCATCCCGTGGATTGTATCCTGATATATTAGGTTTAGGCTACTGTCGCCGTCCATCAAGACCCTTGTGAAGTGATATCCACCAATTACTGGGTCTAATACCAGGGTAGCCCATCCTGCGTGTCGGATACTTGCTGAGTAATCACGATGGTCGAAAGTGATCGGTTGAGATGACCAGTGGCGGGACTTCGTAGTGATAGGCACTTGGGTATACTTTCCTGGGAGTGCCGCATTGTTTTTTCCCTTGATTACGTGTAACACATTTAGTGTTTTGACTTCTGGTGGAAATTGCTTTTGTTCCCCCGTGTCTTGCTTGGGGGGCTCGTCCTCGTCTTCACTTGGTGTATCCCCCCCTTGTGTACGGCGTTGAGCTTGCCGGACTGCTTGAAGACCCAACATTCTCTATGGGTATGATTAGCAGGTTTACCAGGGGTACTATGAATCTGACATACTTGGTCCAGAATTTTATTGAGGCTGGACAATTCGTCCCTGGTGCCTTTAGGGGGCGGCTTTTGGCCTGGCCGAGAGCTTTTGAATCCGGCATTTACTGCCGTGCCCTTTGTGCTATCTTCTTTATTCCGGCGTTTGTTATTGCTGTTGCGCCGTGATTTCCCATTTCCATCTCTAACTTCAGATGTACTGGGGTCGCTGGTGCTGCATCTGGCTAGCCAGCTGTCCTCCCCCGCGCAAAAGCAGGTCATGAGGTTTGTTAATGCGGCCATCGTTCTTGGCTTATTTTGGCCGAGGTGTCTGGCGAGCCATTCGTCACGGACGCTATGCTTGAAAGCTGCTAAGGCTTCAGCGTCCGGACAGTCAACAATCTGGTTCTTTTTAGTAAGAAACCTGTTCCAAAGCTTTCAGGCTGACTCTCCGGGCTGTTGAGTTATATGACTCAAATCGTCCGCATCCGGAGGTCGGACATAAGTCCCTTGAAAATTTGCCCGAAATGCGTCTTCGAGGTCTTCCCAACTTCCAATGGAGCTTTCAGGGAGGCCTTTGAGCCAGTGACGAGCTGGCCCTTTGAGCTTGAGGGGTAGGTACTTGATGGCGTGGAGATCATCTCCTCGAGCCATATGGATATGGAGGATGTAGTCCTCAATCCAGACCCCAGGGGCTGTTGTTCCGTCGTATGTCTCTTGTTTATGGGCTTGAATCCCTCTGGAAGTTCGTGGTCCAGCACCTCATCGGTGAAACATAGGGGGTGTGCGGCACCCCTGTAGCTGGGTGTACCGCGTTGTTCGGATGTTTGTTGTGTTGCATTGTATGCTGGGGCATGCTTGCGTGGTCCATAGATGGATCTTGTTGCACCGTCCTTTGGGTGCGAGCCCTCGCATTGGTTGCGTGTTGTATGGTGAGCGGCGTTGTATGCCGCTCTGTGTTGGTAGGGGGTCGTCTATCCGACCAAGTGGCTGCTTTGATATTTGGTTCTGAGGGGTCTGAGGCCTCCTCATCGAGTTCGGGTAGCAGCTTCCGCTTTGGGTAGCTCTTGTAGGGGCGATTGTCGCCGTACTTTGCTGCTGTGTTGAGCATTTTACTCCATCTAAATTGGAGTGTGTCTTGCGCGGCCTTGAGCCTTTGCTTCTGTTTTTTCAGACTCCTCGTGGTGGTAACAAGCCTTTTATGGGCAGTCTGCTGCTCCGGGTACCTGTCCGGCGTTATGTCGTCCGGATCATTATCCTTGATAGAATTTGTTTGTTCGGTTTGATTATCCGGATTGCCATTGTCCGGCAGCGGTTCGCCTTGCTCCAGCACTGGGTCTGTGTGATCGCTATTTCTGTCGAGGCGGGATTTGGGGCGGCGCTTGCGTCACCGCTTTGACTGCTTTTCGAGGGAACAAGCCTTCGGTGCATCCTTCCGCTCCTCGTCCTTATCTTTTGGTGCGTCCACCATGTATACGTCATATGACGGGGTGGCGTTCCAGGGCCCAATAGGCGCTGGTTCTTCATCGTCTCCTTCATAGGCGTCCATACCGTCGATGTCTTCGGAGTCGAGGTCGAGCATGTCGGTTAAATCGTCGACAGTGGCTACAAAGTGGGTGGTGGGTGGGCTTTGAATTTCTTCATCGTCCGTACCCCAACCTTGCTGACCGTGGTTCGGCCAGGGCTCTCCTGATAAAGAGAGAGACTTTAGTGTCTTCAGAATATCGCCGAAAGGCGAGTGCTGGAAGATGTTCGCGGCAGTAAACTCCATGATCGGCGCCCAATCGGATTCGATCGGCAGGGGCGCGGAAGGTTCGGGGTTCGGAGAGGAGTCTGGCTCCTTGGAGTCACGAGTCTCGCGGAGTGCGGGGCTGGTGTTCGGCTCAATCGCCGTTGGGATCGCAGCCCCCGAGGCAGCGTCCAACCACCCATCCTCGATCGGCGCGGTTGGCTCCGAATTAAGGGTCGAAGCCGATGCGGGTGCGGCCTCCAGGGCACTGTTCGGCGGCAGAGTAGATCATGCTCGTTGGGACAGTGCGGCGCGCTCGGCAATGGCTCGAATCCATCGAAGATCAAGTCCCTGCGGATGTCAGCCGTGTAGTTTAAACTTCCAAATCTGACCTGACGGCCAGGGGCGTGGCTTTCCATCTGCTCCAGATGGCCAAGTGAATTGGCCCGTAGTGCGAAGCCGCCGAAGACGAAGATCTGTCCAGGGAGGAAGGTCTCACCCTGGACTGCATCGTTATTGGTGATCGTATGAGCCATCGAGCCTGACGGCGATGACACAGAGGAACTCTCAATGAAAGCACCAACGTCGATGTCAAAACTGGCGGATCTCGGGTAGGGGGTCCCGAACTGTGCGTCTAGGCCGAATGGTAACAGGAGGCAAGGGACACGAAGTTTTACCCAGGTTCGGGCCCTCTCGATGGAGGTAAAACCCTACATCCTGCTTGATTAATATTGATGATATGGGTAGTACAAGAGTTGATCTACCACGAGATCGAAGAGGCTAAACCCTAGAAGCTAGCCTATGGTATGATTGTTGATGTGTACGTTGTCCTACGGACTAAAACCCTCCGGTTTATATAGACACCGGATAGGGTTAGGGTTACATATAGTCGGTTACAATGGTTGGAGATCTACATATCTGTATCGCCAAGCTTGCCTTCCATGCCAACGAAAGTCCCTTCCGTACACGGGACGGAGTCTTCAATCTTGTATCTTCATAGCCCAGGAGTCCGGCTGAAGGTATAATCCCGCTATCCGAACACCCCCTAATCCAGGACTCCCTCGCTGACGTTGACGGTAATGTTACTGTCTACAAAGCTCGACTTGTGACAAAAGGTTTTTGACAAGTTCACGGCATTGACTACGATGAGACCTTCTCACCGTGCGATGATTAAGTCTGTCCGAATCATGTTAGCAATTGCCGCATTTTATGATTATGAAATTTGGCAGATGGATGTCAAAACTGCATACGTGAATGGATTTCTAGAGGAAGAGTTGTATATGATGCATCCGGAAGGTTTTGTCGATCCAAAGCGAACTAACAAAGTGTGCAAGCTCCGGCGATCCATTTATGGACTGGTGCAAGCCTCTCAGAGTTGGAATAAACGCTTTGATAGTGTGATCAAAGCATTTGGTTTTGTACAGACTTTTGGAGAAGCCTGTATTTACAAGAAAGTGAGTGGGAGCTCTATAGCATTTCTGATATTATATGTGGATGACATATTACTAATCGGAAATGATATAGAATTTCTAGATAGCATAAAGGGATACTTGAATAAGAGTTTTTCAATGAAAGACCTCGGTGAAGCTGCTTACATATTGGGCATTAAGATCTATAGAGATAGATCAAGACGCTTAATTGGACTTTCACAAAGCACATACCTTGACAGAGTTTTGAAGAAGTTCAAAATGGATCAAGCAAAGAAAGGATTCTTGCCTGTGTTACAAGGTGTGAAGTTGAGTAAGACTCAATGCCCAACCACTTCAGAAGATAGAGAGAAAATGAAAGATGTTCCCTATGCTTCAGCCATAGGCTCTATCATGTATGCAATGCTGTGTACCAGGCCTGATGTGTGTCTTGCTATAAGTCTAGCAGGGAGGTACCAAAGTAATCCAGGAGTGGATCACTGGACAGCGGTCAAGAACATCCTAAAATACCTGAAAAGGACTAAGGATATGTTTCTCGTTTATGGAGGTGACAAAGAGCTCATCGTAAATGGTTACATTGGTGCAAGCTTTGACACTGATCCGAACGATTCTAAATCGCAAACCGGATACGTATTTACATTAAATGGTGGAGCTGTCAGTTGGTGCAGTTCTAAACAAAGCGTCATGGCAGGATCTACATGTGAAGCGGAGTACATAGCTGCTTCGGAAGCAGCAACCGAAGGAGTCTGGATGAAGGAGTTCATATCCGATCTAGGTGTCATACCTAGTGCATCGGGTCCAATGAAAATCTTTTGTGACAATACTGGTGCAATTGCCTTGGCAAAGGAATCCAAGAGAACCAAGCACATCAAGAGACGCTTCAATTCCATCCGGGATCTAGTCCAGGTGGGAGACATAGAGATTTGCAAGATACATACAGATCTGAATATAGCAGACCCGTTGACTAAGCCTCTTCCAGGAGCAAAACATGATCAGCACCAAGGCTCCATGGGTGTTAGAATCATTACTGTGTAATCTAGATTATTGACTCTAGTGCAAGTGGGAGACTGAAGGAAATATTCCCTAGAGGCAATAATAAAGTTATTATTTATTTCCTTATATCATGATAAATGTTTATTATTCATGCTAGAATTGTATTAACCGGAAACATAATACTTGTGTGAATACATAGACAAACTAAACGTCACTAGTATGCCTCTACTTGACTAGCTCGTTAATCAAAGATGGTTATGTTTCCTAACCATAGACATGTGTTGTCATTTGATTAATGGGATCACATCATTAGGAGAATGATGTGATTGACATGACCCATTCCATTACCTTAGCACCCGATCGTTTAGTATGTTGCTATTACTTTCTTCATGACTTATACATGTTCCTGTGACTATGAGATTATGCAACTCCCGTTTGCCGGAGGAACACTTTGTGTGCTACCAAACGTCACAATGTAACTGGGTGATTATAAAGGTGCTCTACAAGTGTCTCCAAAGGTACATGTTGGGTTGGCGTAGTTCGAGATTAGGATTTGTCACTCCGATTGTTAGAGAGGTATCTCTGGGCCCTCTCGGTAATGCACATCACTTAAGCCTTGCAAGCAATGCAACTAATGAGTTAGTTGTGAGATGATGTATTACGGAACGAGTAAAGAGACTTGCCAATAACGAGATTGAACTAGGTATTGAGATACCGACGATCGAATCTCGGGCAAGTAACATACCAATGACAAAGGGAATAACGTATGTTGTTATGCGTTCTGACCGATAAAGATCTTCGTAGAATATGTAGGAGCCAATATGAGCATCCAGGTTCCGCTATTGGTTATTGACCGGAGACGTGTCTCGGTCATATCTACATTGTTCTCGAACCCGTAGGGTCCGCACGCTTAACGTTACGATGACAGTTTCATTATGAGTTTATATATTTTGATGTACCGAAGGTTGTTCGGAGTCCCGGATATGATCACAGACATGACGAGGAGTCTCGAAATGGTCGAGACATAAAGATCGATATATTGGACGGCTATATTTGGACACCGAAAGTGTTTCGAGTGATTTCGGAGAAAATCAGAGTGCCAGAAGGATTACCAGAACCCCCCGGGGAAGTATTGGGCCTTAGTGGGCCTGAGGGGAGCGAGAGGGCAGCAGCCCAGGAGGTGGCGCGCCCCCTCCCATAGGGAGTCTGAATTGGACTAGGGGAGGGGGCGCGGCCCCTCTTTCCCTCTCCCTCTCCCTCTCTTTCCTACCCCTTCTCTCTTCCTAGTTGGACTAGGAAAGGGGAGTCCTACTCCTACTAGGAGGAGGACTCCCCCCTCCTTGGTGCGCCCCAAGGGCCAGCCGTCCTCTCCCCCTTGCTCCTTTATATACGGGGCAAGGGGGCACCTCTGGACACACAAGTTGATCTTCGTGATCGTTCTCTTAGCCGTGTGCGGTGCCCCCCTCCACCATAATCCTCGATAATATTGTAGCGGTGCTTAGGCGAAGCCCTGCGACGGTAGAACATCAAGATCGTCACCACGCCGTCGTGCTGACGGAACTCTTCCTGGACACTTTGCTGGATCGGAGTCCGGGGATCGTCATCGAGCTGAACGTGTGCTAGAACTCGGAGGTGCCGTAGTTTCGGTGCTTGATCGGTCGGGCCGTGAAGACGTACGACTACATCAACCGCGTTGTGCTATTGCTTCTGCTTCCGTTCTATGAGGGTATGTAGACAACACTCTCCCCTCTCGTTGCTATGCATCACCATGATCTTGCGTGTGCGTAGGAAAATTTTGAAATTACTACGTTCCCCAACACCGTCCCATTAACGATCCATTATGCCTGTGAAAGAATTAAGCCTTTGCTGTCCTACGGCCTATTAACGGCCTGTTACCGTGCTGGGCCGATACCAATTACGCCCGATTACGGCCCATGTAGACCCATTTATTCGATGCCCCGAGGCCCACCGATTAAAGGCCCATTTATCGACGGCCCGTAGGAGACCCATGGATCCTACGACCCGTATATGGCCCATGGTAGTTGCGGCCACTAGCAAACCAGGGAAAAAGAAGACTAGGAAATAAATAAGGCCGAAACTAGCGCTAGGCTATTAAGGCAATTGCACAGATTACATCCACTCGGCATCAAAGATCGCCACCAGTGCAAATATAGGGAACACCCTACACTATACAAAAATGGCTTGCTATTTTCTTTAGCCGGTGGTTGCACGTTAAGAATAAATTTTGTATCGCACCCAAACAAATTATAACTATATAACAAAAGGAAGGTTGGCATAAAACTTAACAGTCTAGCAGATAAATGAACCACCAGAAGCTCAGTTCATTTGACCTGACTGTTACGTTTTCATGCTGTATTGTCCGATGGAGCACCATAACCCCCACCTTCATTTCCCCTAGGCTCCTAAACAACATAGCAAATGTCTGATAGTCTGGTTTCAAAACCATGCATATCTTGACGACATTGAGCAATGTTTCTCCTTGTTTCACAAAGGGTCTCTATTAGGGAACGGACTTGTGCCTGGAGCGCAGATACAACATTGCTTTGAGCTTGCATATCTTGATCATGAGGCAGTTTGGACAATATTGCCTTAACAACCAACCCAGTATTACGCAGGAACGTGCTTTTGGCACTGTTAGTGGACATGTACTGACCCACTACAGCAAGAGCTGACATTGCGGTTATAGTTGCCTCGCCACCTTCAGAAGGTGGCGGTTCCACCATTTTTTCCATAGCTCGCTGAAAAGTTGAGGTTTTACATTAGTAGTACCAGAACAGAAGATATTAAGGAGGTAGCAAAACCAAACAAAATAGCTTTGTTCTATATACAGAACTTATTCTGGTGAATCCATGTAAAATAATAGTTGTATTTTATTGCAAAGTACATAATAAAACCAGGTTCCAAACATATGACCATGTACCATCGCTAATGTATTGTCTATTTCTTCACATTGTATTAAGGGCTAAGGATAAAGAGACGAAGTTTATAATACGGTAAGCATAGTATGACATCATTCATATCACAAAACAACTGAGAACAGACAAACAGGCAATTGTAACGTTGTGTGGGCAAGTCCAGCACAGAACTAGATTACAGGTCAAGATCAAAGGAACATCACTCCTCTCTTTTAAACCTTGTAAGGTGCAATGATACTCTAAAACAATTGTGTATAAAATTGAAAAGAGTAATAGACATTGGCTGCAAACCATGCATTTCAAGGCACAAGTCAGAGTAAGTAGTAGTTAAAAGGCATGAGGATTAAGGACTTACAATAGCGGCTTTGACTGGTGTAGTGATGCCCTTCTTCTTGCTGGTGTGATAGTCCATGAAGGTTTCCACATCATTTGGTTCAGGTACTTTTTGGTCCTTGCGGGCTTTCCTCTGCATTTGGAACAAGTCAATATAGATCTGATAATATGGTACATCAAAAAGAGTGAAACAACAGCTAATTACAAGAGCCTCACAGTGTGCAATATAGCTACGAGATCCTGTCGTCTGTTGGAATTTCACTTTCATATGGTTGGCCTTGTTCTTTGAACAGTTCACCTACAAGAAGATAGATTTGTGTGGCACATGCATAAATAGGACTTCAACATGTGATCTGATGACATATATATAATGTACCTGATACTTCGGATCAGACCAATGTTTAACGAGGCCTCTCCAGTCTTCATCAGATATATTTTCCACTGGAGATGTTTGCGCAAGTTCACTGTTAGCCTTGCCTTCAAAGTGAGTTTTCCTTAGGTTATACCGATACTGTCACAGAGCAGACTTGAAAACATGGGTGCAAGCTTGTCTGGTTGCATCATCTTGGCTATCCAACTTGAACTTCATCTGTTTAAAATTATGGGAGTCTCATTATCAGCAACCTAGAAAGTATTGGACAGAGCAAGACGATATTAGTAGTTTCCATACATAACCATTGTGGGAGTCCTGGATTAGGGGGTCTCCGGACAGCCGGACTATCTCCATTGGCCAGACTGTTAGACTATGAGGATACAAGATTGAAGACTTCGTCTCGTGTCCGGATGGGACTCTACTTGGCGTGGAAGGCAAGCTAGGCAATACATATATGGATATCTCCTCCTTTGTAACCGACCTTGTGTAACCCTAACCCTCTCCGGTGTCTATATAAAACCGAAGGGTTTTAGTCCGTAGGACAACAATCGCAACATACAATCATACCATAGGCTAGCTTCTAGGGTTTAGCCTCTCTGATCTCGTGGTAGATCTACTCTTGTAACACCCATATCATCAATATTAATCAAGCAGGACGTAGGGTTTTACCTCCATCAAGAGGGCACGAACCTGGGTAAAACTTTGTGTCCCTTGCCTCCTGTTACCATCCGGCCTAGACGCACAGTTCGGGACCCCCTACCTGAGATCCGCCAGTTTTGACACCGACATTGGTGCTTTCATTGAGAATTCCTGTGTGTCGTCGCCTTTAGGCTTGATGGCTCCTACTATCATCGATAGTGATGCGGTCCAGGGCGAGACTTTTCTTCCCACACAGATCTTCGTATTCGGCGGCTTTGCACTGCGGGCTAATTCGCTTGGCCATCTGGAGCAGATTGAAAGCTACGCCCCTCGCCATCAGGTCAGATTTGGAAGTTTGAATTACACAGCCAATATCCGTGGGGACTTGATCTTCGAGGGACTCGAGCCACAGCCGGGCGCGCCGCACGGTCGCGATGGGTATGACCTAGCTCTGCCACCGGACGGTACTCCAGAGGCCGCGCCCGCATCAGCTCAGACCCTTAGCTCGGAGCCAACTGCGCCAATCGAGGACGGGTGGCTAGACACCGCCTCGGGGGCTGTAGTCTCGACGGCGATCAAGCCAAACACCAGCATAATCCTCTGCACAGCCCGTGACTCCAAGGTGCCGGACACTCTTCCGGACCCCGAACCATTCGTGCCCCTGCCAATCGAATCCGAGTGGGCACCGATCATGGAATTCACTGCCGCAAATATCTTTCAGCACTCGCCCTTCGGCGACATTCTGAATTCACTAAGGTCTCTCTCTTTGTCAGGAGAGCCCTAGACAGATTATGGCCAACAGGATTGGGATGCAGACGATGAAGAAATTCGACGCCCACCCACCACCCACTTTGTAGCCACTGTCGATGACTTAACTGACATGATCGACTTCGACTCCGAAGACATCGACGGTATGGATGACGATGTAGGAGACGAACATGAACCAGCACCTATAGGGCACTGGACAGCCGCCTCATCGTATGACATATACATGGTGGATACACCCAATGAAGGCAACGGCGACGAGATAACGGAGGATGACCCCTCCAAGAAGCAACCCAAGTGCAGACGTCAGCGGCGCCGCTCTAAGTCCCGCCAAAGCAAAAGTGGTGATACTGGCACATGAGATAATAACACACCGGATAGCAGCGAAGACAACAACAATCCCCTCCAGCAAGATTTAGCGCAGGAGGATGAAGGAGCCAGCTCTCCTGAGAGAGCGACTGGCGGAGAGGAGGAGGATGACAATTACATGCCCCCCTCCGAAGACGAGGCAAGCCTCGGCGACGATGAATTCGCCGTACCAGAGGATCTCGTCGAACAAGAGCGCTTCAAGCGCAGGCTTATGGCCACGGCAAATAGCCTGAAGAAAAAGCAGCAGCAGCTTCAAGCTGACCAAGATCTGCTAGCTGACACATGGACTGAAGTCCTCGCGGCCGAGCAATATAAACTCGAGCGTCCCTCCAAGAGTTATCCAAGGCGCAGGTTACTTCCCCGACTGGAGGAAGAAGCGTATGAAATGGCTGATCGGCCACCTCGTGGCCGCGATAGGGAGGCATTCCAGCCAAAAGCTCAGCCTCCACCCCAACGTCATTCAAATAAAAAGGCATGGGGAGATACGCCAGACCTGCGAGACATATTGGAGGACAAAGCAAAGCATTCAAGGTCGATCTACGGATCACGAGGGCGCACCACTCTATGAGATGATAAATGTCACGCCGGATACAGTAAAAGCAAATCCGGCCGGGCTGAACACAGCGGGCAGGACCCATTTGAGCTGCATCGTATATAGCCCAATACAGAGGCGCCGCACACCCCTTATGCTTCACAGACGAAGTAATGGAACATCAATTCCCAGAAGGTTTCAAACCTGTAAACATTGAATCATACAACGGCACTACAGACCCCGCGGTATGGATTGAGGACTTCCTCCTCCACATCCACATGGCCTGTGGTGATGACTTACATGCCATCAAGTACCTCCCACTAAAACTCAAAGGACCGGCATGGCATTGGCTTAATAGCTTGCCAGCGGACTCCATTAGCTGTTGGGAAGATCTGGAAGCCGCGTTCCTCGACAACTTTCAGGGCACTTATGTGCGACCACCAGACGCCGATGACTTGAGCCACATAATTCAGCAGCCAGAAGAGTCGGCCAGGCAATTCTGGACTCGGTTCCTCACAAAGAAAAATCAAATCATCGACTGTCCGGATGCGGAGGCCTTAGCGGCTTTTAAGCACAACATCCAAGACGAGTGGCTAGCCCGGCACCTTGGTCAGGAAAAGCCAAAATCTATGGCAGCCCTCACGACGCTCATGACCCGCTTTTGTGCGGGAGAAGACAGCTGGTTGGCTTGCAGTAATAACATATCAAAGAACCATGGTACCTCAGATACCAAAGACGGCAACAACAGGTCATGTCACAACAAGCATAAGCGCCGCATTAACGGCAAAAGTATTGAGGATACGGCAGTCAATGTCGGATTCAAAGGCTCTAAACCCGGTCAGCGGAAAAAGCCATTCAAACAAAGTACACCGGGTCCATCCAGCTTGGACCGTATACTTCATCGCTCATGTCGAATACATGGCACCCCAGACAAGCCAGCCAATCACACCAAGAGGGATTGTTGGGTGTTCAAGTAGGCCAGCAAGTTAATTGCCAAAAACAAGGACAAGGGGCCGTAGCGATGACGAGGAAGAACCCCGGCAGCCGCACACTGGAGGATAGAAGAGGTTTCCCTCGCAAGTGCGGACGGTGAACATGATATACGCAACCCACATCCCCAAGAGGGAGCGGAAGCGTGCGCTCAGGGACGTATATGCATTGGATCCAGTCGCCCCAAAGTTCAACCCTTGGTCCTCCTGTCCGATCACCTTCGATCACGGGGACCACCCCACCAGTATCCGTCATGGTGGATTCGTTGCACTGGTCCTAGACCCAATCATCGATGGATTTCACCTCACTCGAGTCCTTATGGACGGCGGCAGCACCCTGAACCTGCTTTATCAGGACAGAGTGGGCAAAATGGGTATAGACCCCTCAAGGATCAAACCCACAAAGACGACCTTTAAGGGCGTCATTCCAGGCGTAGAGGCCCACTGCACAGGCTCAATTACACTGGAAGTGGTCTTCGGATCCCCGGATAACTTCCGAAGCGAAGAGTTAATCTTTGATATAGTCCCGTTCCACAGTGGTTATCACGCGCTGCTCGGACGAACCGCATTTGCTAGATTCAATGTGGTACCACATTATGCATACCTCAAGCTCAAGATGCCAGGACCTCGCGGAGTTATTACAGTCAATGGAACCACATAGCGCTCTCTCCGAACAGAGGAGCACACTGCGGCCCTTGCAGCAGAAGTGCAAAGCAACCTCTCAAGGCACTCTACCAGTTCGGCGTTTCAAAGCCCGGACACCTTCAAGCGTGCTCGGGGCAATCGGCAAACAGACCGCCTGGCGCGATCTGAGCTCGTGTAGCAATACGGCGGCCACCCCAATCCTAGCCCAACGGCGTTGTTCGTTCCGCGCGTACATAATTATGCATTAAAAATACCATGGGCACAGGTGGGGAGGGGGGCACAACTGCGGCACGCCCCAAAACGCGGCTTAAACCGCACTAGGGGCTTCCCATTTGGTTATTTTTCTTTTTCTTTTAGGACTTCAATCTCTGGAAAAACTGTCCGGCAGGTCTATTGCCGAACACATGATACAGCAACCAAGGAGGCCGACAACTATGGAATTCCCAGGTGGATTACAGATTTCATATAATTCCTCAGCTCGCCCTTGGAAGGGACATAGTCCTACTCTTTTGCTTATTACACTATCTGTATCACTCTGCTTCAATGCAATTTTTTAATATACAATGCATGACATTACGACTATTATCGCATTTTTGTTATATATATACATATCTATGTGTTCATTAATGACGCCTAGCAACCGTACACTCTGGTACGGCGAATGCACCAGGGGCTTACATACCCACAATATGGTGTGAAAAGTCCGAACACTTTCACAAGTGCGGCACCCCGAACTTATAGCATTATATGCATCAGCTCCGAATCATGTCTTTGGTCAAATGTTGGGTTTGCCCGGCTCCTATGTTTTGGTACCTTACGTTCCGCTCTATTGGCTAAGGTAGCGCTAGGAGAACTACTGCGATTGTGCCCCGGTTCTGCCGGGCCGAGCACCTCAGTAGAGAAAGCTAAAACTGACTGTCATGATAAGGCGAGAGACTGGTCGTTGTTCGGCGAGGTTTTTCGAGTCCCTAAAGACTTATGCCGCTTAGGGCGAGGGGCCGGCTCCGACCGGCTTACAGGCGTGTATCGTGCCCCGAATTCAGCCTTCCAAATACCAGGGGCTTCGCCGAAATTTAAAATTATAGAATTCTATGGCTAAGTGAGAGTGATAAAGCATTATTAGTCCGGTTGCCTTGTTCGTTGTGCTGAGCACCTCCCTCGAAGGCCCCAAACATGGGAACAAGAGTGCTCAGGTTTATCCCGAACACCCCAGCACTCGTGGCATGGGGGCAAAAGCCGAGGACTAGCCATCTCTCAGATTGGATAAACAGCCAAACAGAAGGTAATATTTTAAATTCACACAAGCGTTGCATAGCGAATACGATACAAGTTTTCATACATACAGGACCAAACAAGCAAGTATGATTCAAATATTACATTTTGCCAACACTCATCCGCGATAAGACAGGCGCCCGTCAGAACACCCTCGTAGTACATCTCGGGGTGGCGGTGCTCCTTGCCCTCCGGCGGCCCCTCCTTGATCAGCTTCACGGCGTCTAGCTTGACCCACTGCGTTTTTACACGGGTGAAGGCCCGGTGTGCACCTTCAATGCAGACGGATCGCTTGACGACCTCCAGCTATGGGCAGGCTTCCACAAGCCGCCTCACCAGGCCAAAGAAGTTGTTCGGAAGGGCATCGCCAGGCCACAACCAGACTATGAAGCCCTTCATGGCCTGATCGGCCGCCTTATGTAGCTCGGCCATCTGCTTCAGCTGGTCGCTCATCGGCACCGGATGTTCGGCCTTAGCATACTGAGACCAGAACAGCTTCTCCGTCGAGCTACCGTCCTCGGCCTGGTAAAATTGTGCGGCATCGGACACACTATGGGGCAAATCTGCGAATGCTCCTGAAGAGCTCCGGATCCGGGTAAGTAACCGATAATTTACTTGTACATGCTTGCTTTGCATATAGAAAGCCTTACCCGCCGCTATCTTCTTTATCGCGTCGATCTCCTGAAGGGCCTTCTGGGCCTCGGCCTTGGACCTCTTCGCGCTCTCACGGGCCGCGTCAAGCTCAGACTCTCGTGTCTTCAAGTCAAGCTCCAACGCCTCGTGCTTCGTCACAAGAGCCTGGAGCTCTTGGTGCACCTCGCCCACCCGAGCCTCGTGCCTCTATCGCTCGGTGCACTCCTAGGCCACCTTCTCTTCGGCCTGGGGCAGCGCTTTCTTTAGGGTCGCCACCTCGGTCATGGCCCCTAGCAAACATACAATGATCCTGTCATTTAGCAATCACGTCCTTTTTCTCATCTATAGACGGGGTATTACTTACCCTTGTTCTCCTCGAGCTGCCTCTTAGCAAGGCCGAGCTCTTTCTGGGACCCCTCGAGGGCCTCCTTCAGTACGGCGACCTCCGCAGTTAGTGCGGCGGACGCTAGAAGCGAAGCCTGCATATGCATATTGACATACTTATATTAGACTCATGCGATATTATTTGATCCTCTATTCGGCTTTTCTTTGTGAACACCGAACAAAGCATAAGGGGCTACTGTCTATGCGGTAATATTTCTACTACATTTTAAAACACTTACCTCGAAGCCTGTTAGAAGGCTAGTACAGGCTTCAGTCAATCCGCTCTTGGCGGACTGAACCTTCTGGATCACCGCACTCATGATAGTGCGATGCTCCTCCTCGATGGAAGCACTGCGAAGCGCTTCCAACATATTGTCCGACGCCTCTGGATGGACAGAGGTCACTGGCATAGGCGTCTCACCCCTCTTAGAAGGAGACAACCTGCCCGAGCCCGGAACCGCTGGAGGTTCCGGCGCGGGGTTCGGCTGAGGGCCGAACTCGGAGCTCTCAGGGGGCCCGTCCCCTCTGCTCCCGGAGTCTGGAAGGTCGCCTTGAGGCTCCTTCAGGAATGTCTCCCCTCGATCCGGTGCCTCTTGGGACAACACCTCGGCGTCATCGGCAGGATGAGTGGAGGTCGCAGTCGGGACTGGATCGCTATCCATGTCCGACGAACCCAAGGAGCCGTCCGACGATACCTCGATATTGGCTCGTGGCGGCCTGCGTAATTATGTTCGGCGATTAGGGAAAGCAATGCGACAAAGGAATCCTATGGGTTACTTTGGTATCCAAATGCTTACGATCTCCCCTGGGGCTTGGCCCTGGGCAACCACTAGTCTTCACTTTCGTTGGCGGCGATGGAGCTGTCCGGAAGGAGAGTCCTTCCCTTCTTGGACCCTCCGGCCTCCCCAATTGGGGTAGCCTTCCTTTTCTTGTCTCCCCCAGTCGGTGGGGGAGCCTCTTCTTCCGCTTCCTCTTCCTCGTCTTCGGGGGAAGAGTGCGCCGCAGAGTCATCGGATGGTGAGTCCGACGATGCCTGGCGTCGGGAACTCTTTCGAGCTCCCTTGGCCTTCTTGGTCTTCTCTGGCACCTTATAAGG
Organism: Triticum aestivum; assembly: GCF_018294505.1. Taxonomy (NCBI): domain Eukaryota; kingdom Viridiplantae; phylum Streptophyta; class Magnoliopsida; order Poales; family Poaceae; genus Triticum; species Triticum aestivum. Next base: position 334,877,945 of record NC_057806.1, on the reverse strand, counting down.
GGCCGGAGTCAGCATCTTTGTCAGAAGAGCGTCTGCGGGGCCTTCGGGCAAGGGAGCCGGACAGTGGATCTGTCCGGCCATCTTCTGCCAGTCCTGTCAAAATTACGGGAGTTTAGATCCCGCATAGAGTCAATCTATATAAAAATAAGTATCCTGTGAAAGGTAAAACAACTTACCGCGCTGGATTGGTGCTTCGCGCTAAATCCACGATCCTCAGTAATGGGGGAGGGACCTCAGCGCTCTTGAACAACACCCTTCAGGCATCTTCATGAGTCGTGCCGAAGATCCTGTTCAGAGTTTGGTGCTGCGCCGGATTGAACTCCCACAAAGTGAACTCCCGTTGTTGGCACGGGAGTATCCGGCGGACGAGCATAACCTGGACTATGTTGACGAGCTTGAGCTTCTTGTCCACCATGTTTTGAATACATGACTGGAGTCTGGTCAGCTCTTTTGAATTACCCCAGGATAGGCCCTTCTCCTTACAGGAGGTGAGCCGCATGGGGTTCCAGATCGGAACTCAGGGGCCGCTACCCATGCGGGGTCGTGCGGCTCGGTGATGTAGAACCACCCCGATTGCCACCCCTTTATGGTTTCCACAAAGGAGCCCTCGAGCCATGTTATGTTGGTCATCTTGCCCACCATGGCGCCTCCGCACTCCGCTTGGCAGCCGCCCACCACCTTCGGCTTGACGTTGAAGGTCTTCAGCCATAGGCCGAAGTGGGACTTGACGCGGAGAAAGGCCTCGCACACGATGATAAACGCCGAGATGTTAAGGATGAAGTTCGGGGCCAGATCGTGGAAATCCAGGCCGTAATAGAACATGAGCTCCCGGATAAAGGGATGGAGAGGGAATCCCAGTCCGCGGAAGAAATGGGTGAGGAATACGACCCTCTCATGGGGCCTAGGGGTGGGGATGAGTTGCCCCTCATCTGGGAGCCGGTGCGCGATGTCGTCGGGCAGGTATCCGGCTCTCCTCAGTTTCTTGAAGTCTCCCTCCATGACGGAGGCACTACTAGGAAAAGGGCTATAGATGGAATTGAGACTAATGGCACACCAGACATGTGGTGCGCCATTACTATATACTAATGGCGCACCATCTGTTGGTGCGCCATTAGTGTGGAAGACACTAATGGCGCACCAGGCACACAGTGCGCCACTAGTAAGAAAATGTTTTTTTTTCATTTTTTCAAACATACTAATGGCGCATCCTGGCAGAGTGCGCCATTAGTAGTTAGAACTACTAATGGCACACCAGCCATAGAGTGTGCCACTACTGTATTTTTTTTACTTTTTTGCAAAACTACTAATGGCGCACCGTTGCATAGTGTGCCATTACTAGTTTAAACTAGTAATGGCGCACTGTGCCACGGTGCGCCATTAGTATAAATTTCTTTTTACTTTTTTGCAAAACTACTAATGGCGCATGTCTGTGTGGTGCGCCATTAGTATGTTGGGTTACTAATGGCGCATGTCTGTGTGGTGCGCCATTAGTAACCTGGGACCAGCTAGATATTTTTGGACAGCCACACCTACACACTCACTTTCCCCACTTCATTCCCCCCACCTCTTTCTCTATGCTTGTCGGCTGCCTCCTCCTCCTCACCTCATTTGCACCATAGAGTCATCAAAATTAAGTGTTGAAATTACCTTTTTTTATAGGTAAGTAAGGGGAAAGCTATCTTCATGTTGTAGATCTACTTTTTTTCTCCCTAGCTCGCTCCAACAACGTGCACATGCACTTTTTGTGGCCTAGCTAGATCTATCTATGTTTGTGGTGTTGCATATGTTTGTGGTGTTGCATATATGTTTGTGTTTGCAGGTACCGGTATTTGAAATGCGATAGTTGCCAATATTTTGCCTGAATGTTGATTCATTTCCATTTCGGCGAGAATTTTGGCACTATGCATTCTTTTTGGTCCTATTTTTAGGGAAAGTCATGCCAAATTTTTTCTTGGTTCTAAAATATCGTTTTGCTCTACCCCGCAAGCGACCATGGTCCACACGATGACCGAAGGCATCGTGAATAGGTTTTTGAGCTCCGCGAAGGCCGAGATGCTTCAAAAGAATGAGACGGAGATAAGATGTCCATGTCGAAGATGCAAGCTGAAGAGCCTTATTGCGGACCTGGATTCCGGGCAGGTGCGGGACCACCTGCTCTTGCGTGGTTTCATGGATGGCTATCGGTGGCAAGGTGATGAAGATGACTATGAAGTCGTCCATGGGGGCCGGGGAAGAAATGAGGAAGGTCAGCAAGACAACCAGCGCGGCTCGGGCGGGCGAGAAGACGAAGAATCTCCAGGACATGATCACGACGGTGATGCTGTACACAGTCATGTAGAAGATGTCGGACATGATGATGAGGAAGATGCCGGAGCAGACGAAGGGCATGATCATGAAGATCTAGATGCCGGAGGAGCAGACGACGATGGACCATCGATGGGCTGGGTGCAGGACCCTCATATTCAAGAGCTGCTTCTCAAGCAGACGGATAACGCAAGGGCTGCCACCCGAGAGAAAGCCAAGCTGGATCAACTGGAGATAGACGCACTCCATTGTATGAAGGATGTAGACCCGAGGATACCCGCCTAAAAGTAACGCTCATGGCTTTGGAGATGAAGGTAAAACACAAAATCACCAACGCATGCTTCGACGAGAACATGTCATTCTGGCACGAACGTGTTCCCAAGGGGAACAAGTGCCCGACCAGTTTCGAGGAGGCGAAGAAAGTCATGTGTCCTCTGGATTTACTGCACGTGAAATACCATGTGTGCATGAACAATTGCATCATTTATCGGGGCGAGCACGTGGAGTCTACCATATGTCCGGTGTGCGGCGTCACTCGATACAAGAAGAGGAAGAAAGCTCCTTGAAAAGTGGTGTGGTACTTTGCGATCACTCCTCGTCTGCAGCGGTATTTTGCGGACCCTAAGGTAGCAAAGCTCCTGCGTTGGCATGCGGATAGGGAGGAGAAGAAGCGAGAAGATGACGCAAATGATCCGGAGATAAATAAAAAAGACAAGATGCCGAGCCACCCTAAGGATGGGAGCCAGTGGCAAGCATTGAACTTCGAACACCCAGAATTTGGGAAGGATCCAAGGAACATCGTGCTGGGCGCGAGCACCGATGGAGTCAATCCGTTTGGCAGCCAGAGAAGCACACATAGCACCTGGCCTGTGTTTGTGTGGATGTACAACCTTCCCCCCTGGTTGTGCATGAAGAGGAAGTACATTCACATGAGTATGCTAATTGAAGGGCCGAAACAACCAGGGAACGATATCAGTCTGTATCTGGGACTGCTGAAAGAGGAGCTAGACACGCTCTAGAAAACGCCAGCCAATACGTGGGACGCCACACAGAAAGAATATTTCCCTATGAGAGCCGCACTGCTCACGACGGTGCACGACTATCTCGGTTACGGATATCTCGCGGGGCAGGTGGTCCACGGATTTTTTGGATGCGTCAGGTGCATGGATGACACAACGTATCGCCAGCTAGATAGATATCCCGGGTCTTCGAAAACCGTGTTCATGGGACATCGAAGGTGGCTTCCCGACGATGACCCGTGGAGGAAACGCAAGGATCTGTTCGATGGTGAAACCCAACTCCGAAGACGCCCGCGTATGAGGAGCAGCGAGGAAATAGACGGGTTGTTGAAAATCGGAAAGATTGCCCACTGCCGGGAAAGAAGCAAAAGGCGCCAGAGCCGGGAAAGAAGCGAAAGGCGCCAGAGCCGCTGCTGAAGGTATGGAAATCGAGGTCTGTTTTCTGGGACTTGCCGTACTGGAAGATCCACCGTGTGCTTCACAGCCTTGATGCCATGCATATCACAAAGAACGTGTGCGAGAGTCTGCTTGGTACCCTGCTCAACATGCCAGAGAGGACCAAAGATGGGCCGAAAGCAAGGGCAGACTTGAAATCAATGGGCATCAGGCATGAGCTTCATGCTAATGATGATGATGATGATGAGGCGAAGCAGGACACAGAAAGTCATCGCAAAGGCCAAAAGGCCAAGAAGACCGGAAATGACTACCCTCCCGCGTGCTTCACTCTAAGTCAGGAGGAGATCGAGCAATTTTTCACCTGCCTCGTAGGAGTAAAACTTCCTTACGGTTACGCGGGGAAGATAAGCAGATACCTAGACCCAGCGAAGCAGAAGTTCAGCGGGATGAAGTCTCACGACTATCACATGCTAATGACGCAGATACTTCCAGTTGCAATCCGTGGGATCATGGACGCGCACATCCGCGAAACGCTATCTGGCCTATGCAACTTTTTCGACGTTATCTCTTGGAAGTCGGTTGGCGTGAGGAAACTCAGAAGGCTACATGAAGAGATCGTGGTGATACTATGCGAGCTTGAGATGTACTTCCCGCCCGCATTCTTCGACGTTATGGTGCATCTGCTGGTCCATATCGTGGAGGATATCATCCAACTCGGGCCGACGTTCCTGCACAGCATGATGCCATTCGAAAGGATGAATGGTGTCATCAAAGGATACGTTTGCAACATGTCATGTCCAGAGGGAAGTATAGCCAGGGGCTTTCTGACCGAAGAGTGCATCTCCTACTGCACGAATTATCTAGGCATCGAGAACCCCGTTGGTCTGCCCGTCAACAGGCACCTCGGCAGGCTCGCTGGATGGGGTCACCGTGAGGGTCGCCGCGAAATGCATGTCGACTTCGAGGGTCGACTCGCCGACTTTGAAAGAGCAAACCTAGTCGCGCTACAACACATAGACGTGGTCGATCCTTGGGTGGTAGAGCACAAAACCTTTATTGAGAAGACGTACAATGACCGAGGCCAACAGAGGACGGACGGAGATATAATCAAAGAGCACAACTCATGTTTCACGCGTTGGTTCAAGCAGAAGCTTCTGTCATACCCTTTACATGAGGATTCTTCCGCGGAAGAACAACTCATATTCGCCTTGTCACAGGGCGCCGAGCACAACCTGATGACCTATGAGGCGTACGATATCAACAGCTACACATTCTACACCGAGGACAAGGACATGAAGAGCGATGGTTATCAGAACTCCGGGGTAACGATGGAATCCTACACCGGTAACGACAAGGACAGATACTACGGAAGGATCGAGGAGATCTAGGAGCTGAGCTACGCTGGAGAGAAGGTCCCAATGTTCCGTGTCAGATGGGCCAAGAGTGTCTTAAAAGAAGACCGGTATTTCACCACCATGGTTATACCCGAAGCCAAATCCAAGACCACGGGCGCAAACGTCACCGCGAAAAATGAGCCATGGGTACTGGCTTCCCATGTGGACCAATGCTTCTTCATTACCGACCCGTCAAAGCCCAGTCGTGTTGTCGTGAGGAGAGGCAAAAGGAAGATCATCGGAATGGATGGAGTAGCCAATGAGCAAGACTTCAACAAGTACGGCAACCCGAAGATCGAACATGACAACGACGACGAAGTAGCAGCATACACCACAAGAAGAAGCAGGACCACCCTACCTAAAGGACGTCCGTTCCACAGAAGAACTCCATTTGCGAAAAAGAAGGGCAAGAAGATTATGAACAGATAGCTAGCTAAGATCGACTGTATTTAAATCGTAGTCTTCATTTCTTGGTTGTACTTCATGGGCACTTTTTGATATCATGAATATTTTTAAATTTCATGGGCACTTTTTGAATTCATGAAAAAATATTGAATATTCATGAGGACACTCGATCTCGACCCCCCTCCATCTCGATCGCTACCCCCCTCGCCAGATCCCCCTTGCCAGATCCCCCTCGCCGCCGAGCACCCCCCGCACCCTCCCCCGCTCCACCACCGCCGACAACCCCCGCACCCTCCCCCACTCCACCATCACAAATTAATGCAACTAAAAATAAAAAAACAAATTTGATTATATTTTCAAAAAACAAATTTGATTATATTTTCAAATAAAAAAATTGATGATATTTTTTTTATTCATAAATATTTTCAAATAACAAATCTGATGATATTTTTTAAAAAATTATTAGTGTTTTTATAAAAATTTATTACTATTTCATATTCATATTCATTCTCATATTCATATTCATATTCATATTAATTTTCTATTAAATTATTAGATGCAACAAAATAATAATAAAAAAATCTTACTTATGGCGCACGGCTGGCTGGTGCGCCATTGCTATCTAAAAGAAGAATACTAATGGCGCACCGTCTCGGGGGTGCGCCATTGCTATAAAAAAACATATTAATGGCGCACCGCCAGGGGGTGCGCCATTAGTAATCTTCCCCCCTAGTCGCCCGATCCCTTCGTCCCTCCCGCTCGCCAGATTCACTCACCCTCGCCAGATTCATTCCCCCCTAGTCGCCCGACGACCCCCGCACCCCACCTCGCCGTCTCGGTCCTCCCCGCCGACGGCCTGCCCCGCTCCTTCCCTCCACTCCTTAATCGCCCTCTCGGTCCTCGCTGCCGACGGCCTGCCCCGCTCCTTCCCTCCACCCCGAGCGCCGCCGCAGTGCTTCACCGCGGCCACCGACCGCCCCGTCCTTCGTCGTCGTGCCTAGGAGCTGCGCTAGGAGCAACACCATCATCACCTTCATCGCCTACGTCCACGGATTGGAGCCGGGTCATCAAGGATCGAGCGCATCGACCTCTTCTTCCTCATCACCGACCACTACTTCTCGGCGTCGATCCGCACTGCCCCGACCACCCTCGGCCTCGTCGTCTCCTTCCCCAGCTCCGCGGTGAGCGTCTCCATTGATTCCCCTGTTTTTCTCCTCGTTTAGTCACCGTTTGTGCATGCGGGCTTGTGCTCACCGCGTCGGTCGCCCCTCGCTGTAGATTCTCTGATGTCCTTACCTGAAACTGAATATAAAGTCAGTTTAAAAGTCAGTCTCCTGATCTGAATATAAACTTTATCTGAAAGTGAAATTGAAACAGATGCTGTCGTAAAAATTCAGTTAAAAAATCAATTTTAGAGCTTGGCTCCTGATCTAAATATAAAGTGTACGACAAGCTTATATTGCAAGAAAGTTTAAAATTCAATCTAAAACTGAATGTAAAATTCAGTTAAAGTGATCTGAATATAAAAACTCTTGGAGTAAAAATTCAGTCTAAAAGTCAGTTAAAGTTTCAGTTTTAGAGTAATTTTCAGTTTGTAAAACTGAGAAGTGTATTTTTTATTTTGAAACTTAGTGGAACTATTTTCAATTTTGATGGAAAATCAGTCTAAAAGTCAGGAGGGGGATCTCTGTAGATTGCATATACAGATTTCTTGAACAGTGCTATTAATTACAAATAGAACAATGTTGAAAATGAAACAAAATGAATTGGAAAACCAGAAAGATAGGCATTCTGTTGTAAGTAAGCTAAGATAAAAAAGTGTTTACTTTAAGTAATTATTTACAACAAGCATTGTGTAGGAAAATGTCATGCAGGCTGTAACTTGAACTTGAAGAACTCCTTAGATAGTTTTTTAGTCTCCTTATACAAAGCAAGCTGAAGTTTGAAACCTATTTCTCCTAAGCAGACACTGAAAAATTGCAGATAAGTAGACACTAAAAATTGCAGCCATGTCAAAGTGTCATTTCATTTGGCAGCAGTAACGAAAACTGTATGTGCTGTCATAGGTGTTGTGCTGTCAAAAACTGTATGTGCAATCTCCAGAACAATTATGCTTATGTGAAAACTATATGTGCAATCTCCAAATGTATCATCATAATGTAGGTGATGTGTTGTGTGATTCTTCATGCTGAGAACTTCAGCTTTTTCAACTTGCTGGACTATATGTTCATTGGTACTACTTGTGATGCTACTGCTGTACTACTTGGGAATTTTGTCAACTTGTGATGCTGCTGATGTACCCCGAGAGGCCCTTGAGTTTGCCGGAATGTCGATTAACTTCCGTTCCGGCAAATTCAGGTACTCCATATGTCCTATTTTCAGCAAAGGTCATGCTGAAATTTTCTGTGAATTTTAGCATGACTTTGCTAAAAATAGGACATATGGGGTACTTGCGACTAATGCATGGGCCGGGGTATCTTAGTACTTAGTTAAGTAGGATCAACTGCCCCGCCATTCTTGCTGCATTAAACCATAGGTGGCAATAGAGCCAAGTGATTAGGCCCAACTTAGAATTCTCCTTAGCATCAATAAACCCTAGATGATAAACCCAACATAGGTGGGCATAGAGCAAAGTGATTAGGCCCAACCTAGGGTGCCTCGGCATCGATAAACCCTAAATGATGAAAACTTAACTTGGCTTCTCTAGGGTGCCTCGGTGTCGATGAGAACCTAAATGATGTACACTTAGGCTTTTAGGGTGCCTCGGCGTCGACAAGCCCTAAATGATAAAAGCTTAGCTTTTAGGATGCCTCGGTGTCGACAAACCCTAAATGATGAGACCATGATCTTGTTCCTTGACAATAACCAACTTTTTGACCAAACTTTTTTCCTATTTAGAGCGAAACATGGCCCACAATGATGAGGCTGGCGGTTCGGGCGGCAAGCAATTCTGGGAGCTGTCCCTGGAGTTGGAGGAAGAACCTCACCGCTATGAGGACGCCGCGGAAGACACTGATCCTGACTACACAATCTCTAGTGGCGTCGGGGATGACACCACTGATGATGGCACCGCGGATGCAACCACTGATGATGGCGGCACACGCACAGATGGCAGCCAACCGAAGAGGCAACGGAAGGACCGGCGCTCGAACGTGCTCGGCACCATCAGGGAGGAATTTACTGAAGTCAACTCCGACGGGCATCCGACGGCGCCCAAACACGTAGTCAAGGGGTACTCGATTCAGCTCGGGTGCATTCTCTAGAGCATCGCCTCGATCAAGACCGAGAACCTAAGGCATAAGGACCGAGGGAATTTGCGCAACCTCCTCTTCACGAAGCTGCACGAACGATACAAGTTCCCCGCTGAGTTCGCAAACACATGCCTCTCGGGTAATAAAGTGAACGGTGCCGCCCTCACGATGATGAGCACGACCCTGTCTACTTGGAAAAGCACAGTGAAGGCAATGATTGACAAAGGTGATAGTTATGAGAAGACCAAGGCGAAATATCCTTTGATTAGCGAAGATGACTACAAGGAGTTCAAGATCAAGTGCAAGAGCCCCGCAACCTCCGAATCAAGTTAGTGGGGGAAAGAAATGCGGCAGTTGAACATAGGGGTCCACCAACTCGGTCCCAGCGGTTACAGAGTGGCGGAGCCTGTATGGGACAAGGAGGACACGGAGCATGCCGAGCAAGGCCTACCGCCCCGCTTCGAGAAATACAGTGACAAGCAGACCAGGAACTTTCTCAGGGCCCGGTACAAGGAGGACCCGGTAACAAAGGAGCTTACCACAGATCCGAAGACCAAGGAGCTTGAGCTTGTTCTGGTAAGGAATACATCCCCGCGTAATTAGCTCCATATGGTTGCATTCTAATTAATCCCCAATATTTCGAAATGGTTCACGTTCCTTCCGCAGGACAATGAAAGCAGTAGCGCGGGGTCGTCTCAGAGCTCCCCTTTCGACACCCCTTTGAATAGGGCGTTGAACGCAATGAAAAACAGGGATAAGCTCAATAAGCTGACGTCAGTTGGTCGTGTGGCCGGCAAAGGCTTGTCCACAAAATGGTCGTCATACTATGCCGCTGGTGGGCGAAAGGAGAAAAAGACCAGCTCGGAAAGCCAGTCGGGCGAGGTTGAAGCACTCAAGGCGCAAGTGGCGCGAATTCCGGAGATGGTCCAAGAGCAAGTGCAACGACAACTGGGATCGACGCTCACCGGCATTATACCTACCTTGATTCATGGGATAACGGCGTGGATTGCGGGTGGCCAACGGGGGCCGCCCCCGATTCCCACCTTCACGGCAGCAACTCGCACAACGCGCAGGCGGCGCCATTGGTGTCTCCGGCGGCGGCGGTATTGGTGTCTACGGCGGTGGCGCCATTGGTGTCTCCGGCAGCGGTGTTATTGGTGTCTCCGACGCCGGCATTGGAGCTTAATGCACCCGGGTGTACGCCGGCCGGCACCTCGCCAGCAAGCGGCCCCTCCGTCAGTTGCACGCCCGCCGTTGGCGGTGCCTCGACATTAGCCGAGCTCGACGTCATCACGGTAACTAAGCCTCTCGGTCGAGGACTTCATCTCCTTGCCTTTGACTGGGCTTCCCTGAGCCCTACATGTTTTCGCAGGGCGCCGCCGACGTCCCTTGCACTCTCCTGCACTTCGTGGGCGGCGAGTTGGTCGATGTCGCCAAGGGCAGAATCATTCAACCGGGCAACCCCGTGTTCCACGGTAATCCGATGCCACCCACAATGTATAGGGTTGAAGTGGTTCGGGTGCTGCCAGGATGCGACGAGCAGTTACCTCTGATTCGACCCGCTGGGACCGACAAAGAAGATGAGATGACCCTCAGTGCCTGTGTAAGCTGGCCCCTGCTTTGGCCGAAGAGCCAGATTCGTTTGGGGGCGGGGGACACCACCCCACAGACAAGAGCGCCAGTCGTGCCGGTGCCAAGCCATGGCAAGAACGCCGCAACGCTACCGGACATGCCGGACATCCCTATGGCACAGGATCCGGACATGCATATGGCACAGGATCCGGACGACGACGACAATGACGATGGTACATTTACCAACGTCGATAAGTACTTTGCCGAACATGGGAACGGTGACGAGTTCTGTGGGCCTCCTTCTCAAGAACCCAAACAAGACGACCGCGATCTAGCTGGTACGACGGAGAAACCCAATTGCAACAGGTGTCGTCTGGCTTTCAGTTCTCAGGAGACGCCTCCAGCTGCCGCCTTCACCGAGCCTCAGATAGCGGAGGTGCCAAATATTATCAGCCCCAACATGCTCAAGAAGGCGGTCTGTGAGCAGAACTTGGTCCCATTACAGCAGATCAAGAAGAAGGGCCGGAAACGACAGACTAAAAAGGGCACTGGTGCGAGCCAGCCGGCACCGAGTACGATCCGTGCTCAAGACGGGCCACCTTCACCTAAGGATATCTCGAGGAGGGTGCATGTGGCGGGTAGGGCGATGCTACCGACAAATATGCTCAATGCTGCAACCGGTGCTATGCGGAGTCTACACGATAGTGTTCTTTCTTTGGAGAAGCGGCGTCTCAGAGAGAATGATGTGGCATACCCGGTTTTCGTGGCCAAGGTGCCAGAGGGCAAGGGCTTTGTGGATGGCGCCATTGGGGGTACGATCGTCATGCGGTTTGATGACATCTTTGCTATGTTCATCCTTCATCCGCTTCACTACACCTTCATTCGGCTGTTTTCGCTGAGTATGGAGATGCGGATCATTAGAGACAAGACCCCGGACATCGTGATCGTCGACCCCTTCTACATGCGTGCCAAGCTCTTGAGCAGCGCTGGGGACCGCCAAGTCGCGAGTTCACACCTCGAAGACGTCATTCTGGCAAGCCCAGATAAAGATAACTTCCTTGTGGCTTACTTTCCCGAGTAAGTCATCCCTTAACCGCCCCGTAACATATGATTTCTTAGATTTCGATCGTTCTTTTTTTCTAACATTCCGTGTTCTGTGCAGTGACACACATTGCACACTCATCCTCTTAAGCCCGAAATATTCCATGGCCACGTATTTCGACCCGAACCGTAACTCCAAGATAGACTACACAAATATCAAGAAAGTTCTTGATGATGTTCTCCCCGGCTACGCCAAATCTGGAGGCACCTTCATCAGGGCAGTTCGTAAGTACGGCAAGCACATGTTCGCCCACAATATGATGTTCTGCTGCGTCAAGCAGCCGCCTGGCGGTCAGAAGGATGCCTACTACGCCCTCCATCACATGCGGGCGATCGTAAGGGACCATCATCACCTTCTGCTACCAAATAATCTCAAAGATTGGGCCGCGAGCTTGTTGGCAATCCAGGACAGGGACATCAGACAAGAATTCTTTCGCATCCAGTCAGAGTTTGTGGACATCATCCATCAAGATGTCCTTCATACCTCGGGGCAGTTCTTCCTCAGGTATCAACCGTCCAACATTGAGATAGACGGAATGCTGCAAATGTAGGCTGACAACGCCCGCGATTTCATGACCATCACGACAGACGGCGGCTTCATCCACGCTCCTGTCCATGAGTCGAGTCGAAAGTAGTGATGTGTAGTTCTGAAACATTGATTGGCTCATGTTGTAATTAAACTTTAATGAATTGTATGTCTCTTTGGTTTGGACAGTCGTTCAACTTAGATGTAATCGATGCTATTTATTAGTAGGACCATGAACCGTGCTATTAATGTCTTGCTTTTCTCTTCCGATCCTTTTGTTGCATACTTATATATTGCTTATGTATGTGTTGTCTGTTGTTTGGCTTGTGCATAGAGATGCCGTCGTATGTCGTGTACAAGGGTAAGGGTCCCAGAGTCTACGACGACTGGGAGGAGTGTCGGAGATAGGTTCACCGTTTCAGCGGTAACAGTTACAAAGGGTACACCACTAGGGCGGAGGCGGAATCTAGATACGCCCTCTATCTAGCGGGAGAGAGGAGGGAGCGCTGGAGGAACCGGACGAAGACCAGTTTCATCGCGATGATGCTCATCGTGATGACCGCAGCTCTCTTCTATGTGATGGTAGTTTAGATGATCGATATCGACTTGTAATGTGAAGACAAACTCGATACTCGCAGTCTCGAGACTTGTAATGTTTTATATTTGTTCGGTCTTTTGAATTCAGAGACTAATATGATGAATTGTATTCGGAGACTAATCTTCTATTGTATTCGATGAATCTGTTGTTGCTGTGTGCTACTGTCTATATTTTGTGTCGGGGTAAATAGCCATGGGTAGCCTAGCCGGCTTCCCCTGGCCCTTCTGAAAAAATTACGAGCCGATCCGGCTCTCAAGAATCCAAGACATAGGGCCGCCTTCCCCTGGCCGGCTGTCTCCCAGGCCGTCTATTGGAAGGCGGCCCGACTTTAGCCCTCATGAAGAAAGCCATGGGAGGGCCGACTTCGAGAAGCCGGCCGCGAGGAGGCCGAATCCAGGAAGCCGGCTCCCATAAAGCGGTCGAGACCGTACCCTCAAAGTTTGCATCCACCTAGCGGCGATGAGATGGGGCGTGGCTACAGTGAAGCCTGCCACCCCCGAATCCCGGAGCGCGCCTGGCACAGTGCGCCGTACGGGTTTCCAGTACGGCCCATGGGCGGTGGGCCCCTTCAGGCAGAGAGACACCTGAAGGCGGCCTGGCCTCCCCCAGTCGGCCCGAGACGGAGCCGGCTCTCTCCAGCCGGCTTGCCACCCCCTCGAAGGAGACGCCCCATTAAGGAGACAAGACGCGGTGAGGCTCAAGTGGCCACCCGCCGGACGACAGCACTGTAGCCATGCTTACCTCGGCGAAGCCCTCGTCACCAAGATTGTGCAACAGTAACCAGCCACCGACAAGGCCCTAGACAGTGGGGCCTGTCTGTCGACCAGGGAGCCGGCAGCCGGTGGGACCCACCAGCCGGCGGGCCCCAGCAGCCGGCGCAGAAGCCGGAGAGCGAAGACACAAACGGCTGGGCCCCACGCCCAGCCGGATTATCATTGTACCCCCGGGGGGTAGGCCTATATAAACCCCACCAGGACACCCATGCAAAGGGTTGGACCCCCAGCTAGTTTTAGACACCACACAAGGAGAAGAAGCAGGCTAGTCGTGCCCTTCTTCCTCCTCCCACCGAACAGCTCAAGGAGCATTGTGTAGCTACTTGTCCATCTAGTGATCATGCGGAGACCCCGCAGAGCAGCAGTAGGGGTGTTATCTCCACGGAGAGCCCTGAAGCTGGGTAAGATTTGCCGGCGTGCATGTCTTCGCCTCATCCCGTTTCCAGGCACCGGCGATGTCTTACTGGCTCCCACAATGATAAGCCACCCGTTGGCATATGTCGCACCTACCACCCGACATTTGGCGCCCACCGTGGGGCCAGGTGCACCATCGTCCGGAGACCTGTTCTGGACGGGAACCCTCTTCCTCCCGGCATGCCCGATGGCGCTTGCCACGACGCGCTGCAAGGCGTCACCAGCATCTGCGCGGCGAGCAGCCTCGCCAATCTCCTCGACGAAACCCTCATCTCCGACGAGCTCGCCTCCGATGCGGGCACCGACCACCTCGCCAACCTCCTCGGCTAGCTCCATGTCTCCAGCGAGCCCGCTGTGGATCTGGAGTCGGTTGGCTCCACCGACCCGATGCATGTCGACTCCGGCACGGCCTCCTTCGACACCTTCCCCACCAACGTCGCAATCTACAATGACCCGCTTCCTCGGACCGACTGCCGCGATACTGTCACCACCAAAGTGATGGTCGTCGGCCACGGTGGCCCGGCCGACGAGAGCGCCCGCGATGCCCCGCACGCGGCGGCCCACGATTTGTCCACCCCCTCCCGGCTGATGCCGACGACGAAGCACTGGAGGCGCGCCGCCTCGCCCTCCTCGCAGAGGGCCGAAGGCTGGCTTCCGTGAGACGCCTCACTGAGGCCTACCAGCGCGAAGCTGACCGCGCCGCCTTCGGCACGCCGGCCCCGGGCGGGCCAAGCCGGGCCGGCATTGTCAAGCAACGCGGCGCCGTCATCGCCGACATGCTTGGAGTCGACCGCCCGGTCTATGCCTCTCCGCTCGAGAACTTGCGTGCCGCCCAGGCGGCCATGGACGAGTTGGATGGCTTGGAGGCCGAAGAACTCCCCCACATGACCCGGCGCATCCAGCAACTGATTGACGCGGCCGCACGGCGGCACGAAGCCGACGCCCGCGCGGGAAGCCCTCCCCCGCGCCGAGATCACGGCGCTACGTCCCGGACACCGACTACGAGCAATGCCCGCGCGCGGCTCGAGAAAGAGCCGGCGGCCAGCCGAAGCCGGACCCGAATCTCCATCGAGCGAGATGCGGACGGCCATCCCCGAGCCATGGAATGGTGGGGCAACCCACCTCCGCCTCGACCCTGTGGAGAGAGATATCCCACCCCGCCGCCAGTGGCGCACCCGACTCTCAGTGGCCGACTAGGTCGCCACGAAGGAGTCGGCGAGAACGACGCCCGCCATCGGATCGACCGCCTGGCGTGATCCCTGGCGCTGGAAGAAGAAGATGATGTCGGCCCGCCTTGTTTCGGCCCCCGCATCCGCGACGAGCCTTTCCCCAAAGGGTTCTCGCTCCCAAGAGACACGCCCAAGTACAACGGCTCCGTGAAGCCGGAAGATTGGTTGATCGACTACTCCACGGCGGTCAGCATAGCCAACGGCAACCGGCGCGTTGCCGTGAAGTACGTGCCCCTCATGCTGCAAGGCACGGCGCGGACCTGGCTCAACAGCCTCAAGCCTCTCAGCATCAACAGCTGGCTAGATTTCACCGAAGCTTTCATCCGCAACTTCACCAGCACCTACAAGCGGGCCCCCAAGCCCAGGCAGCTCTCCCTGTGCGTACAGGGCCCAGCCGAGTCCACTCGCGACTACCTCACGCGTTGGGCCGAGCTCCGCAATTCTTGCGAGGGGGTGCACGAGGTGCAAGCCATCGAATACTTCACCGCCGGGTGCCGAGAAGGTACCCTCCTCAAGCACAAGCTCCTCTGTGACGAGCCGACTACCTCGACGAGCTTCTGGACATAGCAGACAAATACACCACCGCCGACTCTTCGATAAAGACCGAGCTCCGGGTAGACGCGTCCGGGAAAGTACTCAACCCGACGCCCAAGACGCCGGCAGGGGATTGCGGCCGACGCCCACACCCGAACGACCATAAGCGCAAGGGCCCTGCACCGTCTCCCGCCAGTCGGCAGGTGGCCACGGTCGAAGACGCGCTGCCTGAAGGGCGACCCGCGCCCAAGAAGCCCAACGGCGGCCGGCCGGCTTTCTCCTATGAGCAAACTCTCGACGCCCCGTGCAAGTTCCACAGCGGCACGAAGCCGTCCAACCACACAACCCGGAAGTGCCATTGGCTCACCCGAATCTCCAAAGGCGAAGGGCTCGCGCCGCCTCCGCCTGCCGGCCCGCCGCCTCCGGTTCCGCCGGCGCCGGCCGCTCGGCCCGCAGTCGGAGCCGTGCATGATGAGTTCCCCGACGAGCATGCCGCCTATATCGTCTTTACAAGCCAGCCCGAAGACCGGCGCAGCAAACGCCGAGAGAACCAGGAAGTCAGCATGGTTGCTGCCAACCCCGCCGAGCACATGCACTGGTCAGAAAAGCCTATCAGCTGGAGCCGGGCCGATCACCCAGAGGTGATGCCATCTCCCGGCTCTTATGCGTTGGTTCTGGATGCCACCCTTGCAACGGATAAACGCGCCGCCCTCTTCTCCCGTGTGTTGATAGACGGCGGGAGCAGCATCAACATCTTGTACTGCGACACCCTGGAGAAGCTGAACGTCAAGACAAAGCAACTCATGCCTACTCGGACAGTGTTCCATGGCATCGTACCCGGCCTGTCCTGCACCCCCATTGGCAAGATCAAGATTGATGTACTCTTTGGGGACAAGGAGCATTTCCGCCGGGAAGCAATATGGTTTGAAGTGGTGGACCTGGAGAGCCCCTACCACGCATTGCTTGGCCAACCTGCCTTGGCCAAATTCATGGCAGTTCCCCACTATGCATACCTCAAGATGAAGATACAAAGCACCAAAGGCGTCATCACCTTAGCCGGCGATTACAAGAAGTCCTCTGAGTGCGCAGCAACCAGCAGCCGGCTGGCCGAGTCCCTTGTGATTGTTGAAGAAAAGAAGATGTTGGACCGAGTCGTGGCCATAGCCGGCAAGCAGTCGACCGTGTCCCCCGATCCCAAGGAGCATGATGCTCAAGGATCTTTCTAGTCGGCCAAGGAGACGAAGAAGATACCTCTTGACCCCGAGCACCCAGAGAGGTTTGCCATCATCGGGGCAAACCTAAACAGCAAATAGGAAGGCGAGCTCGCCGATTTCCTCCGTGAGAATCGGGACATCTTTGCATGGTCCCCTAAGGACATGCCGGGCGTCCCGAAGGAATTCGCTGAGCACAAACTACACGTCCGAGAAGACGCAAAGCCAGTCAAACAACCCCTTCACCGACTGTCGGAGGAGAAACGCGGGATTGTGGGAGAGGAGATAGCCCGGCTTCTGGCAGCCGGCTTCATTATGGAAGTTTTCTTTCCAGAGTGGCTCGCCAACCCGGTCCTCGTGCTAAAGAAGAACAACAAGTGGCGCATGTGTATAGACTACACGAGCCTCAACAAGGCTTGCCCCAAAGATCCCTTTGCCCTGCCGAGGATTGACCAAGTGATAGACTCCACGGCCGGATGCGAGCTGTTGAGTTTCTTGGATGCTTACTCAGGATATCACCAGATAAAGCTAGATCCGGACGACCGCCTGAAGACCGCCTTCATCACGCCATTTGGAGCCTTCTGCTACCTGACTATGACATTCGGCTTAAGAAATGCTGGTGCCACTTTTCAGCGTTGCATGCAGAAGTGCCTCCTCAAGCAACTCGGTAGAAACGCTCACGTCTACATGGACGACATTGTGGTGAAGACAGAGAAGCGCGGCAGCTTGCTGGGAGACCTCAAAGAAACGTTTGAGAACCTACGCCGGTTCCAAATCAAGCTCAACCCCGAGAAATGCGTGTTCAGAGTGCCAGCCGGCCAGCTCCTAGGCTTCCTGGTCTCCGAACGCGGCATCAAATGCAACCCGGTGAAGATCAAGGCCATCGAGAGAATGGCGATCCCCACCAAGCTTCGAGACATCCAAAAGTTCACCGGATGCTTGGCCTCCTTGAACCGCTTCATCAGCCGGCTCGGAGAGAAAGCTCTCCCCCTCTACCGCCTCATGAAGAAGAGCACTCACTTCGAGTGGAACGACCAGGCCGACCAAGCTTTTCACGAGCTGAAGAAGATGCTGGCCACGCCGCCCGTCCTAGCGGCGCCGACTGAGAAAGAGCCCATGCTCCTTTACATTGCCGCAACCAGCCAGGTGGTCAGCATCGTCATCGTAGTCCAACGCCCAGAAGAAAGGCCGAGCCCAGCTGGTCCAGAGGCTGGTGTATTATTTGAGCGAGGTGCTGTCCGCTTCAAAGCAGAACTACCCGCACTACCAGAAGATGTGTTACGGCGTGTACTTCACCGCCAAGAAGCTGAAGCCCTACTTTCAAGAGCATCCCGTCACGGTCGTATGCACCGCCCTGCTGGCCGAGATCATAGGCAGCCGGGACGCATCCGGCCGGGTGGCGAAATGGGCCATCGAGCTGGCCCCTTACACAATCTTCTACCAGCCCCGCACCGCCATCAAGTCCCAAGCACTGGCCGACTTCCTCGTCGACTGGGCCGAGACCCAGTACCTGCCGGCGGCTCCCGACTCCACCCATTGGCGCATGCACTTTGACGGGTCCAAGATGCGCACCGGCTTGGGAGCCGGCGTCGTCCTTACCTCTCCTAAAGGCGACAAGCTCAGATACACGCTGCAGATTCACTTTGCCGCCTCCAACAATGTAGCCGAGTACGAGGCACTCATACACGGGCTCCGGCTTGCCAAGGAACTCGGCATCCGCCGGATCCTATGTTATGGCGACTCAGACTTGGTGGTTCAGCAATCATCCGGCGACTGGGACGCCAAGGACGCAAATATGGCAAGCTACCGCTTCCTGGTTCAACAACTCAGCGGATACTTTGAAGGATGCGAGTTCCTCCATGTACCGCGAGCCGACAACGAGCTAGCCGATGCCCTGGCTCGAATAGACTCCACTCGGCAAGCAATACCAACCGGCATCGCTCTACAACGCCTCCTCAAGCCGTCCATCAAGCCGTCTCCAGAGTCCGATTCCATCTTCGTACCGCCTAACACCGACGCGGCCGGGTCCGGCTCGAAGAACCAAGCAGGCGACCTCGGGACTTCAGTAATCGGCCCGGGGACTTCGGCAACCGGCTCGGGGACCGCCACACCTGGCTCGGGGACTGCAGTAGCCGGCCCGGGGACTGCACCAACACAACAGCTGGCGGCCGACTCCAGCATTTCACCACCTAGCCCACCCACCCTGGTGGCAGTAGCCACATTGGCAGTAGGAGAAGTCGCGGCTCCGTCATGGGCTCAGTCCATCCTTAACTTCCTAGTAAACCAAGATCTGCCGGCTAATGAAGCAGAGGCAAGACAAGTCCAACGTCGAGCCGGAGCATACACAATCGTCAACAGAGAACTTGTCAAGCGCAGTGTCACTAGAGTCCTCCAACGGTGCGTCGAGCAAGAGAAGGGCATTGCAATCCTCAGAGACATTCACCAAGGAGAATGCGGCCACCATGCGGCTTCAAGATCACTCATCGTTCCGCCATGGTTTCTTCTGGCCAACTGCTTTGGATGACGCCAAAGAATTAGTTAAATATTGCAAAGGATGCCAACTCTTCAGCTCCAAGCAACACATGCCGGCTTCGGTACTCACGACCATTCCCCTCACCTGGCCCTTCGCCGTTTGGGGACCGGACATGGTGGGCCCATTCAAGACGGCGCGCGGCAGCATGATGCATTTGCTCGTCACCGTGGACAAATTCACCAAGTGGATTGAGGCAAAGCCGATCAAGAAGCTGAATGGGCCGACTGCTGTGACATTCATCGCAGACATAACAACTCGGTACGGCGTGCCACATAGCATCATCACCGACAATGGCACGAATTTTGCCAAAGGAGCCTTGGCACGTTTTTGCGCAGCCCAAGGTATCCGGCTGGACTTAGCGTCCGTCGCCCACCCGCAGTCAAACGGCCAGGTCGAGCGAGCCAACGGCCTCATCCTCTCCGGCATCAAGCCCCGACCGGTCGTACCACTGGAGCGTTCAGCCGGCTGTTGGCTCGATGAGCTGCCGGCCGTCCTCTGGAGTCTGCGCACTACCCCAAACAAGTCAACCGGCTTCACTCCTTTCTTCCTCGTGTACGGTGCCGAGGCGATCATCCCAACCGACATCAAGTTCGACTCGCCCCGGGTAACCATGTACACAGAGGCGGAGGCCAAGGAAGCACGAGAAGATGGCGTCGACCTGCTGGAAGAAGGACGGCTGTTAGCCCTCAGCCGGTCTGCCATCTACCAGCAGGGTTTGCGCCGCTACCACAGTCGGAAGGTCAGGCCAAGATCTTTCCAAGAGGGCAATCTTGTGCTCCGGCTGATCCAGCAAACAGCCAGCTAGCACAAGCTTTCGGCCCCTTGGAAGGGCCCCTTCGTCATCAGCAGAGCTCTAGGCAACGACTCCTACTACCTAATCGACGCGCAGAAGCCCAACGCACGCAAGAGAGACGACTCCGGCAAGGAGTCGGAACGACCATGGAACGCCAACCTCCTTCGAAGATTTTACAGTTGAAATGCAGTATGTATCACGCTAACTTTTGTACTAAATACGAGACGATAGGCCCCCCGAGGAGGGATCAGGGACTGCCATCTTTTATCTATGAATGAAAAGTATCATGCTTATGACCTTGTCATTTCATTTACTTGTTCCGTCCGGCACCGGGTTCGACTAGTCGGCCCGGGGACTGGCTGACTGGAGTTATATTAGAAGTCCTACCCGCGGTTAGACAAGTAGTGTGCCGACACCCAAGCTTAGCTCTTGCCAAAGTCACAGTTCAAAGAACCGGTTGTCCGGCTGGCAAGAGTCAAAAGCAGGAAAGGATGCCCACACGAAAAATGGCCAGGGACCAACGGACTAATATAACGAAAGCCGGTTTGCCGCCTACCACCGACCGACTACCAAAGTAGCCGGCCGGCCGGTTTCCATTCACTTCACTTCAATCCAAGAAAGCTCGAGTACTTGCCTCCCCAAAGAGGGAAGGCGGCAAAGGAAAAAGCCTAAGGATAAAAAGCATACACAAATGGAAACCAAACATGCACATAATAATATTTACATAAAAGACCTCCAAGAGGCCAGCATTCAACATAGTTTGGATACACCCCCAGTGGGTGGAACTGCAAAAGCTTAATAAAGATTGTTCAAAAGGCAACAAGCAGGAAAAATAAGGACGGCAGGTCAAGCTGGCGGAGCGACCGACAAGCCGGGCTGGTCGGCGGAGACGGTTGTGCCGGCTGAAGGAGTGGCCGGCTGGCGAACCTCGGCTTGATCACCGCCTCCCGTAGAGGGCGCGCTTCCACGCGCCTCGTTGCTGGAGGCACGGTCAGCCTGAGGCCGGCCGGTTGTTCCACTAGCCGGCTCGACGTCTTCACCGTCCTCGTCCTCGTTATCCTCGCCCTCGTCGCTGGAGGCGATCTCCTCTGCCGAGTCCTCGCCCACCGCCGGGTTCAGCCCGAACCACTCCTCCGGCTGGGCAACGCCGTCATCATTGATTTCAGGTGCAAAAACGCTGATGTCGGTGCACTCGGCGATCGTTGAAGCACGCTGGGCGATAGCCGGCCGCACCTCCTCCAGCTCCGCGTCGGCCTCCAGCCGCCAAGTGCGCAGCTGGTCCAGGTTCAGCCCTGGGTACCAAGCTCGAACGAACTCCAATGCCCACCCGGCTCCAAGACGGGCCGTCGACGCCTTCCAAGCTTCAAGGCGACCGACTGCGATCTCCAGCCAGTCGGCAGTCCGGCTTGGGGTGCGAGGGATCGTCTCGCCGGGCCAGAGGGTGGACAACACCTGCGCCCCGGCACGTTGGAGCCGGCGAAGCATCCGGTGAGCCGTCTGCAGCCGCGCTTGGATAGCCAAGAGCTGTTCCTCAAGCGTCTGATTCACGTCCGGCGCGATGTTGACCCCCGCCTGATGGCGCGCCTCGCGATGGGCCTCGATGGTTTGGGCGGCGAAGGCGGAGTAGCCGGGAAAGTAGTCTGCACAAGAAAATAGGCAGCAGCACAAGTCAGGCCAAAAACCAGGCGGCAAGGGGCAGGAGAGGAGCGAGGAAGGCGGTTTATCGTCGATCAAGTCCTCGATGCGTCCGAAGCCTTCATCCAGCGCTCGCCGGGTGTCAGCCCAGCTCGCCGCCTCGGTCTCAAACTCTGCCTTCAGGGCGGCCTCGCTATCCCGCGCTTTCTGCAGGGCCGCCTTGTGGCTCTCCTCAATGCTCGCTTTGCAAAGGAGATGAACTGATACTTGATCATCTCTTTCACAAAATAATCATAGATAGCCATACTATAATAAAAATATTTTTTACAACTCGCATAATTTTCATAATTTATATGACCAAATTAGAACACCCTACATTTTTCAAGTGCCAGATTAACTCCAATTTTGGAAAAATTAAATGAAACTAAAAAATTCTCAAATTTTGGGTATTGCCAGTGTGAACAATGTTGCCATAGGAATTATAAATTATTTTGGAATAAAAACTAAATTTTCCATTTTTCAAGTGCCAAAAGTGTTTTTTGTGTGAAGGAAGTGCTTGAAATAAGTTTGAAAATTAGGTCTTTTCATGTTTTTATCCAAAGTAGACAACATTGGATGCCCACTGACCAAGTTTCATGAATTTCAAAGTACTATAGTTGAAAATAATAATAATTTAGGCTCTAGTGTTGGTGGTGCATGCACTTGGACAACCAAAGTTGAAACTCCAAAAAATTTGGTATGAGTGTTCAACCTTCCTAGTCTGACCCCATTTTGAAAAAATAAATCAAATGAAATGAAAAGATCCTCAAAAATTGAAATCCTTTTGCATTGAGCCATCTTATGTGCACTAGTTTTTAGGAAAACCATAAACTTGTAATACCCCAAATTTGTAAAAAAAAACCTTCACAAAATGGCCTATCTAGTACTCCCTCCGTCCCAAAATAAGTGACTAACCTTCGTACTAACTTTTACTAAAGTTAGTACAAACTTGAGTCACTTGTTTTGGGATGGAGGGAGTATGAACTTGCATGGATTTCAGGGCAGATGCGCGTCGCCATGGCCACATCCAAGGCATAGTCCATGATAACAAGTCCAAATTTGGCACAAGTATGGGTGTTATAATTGTGAACAATGTTCCATGGGAATTATATTTTTTTGGGGAAAAATAACTTCCCCCTTTCTCAAGTGCCAAAAATGACTATTTTTGTAAAGGAAGTGTCTGGAATAAGTTTGAAAACAGGGCCTTCATTTTCCATCCAAAGTAGACCACATTGGATGCCCACTAACTAACTTTCATGATTTTTATAGTATTATTGCTATATTTCACTCTTTCACTGGATTGCTAGTGAATTATCAGAACTTGCTCAAATTTGAATTGCAAGTGTTATGTAGTTCGCTCCTAAAAATAAAAAAACATTGTAGGCTCTAATGTTAGTGGTGCATGCACTTGGGACAACCAAATTTAAAATTCCAAACCATTTGGTATGAATGGTCAACCTTCCTAGTTTGACCCCATTTTGAACAAAAAATCAAACAAAATAAAATATGCTCAAAAATTGAAATCATTTTGCATTGGGCCATCTTATCTGCACTAGTTTGTGGGAAAAATCATAAACTTGCAATATGACACGTCCATTTTGCATCATGTTTTTATGCTGATATTTATTGTATTATGGACTGTTATTTCACATTATGATACAATTCTTATGCATTTCTCTCTTATTTTGCAAGTCTCACATGAAGAGGGAGATTACCAACAGCTGGAATTCTGGACCAGAAAGGGCTACATCGGAGGCACTTTTTCTGAACAACTCCAAATGAGCTGAAAATTGATGGAGAATTATTTTTGAATATGTTCAAATTATTGGTCAAAGAAATACCAGAGGGGACCCACCAAGAAGCCATAAGGCTGGGGGCGCGCCCTACCCCCTGCCCCCCCCCGAGCTTGTGGTGCCCCTAGCAGGCCTCTGGGGCCCATCTTCTCCTATCTTTGTCTCAAAACCTATAATTGGTACCTATGGGTTGCGAGTAGATTGAACTAAAACCATGTTGAAGTCTTGTATGAAAAAATAAAACACCCTACTGATTTCCTAGTTCTTGGTTCTCCGCAAGATGACTTTTGTCCCATTATATTTGGTAGACCTTTCTTGAACCTTGTTAATGCTAAGATTGATTGCACTACAGAAATTGTCAGTGTTAACTTTGGTGATGTATCTCGTGAGTTTAATTTTTGTAAGTTCTGTAGACAACCTCATGATAAAGATTTGCCTAATAAGGATGAAATTATTTGTCTTGCTTCTATTGTCGTACCTCCTACTGATCCGTTAGAACAATATTTGCTAGACCATGAAAATGATATGCATATGAACAAAATAAATGAAATAGGTAATATGTTCTTTGATCAACCACCTATCCTTAAACACAATTTGCATGTTGAAAGTCTTGGAGGTCCTCCTCCTAAGGGTGATCCTATGTTCGAATTAAAGCAATTATCTGATATGTTGAAATATGCTTATCTTGATGAAAAGAGAATATATCTTGTTATTATTAGTGCTAACCTTTCAGAACATGAAGGAAAGAGATTACCAAAAACTCCGAGGAAGCATCGTGCCGCTATTGGATATACTCTTGATGATCTTAAGGGCATTAGTCCCACTTTATGTCAGCACAAGATTAATATGGAGCCTAATGCTAAACCAGTTGTCGATCATCAATGACGATTAAAGCCTGAGATGAAGGATGTGGTAAGAACCGAAAAATTAAACCTTCTGGAAGTAGGTATAATCTATCCCATAGCTGACAATAGATGGGTAAATCCTGTTGATTGTGTTCCTAAGGAGGCATTACCATTGTTCCTAATGATAAAAATGGAATCAATGAGAAGATATGGTGAGAAACACGATTGCAAAGGATCAATTCACAGATACCAGATGATATTATATCAAGGAAATAGTTATTATTACAAGAAGCTTCCATTATAGGATCTAGCTACATCATGCCCATGGGCATGAACACAAAGTTCAAGGTGGACTCCCACTTCTCTAATGCATAACCTTCCATTCACTTCTCTTTTCGATAATGACATTAGGGTTGAAAGTTTTACTTGGTGAAATACCCGATGAGTATGCCCCATGAAATCTTTCAGGTTCACACAGATTAGGGAAGGCATTGGTTCAACCCATCGGGACATCTTAGGAACATATTCCACAAACTTCAGGAGTAAACAACACAAGCTTGATAGTAGAGCATGGTTGGCAAAAGGAGAGGATACAATTTACCAAAGGCATTATGCATCAGGGAAAGACCTCACAAGGTGATTAAATATGAAGAGCTCTCTCGGATAATAATCCAACAAAGGATCTGGCAGACCACAAAGGATCTAGTGTGAGTAACTGAGAAGAAGAAAGAATGTAAAGGCATCGGACTATAGAAACGTCTGAATAATTCGATGCTTAATTACAACGAAATTATGATTTCCAGATCGGTGTACCAGAATTAGATGCTCTAACCAAATATGAGTAAGTTGAATATATTTAGATGGACAATCAATCAATGTTTGATTTGGCGAGAACTAGCTCATGTCCGGAGTGATGACTGAGCGAGAAGGGACAAATTCTAGTTTCGATTGATTATGCGAGCATTCACCAATATATCGAATCAAAGGCTTAAAATGATGATGACAAAGGGTGTCAACATAGACTACTAGACATATGGAATTAACCATAATGCAAGCAGGCAGGAATTTCAAGAGCAATAGGCTATAGACGATTTTCGGAAGATCGAATAGCATTAAGAAGAATTTTGTGAAACACAAGAACAACTGGGACGAACGGATGACCAGTAAGTGTGAGGAATTATTCGTTGTTGTATTCATGCAGAAAGGAGCTGCAAGGTGATAAGCTCAAATGATTTTCGGGACATCGGAAGTATTACATGGTATCTTGAAATAACAAGAGCAATTGGGAATGAAGGTATGGACGCCAAGTGTATGTAACTATCCATAGTATTTCATCGGTGGTTGGGAATTACAAAGGCGAGGAACAAGGGTCCCGGGGAAACATTGAAGCATATCTTCAAAGTCTTCTGGTGAAGCAGACGATCATCTGGAATGAAGGGGCTCTCCGGGAGGAAGTAGTTACGAGAACCTAGAGTTAGTGTTAGCAAAATCGTTTAACCCGAATAGAAGAGAGATCAGAATACCAGAGTACAGACGAGGAATAAAAGATCCTAATACCACCCACTAGCGACGTGGGCCTATAAGCTACATAGCCATATTAGTAAAACTCTTTTTCAAAAACTAGACTAAACTTCGGCCGAGGAGTTGGAAAGGGGAGTTCCTATAGGAAGTCAACTCTGATACCAACTTGTGACGTCCCTGACTCGACCGTACACTAATCATATACACAAATTGTCATGGTTTAACACGGCCACCTATGGGGCCATCGACCCCTTGTGGTTCAGCAAGGAGGAAGAGCATGTTACACAAAGAGCGGAGACCGTAGAGCAGCACGACAGTGATGACACAGGCAATTTTTACCCAGGTTCGGACCGTCGTGAGGCGTAAAACCCTACTCCTGCTTTGGTGGATTGGTGAAAGGATTGTGGTGGATAGGTGGCGCTCTAGCCCAGCAAGCTCACCTTGGGACAAGAGCAGCCACGCGCGTATGAGTGTACAAGGATCTGAATCCTTTCTAAGGTCGCCAGGACCCTCCTTTTATAGGTCAAGGGGTCACCACAATGGCAAATCAGTCATTACGTATTGATTAGATAACAAATAGTGCTATCATACCTAACTCTACAGACAGGACAAGGTGCATTAAATGCACCGCTTAGTGTCACATCATGGGTGTAGCCCAGCAAGCCTTGCCATGCCATTTAGCCACCTTCTCTCCTATCTGTGTGACACGCCTCTGGACAGGTGTCATTTAGGGGTGTTCTTCCTTAGAGATGGTTGCCACGTGTCAGATGACAACCACTTGATCAGCTGGGAGCTCAACACCGCACTGATAGGTGACTTGCGTCGCTGTGAGGTGGAGCGGTGGAGCCTAGGCAGGGTGATCCGCCCTCGCCAAGCTTGCGTGCACAGTAAGGGAGATTTTTCCTTAGTGATATCTTGCTTATTTGGCTTGTCTTGGTCTTCTTGATCCACCCTTTGATTTCTCAAAGAGCTATCTCTTTTGCTTGGCCTTGTCTTGGATACTTGTTGCTGCCGTGGAGGAGGCCTGCTGTCCATGCACAAGTCAGGGGAAACATACACCCATGTTTGTGTAACCCAATAGAAGCCCTTGGGCCTGAGCCATACGTGTCGCTGGGCAGTTGGGTTAGGCTCCAAACAGTGCACGGACACGTGGC
Source organism: Triticum aestivum (assembly GCF_018294505.1). Lineage (NCBI taxonomy): Eukaryota > Viridiplantae > Streptophyta > Magnoliopsida > Poales > Poaceae > Triticum > Triticum aestivum. The sequence continues at coordinate 334,850,905 of NC_057806.1, read as the reverse complement.
GAGGGAACGCTGCACATGCATCGGTTCATCATGATTACTAGCTGTGCAACGTCCACTCTGCATAATTATCGTAGGTCGTGGGGTCATGGGACTATAGCAGTTAATGTAAAATGGCAACTTCCTAAGAGGGAACGACAAAGTGTCGCGCTTCCCCCCATGTTCTTTTCCCTTAAAAAGAAGAAAAATGTGAAGGGGCATGGCTCATTCAATGTCTGTTTCACCCTCCATTATCTTATTCTTCAAGCCAGACTCCAGATCTGGCCTCCCGGTGAAGAATAGGAGGTGGTGGCGGCTCCGTATCGTGAAACGCGATAAATCTTCGTCCTTTATTTTTCTCTTTGAAAGTAGGTATTTATGGAGTTGAAATTAGGGTCAGGGGGGCCACAAGGGCCCCACAACCCACCAGGGCGAGCCTGGAGGGGGTGGCGCGCCCTGGTGTATCATGGCTAGCCAGCGCAACGCGCACCCTCTTCGGTGGTTCTTGGTTCTAGTATTTTTTATTTATTCTGAAATAAATCTCCAAAAAGTTTCGTCCAAATCTGAGAACTTTTATTTCTGCACAAAAACAACACCATGGTAGTTGTGCTGATAACAACGTTAGTCCGGGTTAGTTTCATTCAAATCATGCAAATTAGAGTCCAAAACAAGAGGAAAAGCGTTAGGAAAAGTAGATACGATGGAGATGTATCAGTATCCCATAATCTTTAAGAGTTTGGGTCATCCAAAGTAATTGAGCACAACATGATCTGGTGGCAATGTATTCTGCTTTGACGGTGTATAAGGATACCAAATTTTGTTTCTTGGAGGACCAAAAGGCAAGGGATCTACCAATAAACTGACATGTACCCGAAGTGGACTTTCTATCAACCTTGTCACCGGCATAGTCCCATTTGAAATAGCCAACAAGATCAAAAGATGACCTCTTGGGATACCAAATGCGAAAGTTTGGTGTATGAATTAAGTATCTCACTATCCTTTTTCACGACCTTAAGATGACATTCTTTAGGAGACGCTTGATATCATGCACACATGCACACATAATATTGGGACGGGAGGCACACATATATAATAATGAACCAATCATAGATCAGTAAACCTTTTGGCCAACCAGGTTGCCATAGTCAAGTCAAGTTGTCCACTAGTAGGCATGGGTGTTTTCATACCTTTGCTTTCTTGCATATTGAACTTATTGAAAAGACCATTGGTATACTTTGTTTGTGAGACAAAGGTACCTTCCTTAGTTTTATTGATTTGCAATCCAAGGGAAAATTTTGAGTTCACTCATCATAGACATCTCAAACTTATCCGACATTAACCTTCCAAACTTTTCACTAAAATGGGGGTTAGTAGAGCCGAATATGATATCATCCACATAAATTTGGCACACAAATAGTTCACCATTAATTCTTTTAGTAAAAAGAGTAGAATAAAATTTCCCAATTTCAAACCCCTTTTCAGTAAGAAACTTAGTCAAGCATTTATACCAAGCTCTAGGAGCTTGTTTAAGACCATAAAGAGCTTTGTGAAGTTTGTAAACATGATTAGGTTTCTTGGGATTAACAAAGCCGGGAGGTTGTTTAACATAAACTTCCTCCTCAATTTCACCATTTAGAAAAGCACTTTTAATGTCCATTTTGTATAGAGTGATATCATGCTGATTGGCATAAGCAAATAAAATGCGAATGGACTCAAGTCTAGCAATGGGGGCATATGTCTCACCATAGTCCATACCTTCAACTTGAGTGTATCCTTGAGCAATGAGACAGCCTTGTTGCGTACAACTTGTCCATCTTCATCTTGCTTATTTTAAAACACCCATTTGGTTCCAATGACATTATGATCATTGTTGGGCTTTTCAACCAATGTCCATACTTGATTCCTCTCAAAGTTGTGTAGCTCTTCATGCATAGCATTTATCCAATCCGAATCCTCAAGGGCTTCTTATACCTTCACGGGATCAACACTAGAAATGGATGAGTAGTGTTAACAGAAGTTAGCCAAACAAGTTTTAGAGCGAGTGATTCTCCCGGTTTGGATGTCATCGAAGATTTGTTCGACGGGATGATATCTTGAGACTCTTGCTCTAACTCGTGAGAGCTTTTCCTTGGGTTGAGCTGGAACATCCTCATCATCCTCCTCTTCTTCTTCATTGTTGGTGGCGTTGTCGTTCTCTTGTTGACATGGAGAAGGAGGTCGAGGTGGTTCATCTTGTTGTACTTCCTCATTTCCTTCATCTTGACGTGTTCCACATGTGGATTCCTCCAAGTCAACTTGTGGTTCACCTTGATCTGAAGTTGAGGCTTCCACTTGAATGGACGAGGTACTCACCTTCACCTCTGTTGGTCAAACTTTGCCAATAGACAAATCTTGAATTGCTTCCGAGGGATCTTTGTCTCCTACATCAATTGGCAATTGCTCTACTTGCGAGTCGTTAGATTCATCAAACTTCACATCTACTCTTTCTTCAACCTTTTGGGTGAAATTGTTGTAGACACGTAAGTGTGAGAGATTGATCCGTAACTGAGTAGGAAAGCTTCATGAGATTTAGATTTTGAACGACGATGCTTATCAAGAATGTAGCACTTTGAGCCAAATACTCAAAAGTATCCAACTTGGGGTTTGTTACCGGTGAGTAGCTCATATGTCGTTTTATCAAGAAGCTTGTGAAGATATAGTTGATTTGTAGCATGACAAGCTGTCTCAACCTCTTCCGCCCAAAAGTGTCTCGGCGTCTTATATTCATCAAGCATCATTCTCGCCATCTTGATTAGTGTCCAGTTCTTCCTCTCAACAACTCCATTTTGTTGAGGTGTGTATGTAGCCGAGAACTCATGTGAAATCCCTTCTTCATCAAGAAAGGTGTCCACATTAGCGTTCTTGAACTCTGTTTCGTTATCACTTCGAACCTTCTCGATCTTCACTTCAAATTTGTTTTGGACCTTCTTGGTGAAGTTCTTGAAGATCTTTTCGACTTGCGATTTGTCATCGAGAAAGAACACCCACAAGTATAGGGGATCAATCATAGTCCTTCGATAAGAAGAGTGTCGAATCCAACGAGGAGGAAAAGGAAATGATAAGCAGTTTTCAGCAAGGTATTCTCTACAAGCACTGAAATTGTAAGTAGCATGTAGTTTGATAGCAAGATAATGTGTAACGATCAAGTAACGGTAACGACAAATAATATGCAGCAAGGTAGCCCAATCCTTTTGTGGCAAAGGACAGCCCAAAACGGCCTTTTATGATAAGCAAAGCGTTCTTGAGGGTACACGGGAATTTCATCTAGTCACTTTCATCATGTTGGTTTGATTCGTGTTTGCTAATTCGATAATTTGATATGTGGGTGGACTGGTGCTTAGGTGATGTTCTTACTTGAACAAACCTCCTACTTATGACTAACCCCCTTGCAAGCTTCCGCTACTACGAGAAAAAGTATTAAGATAAAATCTAACCATAGCATTAAATTTTTGGATCCAATTCAGTCCCTTATGAAGTAGTGCATAAACTAGGGTTTAAGCTTCTGGCTCTCTCGCAACCCATCATCTAATAACGAATCCACAATGCATTCCCTTAGGCCCAAATATGATGAAGTGACATGTAGTCGACGTTCACATGACACCACTAAGGGAATCACAACATACATACCATCAAAATATCAAACACATATCAAGTTCACATGATTACTTGCATCAAGATTTTTCCCGTGACCTCAAGAACAAAAGTAACTAGTCAGAAATGATAATCATTCTCAACTACAGGATTATTCAACACTACTAGTCAACCACAAGCACCAATCTAAGGTTCCGGTACAAAGAACACAAGAAATGAACTAGGGTTTGAGGGAAGAAGGTGTTATTGAAGATGTTGATGGAGATTTCCCTCCCCAAGATGGTAGATTTGTGGGTGATGATGATGATGATGATGATTTCCCCCTCAGGGAGGGAAATTCCCCTGGCGGAATCACTCGGCCGGAGGGAAAAAGTGCTCCTGCCCAAGTTCCGCCTTGAGACTGCGGCGCTTCATCCCAAAAGTCCTCCCCATATTTTTTCTATGTCAAAATGACTTATATACCAGAAGAGGGGCACCGGAGGTGGGCTGAGGAGGGCACAACCCACCAGGGCGTGCCTGGGCTCCCTGGCATGCCCAGGTGGGTTGTGCCCACCTGGTGGGCCCCCTTTGGTAGTAATTCGCTCCAATATTTCTTATATATTCCATAAAAAATCTCCGTGAAGTTTCAGCTCATTTGGAGATGTGCAGAATAGGTGGCCTGGCGTAGCTTTTTCAGGTCTAGAATTCCAACTGCCGACATTCTCCCTCTTTGTGTGAACCTTGCATATTATGAGAGAAAAGACATTAGAATTGCTCCAAAAAGCATTATTATGCATAAAAACATCATAAATAATAGTAGAAAAATATAATGCAAAATGGATGTATCATCTCCCCCAAGCTTAGACCTCGCTTGTCCTCAAGCGAAAACCAAAATCGAAAAACATGTCAACATGCTTAGAGAGAGAGAGAGGTGTCGATAAAAACAAAATACAGACATAGAAGCATCATGTATATTATTATAACATCAACAAACTTTATCATAGAATTTTCATCACATAACTTTTATCATATACTTCTCATGAACAACAATTCATCACAACATCGAAGCATAAAGCATGAACTCTATTGAAAATCAACAAACTATGTTCTCAGTCAACTTTAATTTGCAACTACAATTCATCATCTTTTCACGAAGGGTCACGTATCGGAGCCTTTTGGCAAGTCCACATACTCAACCATCATATAGTCTTCTATGATTGCTAACACTCACCGCATACACATGAGCCAAAATTTTCAACCGCACACATAGAAAGATATGGGCTTATAGTTTTGCCTCCCAACGTATTCACCTCAAGGGTGATGTCAACAATAATAACTCATGCCCACCCATATCCAACTAGATATATGTGCCTAGATCTTTCCTCACCACATGGTGCTTGCCAAAAGAGAAAAAAATGAAAAGGAATAGAGAGGTACTTTGACTCTTGCATAAAAGTAAATACATAAGAGTAAAAGATAGGCCCTTCGCAGAGGGAAGCAGACACTACAAAAAAGACACATCCGTGACATTTTGAGCCGAACGAAAAAAAATTATGTCATACCTATGACACTTCTATGACGATAATTGTGACAAAACCCGGTATCATCATAGATGTGGTGGGGTTCTACTTCTATGACAAAAAAATCATGACAGAAAATGGGCTTTTCGTCCTGGGCGGGCCGGAGACGCAGTTGCATGACATTCTTTGGGCCGTCCATGACGGAAAAAACCGTGGTAGAAGCTAGGGCGAGGAAAATATCAGGGAGTCCCCGGTTACGGTGGGTGGTCGGGGGCCGAGCGATGCGCGTTTCTCTCGTACGTACGCGCGTGTGTGCGAGGCGTTGGGCTCTAACTAAACCCGAGTGATTGCACTGCAGGCTACGCGTTACTGAACCCGAGCGATCGATCGATGGCTGTTAACTGAACCCGATCGAGCGATTCCTTCGTTACTGCTGCTAACTGAAGCCGATCGATGCTGCCTCTGGATGAACAGTGAGTGTTGCGGGGGGCGGGGGGGGGGGGGTTGGATGAACAGTTCCCGGTGGGGGTGGATGAACAGGACCCCATGGTGTTGCCTCTGGATGAACAGTACCCCGATCGATCGAGCCGGTTGGGGCTGGATGAACATGACCCCGTGGAGGGCAGGATGAACAGGACCACCCCATGGAGGGCAGGATAAACAGTAGCCCGTGCAGGGGTGGTTCAACAGGAGCCCATGGAGAGGGCTGGTTGAACAGTAGCTGGTGGAGTAGTGCGCGGTGGAGGCTGGATGAACAGGAGCCCGTGGATGAATAGTCGCAGGTGGAGGCTGGAGGAGGTCGCCGGTGGATGAACAGTAGCCCATGGAGGCTAGAGGGGTCGATGGTGGAGATGAACAGGACCCCCGTTTCGACCGTAGCGCTCCAACACAAGTCCGTTTCCTCCGTTTTGCGGTACGCCACACCCCTCCCGATCAACAGGACCCCCGTTTCGACCGTAGGAGGTCCATTTCCTCCGTTTTGCGGTACGCCAGACCCCTCCCGATGAACAGGATCCCGTTTTGAACGTGGCCGGTCGAACACTAGGCCGTTTCCTCCGTTCTGCGGTACGCCATGCCTCGTTTCCATCGGTTGTTTCGTCCAAGCCCTCCCGATGAACATGATGACGCATTCCGTTCCGACCCAGCCGGTTGGCTTCCCATGAACACGACGACGATGTTTCTCCGTTCCGACCCAGCCATGTACACACGCCCTGGCCATACGTATGCACGAGTAGGCGTTCGAGACCCTGCCCGTATGTACGTACGTGGCCGTATTTTCTTTCTTGCACATTGGCCGTTGTACGTACGTGTACATGCTACGTGCGCGCCTCTACTACGACACGTGCGCGCCTCTACATCGACCAGTATATATGCACACGTTCGCGACCAAAATGACAATGCTACGTATGCTTCGACCAGGTGGGTCTCGACTGTCAGGCATTTCCTTGCGTGCGAAGATGTAGCTGGTGGGTCCCAGCAGTCAGGGGGGCAAATCGTTTTTTTTTTTGCCCGAACACACTTCCTTGTGTGCGAAGATGTAGTTGGTGGGTCCCAGCAGTCAGGGGGAACATTTTTTTCGCGAAATACGGTGGCCCATCCGGTGGGTCCTCGCTGTCAGGTGGAGGAATAATTATTTTGCGCGTAATAAGTAGGCACTTCCTTGTTGCGGTCGTGGACCCAGTTGTCAGCCTCTCCACGTACAGTCCACGTCCGATGGAAGCCGTTCGTTGACCACATTGACCACGTCACGCCGAGAGCACCAAGGCGGTGGAAGACGGCGAGGCCTATGAAGGGGAAGACGCGGAGCCAGGGAGGACGTGGCAGTGGATGCCCACATGGAGAGGAGTACGAGGGTTCACTGGTTCGGCTGCGGTGTGAGGCTGTCATCGCTACAGAATAACAGGGGGTGTGGGTGAGTCGAGGGATGGCCTGGCTAGCGGTGGGAGTAGTAGGGGGCGGTGAGGCCTCCGCGGCATCGCAGCCGGCCACGGGAGGCAGGAACACGAGGCACGACCGGCGCTGGTTTGGGCGGCTGGAGCAAGAAGACCAGAGGTTGAAGCACTACGGCCATTGTATGGACATCGTACGGTCAATAGAGCTAGAATTGTGCATATTGACTAAGTTGACAGAGCCCTCTGTCCCCGTGAACTTAGTAGGCCCAGAAGTCAGCCTCCCACTATACTGGGTCCCAGCTAGCAGTGGGAGTATTTTTTCTTTGTGCGTAATAAGGAGGCACTCCCTTGCGTGCGAAGATATAGCTAGTGGGTCCGAGCTGTCAGCGGCGGTAACTTTTTTTCGTGAAATACAGAGGCCCTTTCGATGGGTCCCAGATGTCAGGTGGATGAATCATTATTTTGTGCGTAATAAGGAGGCATTTCCTTGCGTGCGTCCATGGACCCAGCTGTCAGCCTCTCCATGCACAGTCCACTTCAGATGCATGTTGGTCGGTGACCACGTTGACTAGGCCGCGACGAGAGCACCGGGGCAGTGGACGACGGCGAGGCCTAGGAAGGGAACGACACGGAGCTAGGGAAGACTCGGCAGTTGTTTCCCACGCGGAGGGGAGTACGACTTTACGAGGGTTTACTGGTTCATCTGCCGTCACCGGAGAATAACAACAGGTGTGGGTGAGTAGAGGGATGGCTAGGCCAGCGATGGAAGTACGGTGGGGCGGTGAGGCCTACGCGGCAGCACAGCCGGCCGCGGGGAGGAGGGAGGAGGCAGTCCCACCGGCGCTTGTTTGAGCGGCTCGAGCAGGAAGAGCAGAGATTGAAGAAGCACGACGGCCGTTGGATGGACATCCAACAGTCACTGCTTGTGCGTCAACCTTTTTTTAGGAAAGCCTCAAACCTGTGGAAAACAGCATACATCCCATCTGCCATTATTTCTAATAATTTACAGCCCATTTGCTAATTCTTAAGGTCTTTTTTTGGAGCCCATATTCTTTTTGTTAGCATTACAGCCCATATTGTGTCCACGGTTAAAAAATTATACAAAATTTTTCATATTTCGGTGCGGTCCGAACTCTTTTTAATCCTGAAATTATGAGTCACGTTCAAACTGATTTCTGATTTTAAAAATAAATATATATCAATATAAAATCCAACAAATTGTCCACACATAAAAATCAATGCAATTTAAAATGTCAAATTGAAAAAAAGAAATTTGAAACTAATTGCCGGTTTGATGTGTTTTAAAAATGTACAGCCCATTTCTCATTACTGATAGGCCATTTTCTCGGCCAGCCGAATGAAGCTCTCCTCTTCTTGGAAGATTTGAAGCCCAACAGGCCTGACAAAGCGACTTACTTGGCAAATCACAACAAAACTGGGCTGTGGCCGTGGACCCAGCTGCGGCCGTGGACCCAACTGTCAGCCTCTCCATGTCCAGTACTCTTCCGATGGAAGTCGGTCGTTGACCACATTGACCATGCCGCGCCGAGAGCACCAAGGCGGTGGACAACAGCGAGGCCTAGGAAGGGGACGACGCAGAGCCGGGGAAGACGAGGCAGTGGATGCCCATGCAGAGAGGAATACGAGGGTTCACTGGTTCGGCTGCGGCGTGAGGCTGCCGTTGCCGCAGAATAACAGGGGGTGTGGGTGAGTAGAGGGATGCTCTGGCTGAAGGAAATATGCCCCAGAGGCAATAATAAAGTTATTATTTATTTCCTTATATCATGATAAAAGTTTATTATTCATGCTAGAATTGTATTAACCGGAAACATAATACATGTGTGAATACATAGACAAACAGAGTGTCACTAGTATGCCTCTACTTGACTAGCTCGTTAATCAAAGATGGTTATGTTTCCTAACCATGGACAAAGGGTTGTTATTTGATTAACGGGATCACATCATTAGTTGAATGATCTGATTGACATGACCCATTCCATTAGCTTAGCACCCGATCGTTTAGTATGTTGCTATTGCTTTCTTCATGACTTATACATGTTCCGATGACTATGAGATTATGCAACTCCCGTTTACCAGAGGAACACTTTGTGTGCTACCAAACGTCACAACGTAATTGGGTGATTATAAAGGAGCTCTACAGGTGTCTCCAAAGGTACATGTTGGGTTGGCGTATTTCGAGATTAGGATTTGTCACTCCGATTGTCGGGGAGGTATCTCTGGGCCCTCTCGGTAATGCACATCACTTAAGCCTTGCAAGAATTGCAACTAATGAGTTAGTTGCAGGATGATGTATTACAGAACGAGTAAAGAGACTTGCCGGTAACGAGATTGAACTAGGTATAGGATACCGACGATCGAATCTCGGGCAAGTAACATACCGATGACAAAGGGAACAACGTATGTTGTTATGCGGTCTGACCGATAAAAGATCTTCGTAGAATATGTAGGAGCCAATATGAGCATCCAGGTTCCGCTATTGGTTATTGACCAGAGACGTGTCTCGGTCATGTCTACATTGTTCTCGAACCCGTAGGGTCCGCACGCTTAAGGTTACGATGACAGTTATATTATGAGTTTATGCATTTTGATGTACTGAAGGTTGTTCGGAGTCCTAGATGTGATCACGGACATGACGAGGAGTCTCGAAATGGTCGAGACATAAAGATTGATATATTGGAAGCCTATGTTTGGATATCGGAAGTGTTCCGGGTGAAATCGGGATTTTACCGGAGTACCGGGAGGTTACCGGAACCCCCCGGGAGGTATATGGGCCTTAGTGGGCCTTAGTGGAAGAGAGGGAGGTGGCCAGAGATGGGCCGCGCCCCTCCCCCCCTTGGTCCGAATTGGACAAGGAGAGGGGGCCGGCCCCCCTTCCTCCTCTCTCTCCTCTTCCCCCCCCCCCCCGAATCCTATTCCAACTAGGAAAGGGGGAAGTCCTACTCCCAGAAGGAGTAGGACTCCTCCTGGCGCGCCACACCTTGGCCGGCCGGCCCCCCTCCCTTGAACCTTTATATACGGAGGCAGAGGCACCCCTAGAGACACAAGTTGATCCACGTGATCATATTCTTAGCCGTGTGCGGTGCCCCCTTCCACCATAGTCCTCGATAATATTGTAGCGGTGCTTAGGCGAAGCCCTGCGACGGTAGTACATCAAGATCGTCACCACGCTGTCGTGCTGACGGAACTCTTCCCCGACACTTTGCTGGATTGGAGTCCGGGGATCGTCATCGAGCTGAACGTGTGCTAGAACTCGGAGGTGCCGTAGTTTCGGTGCTTGATCGGTCGGGCCGTGGAGACGTATGACTACATCAACCAAACGCTTCTGTTGTTGATCTACAAGGGTACGTAGATCATACTCTCCCCTCTCGTTTGCTATGCATCACCATGATCTTGCGTGAGCGTAGGAAATTTTTTGAAATTACTACGAAACCCAACACTGGCCAGCGGTGGGAGTAGTAGGGGCCGATGAGGCCTCCGCGGCATCACAGCCGGCCACGCGAGGCAGGAGCACGCGACACGACCGGCGCTGCTTTGGGCGGCTAGAGCAAGAATACCAGAGGTTGAAGAAGCACTATGGCCGTTGGATGGACATCGTACAGTCACTGGAGCTAGAATCGTTCATATTGACTAAGTTGATAAAGCCCTCCGTCCCCGTCAACTTAGTAAGCCCACAAGTCAGCCACCCACTATGGTGGGTCCCGACTAGTAGGGGGTATTCATTTTTTTGTGCGTAATAAGGAGGCACTTCCTTGTGTGCGAATATATAGCTGGTGGGTCCGACCTGACAGCGGGGGGAACGTTTTTTTCACGAAATACAGAAGCCCTTCCCACATACACTCCACGTACAGTGAGTAATAAGGAGGAACTTTCCTTGCGTGCGACCATGGACCTCATGGGTCCCAACCGTCAGGCTCTCCACATACAGTCCTCTTCCGGTGACTCTCGTATGTTGTCCATGCCGCGCCGAGCGCACCGAGGCGGTGGACGACGGCGAGGCCCCAGACTGGAACGACCCGAAGATGGGGAAGACGCGGCAGTGGAGTCGCAGACGGAGAGGAGGGGGAAACTTGACTGGTTCGGGTGGGTGTGGGCCTACACTCGGCAGAGAATAACAGGAGGTGCGGAGTGGAGGGATGGCCTGGCCGTTGGCGGGGTAGGGTTTCACTGAGTAGAGCAAAACAACACCGTTGGACGCCGGAGGCTGGAGCAAGCGGTCCTGGCAGTGCTGGGGGAAGAAGATGAGAGATTGAAGAAGAATGCCGGCTGTTGGATGTAAATCCAACACCTTCTTAGGCTTCGACCTACTGGCCCACATGTCAGCCAGTCCATTTGTTTTTTAGTCCATTTGGTGGGCTGGGTGAAACGATGATGTAGCATCTATGCAGCCCGTTTATATATATGGTCGAATTTAAAGCTCATTTGCATTTTTCTCGAAATCCGCGGACTTGTTGGGCTGGGTGAAAATATCATGTTGGGCTAGATGGAGAAATGTTATAAAAACATAAACACATGATTGCACGTCTATTACTGCATTGGTCAGTCAAATCTTTGCAAGCTTATGTATGCAATCACTAGGAGTTAACTTGCCAAGTTATATATAAACAATTATAATTATTATTTTGTAAGAACTTTCAACTTACGAAATAAAATATCATTTAAATTTGATGAGTTAATAGTACGTGGGGTATTATTATTTTTTAGGCTAGACGTGGGACGGTTGAGTTGGTTCTAGGGAAAAGTACTGGGAGAAAACTCAGTTTACATCGAAAAAGAAAGTGGGAGAAAATTCAGATATAGGATTAATGAAAACGAAAAATAAAGGAAGTGGGAAGGTCTATAAAATGGTTGGACAAACGACAGCTTTAGCGGAAACTTATGTTGTTTCTAATATATATATATAATAGAATAAGATATAAATATAGGTTCAGTTTTGCATTCTTATAGAAAACAGGTTCAACTTTGCATTCTTATAGGAAAATAGAACTGAGTTGTGTGTCATCTTGAAAAAACAAACATAACTTGGGTTGCTGATGTTACAGACAAGCTAGGTTGGGAGGCCCAGAGGCCGCTTGATACCTGCTGGATTCAAAAATGTTGAAACATGTCGTGGGCTGCCCATGTTAAACAACAAAACCTAGGCCATGGACCTGGTGGGCCTGGGACTATCAGCCTCTCGACGAACAGTTGTCTCCCGATTCCTCTTGTTTTGCCGACCATGTTGGGAACGACAGACGGTGGCGCCGCGGCTAGAGCACCAAGGCGGAGGACGATGTCGCACACAAATATCTGGGCGACGGCGATCCGCTGGTCCCTGTCAGGAGACAAATGGATGGGCACAAGGTCTAGTCCCGCAACCTTGTGCTTTCTCATCCTGTAGGCACTGCTTGAACTCGGCGAGGCAGAGCTTCACCGAGTCCGGGTCATTGGTGTACATCACATTCAACTTGGTGCAGCCATATGATGTCTACTACACAACCTTCTTCTTGTAGACGTTGTTGGGCCTCCAAGTGCAGAGGTTTGTAGGACAGTAGCAAATTTCCCTCAAGTGGATGACCTAAGATTTATCAATCCGTAGGAGGCGTAGGATGAAGATGGTCTCTCTTAAACAACCTTGCAACCAAATAACAAAGAGTCTCTTGTGTCCCCAACACACCCAATACAATGGTAAATTGTAGTTCGGCGAAGAGATGGTGATACAAGTGGTATATGGATAGTAGATAATAGTTTTTGTAATCTGAAAATATAAAAACAGCAAGGTAGCAAGTGATAAAAGTGAGCATAAACGGTATTGCAATGATAGGAAACAAGGCCTAGGGTTCATACTTTCACTAGTGCAAGTCCTATCAACAATAATAGCATAATTGGATCATATAACCATCCCTCAACATGCAACAAAGAGTCACTCCAAAGTCACTAATAGCGGAGAACGAACATAACCCGCGATTTTATGGTCGAAGTAGGCTTTAAGGAGGAATTTGACGCGTATGTGTGTAATGATGAGTTAGAGGACTTCTTACAAGATAAGTGTCCTCAGTACTATCAATTGACTGATTCCTTTGTGTGGAGGTTTAAATATAACTGTACTCGTAATTCTCCTAGTGTCCTATTTGATATTTATGACACATCCTATACCATGGACTTACAGGATTTTACAACTGCTTGCAAACTTCCGCAGTGGGGTAATATTAATGATCCTCACAAATCTGAATTTAGAGATTTTCTTGCTAGTATTACTGTGGGAGAATCCAGGGACATAGCACAAGCTACCATAGGGAGCATTCATTTTCCTGCTATACATTATTTTTCTCTCTTCATTGGTAGAAACATTAATGGTAAAGATGAAGCATGTCATATGTGTGTCCCTGATCTTTGTGTCCTCAAGGTTATAAAGGTTATAACTTGGGGGCAATAGTTGCACGTAGGTTGCAGAATAATGGTAGAACTGGAGATTTATTTGGAGGAATTTACGCAACCCGTGTGGCTAATTATCTTGGTATAGCCCCACGAGAGGGGGATGTGATGATACCTCCTGCTTATTTAGATTATGACGCTATGGTCAATCATCATCTTCGTAGGAGGAATGAACAATTCCTCCATTATCGACTATTCTATGACAGACGCAACGTCGTCCATGTTACTCTTCCTGCTCCTCTCCTTTTTGATTATCAGGCAAAAGGAAGATATGTTGTTACCAGGGAGGAAGCAGCTGAACACGAGGGGAGAGCGGAGGCAGCTCGCCAATATGCCGCAGCTCAGGAGGCGGTTGCTGCTGCATCTCAGTACGACCCCAGCTACAACTATGAATATCAGCCAGGCAGTCTTTGGTATTAGACCAACTTAGGCCAAAAGCCTAAGCTTGGGGAGTACGTATTTCTCACCAACTTTATATTCATGTTCACACCCTAGTCGTCGGTGCTCATACTCTTTCATTGTATTATCCATGCTAGTTTCATTTTCCTTTTTTCTTTCTTCTTGTGTGTTTTATAAACCTTAAAAAACCAAAAAAAATAGTTAGTTTAATTTCCATGCTTGTAGTAGAAATTAAAATGAAAACCCAAAAAGATTTCTCGTTCTTCTTACTTGTTGGGAGCTTTCCCGTGTAAATAGTTTTCTTTTCTTTTCTTTTCTTTGGGGGTCGAGAGTAGAAGACCATATTGAAAATGTTTAGTGGCTCTCATATGCATGATTATTTATTTAATTTAGAGCCCATATTACCTTGTCTTTTCTCTTGAGTTGAATGCTTGCAGATTCCAGCTTAGTCCAATGCATGTGCACTATTATTATAATACACATCGTCCGGTCGTGCAAGTGAAAGGCAATAATGATGATATATGATGGACTGATTGAGATGAGAAAAGCTGGTATGAACTTGACCTCTCTTGTGTTTGTAAATATGATGAGTTCATCGTTTCTGATTCAGCTTATTATGAATTAAACATATTTGCAATGACATTTAGAGATTATAGTTGCTTGTGTCATGCTTGATTAGCTATGAGTTATAATGGTTTACCTTGCGTGCCAACATGCTATCAGAATGATTATGATGTGGTATGATGGGATGGTATCCTCCTTTGAATGAATTGAGTGACTCGACTTGGCACATGTTCACGCATGTAGTTGAAAAAAATCAACATAGCTTCATGATATTTATGTTCATGGTGGATTATATCCTACTCATGCTTGTACTCGGTGTAAATTAATTTTGATGCATGTTCATGACTGTTGTCACTCTCTCAGTTGGTCGCTTCCCAGTCTTTTGCTAGCCTTCACCTGTACTAAGCGGGAATACTGCTTGTGCATCCAAACTCGTTAAACCCCAAATTTGTTCCATATGAGTCCACCATACCTACCTATATGCGGTATTTACCTGCCGTTCCAAGTAAATTTGTATGTGCCAAACTCTAAACCTTCAAATGAAATTCTGTTTTGTATGCTCGAGCAGCTCATGTTTCAACTAGGGCTGCCTATATCTTCCATGCTAGGTGGGTTATTCTCAAGAGGAGTGGACTCCGCTCCTCATTAACGAGAAAGGGCCGGTAACCGAGATGCCCAGTCCCATGATCCAAAAAGATCAAAGCAAATCAAAATAATTAAACAAAACTCCCCTAGGGCTATTGTTAGTTGGAGGCACTCGTTGTTTCGAGCAAGCCATGGATTGATGCTTGTTGGTGGTTGGGGGAGTATAAAACTTTACCATTCTGTTTGGGAACGGCCTATAATGCATGTAGTATGGAAGATACAGCCATCTCATGGTTGTTGCGTTGACAGCAAAAGTATGCCGCTCAAAATGTTATTCAATCTCTATTTTAAAAATGAGCTCTGGCACCTCTACAAATCCCTGCTTCCCTCTGCGAAGGGCCTATCTATTTACTTTTATGTTGAGTCATCACCCTTCTTATTAAAAAGCACCCGCTGGAGAGCACACTGTCATTTGCATTCATTATTGTTGGTTTATATTGGGTATGACTTGACTGGATCTCTTTTACCATGAATTCTAATGTTTAGTCAGTCCTTGATCTTTAAAGGTGCTCTGCATTTATGTTTTGCGGTCTCAGAAAGGGCTAGCAAGATACCATTTTGTTATATCATGTTATGATTGTTTTGAGAAAGTGTTGTCGTCCGAATTTTATTAATATTGCTCGCTAGCTGATTATGCTATTGATATGAGTAATTGTGAGTATGGGTAGTTCATAATATTTGCCGAAACCTGAATGATGGCTTTGCATGTTTACAACAACAAGAGAAAACAGAGTTTGTAAAAGTTTTTCTTTATCACTTTCAGTTTATCAACTGAATTGCTTGAGGACAAGCAAAGGTTTAAGCTTGGGGGAGTTGATACGTCTCCAACATATCTACTTTTCCAAACACTTTTGCCCTTATTTTGGACTCTAACTTGCATGATTTGAATGAAACTAACCCGGACTGACGCTGTTTTCAGCAAAACTGCCATGATGTTGTTTTATGTGTAGAAAGCAAAAGTTCTCGGAATGTCCTGAAAATCCACGGAGGCACTTTTTGGAAAATATAAAAATACTGGCGTAAGAATCAAGACCAGGGGGCCCACACCCTGTCCACGAGGGTAGGGGTGCGCTCTCCCCCTGGGCACGCCCCCTGTCTCGTGGGACCCTTGAGGCTCCGCCGACATCAACTCCAACTCCATATATTCCGTCTTGCGGAGAAAAAAATCGCGTTTTACGATACGGAGCCGTTGATCTGGAGTCCGTTCGGGGCTCCGGAGAGGGGGATTCGTCGCCGTCGTCATCATCAACCATCCTCCATCACCAATTTCATGATGCTCACCGCCGTGCGTGAGTAATTCCATCATAGGCTTGCTGGACGGTGATGGGTTCCATGTAATCAAGTTAGTTTTGTTAGGGTTTGATCCCTAGTATCCACTATGTTCTGAGATTGATGTTGCTATGACTTTGCTATGCTTAATGCTTGTCACTAGGGCCTGAGTGCCATGATTTAAGATCTGAACCTATTATGTTTTCCTGAATATATGTGTGTTCTTGATCCTATCTTGCAAGTCTATAGTCACCTATTATGTGTTATGATCCGACAACCCCGAAGTGACAATAATCGGGATACTTCTCGGTGATGACCATAGTTTGAGGAGTTCATGTATTCACTATGTGAAAATGCTTTGTTCCAGTTTTCTATTAAAAGGAGGCCTTAATATCCCTTAGTTTCCGTTAGGACCCGCTGCCACGGGAGGGTAGGACAAAAGATGTCATGCAAGTTCTTTTCCATAAGCACGTATGACTATTTACGGAATACATGCCTACATTACATTGATGAATTGGAGCTAGTTCTATGTCACCCTATGTTATAGCTATTACATGAGGAATTGCATCCGACATAATTATCCATCACTGATCCATTGCCTACGAGCTTTTCACATATTGTTCTTCGCTTATTTATTTTTCCGTTGCTATTATTACAATCACTACAAAACCCAAAAACATTACTTTTGCTACCGTTACCTTTATTATCATACTACTTTGCTACTAAATATTTTGCTGCAGATACTAAGTTATCCAGGTGTGGTTGAATTGACAACTCAACTGCTAATACTCAAGAATATTCTTTGGCTCCCCTTATGTCGAATCAATAAATTTGGGTTGAATACTTTACCCTCGAAAGATGTTGTGATCCCCTACACTTGTGGGTTATCACAGTTCAGTGCCCCGACGCGTCCGCTGCCGTTGAACGAAAAAATGGATGCATAGGCCGAGCTCCATAGGTTGTCCAGGCTTGCTATGAGGTATGTCGTGGATCATCTTTGGCCGAAGGGACCAAGGCCGGACAGTTATTTTGGTTTAGTGCAACAATTCCTTGGTGTTGTGTCGCATATCGATGCTGTGAAGAGGTCAGCATGCATAGAGGGTGCGCGGATGTCTCTTGCCTGTGTTAAAACATATTGGGCAGGGATGGAGGCCACCGCTATTGCGACCCGGGGTCCGACGGGAGGCCAGGACCCGGCTGAGCACTATTTTGAAGAAGTCCTAGAAGGCGCCCGTTTAATAGAGGCTCAGTGCTCGAAGAGTACCATGTTCGAGTGAAATGTATCTGAATTGTAAAAAAATGCTATTTTGATTATAAAGGCTATGTTTATAATTTTGCCCGAAAGTATTATAATGCCTCCTGTGCGGCCGTTTATGTATGTATATAACCTGAAAGTTTGCAGTCGTCGGCTTCAGCCCCCACGCATATAATGCGGGGGTGTTTGAAAAAGCGCGTAATCACACATGATCCAACGTCTTGGTCCATTGAGGAGGTGATAGCGCGGCGAACCAGGCAATCGGACTATATAGCTTTAACACTTTCACTTAGCCATAGGAGTTTGACGGTGGGGCTACTATATAGCCCCTGGTACTTCCGCGTTCATCCAAATACGATGGCGTACGTACATGACCGGGAAACCGGTCCTTCGTTAATGCGGAGGAATCACGGAGATTCCGCTGAGTCATCGAGTGGTTAACCAGTCTCGCGCTATATCATGACAGTCAGTTTTCGGCTTTCTCTACTGAGGTGCTCATCCAGATTAACCAGGGCACAATTGCAGTAGTTCTCCTGGTGCCACCTTAGCCCATAGAGCGTAACGTAAGGTAGCAAAACACGGGAACCGGGCAAACCCAACTATTGACCAAAGACATGATTCGGAGCTGATGCATATAAGGCCAAACTCGCGACGCCGAACACTCCCTAAGGTATTCGGACTTTACAACATATACTGGGCTAAGTAACGCCCTCGATAATGAGCCCTGAGTTTCCAGGTACATGCATTAGTCTGGCGTGACGAAATGCCAATAACGCCAGTATCCCTCCCGGTTGTGTTAAGTGTCCGGTGGGTATGAAGCAACAAGAGACATTAAAAAGGTTTATGCAGGGTCTTAATCTAAAAAGAAACCTTTGAGCGGAGCCCTGCTGCACGTCTGCGCCTTTGTCTCCGTTGTGCCGTATCCTGGAAGGGCGTAGCACGATGATCATCTGTAAAAAAGGAAAAACCTAGGTGAAAGACTTCGTGCGAAAAGTTGGTTATTCTGAACGAACCATGAAAATGCAATATGTTATTGTATTAATAGGGTCAAGCCGAACTATGGGCTTTTTTACATGCGGGCAGCCCCTAGCACCACCTGTGGGGGTATATCCATCGACCCAAGCTCAGGTTTATCTGGGATGTTACAACTGGTGGTGCACCGGACTCGTCTAACCGTGTCCGTGGTCTTGACGATCGATCATTTATTCTGACTGAAGAGGTCGTTCAGTGTTCGGCTGCTAGAGCTGCCACATATTCTTCCGCACGTAAGGAACGCTCTATATTTCCGCTAATTGTGATGACACCGCGTGGACCGGGCATCTTAAGTTTAAGATAAGCATAGTGCGGCACTGCATTAAAACGAGTGAAGGTCGTTCTTCCCAGTAGTGCGTGATAGCCGCTTCGGAATGGAGCAATGTCGAAGATTAATTCTTCCCTTTTGAAGTTGTCGGGAGAACCAAATACAACCTCTAGTACTAGAGAGCCCGTGCAGCGGGCCTCTACGCCTGGTATTACTCCTTTAAAGGTAGTATTGCTTTGGCTGATTCTTGACGGGTCTATCCCCATTTTGCGGACAGTGTCCTGATATATCAGATTAAAACTGCTGCCGCCGTCCATAAGGACTCAGGTGAGATGGTATCCATCAATTATTGGGTCGAGCACCAAGGCAGCCAATCCTCCGTGCCGGATACTAGTCGGATGATCCCTGCGATCAGAAGTGATCGGGCAGGCCGACCAAGGATTGAACTTGGGGGTGACGGGCTCTACAGCGTATACGTCTCGGAGTGCGCGTTTGCGCCTTCTCTTTGGTATGTGAGTTGCGTAAATCATATTCACTGTTTTGACTTCTGGTGGGAATTTTTTCTGTCCCCCAGTGTTCGGCTGGCGAGGCTCATCCTCGTCTTCACTTGGCGTCTCCCTCTCTTTGTGTTCGGTGTTTAGCTTGTCGGCCTGCTTGAAAACCCAGCATTCTCTGTGGGTGTGATTTGAAGGTTTTTCGGGGGTGCCATGAATCTGACATAATCTGTTTAGAATCTTATTTAGGTTGGACGGTCCATCTCTGTTGCCTTTAAATGGCTTTTTCCGTTGACAGGGTCGAGAGCCCCTGAATCCGGCGTTGACCGCCGTGTTATCTGGGTTGTCTTCATTGTTTCGACGCTTGTTTTTATTGCGTCGCGGCTTCCCATTGCCATCCCTGACTTCAGATGTGCCTCGGTCGTTGGTGCCACTACGGGCCAACCAACTGTCCTCGCTCGCACAAAAGCGGGTCATCAAGCTTCTTAGG
This sequence comes from Triticum aestivum, assembly GCF_018294505.1. NCBI lineage: Eukaryota > Viridiplantae > Streptophyta > Magnoliopsida > Poales > Poaceae > Triticum > Triticum aestivum. Next base: position 334,831,060 of record NC_057806.1, on the reverse strand, counting down.
GCTGTCATTGTCCTTGGCGTTTCCTGGCCGAGGTGTCTGGCAAGCCATTCATCCAGGACACTGTGCTTGAAAGCCGCTAAGGCTTCAGCATCCGGGCAGTCGACGATTTGATTCTTCTTAGTGAGAAATCTGTTCTAAAGCTTCCGGGCTAACTCTCTGGGTTGTTGAATTATGTGACTTAAATCGTCTGCTCTGGAGGTCGGACATAGGTCCCTTGAAAATTGGCCCTAAAAGCATCCTCAAGTTCTTCCCAATTACTAATTGAGTTTTCGAGGAGGCTTTTCAACTAGTGCCGAGCTGGTCCTTTCAACTTGAGGGGCAAGTATTTTATGGCGTGGAGATCATCTCCGTGAGCCATGTGGATGTGAAGGATAAAGTCCTCAATCCAGACCCCAGGGTCTGTCATTCCGTCGTATGCCTCTATGTTCACGGGTTTGAATCCCTCTGGAAATTCATGATCCAGCACCTTATCGGTGAAGCACAGGGGGTGCGCGACACCCCTTATTTTGATGTGTCATGGCATGCTGTCGACGGTTGTTGTGTTCGTTGTTGATTCCCAGCTGGTATTCGATCAATATGATCGTTTTGGTGGCTGTGATCCTGCGTTGGAGCACGCTTCCTAGATCCATAGATGGACCTGGCCATACCAGCTTTTTTGTCCAGGAGCTCATGTAAATCGTGTGCTGACTTGTGTGCGGCATCATTAGCCGCCCTGTTGCGGCCACGGGGTAGTCGGTCCGGCTGATCGGTCGTTTTATTTTTCAGCTGGATGGGCTCTATAGCCTCGTCGTCGAACTCGGGCAGCAGCTTGAGCTTTGGATAGCTCTTTGTGTTGCGATCATCACCATATTTTTCTTCAGTGTCGAGCACTTTGTTCCATCTACGGTTGAGCGTATCCTGCGCGGCCTTAAGCCTTTGCTTCTGCTTCTTTAGGCTCCTCGTGGTGGCAATAAGCCTTCTATGGAGGTTCTCTTGTTCCAATTGTTTTTCCGGGATGATGAGTGCATCATCGTCCGGACTGTTCTCTTCTCCGGAGACAGGTTGATGAATTTTACCCTCGGGATCGGCGTCATCGGACGTCGGCTCCGGACTATGTTCACCGTCCCCTGGGTCATCCTGCTCCATCGCGGGGTCCATGGGGTCGTCATTTCCTTTGGAGTCGACTGGGGTATTATTCTTTCTTGCGTTGTTATCACTGTTTTAACTGTGGCGGGATTTAGAGCGGCGCCTACGTCGTTGCTTTGGTGGCTTCTCGAGGGGATTATCCCTCGTTGCATCCTTGACGTTATTTTCCTTGGGTGTATCCACCATGTATATATCGTATGATGAAGTGGCCGTCTAGTGCCCTTTAGGCGGCGGTTCCTGTTCTTCTCCTGCATCGTCGTCCATACCGTCGATGTCTTCGGAGTCGAAGTCAAGTGTCTCGGTTAAGTCGTCGAAAGTGGCTATCAAGTGGGTGGTGGGTGGGGAACGAATTTCTTCGTCGTCCGCTTCCCACTCAAGCTGGACATAGTTCGGCCGAGAGTCTACTGACAAAGAGAGAGACTTTAATGAATTTAACACGTCACTCAAAGGCGAGTGCTGAAAGATATCCGCGGAGGTAAACTCCATGATCGGTGCCCAATCAGATTCGATAGGCACGGACGCACGCGGTTCGGAGCCTGTGGCCGGAGATGAGTCCGGGGGTCCGATGACACTAGCCTCATAGGAGGGGGAGTCTGTGTTCGGCTCTATCATCGCTGAGTGTGCGGCCTCCGTGGCGGGGTCCATCCGCCCGTCCTCGGATGGCACGATCTGCTCCGGATTGAGGGTCGGGGCTGCCGCAGGCGTGATCTCCCAAACACTGCCTGATGGCAGATCTAAGTCATGCTTGTCGTGACTGTTCGGCGCACCTGACATGGGCTCGAACCCGTCGAAGATCAAGTCTCCGCGAATGTCGGCAGTATAGTTCAAGCTTCCAAACATGACCTGATGGCCAGGGACGTAGCTATCGATCTGCTCCAGATGGCCAAATGAGTTGGCACACTGTACGAAGCCGCTGAATACGAAGATATGTCCGGGGAGGAAACCCTCACCCAGGACCGCATCATTGATGATGATTGAAGGAGCCATCAAGCCTGATCGTGACGACATAGTGGAACTCTCAATGAAAGCACCAATGTCGGTGTCAAAACCGGCAGATCTCGGCTAGGGGATCTCGAACTGGGCGTCTAAGGCTAATGGTAACAGGAGGCAGGGAACACGATGTTTACCCAGGTTTGGGCCCTCTCGATGGAGGTAATACCCTACTTCCTGCTTGATTGATCTTGATGATATGAGTATTACAAGAGTTGATCTACCACGAGATAGTAGAGGCTAAACCCTATAAGCTAGCCTATGATTATGATTGTTGTTGTCCTACGAACTAAACCCTCCGGTTTATATAGACACCGGAGGGGGCTAGGGTTACACAGAGTCGGTTACAGAGAAGGAGATCTACATATCCGAATTGCCAAGCTTGCCTTCCACGCAAAGGAGAGTCCCACCCGGACACGGGACGAAGTCTTCAATCTTGCATCTTCATAGTCCAACAGTCCAGCCAAAGTATATAGTCCGGCTGTCCGAGGACCCCCTAATCCAGGACTCCCTCAAGCAGCGTCACCACACTTGTGACCCCGGGCGCCGTCGTGGGAAGAGTCATGCGCATCCTTCGTAGGACGAAGGAGGCCAGCATGCACGCTGAAGTGCTGGCGAAAATGGCGTACAGCCGCAAGGCCGTGATAGAGCTCCTTCTAACGTGGCTAGAAGTGAGAGCGCGTCATTGTCCATGCAGCTTTCGCCGCCGCCCACGCCAGCAGAAGCTTTGGCGCGCGCGCAGCTGCTCCTCGACTTTCCTATTGCTGCGACAAAGCTCGATGGGTGGAGAGCCACCATCCGGAGCCTCGTCGGCATCGCCAACAAAGATGAGCCACGACCAGCGGGGCCCTTAGGCCGACACTTCATCGAGCCACCGCATGCCAGTGGTGGGAGGGTCGAAGGTGATGCAGCCACGGTGCAGTCTCCTCCCCCACGCCAGTTATCGCGGGTGTCAGTTCGTCGTGATGGCGCTTGTGATAACATTTCCATAGCGTCATCCGACCCACGAACCCACCACGATCAGCGCCAAGTTCTTCGGGAGCGAGCCCTTGAAGACGCTCGAACAACCATCGAACGCCGGCGTGAAGCGCGCCACCAGTCAGATAGGCGGGCGGGGCCCACTATGGACCACCCGGCACCGGGAGGCTATGGTTGCCTAACCTACGAGGTGGGTTGCCCAGCCTTTACCCGTGAGCTGCGGCAGTTCCAGCGGCCCTCCCACCGCATGTTCAAGCCCGACATTGGCGAGAAGTACAATGGCAAGACTCACCCGTCAGAGTTCCTCAGCATCTACACCATCGCAATGCAAGCTGCTGGAGCTCGCGACGACAAGGTGCTTGCCAATTACTTCCCGTTGGCACTTAGGCCCAATGTCATGTCATGGTTGATGCACTTGCCGGCGGATTCCATTTCTTCTTGGTCGGATTTGTGTCATGAGTTCGTTGGCGCATTCACTGGGGGCCATCAAGCTCAAGGCCAAGCAAGCGATTTGCATATCATCCCCCAGAAGGAAGGTGAAAACCTGCGCAAGTACATACAAAGGTTCAGCCAGGTGACGTACAACATCCCAGACGTTCACCCGCCGCCGTGATCAGCGCATTCCATCAGAATGTGCGCAACCACAAGATGCGTGAAGAGCTGGCGATGAATGAGGTCAAGGATGTCGCCGAACTTTATGTTCTAGCCGATAGGTGCGCTCGAGCTAAAGAGGGGAGGAAGTACCCGGCGAGGACGCTGGTGCCGAAACTGACTCCATAGATGAAGACACCGCCGCCCCGATGAAGAAGGGCCGGTGCCGCAACAGAAAGCGCAAGGGCAAGGCCGTGCTTGCCGTCGAGGGATCTGACGACACCGGCGCTACCAAGAAGGCCAAGGCAAGCGACCCTGGCAAGGAAATTGCCAGGTACGCCGCTTGCCGGGCCTTGGCGGCTGCCGACAAGCCAGGAAGCTCCGATAAGCAGTACTGCAAGATCCACCGCACCAAGGGCCACGACCTCCAGAACTGCCGACAAGTTGAGCTGCTTGCTGATAAGCAAAAAGCTGAGTATGAGAGGCAGGACAAGGAGAAGGGTCGGGATGGTGCCGAAGGATCCGGCAAGAAGCGTGGCGGCCATGGAGGCCGCCGCGGAAAGGATAACCAGGAAGAGAGGCCCGCTCGGGGCCGTGACAAGAAGCAGGAAGACGATGATCATGACGAGGACGACGAGTCCGGCGAGCCTGAGTTTCAGAAAGCTACGGAGGCCATGTGCGTAGACGGTGGCGCCTTGTTGCACACCTTGCACCGCCAGCTCAAGCGGTGGGCGCGTGAGAATGCAGCGGTGGAGCCATCATTCGACGCTCAGAAGCCACCGAAGTGGTCTGACACGCCTATAATTTTTGACACTGAGGACCACCCTGGTCGCACAACTATGGTCGGGTGTCTGCCATTCTTGGTTTCGCCAATGATACGCAACCTCAAGGTGATGAATATGCTAGTTGACGGCGGGCCGGTCTGAACTTGATCTCGCATGTTGTGATCAAAAGGTTGCAGATTCCTGATGGAGACCTCGAAGAGACAGGCACGTTTCAAGGGGTCAACCCGGGAAGGAGTCAGCCGAGGGGTAAGGTCACGCTGTCCGTAACGTTTGGAGCCAAGTTGAGCTACAGGACGGAGAGGATTGTCTTCGATGTAGCCGAGATCCCCTTGCCCTACAACGGGATCCTCGGCCGCCCGGCACTAGCCAAGTTCATGGTGGCGTCACACTACGCCTATAACACGCTGAAGATGCCTGGGCCGATGACCATCATCACCGTCCCCTCCGACAAGAAGGATGTGTTGATCTGCGCTGACCAACTCTACTAGGAAGCAGTTGCCGGACTGCCACCAAGGCACTTGCTCCTGCCGCCGAAGCCCGGGGAGGGAAGAAGACCAGCAAGACCTCTCGCACCCACTCCGGCAAGCGCACCTCTTCGGAGTGCGGTGCTCCCATCGAGGACGTGCCAGAAAGCTCCATCGGCAAGAGCAAGAAATCTAGAGCTGCACCACTAGAGACCAAGAAGGTGTCCGTCAAGGAGGATGGCACGGGAGGGGATTTCACCATAAGCTCCACCCTTGATAGCAAATAGGAAGGCGCGCTCGTCACTTTCCTACGGGCGAATGTCGATGCGTTTGTGTGGCAAGCATCCTACATCCCCGGCGTTCCCAGGGAGGTGATTGAGCACCATCTTGTTGTCTGTCCTCATGCGCGACCCGTCAAGAAGAAGGTCAGGAAGCAAGCTTTGGAAAGGCAGGAGTTCATCACAGAGGAGATCAGGAAGCTAGAAGCGGCAGGCTTGGTGAGAGGAGTACTCCATCCGACGTGGTTGGCCAATCCAGTGATGGTGTGCAAGGAAAATGGGAACTGGAGGTTGTGTATTGATTACACAGATATCAATAAGGCCCGTCCAAAAGACCATTTCCCGTTGCCGCGCATTGACCAGATTGTTGACTCCACGGCCGGATATGACTTGTTATCATTCCTTGACGCCTACTCAGGATACCACCAGATTTTCATGACGATAGAAGATGAAGAGAAGAAAGCATTCATCAGCCGATGTGGTACGTATTGCTTTTTACGGATGCCTTTCGGGTTGAAGAGTGTTGGGTCAATGTTTGCAAGAGTAGTCCAAATTGGTTTTGGGCCCCAGCTACACAGAAATATGGAAGCTTATATGGATGACATAGTGGTCAAAACCAAGGACAAGGCAACACTTGTGCAAGATTTGGAAGAGACATTTGCAAATTTGTGCAAGATCAACCTCAAGCTGAACCCTGAGAAGTGTGTCTTCGGTGTTCCGTCTGGCAAACTTCTCGGGTTCTTTGTGTCGCAGCGTGGGACCGAGGCGAATCCAGACAAGATCAAGGCCATTGAGTAGATTGAGGCACCTAGGCGGATCAAGGATGTGCATTGGCTCACTGGCTGCGTTGCCGCCATGAGCAGATTCATTTCCAAGTCTGATGAACGTGCCCTTCCCTTTTTCAAAATCTTGAAAAAGGTGGGCCCAATGGAATGGACCCCAGAGGCCGAAGAAGCACTGCAGGACTTGAAGAAATACCTCTCCTTCACACTGATACTGGTTGCGCCTAAACCACAAGAGCCGCTGCTGCTGTATCTAGCGGCAACGAATCAAGTGGTCAGCACCGCGCTGGTAGCGCAGAGGAAGGTTGACGAAGGGGCAGTGGCAACGGCAGGACTGGCGGATGGTGAGCCAGGGCTCCCCCGGCAGGGCCTAGTACCGGCAAGGCGAGGCCCCCAGCAGGGTCTGACACTAGTGGGATAGGGCCTGTGCAACTAAATGAAGTGGTGTAGAAGAAGAAGATGATGCAGCACCTGGTTTACTTGGTCAGCTCCCTCTTGCAGGGGGGCTAGGTCAAGGTACTCCGATGTGCAGAAATTGCTCTTCGGCCTCCTAATGGCCTCGAGGAAGTTGCGTCATTACTTCCAAGCGCACGAGATCACCGTTGTCACCCGCCTCCCGTTGCAATGGATATTGCATAACCCGGACGCAACCGGGAGGATTGTGGAATGGGTCTTGGAGCTGTCGAGCTTTCGTTTGAAGTTTGAAAGTACTTCCATGATCCAGAGCGGAGTCTTGGCAGAGTTCATTGCAGAGTGGACCTCGACGCCCAACGAGGAGATCCAGGAGACCACTCTTCCCGGCAAGGAAACAAGTCGCAACTGGATTATGTACTTTCACGGGGCTTTCTCGCTGCAAGACGCCAGTGCGGGTGTGTTGCTCGTTGCACCCACCGGAGAGCACCTCAAGTATGTAATCCAGATGCACTTTCCCAGGGAGATGTCGACGAACAACACTGCTGAATACGAGGGGTTGCTTGCCGGTCTCAGGATCGCGGCAGACCTCGGGATCAAGAAGCTCATCATCAGGGGTGATTCACAGCTTGTCGTCGGGCAAGTCAACAAGGATTATCAAAGCCCATTGATGGAGGCCTATGTGGATGAGCTGAGGAAGCTGGAGGAGCGTTTTGACGATATACAAGCGGGGCATGTTCCCCGAGTGGAGAACGACATTGCCGACTACCTGTCAAAGCGTGCTGCCTTCAAACTACCTGTGGAACCAGGTACTTTTGTGCTTCGGTTAACTCAACCATCTGTTGAACCATCGAAAGAGCAGAACAAGTGGAGGAAATCAGGCCTCGGCAAGTACTTTCCCACTGAGCTCCCAGGAGCCGCTGGCAAAGATGTTGCTGTGGACACTAAGCCTGCCATGGGGCAACCGACTCCGACAAGGCGTCAAGCCCTGGCCATAGAGACAGTCGCTCCCATGGCAGTGGAAATGCCTTTAGTCCTTGTCGTCGAGCCCCAGGCTCTGGCATGGGCACAGCATACCGTTCGATTCCTCCAAACAGGGGAGCTTCCTGAGGAGAAGGAAGAAGCAGAGAAAGTAGCCCATCGGTCTGCCATGTATCAGTTCGTTGACAACGTTCTGTATAGAAAAAGACCAAACGGTGTGAAATTGAAGTGCATTCCTCAGGAGGAAGGACTGGAGCTGTTGGCAGAGATACATGGAGGCATATGTGGCTCACACATAGGGTCGAGGGCCATTGTCAACAAGGCTTTCCGGCAAGGTTTCTTCTGGCCCACTACCCTCTAGGATGCAACAGCACTAGTAACCAAGTGTGAAGCGTGTCAGTTCCATTCAAAGAAGCTTCATCAACCAACTCAAGCCCCTTCAAACAATCCCTCTCTCTTAGCCATTTTTTGTCTGGGGGCTCGACATACTGGGCCCTTTCCCCTGCGCCGTCGGGGGCTTTGAGTACTTGTACGTTGCGATCGACAAGTTCACAAAGTGGCCGGAGGTGGAAGCAGTGAGGAAGGTGACAGTGCAGTCAGACGTCAAATTCTTCAAGGGGCTAGTATGCCGTTTTGGTGTGCCAAACAGAGTCATCACCGACAACGGCACGTAGTTCACAAGCCGCACCTTCATGCAATACATCCAAGACCTCGGCAGCAGGGTCTGTTTCACTTCCATGGCACACCCACGGAGCAACGGCCAGGCGGAGACGGCAAATGTTGAATTACTGCGAGGCCTGAGAACAAAGACTTTTGACAGGCTGCACAAGAGTGGAAGGCGCTGGATTGATGAGTTGCCAACGGTTCTTTGGTCGATCAGAATGACGCCAAATCGGGCCACCGGCCAGACACCCTTTGCCCTGGTATACGGGGCAGAGGCAGTTCTCCCCATGGAACTCACATACAGGTCACCTCGAGTGCTTGCTTATGACGAGCTTGAGCAAGAGCTATTGCGGCAAGATGACGCAACGCTCCTCGAGGAAGATCATCTTCGGACGGCTGTGAGAGCAGCGTGCTACCAGCAAGCCATGCGCTGCTACCATAGCCGCAAGGTTCATGCCCGAAGCTTTGAGGAAGGCGACCTTATTCTTCGGCGCGTTCAATCGGCCAAGAATTCCAACAAGTTGACGGCAAAGTGGGAAGGCCCTTATCAGGTAATACGAGTCACCAGGCCCGGTGCAGTCCACCTGGAGACCGAAGATGCCATTCTAGTGAGCAACTCCTGGAACATCGAACATCTTCGCAAGTTTTACACATAAGGCGCGGTTGCCGGGCCCCCCGGCAGACCACCTTTTGTACAAGCCTTGCCGGCAAGGCTTGGAACCCTCTGTACAAAGCCAGGCGTAGACCCTGAGCATAATAAATGAAGCGCTGGCGCCCTAAGTTATAGCATGCATGGTAGGTTGAGTCTCTCCCTCGGTTAGGCTTGATAGTACTTATCGGCGACTAACCCCTAGCATAGAGGTCGGGTGTGCGTCTCTCTGTTCCTTTCCATCCTCTTTGGTTTGCAGGGTACATGGACATTTATGCTGAGCTATTTGGAAGAAAGAGAAAAAGCCGGCGCTCCGGTCAACCGCGGGGCTGCAGATACAAGGGTCAACCACGGCAAGCCAAGGTTGCCGGGGGGCTGCAGATTCTGATAAGTCCCTTATCCCCTGTTGTGCATTTCCATATGGAATTGGGACATATGAAACCTCGTTTTATTCCCAGGCCACTGTGCTCCCCTTTTCCCGTACCCAAGAACTATTCACTGGGTCGGAACTTGGTTGTAGTCGTGGTGACAAGGAAGCAAACGAAGGGCCTAACCCTACTTTGCCCCTGCCTCCGCCAAAAGCGTGAGAATGGTCAAATGAAGTAAGGAGACGGCAAGGCCTGTTGCCGGGCGACAATGTTTATCCTAAAATTAACAAGGATTCATTCCTTGGCATGGGCTTCGCTCACGCACAAAGAACCTGGCAAGCACCCTTTTTACTTTAATACATCCCATACAGGTACAGTTCATACGGAATGTAAACCTGAGCAAGGGGATTACAAGGTTTTAATTTAACCAAGGTCCGTAGGCTTACAAACTAAAAAGAGATAAGATGCCCGTGATCCCCGTTCTTGCTCCTTTCCTCCCAGGTGCGGCTGGTGAAGGCAAAAAGGGAGCGACGGGGAACGCGCTGATGGAGAGCTTGATGAGGAAGGCCCTCGGCAGGGCGCGTGGCCGAGGGAGGCGTGACACGGTTAGTCGGAGTCGGCGTTCCCCCACTCGACGCCCTCGTCGTCGATTTCGCTGTCCTCCTCGTCACTCCTGCTTGAGGAGGAGTCTTCGTCATCAGAGGAGCTCTCCACGCAACACTTTAGGCGAGTTCCGAAGTCCCCAAAGACCTTGATGGAGAGTAGGCCGTTCTCCATTAATTTAAAGTAGAGAATGAGCCCCTCCGTCAGGCAGTGCATACGAGCGAAGGTCTTCCGTCCGCGGCAAAGATACATGATGTGAGGGGCGGGAAAGTCGACGTCAACCCACATGTCGCCGTTCCCGCAGCCCCTCATATGCAATCTCAGAGTCTGCGGCGGGTCGAGCTTCATCTCCTGAGCGAATGGAGTAGGGAGACGAAGACGACGGCGCACTGGCCAGTGCAGCCTGATGAGGAACTCGCGGGGTTGGTCCTCGACGTGGCCCTCCATTGGGGGAGGGACCGCTGGCGGAGGCAAGGCCGGAGCACCACCCCGTCCTCCTCCTTCCCGAGCACCACAGCGACCTTGGCCTCGCCCCCTCCCCCTCCCTCTCGTGGCCAGCTCTGCCGTCACAAGCTCTTCGGAAGGAGGGACGCACTGTCGAGCAGAGACCCTCGACGCCACCGTTGAAGTGCCAGCACGCCCTCTCGTCATGGCTAAAGGAAGAAAGGAGCCAAGGTGGAAGGAGATGGATCATGAAAGATTAAGAGGAGCCATCCCCCTCCCCCTCCTTATAACAGGGTGGGGTCGGGGCTCAGCCGCCCCACTCAACCAATCCGGCCATCAGGGGCGCAGGGAATCAAGACCGACCCGCTCCTCCAATCAGTGGTGACCCGGTTTCCCGCCTCATCATTCAAGGCCCGTGCCCCCCCCCTCCCCGCGCGCCCACCACCTACCATCTCTGAGGCATGGGGGACAAGTGGCGAGCAAGCAGAAATCAAAGGGACAAGTGAGGCAACCGTTTTCCACCCCGTGATCGTGGGGCACGGGCGCCTTGAAGGCCACAACCTGAGTCCACTCAGTAAATGAGCCACGCCCCTGCAGTTTCCTCTTTTTATGGGGAAGGCGCGAGCCGCCTCTTTACCATGATGTGACGCATGAGGACTGGAACCGTCCCGCGCACGACCCTCCACGTCGCACATTCAACACAGGTCGTGGGGAAGCGCAGCGGACGAAGAAGTTACCGCAGTAAAAATCCTCCCCGCCTGCCCGCGCATCGTTCTGGGCCTAGCTCAACAATGGGTTGCGCTTATGTGTGGCCCAGGCCCGGGGGCTCCTGTCGGTGTACAAAAGTAAGGGCTCTCCTTTGTACCCCTTTACTTGTGCACAGGCAGTTAGAGCCACGCCCGTGGGCACACTTAGCAGGGCTGAGGAGGGGAGCCAAAGGCACAAGACAATCAAAGCAACGCCAAGACCAGAGACACAAGAAGCAAGAGGGCGAGGTAGGCTTCCCCGGCAAGAGCCTTGCCAGGGCAGCCTCCGCAGCCCCGGCAAGAGCCTTGCCGGGGCAACTTGCCCGAACGCCAGCGGAGCGCGCCACCCTTGAGCCCAAGGGTTCCAACGCCATCAACCACATTGGAACCAAGGTTCGGGGGGCACCTCCATGGTGGCATGCAGATCTTTGTGAAGATCATAAGCACACAAGATCAGATGAGGACCAGAAGACGACGATCCTCGGCAAGATCCTTGCCGAGGAAATCCACGAGACCTCCGGCAAAATCCTTGCCGGGGACGACCACGATGTCATGGCAAGACCCTTGCCGGGGCCCCGGCAAGACCCTTGCCGAGGACATCTGTGGGGCCGCGGCCAGGCCCACATCTGCCAATACTCCACCTCCGTTCCCATGCAGCTGCCAGCTCAGCCAGCTAGGCGAGCACCTGCGTGGTGACGTGCGGCCTCTAGACCGACTCAACAAGCACCTGCGTGGTGGCATGTAGATCTTCGTGAAGACCCTGCCACCACACCAGCTTAGCAGCCTGCCAGCTTACATGGCGTTGCACGCCTCGTTGGCCTGGACGCGTGTCGAAGCAAGGCAAAGCGGCGGCGGATGGCACGGGCTTCATTGCCATCCCCAATAAAGCAAGAGGACACCTAAGTAGCGCATTTAATGTGTTTTGTCATGTGGTGTCAGGCGATAAGCTTGTACACTGTATACACTTTCCACCTCCTGTGTGCCACTGTGGCGTCCCCTTTGAACTATAAAAGGAGGCCCGAGGCATAATGAGGGGGGATTCGGATCTTTTGGACGACGCACACGCCATAGCTATTTCAAGAACTCAGGAACACTCAAATATACACCAAAGCAGGACTAGGGTATTACGCATCCTCGCGACCCGAACCTGGGTAAACAATCTTTGTGCTGGCTCCTAGACCCGCCCTTTCCACAACCTCGCGCCCGCCCACCGTAGTAGGGATTCCAGTGATCCCATAGGCGTCGTTTTCCACCAACACCCTCTTCGACGCATACTATATGCTCCTACCGTAATACAACCCAAAAAGAATCCTCATCGATGGTGAAATTAATTAACCTCTCCCGTTGTAGGTCAAAGTGATGCACATGCATCAACGATGGCCTCGTGGGCCCACAGATGGAAGCGTCACACATGAGTGTCCTAGCTAGGATAACCACCGCCTGCATGCATGTGGCGCAAAGAGGTGTTGTGTGATGTTTGAATAGCCATTTTCACAATTTTGATGTGGCACGTGCCTCGGAAACCGAAAAGTCCCGACACTAAGTGAGGTGTACTTGTTCACGGATGCGTATCAACACTAGCACTAGAGGTGGCTATCAGAACCGTTAGTTTGCTTCAAGGTCCAAACTTTTCTATGGATAAGGTTCCTATTTGTTGATTTATGCATGATCACATTTACCAAAGAGGAAGCCATGTGGGGGTCCTTTATGCGACAGTGGACGAAAAGGGCAACCTAGCCCCTGCTGTGGCAGGAGTATTCATGGAATGGGGGCAGCTCCTTTCTAGCTTTGATTCTTGAGCATCGCCTATTCTCGGTAAGCCCATTGGGTAGGTTTTGTTGCTTTGCTAATGGTGAAAGGTTCCATTCATCCCTGGCTATTTTTAGTAAGTATAGCCATCATTTGGTTGCATGTCCAGCGAACGGTTCAGCACCTTTTAAACCGCTTCCACAAATAATTGCACATGTTCTTGCTGCCTCGGTTGGTGCCATGTTTTAAATTGCAAGCTTGCATCATCCATTCTTTATGTCTTCCAGACTATGCTTAGTCCATGCTAATTATACTGATGGAAGAGCCATCAAATGCATAACATTTCTTCCTGCGAATAGTGGCTTTGGGTGTGTTCTGATCCTCATTTTGTGGGTATCTGGTGTACTTGGTCAAATGCACATTTGGGCTCTTTGGCAGGGTAGGAGGGGTATCTATTAGTGCAATTTTGTGCATAGTCTATGTAAGTGAGAGTCTTGCTCGTATAAGAGTGGTCCTGGATTAAACACCGATCAGGGTGGCCGTGTAATTAATAAATTAGGAAAAATCACAATAGTTGTCTGGCTTAGGATGCATACGTGGCAAGGATTGAACACTGGCGTAGTACTAGGTTAGGACACATGATAAGGCTAGGTAGTGTAAGATAAAACTGTTGTCTGGCTTAGGAATTTCCCTCTAGAACATGCCAACGCTATGAACTAGGAGTATGACTGTAACTCTATATCTAGCTGATTTATATTCTCTTTCCCCGCAAAAATAGAGAGACAAAAGGAGAAAATAAAGAAAAAGAAAGGGCACAATGTGAGCCCTTTGCTATACTTCTTTTATGTGCGTGTTCATTGTGTAGTTTAATGTGAACGATCATGTGGCTGAATTCCCAACAATATCTAGAATTCCGGTGCGAAATATAAACGTGACCCTCAAATTAAAAAACATGGATATGGCATAGAGGCCCCTTCCGGGGACATTACGTGATGAGTGAAGCCATGTAAATTTTTTTGTTACTGGGGAAGGGGAGTGAAGCCTGCGTGCTCATTCCCTACCCCTAAAAGACCTTGATCTTTTTTATCTCTCTTTTGTAACCTCTCCCCTGCTAAGCCAATGAAATGCCAGCAATGTTGGATCTTTCAAAAAAATGTGGATATAAAAGGCATAATTTACTTTTGAGAAAATTTTAACATCTTCACTTCCCTCCCTAAGAGATAAATCTCAGTTCTCTAGTTCTCAACTGATCAAGGGTAAAGTGGTTATACAAATATAGAAATTATGACAAGGTGAGACACATTTGAGTTTTAATACTCTCTTTCGAATAGAGACTTCAATATGTACTATATTTTTGTTGAAATAACATATTGTCCCATATGCATCCTCTCCCGCGTCCTCCTCCTCGGCAGCTCGAGAGGCCCACCACCACTGCCCCGCTTCCCCCTCCATCGCCATCACGAGCGCCCTCTCTCTCTCTCTCTCTCTCTCTCTCTCTCTCTCTCTCTCTCTCTTCCCGCTCCCTTCCCCTGCTTCCCCTCACTTCGGTGATGCCCCTTCATGTTAGCCTCCACATGGATGCTCTGGCCTTCCTTTGGCACCCCCGCTTCAGATCTGGTGGCGGTCGGCCGCTCAGCGGTGTAGATATAGTGAGGTCGTGATTATAAGTATTGTTGGAGAGGATCCCTCTATGTAATCGAGTCCATGAGCTATATATATAGTAAAGATTAGTGTTGAGTCAAGGGCTTTACTATCTTGCTATGATCTTGAGGAATAAAAAGAGTAAAAAGAAATAAAAGAGACCATATTGATCGTATGGAGAGTAATGACTTCACATATAAAGAGTATGATGATTAAAGGTTGTTGAGGGTTGGCAAACATAGTTTTGGTCATCGTTGCAATTAATAGGTAGTAATAAAGAAAGAGAGGTTCTCACATATAAATATACTATCATGGACATCTTTTATGATTGTCAGCACTCATTAAAGTATGACATGCTAAAGAGTTGACGTTGGACAAGGAAGACAATGTAATGGGTTATGTTTTCTCACATCTTAGTTAAAGTATATTGTCATGGATCATCCAACATGTTGAGCTTGCCTTTCCCCCTCATGCTAGCCAATTCCTTGCACCAAGTAGAGATACTACTTGTGCTTCCAAATATCCTTAAACTCAGTTTTGCCATGAGAGTCCATCATATCTACCTATGGATTGAGTAAGATCCTTCAAGTAAGTTGTCATGTTGCATGCAATAAAAATTGCTCTCTAAATATGTATGACTTATTAGCGTGGAGAAAATAAGCTTTATACGATCTTGTGATATGGAAGAAATAAAAGCGATGGACTGCATAATAAAGGTTCATATCACAAGTGGCAATATAAAGTGACGTTCTTTTGCATTAAGATTTCGTGCATCCAACCATAAAAGCACATGACAACCTCTGCTTCCCTCTGCGAAGGGCCTATCTTTTACTTTTCGTCTTATGCAAGAGTCATGGTGATCGTCACCTTTCCTTTTTACATTTTATCCTTTGGCAAGCACCTCATGTTGGAAAGATCCTGATATATATATATATCCAATTGGATGTAAGTTAGCATGAACTATTATTGTTGACATTACCCTTGAGGTAAAAGGTTGGGAGATAATACTATAAGCCCCTATCTTTCTCTGTGTCCGATTAAAACCCCATAACCATAAGTATTGTGTGAGTGTTAGCAATTGTCAAAGACTAAATGATAGTTGAGTATGTGGACTTGCTGAAAATCTCTTGTATTGACTCTTTCCGATGTTATGATAAATTGTAATTGCTTCAATGACTGAGATCATAGTTTGTTAGTTCTCAATGAAGTTTCTGATTCATACTTGACATTGTGAATAGATTGTTACTTTAGCATAGGAAATCATATGACAAAATATATATATGTTGTTGTTATAAGAATGATCATGATGCCCTCATGTCCGCATTTTATGTTATCGACACCTCTATCTCTAAACATTTGGACATATTTTTCGATATCGGCTTCCGCTTGAGGACAAGCGAGGTCTAAGCTTGGGGGAGTTGATACGTCCATTTTGCAACATGCTTTTATATCGATATTTATTGCATCATGGGTTGTTATTACACGTTATGTCACAATACTTATGGCTATTCTCTCTTATTTTACAAGGTTTACATGAAGAGGAAGAATGCCGGCAACTAGGATTCTAGGCTGGAGAATGAGCAAATATTGGAGACCTATTCTGCACAGCTCCAAAAGTCATGAAACTTCACGGAAGTCATTTTGGGAATTAATAAAAAATATTGAGCGGAAGAAATACCTGAGGGGGGCCACCCACCACCCACGAGGGTGGGGGCGCGCCTACCCCCTGGGCTTGCCCCCCTGCCTCGTGGGGCACCTAGCAGGCCTCCGGTGCACATCTTCTGCTATATGAAGTCTTTTACCCTAGAAAAAATTATAAGCAAGCTTACGGGACGAAACTCCGCCGCCACGAGGCGGAACCTTGACAGAACCAATCTAGGGCTCCGGCGGAGCTGTTCTGCCGGGGAAACTTCCCTCCGGGAGGGGGAAATCATCACCATCGTCATCACCAACGATCCTCTCACCGGGAGGGGGTCAATCTCCATCAACATCTTCACCAGCACCATATCCTCTCAAACCCTAGTTCATCTCTTGTATCCAATCTTTGTACCAAAACCTGTGGGTTGCTAGTAGTGTTGATTACTCCTTGTAGTTGATGCTAGTTGGTTTATTTGGTGGAAGATCATTTGTTCAGATCCTTAATGCATATTAATACCCCTCTGATCATGAACATGAATATGCTTTGTGAGTAGTTATGTTTGTTCCCGAGGACATGGGAGAAGTCTTGCTATTCGTAGTCATGTGAATTTGGTATTCGTTCGATATTTTGATGAGATGCATGTTGTCTCTCCTCTAGTGGTGTTATGTGAACGTCGACTACATGACACTTCACCATTATTTGGGCCTAGAGGAAGGCATTGGGAAGTAATAAGTAGACGATGGGTTGCTAGAGTGACAGAAGGTTAAACCCTAGTTTATGCGTTGCTTCGTAAGGGGTTGATTTGGATCCACTTGTTTCATGCTATGGTTAGGTTTACCATAATACTTCTTTTATAGTTGTGTATGCTTGCAATAGGGGTTAATCATAAGTGGGATGTTTGTCCAAGAAAGGGCAGTACCCAAGCACCGGTCCACCCATATATCAAATTATCAAAGTAACGAACGTGAATCATATGAGCGTGATGAAAACTAGCTTGACGATAATTCCCATGTGTCCTCGGGAGCGCTTTTCTCTATATAAGAACTTGTCCAGGCTTGTCATTTGCTACAGAAAGGATTGGGCCACCTTGCTGCACCTTATTTACTTTCATTGCTTGTTACTCGTTACAAATACCTTATCACAAAACTATATGTTGCCGATAATTTCAGTGCTTGCAGAGAATACCTTACTGAAAATCGCTTTTCATTTCCTTCTACTCCTCGTTGGGTTTGACACTCTTACTTATCAAAAGGACTACGATAGATTCCCTACACTTGTGGGTCATCAAACCACCCTTGAGGTTCACTCTTGAGGGGTTGCACGACAGAGTCGTATCGGAAGTGGTTAAGGAGGAATCACCCTCAATGACCATAACTGATGAACTAACCTACAAGGTTAACATTAGAAGTGCTGATGAGGTATCACCCTCGGCACTCGATAGTAACCCAGTAGTGTCGAGCAACTAAGGGGAAAGTGATGTGCAGTGCCGGGGCCTGGTCTTTGATCATGTTGCTCCAGTCATCGATGATGAAGCAAGGGCAATAAGGACAAGGTGGGGGGGGGCACTGATGGATCACTAACCAACCTATACTAAGCAGTTTAGGATAAGCAGGTAAGGTACAATAGCAGGTTATGCATCAGAATATGAGCAAACAATTACAGTAGCAAAATCTAATGCAAGCATGAGAGAATGGAAAGGGCGATATCACGATGATCAAAGAGGGGCTTGCCTTGAAGCTCTGCTGCAAAGGAACGGTCGTCGGTGACGTAGTCGATCATAGGGGAAGCATCGGTCTCGGGGTCTACCGAGAGAAAAGGGGGGAGAAACAATAAATATAAAGAAAACAAAACATCACAAAGCATAACATGGTAATACGCGGTGTTAGGGGTGAACTAACGTAGTGCTAGACGTTGCAGACGGAGAGGGAAAACATTCGGATGGGTTTTTCCGGCGTTTGATATTTTCCGGACAGATGAAAAGAGAGGGGACGGTTCCATGTTCAGCATGCTAGGGGCATGTGACAGATGAACGGACCGCGTATCCGGATTCGTTGGATTTTTCTGAGCAACTTTCATATATAAAGTTTTTCGATCCGAGCTACGGTTTATTCTATATGAATTATCAAAGTTTAAAGCAATATTTTGAAATTCCTAGAATTAAATTAAATTCGAAATAAAAATAGAACACTTTTGTCACCTAGAACTACTCTAGCCAAAGTCTATTACATGTGGGGCCAGAGGGGTGCTGACTCAGCAGTCAACAGTCAAAGTGTTGACTGTTGATTAGTTAAAACTGGGCAGTGGGGCCCTGGTGTAAGTGATTGTTAACTTAAAAGTTTAATTAAATTAGGTTAATTAGGACGTGGGGCCACCAGTCAATACCTATTAGTGGGGCGGTTAGCCCCTACTAAATGGGCCGAACCCAGGCGGCCGTGAGCCAGCAGACGGTTTAGGCGCTCGTGCGCGTGCGTGCGTGCGTGCTTGTCGGTGATGGCAGAACGACGGAGGGCAGTGCGGGAGTGAGACGAGCGTCGGCCGTAGTCGCTCGGTGCGGCGCAGGCGGGTAGACGGGAGCGGAGGCGGGAACGATGGCGGCGGTAGAAGCTACAACGGGGCGAGGCGGACAGGGGCAGCAGCAGGCGGAGCTTCGAACGGGGCGGGCGAAGCGGCCGAGGGCGGCGCATGGGCGCGCGACCGGGGGAGTCGGGGCGTGGCCCAGGCTCAGCAGGGGATCCCGGCGAGTGCGTGCAGATGTGAATCACTGGCGCGGCCGTGACGAGTGTGTGACGACGCTGTGTGCGTACGGGCCAGGGGAAGAAACCGCAGGGTAGAGGGAGGGCCGGCGGCAGCGCAAGCAGCAAGAACTGCTGCGGCGGTAGGTAGCAGCACACACGACTAGCAGAAAAGCAGAGCAGTGGTCAATCAGCAGTGCAGCGGGAGGAGCAGCAGTGAAAATGCAGTAGGAGCGGTGGCTCAAGCACGCACCTAAGCGTACGCGTACGCGGGAGCTCGGACGAGTTCGGAGACGGCGGCTACGGCAACAAATCGAGGCCGGAAAATAAGAAGGGGGGTTTGGGGGAGGAGCTCACAGTGAACTCGGTTGCGAGGTCGGGGAGGCCGGGGACGGCTCGGAGCAGCGGCAATGGTGATGCGAGATGCGACGACCGAGACGGACGAAGACGATGCAGGCGTCATGGAGGGGGCATCCCGGCTTGAGCTGGTTCCCAGAACGGACGAATCCGGCCGCGACTGACCTCCTGGACGTGCCCCTGCACACCGGAGAGGTCGGCGGCGGCGTCAACGATGGCGCGGTAGCGGTCGCCACTCGGGCTCACAAGCTTGAATCAAGCCAGAGAGGAGGGGGTGCGAAGGGGATCGAGGGGGCACTGAGCGAGATGTGGATTAGGGTTTTGATCTAGTGCACGCCGGGGTTGCTCTTATCCTCCCACGGGCTGTGGGATGGCCGACACGGCGACCATGGTGGGCGGATGGGCGCCACTCCCTAGTCTCTGCCTCTCCCCTATGAGGTAGGAGAAAAGGCCGGCCAGGTGGGCTAGGCCTTGGTACAGTGTAAGTACTGTGCTTAAGTGAACAGGAGGTTTCTTTCCATTTTTCTCATTTCCTGTTTTCCTCTTTTATTTAATAACAGAGATAGAAAATGATTATTTAGGGTAACCAAAAGAGCCAAGAAAAATGTGGGACTTAGCCTATTAAATAGTTCGCATTTTTAGGCAGTGCCACAAAAATTTTGGAGGCCAGAGGAATCCATTTGCATTTTTCACAAATAAAATAGCACTTTAAAATGCTGAAATTGCATGGTAATAATTGCCACAATCCATCTTAGCTCTTAGGTGATATTGTTTTCCTTAACAATTAAATGTTATGAAATTTTGGCTAAATGATGAACTATTTTGCAGCAACTTTGGTGCAACTCCATATTTCACTTGCAAATTGAATTTCATTTCAAAGTGGAATTTCAAATGATATTTGAATCGAAGTTGATCTAGCACTGTTTAGCAAAACGACCAGCTTTAATCAAAGTGGGGTATTGTAGCATGACACTGGGGGTGTTACAATGCTGAAACCAGCACATTCAAGCTATCATTTTTACATGTTGTTTACCATGGCTATGTTTGGTTGATGTTAAGCCTGCAGTACTTATCACGCCTTTCCATGTAATTATGCAGGACAACAATGTGAGTTGCTAGCATTTTCCACCGAGGTTAGTTTCGTCCATAGGCTTATACTGCCTCCGTTCCATAATGTAGTGCATATAGATCCACAGCTGGACACTTTTTAGCTTCTAATATTGACTTGTTGCTTGTAGGCACATATGTACTAGGCAAAGATCCACACCTTGACCCTTTTTGCGTATGGAGCAATGAGATATTCATGAACCAGCATCAAGTGAGGAAAAATGATAAAAACTATTACCAAAAATATAAGAACGATGGTAATTAAATTATTTGTCTATGCTGTATCCAACACAACAGTGAGCTGTAGGATGGTAACTATGAACTCTGTAGCCTTCTCTTTTTACTGACCATAATGAGTCGTTAGACAATAATGACTGAATCTTTTTTCCTTTGAAGTGGTTCTCAAATCAGTTTACTCAAGATTACCTCACAAATTACATGATTGGAGGACATGCAATGAAGGTTAAAGTATTTCATCGAGACTACAATGAGCATCAAGAAGTCCAGATGAAAACAATGAAGGATGGGCGGGCGGCCATCACAAGGGGTTGGCCTAGAGTCGTGCACGCATTAGGCATGGACGAGGGAACAATATGGGCATTCCGCTTCACCTTCTCTATGTTGGGGAACGTAGCAGAAATTCAAAATTTTCCTACGTATCACCAAGATCAATCTATGGAGAGACCAGCAACGAATAGAAAGGAGAGTGCATCTACATACCCTTGTAGATCGCTAAGCGGAAGCGTTCAAGTGAACGGGGTTGATGGAGTCGTACTCGTCGTGATTCAGATCACCGATGATCCTAGTGCCGAACGGACGGCACCTCCGCGTTCAACACACGTACAGCCCGGTGACGTCTCCCACGCCTTGATCCAGCAAGGTGAGAGGGAGAGGTTGAGGAAGACTCCATCCAACAGCAGCACAACGGCGTGGTGGTGGTGGAGGAGCGTGGCAATCCTGCAGGGCTTCGCCGAGCACCTACGGGAGAGGAGATGTGTCACGGGAGAGAGAGGGAGGCAACCAAAGGCCTTAGGTCTGATTGCTCCTCCTTTTCCCCACTATATATAGGGCCAAGGGAGAGGGGGAGGGCGCAGCCTTGCCCCCTCCTCCAAGGGAGGGGTGCGGCTAAGGATGGGGAGGAGTCCATCCTCCCCAAGGCACCTCGGAGGTGCCTTCCCCTTTTAGGACTCTCCCCTTTTCTCTTCTCTTGGCGCATGGGCCTCTTGGGGCTGGTGCCCTTGGCCCATGTAGGCCAAGGCGCACCCCCTACAGCCCATGTGGCCCCCCGGGGCAGGTGGCCCCACCCGGTGGGCCCCCGGGACCCTTCCGGTGGTCCCGGTACAATACCGATGACCCCGAAACTTGTCCCGATGGCCGAAACAGGACTTCCTATATATAAATCTTTACCTCCGGACCATTCCGGAACTCCTCGTGACATCCGGGATCTCATCCGGGACACCGAACAACATTCGGTAACCACATACAAGCTTCCTTTATAACCCTAGCGTCATCGAACCTTAAGTGTGTAGACCCTACGGGTTCGGGAGACATGCAGACATGACCGAGACGTTCTCCGGTCAATAACCAACAGCGGGATCTGGATACCCATGATGGCTCCCACATGTTCCACGATGATCTCATCGGATGAAACACGATGTCAAGGACTTAATCAATCCCGTATTCAATTCCCTTTGTCTAGCGGTATTTTACTTGCCCGAGATTCGATCGTCGGTATCCAATACCTTGTTCAATCTCGTTATCGGCAAGTCACTTTACTCGTTCCGTAACACATCATCCCGTGATCAAATCCTTGGTCACATTGCGCATATGATGATGTCCTACCGAGTGGGCCCAGAGATACCTCTCCGTTTTCACGGAGTGACAAATCCCAGTCTCGATCCGCATAAAACAATAGATACTTTCGGAGATACCTGTAATGCACCTTTATAGTCACCCAGTTACGTTGTGACGTTTGATACACCCAAAGCACTCCTACGGTATCCAGGAGTTACACGCTCTCATGGTCGAAGGAAGAGATACTTGACATTGGCAAAGCTCTAGCAAATGAACTACACGATCTTTTGTGCTAGTCTTAGGATTGGGTCTTGTCCATCACATCATTCTCCTAATGATGTGATCCCGTCATCAACGACATCCAATGTCCATAGCCAGGAAACCATGACTATCTGTTGATCACAACGAGCTAGTCAACTAGAGGCTCACTAGGGACATATTGTGGTCTATGTATTCACACGTGTATTACGATTTCCGGATAATACAGTTATAGCATGAATAAAAGACAATTATCATGAACAAGGAAATATAATAATAATACTTTTATTATTGCCTCTAGGGCATATTTCCAACACTCTACCAACCAGAATGTCTTCTACCTCTCTGTTTATATTCTATAATAAAACAGTGGTTCATCATTCTTTACTTGTCGCTTCTATAGTCTTCAGTATATGTAACTGTGCATCGAATTATGCATTCGTCTTGTCTTGTATTTGCAATAAACATAGTTCGATATGAATTGAGTGATTGCCTAGTTTCATATTGGAAATTTGTTTCAACCTCAAATTCTGTGAATTTTAAATGCAAGGATTAAATTAGGGATAAATTATGTTCCGCAGTCCATTACATTGCACACGGTTTGCGAAAGAAAAACGTCTATGATAAACGTTGAGATAAAACAGGTTTCACAGGTTAGTGCGTGTGAGATGAACTCTACTGCACACGCGATTAGGCAAGAAAAAACGTGTGAGATTAACAACAGTGCACATAGTTCCTTCTTAATAAATGTTTGCGAAAGTCACCTTATCACACACGCTATGCAATTATGAATTGTTTATGATGTCATGTGCATCGTAAACATTTATGGATAGAGAAACGTGTGGGATATATTCAAGCTTCACATAGAGTTTTATAGGGACAATGGTATGTGGTCTTACATCGAATCGCATACGGTCTAGGAAAGATAAATATGTGTGATAGTCTCCTTAATGTACACGTTTTCCAATGTGAACTTTTTGTGATGGGGCGCGCATCGTAAACGTTGCACCACAAAATACCGAGTGTGATGGTAATGCGAGCACAAACGAGTAGCAAGGATGGAGCGGTTGGGAAAGATGCGGGCATCACATACGATTAGTTCTGCGAACGTACGCTTGCGTGCTCCCTATCGCAGGTGGTTTCTAAATCATGTGGCAAGGACTGCGCTATCGCACATACAAGCAAGGTGACGGTTTAAAACCGTTTGTATAGTAGATCGCTGTACCAGTGGTCCACCCTCGACTCACATCTCGAATCATAGTTTTGCGTAGTTGTTTCAGTTGCAAAGTTGCAAGTACACCCTCGAATCGCAACTAGGCTTGTAATTTGTTTCATCCCAGCGGCATGTGTTTTGCTTCGATCTCGGTTGTAGATCCACCCTTGACTCCCAACTGAGTCTGTAGTTTGTTTTATCCTAGTAACAAGTCGACTCTTGACTCGAAACTCTCATAGTTCATTGTTGTCCTTGTTGCAAGTCCATCATCCATTTTTAACTGGGCTTATAGTTTTTAGAGTTGCAAATCCACCTTCAGCTCACAACTTGAGCTTGAGTTTTGTTTTTCGTCCCGGTTCCAAGTCCATGCTTAGCTCACAAGTGGGTCCACAGTTTGTTTCATCCCACTTGCAATTCGATACTTGACTCACAACTAGGCTCCTAGTTTCGTAGTTGTCTCAGTTGAAAGTCCACCCTCGCGACTCACAACTCGTATCGTAGTTTGTGTAGTTGTCCTAGTAGAAAGTTGTGACGCTCTCGATTCAATCGTACACTAATCATACACGCAAATGTGTACGATTAAGATCAAGGACTCACGGGAAGATATCACAACACAACTCTAGACACAAATTAAAATAATACAAACTTTGTATTACAAGCCAGGGGCCTCGAAGGCTCGAATACATAAGCTCAAATACACAAGAGTCAGCGGAAGCAACAATATCTGAGTACAAACATGAGTTAAACAGTATTGTCTTAAGAAGGCTAGCACAAAAGCAACAATGATCGAAAAGGCAAGGCCTCCTGCCTGGGAGCCTCCTAACTACTCCTAGTCATTGGCGGTCTTCACGTAGTAGTAGGCATCCTCCAGGTAGTAGTAGACATCAGTGGCATCGTCTGGCTCCTGGGCTCCGTCATCTGGTCGCAACAATCGGGTATGGGGGAAAAGAAGTAGCAAAGCAACCGTGAGTACTCATCCAAAGTACTCGCAAGACTTACATTAGATCTAAACTAAGTATGCATCTGTATCAAAGGAATGGGTTGTATCTGTGGACTAAACTGCAGAATGCCAGAAGGGAAGGGGAAAGCCTAGCCTATCGAAGACTAGCATCTTCTGGAAACCACCGTCGTGCAGCAACAGGAGGGAGTAGAGTAACATAAAGTAAAGTAGCAGTAGAGTTATCAACCTCGGCCAGAGATCCTTTCTCGACTCCCTGCGAGAAAGCAATCCTAGAGCCATACTATCCATTTCTCATCACAATCCAATTCTCATCACCATGTCTCACCTCAAGTATCCAGTTCTAGTTGTATCGATCAGGATACAACTCCAAGTGTCCGTTACCGTAGGACAGGCTATCGATAGATGTTTTCTTCCCTGCAGGGATGCACCAACTTACCCACCACGCTCGATTAACTCCGGCCGGACACACTTTCCTGAGTCATGCCCGGCCTCGGCCAAACAATACGCCGCAATCCGACCTAGGCTTAATAAAGAGGCCAACACGCCGGACTAAACCTATGCCCCCAGGGGTCATGGGCCATCTCCCCGAAAACTCCTGCACGTTGCGAACGCGGCCGGTGAGCAGACCTAGCTACCTCCTTCAACAAGGTAGGTGCTTTCCAGTCCAACCCAGCGCGCGCCGCTCAGTTGCTGACGTCATTTAAGCTTCGGCTGATGTATACGACGCAGAACGCCCATACTATGCCCACGTGATGGTTAGTGCTATCAGGCCAGAGGCCCCTCAGATCAAATATCCAAATCGTAGTGGATTAGGAACGCGCGGTAACGAGCAAAGACTCACGATCGATGTGACCCCGTCGCCCCGTCTCGAGTACTTGCGGCAAGGGCTAAGAATGCCCGGCCACGCCTCGTAAGTATCTCGCGGGCACCTTCCAGGTCAACCCGACTCCACATCACTCGCAATTAAGCTCGCGCAGGTACCACTCAGGGTCAACCCGTCTTTAGTCACATGGTTCAGTGCAAAGTCATAGTAACCATAGTAACTGTGGGTCTAACACCAAGGGGAAAACCCAAGGAATCACCCCCGGTGAATTCCACTCGATGTGGTCATCAAGGTGAACGTAAGAGGATCCACCCTCGAGGTTCGCGTTTGATGGGTTGCATGACAGAGCCGTAACGGAAGTGGTTAAGGAGGAAATCACCCTCGATGGCCTCGACCGTAAAGCTACACTACGGAGATCTCATCAGGAGTGATGTAAGAGGTTCCACCCTCGACACTCGATGGTAACTCTGCAGAGTCGTACAACTAAGGGGGGGTGATGTGCGGTGTCGGGGCCTGGGTGTTGATCACGTTGATCGAGTCATCGAACATAAAGCGAGGCAACTGGGACAAGGTGGGGGTCACTGATGGATCACTAACCATCCTATACTAAGCAGTTTAGGATAAGTAGGTAAGCTATGAAAGCAGGTAACAACAACAGGCTATGCATCAGAGTAGGATCATACAGAAAACAGTAGCAGTTCTAATGCAAGCATGAGAGGGAAAGAAATGGGCGATATAGGAATGCTCAAGGGGGGGTTTGCTTGCCTGGTTGCTCTGGCAAGGAGGGGTCGTCGTCGACGTAGTCGATCACAGGGGGAGCATCGGTCTCGGGGTCTACGGAGAGAAGAGGGGGAAGAAACAATAAATATAAAGCAAACAAAGCATCACAAAGCATAACATGGCAACACGCAGCGTAGGAGTGTTCTAAAGTAGTGCTGCACGAAACAGGTGAAGGGGGAATTCAACCGGGAAGGTATTCCCGGTTCCGGACTTGTGTCAAACAGACGACCGGAGGGGGAAAGTTCTATGTTCAGGTAGTCAGAGGCATCTGACAGGAAAAAGAGATAACGTATTCGGATTTGTTGGATTTTTCTGAGCAACTTTCATGTAGAAGACATTTTCATCCAGGTTACGGTTTATTTTCTATGAATTTTCAAAAATTTAAAGTTTTTATGAAATTCCTGGATTTATTACTAATTCGAAATTAAAAGAAAAAAAAGGCTATGGGTACTCAAAAGTGTACCCAGCCAGAGGTACAGAGAAGCTGACATGTGGGGCCAGGGCCCAGTTGACTTAGTCAACAGCCAAGTCAGCATTGACTAGTCAAAGTGAATAGTGGCCTACTTGTCATGGACTTGTCTATTCTAAATCTAGTTTAGCATTTTAATATAAACAGTTGGTCCCGCATGCCATCTACTATTAGACTAATTAACTACTACAGTACTAACTAAACTAACTAGCACGGCCGGCCACACACACACCACACCACACGCACTCACGCACACACACAGAACACTCACACGCAGAACACACAATGCTTGGGTTAAAAGAAGATAGCATTTTGTGATTTTTGTAGGATTTAAACCATGTATCAAGTGGATTTGGTCCCATGGAAATATTTGAGCCTCGTCAAGTGTACTATCTACTCATATTATTTTTACATATATTAAAAACTGTTTAACCACTGATTAGGGGCTGTTTAGGGGCTTAGTCAACATAGAAAACCAAAAGCTAACTAGTAGCAGCTACAGTAGATAGTAGTAGTACAATAGAGCAGCGTTGGACAGTGGCATGGCTCGGGCGCTGCAGGCGTGCGTAGGCGGGGCAGCCGCAACGGCAGGCGAGGGGGAGCAGCACCGAGCGCGGCAGTGCGGGCACGCGGTGCGCGAGCGCGGGGCGGCTGCGGCAGTGGCTCCGCGGTGGGCGACGGCAAGCGGCAGTGGCAGCATCAGGCCACAGCAGCAGTACGCAGAGTAGCAGCGGCAGTACAAGCAAGCGGCGGAGGCGCAAGCAGCAGTGGCAAGCGGCAACAGCAGCAGGGCGCGGTCGTGGCGGCAGGGCCGGGCACATGCGCGTGAGGGCGCGGGCAGGGTGCATTCGAACGGCCGGATGACGTCGTGTCAAATGGCGGTGGTGCGAGATGCTGCGGTGGCTGGAACTGAGCGCTACGGGGCTCGACAGAGCGCGAGGGAGGGGTGCAACGGGCCCGCACGGACGTGATGAGCACGATCCCGAGCTCATCTGAGCTCGACGCAGAGCAACAGCGCGGCTTCGAGCACGCCGGCGGAAGCAGAGGCACGGTAACGGCGGCGAACTAGCTAGGGACGAATGCGGCCGCGGGAAGAAGGAATGGAGGGAGAGAGGAGCTCACCGAGCGGCCAAGAAAGGCCCTCGACAGCTTTGTAGCAGCAGGGGATGACGAAGACGGCGGCGGTCACCGGCGACGCAGAAGACGGAGACGAGCTCGATCCGCTCGATGCCGAGCCCGTCGTCTCCGGTGGCTCGGCTCAGGCGACGCAGCGGAGGGCGGCGAAGCTCCGTGACATCTCGCCAGGGCTCGGGGTCGTCGGAGAGCGTGGAATCGACGGCGGTGAGCGGCGGAGGCTATCGGGAGTGGGCGGATCTAGCAAGGGGAAAAGGGGGAATGCACTTAGGACGCTAGGGTTCGTCAAAGGGGGTTCGGGGAGGACTTGTAGGTCGAGTAGGACGCCAGGAGGGGTCGGATGGCCGCCACGCAAGTGGCCACGGCCGGCGGATGGCCGCCACGGCCATCCCAACCCCCTGTAGCGAGAAGAGGAGGGCGTGTGGGGCTAGCTGGGCCGATTTTTGCTAAATGGGCCACGGTGCCAGTAGATTAGGTCATCTACTTCCTCTCTCTTTTCTCCTTTCTTTACATTTCTACCACTGATTTCTACTTGCTATAGTAAATGAATTTACTTCAGCTTGAAATTTGGCACAAAATTCAAGCACAATATTTTGGAGCGAAACATAAAGTTTTGAGTTATTTGGAAACTCATAAATATTTGTTTATTTTGAAAAGGTTACGTTTATTGTAGTTAGACCATTATATAATTTTCCAGGGGCACTTTAGGAATCCAGAAAAGGTTGCTTCCAACATGACAAATATCCAGAGATTATCCAGACAATATTCTCACGGTTTATGTGATTAGTCCTACAAAGAGCAGTTTGGGTCACACGTAGGGCATTTGGCCTTACATTCATCCCGTGTCAAAAAACATGGATGGCCTGGTAGGGTCGGGCAGCAGGTGCAGGTCTCCGTGTGCAAGCTTGGGTCCGGACAAATATTCGTGATACAAAATTGCAATTTGAATTTGCTCTTATCTAATGTTGCCGAGTTTTTTTGGAGGGTTGCCGAGTTGACCACATTAGCTCTAGCATTTACATTTATATGACCCCTCGTGCTTCCATCTTCAAGACGACCTAATTGCATAAAATATATTATACTTTTGTATTGAAGGGATGATAACACGAGCAAGAGTATACGATGAATTTGTTCACAAAAAAAAGTATACATTGAATTTGACATGGTCATGCGAGATATGTGCACTTACACTCCGACCACCTTGCCAGGCATCCAACAATGGACAAGATGACCATCACATACGCCAAACAGCCCACCCTCATATTGAGTGTTGAGCTCGAGGCTGTTGGCGTACTATATTGTGACGAGGGTTGCAAATGAGTCGAGCTCGAGCGAGTTGAAGTTGGCTCAGCTCAACTCATATGAAAAGTCGAGTGAGCTCAAGTTGAGTAAAGCTCATGATCGAGCTGTAGAACATGACTCGTGCTCAGCTTGTAACGATCTCGAGTCGATCTCGAGCTAGTTTCGAGCTAAATGAGATGGTAAAAAAAATATAAATCTATGTATAAAAAACAAAAAAATTAAGGTGAACATTGCTGGAAACCTTTGCCAAAAATATAAAATATTTAGCACATAGTCGACCACGTGGCATAATTAGGCCTAAATCTCTGCACTTAATTAAGTTTTCATGTTCGTTGGTAAATAAAATGAAGAAAAATCATGAACAACATATATGGTAATAAATTATCTTATTTCCATTTAATATATGGCATGATCATTTAACATAATGATATTCTATGGAGCTAAAATCGAGCGAGCCAACATTGGCTCAAGATCGGCTCATTTCTCGGTCGAGCTATATAAAGTGTTCGAACTCATCTTGTTCCTTTTCGAGTCGATCTCGAGTCGAGTCAAAAAACGAACCAATCTCGAGCGGCTCATGATCCTCGAGCTTTTCTTGCAGCCCTAATTGTGACAATAGGATAATAAAGTCAGTAATATGAGAACCTATGATTGTTTGGTGTTGTACGTAATATATATAACAACAGACATGGCAACAGACATGTGAATGATATGATCCGGATTGTAGGCTTTCATTTCTTTTCGTTTCCTTTCAAATACACGTATCACCTTCTTATCTTATTGAATGATAGAGAAACTGAGGGTTTTTTTTGAGCATCAGTACAGACACAAGCGCTCATATACACGCGCATACACTCATCCCTATGAACGCACACACGCACACCCTACCCCTATGAGCACCTCCGAGAGACTGAGCCGGCATATCATCTTGAGATTTACGAAGTCACCGTAGGCGCCTCGTTGTCGACGGGAACGTCTCCTCCCACTGAAAGCGTATCGCCGGAAATCCTGAAATAAATCCAGGAATAATGCGAGCACCAGGATTTGAACCCTGGTGGGTTGGGAATACCACTGTCCACCTAACCAACTCAACCACAAGTTGATTCGCAAGAAAATCAGGGTCTTGCTCCTTGCATCGCACGTCTTTTTTCTTTTGGGCCTGTTTTTGTTTCTCATGTTGACCCATTATTGCTGCCAGGGAGGAAGGCGGTGCTTTGTTGTTTTTTACCTGTGCGCTTTATTTTTGAGATGTCCTGTCAGATAACAACTTGTTTCGTGTGTTTATGAGTGTATCCCTTTTGGTTCACTAGCATATGTGTCTGTGTGCTGTAATGGGAAAAATTAATCTGCAAAGGAGTTGTCAAGAGGATGGTCGCGGCGACATTCGTCCACCTATGATGTTGTGCACAGCAAGAGTCGGTGTGGTGGCAGAGGGGGAGCGCAAGGGCAACGATGATGCTAGGGTTGGAGTGGGGAGAGGTCGACCTCAACAAACCATGCTTCCTCACGATGCGTCCCTCCCCTCCACGTCGAAGCTTCCTTTCCAAGATATTGCTCTTGTCTTTTCACCGCCAATTTCCTATTGTCCGAAGCACCTTTCAAAAACAGGTGCCCGTAGGGCCTTGTACAATGCAATGTGCTTAGGGAAGGTGCTTAGAAAAATAAACCAGACTTTTTTTAAGCATCAATACTTATTTGTACAGGTTAGACACTTAATTAGGCGTCTCACTTGTAGAAGTAGGCACCGGTACTTCAGAAAAGTCTGATTTATTTTTCTAAGCTCCTCACTAAGTACGTAATATTGTACACGGCCTAAGCCACCTTCTGTTAAAGAGAAAAAGAAAAATGTCCAAAGAATAAATAGTTAATCAACCATACTTTGGAACAATGTTCATCATGTTTTTTAGCATAGAACAGACACATGCGCTCATACATACGCGCATATACTCACCTCTATGAACTCGCACACACACACACCCTACCTCTATGAGTACCGTCGAGAGACTGGACATGCATATCATCCTGAGATTTAAACGGGAACGTCTACTCCTACTGAAAGCGCATCACCGGAACTATTGAAATAAATCTAGGAATAATGCGAGCACCAGGATAGATTTGAATTTTGGTGGGCTGGGGATATCACTGTCCCTCTAACCATCCAAACACAGATTGGTTCAATGTTCATCATGTTTGGTACCTCGGAAAGATCCTCACCATGTTTGTAATTGCCAATACACCTAAAAATATGTTCACTACCACTAAAAAGAATCCTTAGCGTTCCCCGGGTTCTGGTCAATCACAACTTCACAACAAAAACTTCAAGAAATTGTATTCAAGAGGTCAAAGTGAACTAAAACTGTTGATATATCAAACAAATGGAGTGATATTTCTTCATAGTTTTTTCTCAACAAAAATAGACATACCTCCTCTCAACCCCTTGTGTACTAAAAGGCATCACCGCCCTTGCTTACACATGGGCCATGGAGCCAAATTTCAACGTCAATGTCATTGCCTAAAAACTCACCTGCTAGTTGGAATAGATGACCCTACTTACCCTGAAAGCAGCTGAAAAGTAAATTCATTTCAAAAATAAAATGAACAATAATTTTGTGAAAACAAAAGAATTATAGCATTGCAGCCAGGGAATAGTGCTACATGCTGACAATTTAAAACTTTAAAGCATATCTGAGATATAAAACTTACAAAACCAGATAGTAAAATTAACCGACAGAAAATTGCGCTGATATTTTAAAATATACGTACAAAAAGAGTTCACGAATAGCACATTGGAAATTACGATCATAGTACAGGAACAATGTCAATTGAATGTTAAATAATCATAAGTATGACCACTCTATATTGAATATGGCACCGATTTTATACTGGATGGACACCACAAAATCACAGCAAACCTTATAGATGAACCATTTAATAAAAATAGTGTACTGAAAGGTATGTAATAAAGTCCTCAAAAAACAAAGGCATGTACGGAAGCTTTTGTTTTAGCGGAAGGCCCGCCATTCGCGACCCCCTCCTCTCGCGACCCCCGCGTCACCTCCCCCGACGGCGGCGGGGGAACCCTAGCCGCGTCGCCGCGGTCCCCTCCCCACCTCATCCCCCCTCCTCGCTGCCACCTGAGGTAGCCGCTGGGCAAGCCCGGGACGCCAAGGATGATGGCGGCGGGGCCTTGGTTGCCCTGCTTCTGCGTGGGTACCCCAGATCTGGAGTGGCGGCTCCATTGCCAAGGCACGGCCGGCTAGCAGCCGTGCGGGCGGTGGATCTGGTGTCCTGGCCTTGCGGGCGGTGGGATCCGGTGGTCGTTGGCGGCTGGTGGTGGCTTCTGCGGCGGCCGATGCGCGCGATCTGGCACCTCCCCTCCTCCCATATTCGACATGCGAGCTAGCCTGGTCGGACCACGCTTTCTCTTGATCGCCGTTTCTGTACAGGAGGCGTTGCTGGTGGCGGGTGTAAGTGCATCTAGTGCCACCCCTAGTTGGTTTTGGAGTATTGACGACAAACCTAGTTGAGGGACTAATGTGTTTGTGAGAATTGCAGGATAACACAGGTAGAAGTCCCTCATTGATTCGGTTTTCCTACCAGAGATGACCCCTAAAAATGTATGAAGACATTGAAGTCAAAGGTGGTATATGAAGATATTCACATTGAAGACTATGACAAGAGAAGACACCACATGAAGCCTATGGAGCTCGAAGACTTAGATCTTTCATAGTTCTCTTTATTTTGTGTTGAGTCATAGAAACCACCGTACTGTTAAGTGGGGTCCAAGAGAACCAGTCAGAATGACTGAAGTGATGCCTAACCAAAACATATGTCTTCGAGTGAAGACTATGAGAGCGAATCTTGTCCAGAGTCGGACAAGTCAGCTTTGCTTGTAGCCCAAGTAAAGTTGCCATGTGAGTTTGAAATCTGACCGTTGGAACATGTGTCAGTTCCTTAGTGACCCAGGGTCATTTCAAACAAATCAGGTCGGGTTGCCAAGTGGCTATAAATAGCCCACCCCCTACAACCATAAACGGTTGGCTGCTCAGATTCAGAGTACGGCTTTTGTCGTTTGAGAGCAACCCACCTTGAAGCCTTTGAGAGAGAATTCCTTGCGAGGATAAAGCCCTAACCACCCAGAGCCAAAGAGAATTAGGCATCACTTAAGTCTTCTTGTCTGTGTGATCTGAAGACTTATTACACTTGAGGACTGTGCATCCTCCAGCCGGTTAGGTGTCGCGTTCTGAGCATCCAAGAGACATTGTGGATTGCCGGTGAACGAAGTCTGTGAAGGTTTGGGAGTCTACCTTGAAGACTTACCAGAGTGATTGGGTGAGGTCTGTGTGACCTTAGCTCAAGGGGAATACGGTGAGGACTGGGTGTCCTGAGCTGCGTGTTCAGGACTGGGTGTCCGGGACTGTGTGTCCTAAGGTTTAAATACCTAGCAGCCCTAACCAGACGTACAGTTGTCACAGAAACTGAAACTGGTCCAACAAATCATTGTCTTCAGCGAGTCACTGGTTTCATCTTCCCTTCCCTTTACTTACTGTTACTCCTTGTGAAGTCGTTGTATGTTCGCACTATCTTTTGTCTTCATTGAGTGACTGTGTGTTCTGTGTGGCTTCACAATATCTTCCTACCTGATCCTTACTACATTGCTGCTATTAGTCATTGTGCTTTCACTCTATTGAATACTCGACTATGGCTTGCCTAGTGTAGTCTACCTTCCGCTGTAGCGTAATAGGTTTATTTCTATCGTTTGTCTTCATAACTTGCACGTTTTGAAGACTTTCATAAAAATCGCCTATTTACCCCCCCTCTAGTCGATATAACGCACTTTCAATTGGTATCAGAGCAAGGTGCTCCCTTGTTTTGTGTGATTCGGTTTAACCACCTGGAGTTTTAGCTACGTCGACTGCAGGGATAATTAAAGTCTCCGCTGCATGCCCCGTCTTCGATGGAACTGAATATCCCTACTGGAAGAATAAGATGCGCATGCATCTTGAAGCCATTGACGTCGACCTATGGTATGTCGTCGAGAATGGCGTTCCCAAGGCTCGAGAAGGTGTCACTGCTGCTGATGTCAAGAAGTTCGTTCAACTGGACTCTACTGCCAAGAATATCATCTGTGGTCATCTGACCAAAGGACAGTAAGGCCGTGTGAGTGCTTTGAAAACATCTAAGCTGGTCTGGGACTGGCTCTCCAAGGTCAATGAAGGCGTCTCAACCCAGAGAGATCAGAGAATCAGTGTCCTTCGCAACCTCTTCAACCGCTTCAAGCGGAATGACAATGAGAATGTCCAGCTCACATTTGACCGACTCACTGACATCACAAATGAGCTTCAAGCCCTCGGCACCACTGAGATCACCAAACATGAAGTCGTCAAGACACTACTGAGATCACTTGATAGTTCGTTTGACACCCTGATGATTCAAGAACGTCCTGATTTCAAGACACTCGATCCGTCTGACATACTTGAGAGGCTCAACACACATGAGTTTTAGCTTTCTGAGAAAAGAGATATCTACAGTCCAAACTATGGGCGAACTCGTGCCTTGAAGACAAAAGTTGTCTCCTCATCTGAAGAAGAATCTGACAGCAGTTCGGATGATCCTGAAGACATTGGAAGGGAACTTGCTATGCTTGTGAAGAAGTTCCAAAAATTCACCAAGAAGAAAGGTTTCAGAAAGTCTTCCCGATCAAGCTCAAGGAATGATGAAGTTTCTGCTCACGACTACAAGAAGAAAACATGTCACAAGTGCAAGAAACCTGGCCACTTCATCTCTGAGTGTCCACAGTGGGACAATGAGAACAAAAAGAAGAAGAAGAGCAAGGAATATGACTCTGACGACAAGAAGAAGAAGAAATACTCAAAGTCTTCTTCCAAGTCTTCCTCAAAGTCTTCATCACACAAGAAGAGCTCATCTGGCAAGGCACGTGCGTTTGTTGGCAAGGAAATGGATTCAGAGGAGGAGTCCGCTTCTGAGGAGGCGGAGGTGGAGTCTGAGGAGGAGTCCGATTCAGGCGTCGCAAGTCTGGCTACAGCTTACGTTGCCAAGTCCATCTTCAACACTGAAGACAATGACTTCATCACCGACATCGATGCAAATGACAAGGACTACTCCGCTTCTACCTACCGCTTCATGGCACGCGGTGCCAAGGTAAACCCACGCACTACTCACTATCAAACATCTAGTGACGATGACTCTGATTGTGGTTCAAAACCCAGCTACAAAACACTTGCTAAAATTGCAACTGAACAACAGAAAGCTATGCAACATATTCAAAAACTGTTAGACAAAAGCGATGATCTGTTAGGTGCTGAAATGACTCGATCTGAATCCTTAATTGAAGACATAAAAAATCTTCACGTTAAGTATCAGGAACTTGAAAGTCGTCATGAAACTCTCTCAACAACTCATGAAAAGCTTTCCTATGATTATCTTCAAAGGAAGCAAGATCTTGAGAAATTGAGAGCGGCTCATGAAGATCTTCAAAAGGAAAGCGAGTCACTTCGCGCCAAACAGATCAGTTCCGCTCAGGAAGGATTTGAACCACCATGTCTTAAATGCATTGAGTGTGATAATGCTACTTCTGTTGCTGAATGTTCTACTGCTACTGCTGTTGCAATATCTTCAACTGTTGATGTGGTAACTAACCCCTCTGCTGAGGATACCACCGCTATTGCTGATGAGAATGCTAGGTTGAAGACATTGCTTGAAACAGGGATGTACAAAAGTCTTAAAGGGCATCAGACACTATGTGATGTCCTCAAAAAGCAGATTCTGAACCGAAACCCGAGGAAAGAGGGTGTTGGGTTCGTAAGGAAAATGAATGCTGATGGCTCTTACTGGAAACCTGAGCAGTACCCCAAAACCACGTGGGTTGCTACAAAGGAACCTTCAGCAGATCCATCCAATCTATCTGGCTTCACTTGTGCTAACCCCATTATAATTGATGAATCCCTTGATGCAAACTATAAACTGTTTAAGAATCAGAATGGTGAAGTGTTTGCCAGGTACATTGGTACTAACTGCAGGAATGGATCGCCTATGAAGAAAATCTGGGTTCCAAAAAGGTGTCTGGAGAATCTTCCTGTGAATGTCATCATGACACCTCACATGAAGAAGACAAACCTCAGACCAAAGGCTTCATACGGTCCAAAGGCTTCATAAAAACAGAGGACTCACCTGAGTCGCACTAACGCAAATGTTTTGCAAGGAAACCATACTCAGGCATATGAATAGGAGAGCGGTTCATCAAACCGCCATGTTCATAAGACCAAGAACTATTCTGCTTATTCTTATGAGTACTATTGTCCACCTGCAAGACTATTTGCTAGGGCTCCAAAGCCAAAGTTCTCAGATGCTGCACTTAGACTTATTGCTTCTAAGCCACCCTTGAAGATGTGGGTGCCTAAGAAAGCTTAACTCTCTTTTGCAGGGAAAGGTCTCCAACAGAAAACCAAAATCGTCTGACGCTATTGCTGGGGACCTTAAACATCTTGTAGGCGCAAGATCAAATGCCCGAATGGTCTTACTATGTACTTCATTCTTGAATCGCTTGCTACTCTCCCTATTAGTCCTAATCTGGATCTAAGCTTTCATAACCCACTGGTCCGTCAAATGTTTTTGCTTCACAATGCTCTTGGTGAAGCCTATCCCCCTAACTGCACTGTAGGGTACGACACCAGCGTCTTCAGAATGGATTATTGATAGTGGGTGTACAAATCACATGACTGGCAAAAGAAGCCTTCTTATGGACTCAACCTTCCGTCCATCCGACAAGAGCCACATCACATTTGCTGACACTGGTAAAAGTAAGGTATTGGGCCTAGGTAGAGTTGCAATTTCAAGGGATCAACACATGGATAAAGTCATGCTTGTTGAATCCCTTGGCTTCAACTTAATGTCTGTCTCAATGCTTTGCGATTTAAACATGATCATAATATTTGGAAAATATCGTTGCCTTGTTCTAATGGAAACTGACAAGTCTCTAATATTTGAAGGGTATCGAAAAGATGACTTGTACGTGGTAGATTTCTCAGCAGGACCGCAGCTTGCCGTATGTCTTCTAGCAAAAGCTTCCGAATGCTGGCTCTGGCATCGGAGGCTTGGGCATGCAGGCATGAGGAACCTCCACAGCCTGACAAAGAAGAAGCATGTCATAGGCATCGAGGGCGTCAAGTTCAAGAAAGATCACTTATGCGGTGCCTGTGAGGCAGGAAAGATGACGAGGGGCCAAACATCCCTCGAAGACAATCATGACCACTACTCGACCCTTCGAACTGCTTCACATGGATCTTTTCGGTCCCACTCATTACTCAACTCTTACTACTACTGCTTGTCTCTATGGCTTTGTCATTGTTGATGATTATTCTAGATATACTTGGGTGCACATAATCCTTTACAAGACTGAAGTGTAGGATGTCTTCAGACGTTTCGCCAATCGAGCAATGAACAACTATGGCGCCAAGATAAAGCATATCAGAAGTGACAATGGCACTGAATTCAAGAACACTGGCCTTGATACATATCTTGATACCTTGGGCATCACACATGAATTCTCAGCCCCGTACACGCCACAGTAGAATGGGGTCGTCGAATGCAAGAACAGAACACTCATTGAGATGGCCAGAACGATGCTAGATGAATACAAGACTCCAAGAAAATTCTGGCCTGAAGCCATTGATACTGCATGCCATACAATCAATCATGTTTATCTTCACAAGCTTCTGAACAAGACATCTTATGAGCTCCTTACCGGCAAGAAGCCAAATGTCAGTTACTTCAGAATATTTGGCGCCAGGTGCTGGATCAAGGACCCACATCACACCTCAAAGTTTGCACCAAAAGCACATGAGGGTTTTATGCTTGGATATGGAAAGGATTTGCACTCCTACAGAGTCTTCAATCTCTTTCATTACAAAGTGGTTGAAACAGTGGATGTGCGGTTCGGTGAGACCAATGGTTCACAAAGAGAGCAACTGCCAAATGTGTTAGATGAAGTTCCATCCAGTGAATCAATCAAGCTAATGGGAACTGAAGAAATTATACCTTCTGAAGCTCATCCTGAAGAAGAACTTATCATCTCAGCACCTGATCAACATGAAGACAATGCTCAGCCTGAAGACATTCCTTCTAACAACGACAATGATCAACAAGAGCAAAATCTTCGCCCTGTACATCCTCGCGTTGCCAATGAAGTGCAGATTGAAAGAATAATTGATAGCATCAATGCACCCGGTCCACTCACTCGTTCAAGGGCAAATCAGCTAGCAAATTTCTGTGGACACTTCGCATTTGTCTCAATAACAGAACCCAAGAAAGTTGAAGAAGCCTTCATGGAACCTGAATGGATTCAAGCTATGCAAGAAGAGCTTCAACAGTTTGAGCTGAATAATGTATGGGAACTGGTTAAGCGTCCTGATCCACGGAAGCACAATATAATAGGCACCAAATGGATATACTGCAACAAGCAAGATGAGCATGGTCAAGTTATCAGAAACAAAAGCTCATCTCGTTGCTCAAGGATATACTCAAGTGGAAGGCATTGACTTCGATGAAACATTTGCTCCTGTGGCTAGACTTGAAGCCATACGCATACTGCTAGCCTATGCAAATCATCATAACATACTTCTATATCAAATGGATGTGAAGAGTGCTTTTCTCAATGGCAAGATTGAAGAAGAAGTGTATGTTGCACAACCGCCTGGCTTTGAAGATCCAAAACATCCTGACATGGTATACAAGCTCAACAAGGCACTGTATGGCCTCAAACAAGCCCCTCGGGCCTGGTATGACACACTCAAATACTTCCTGAAGAGCAAAGGCTTCATACCTGGTTCCCTAGACCCCACTCTCTTCACGAAGACATATGATGGTGAACTGTTTGTGTGCCAAATTTATGTGGATGACATTATCTTCGGCTGCACCAATCAGAAGTACAGTGAAGAGTTTGGATATATGATGCAAGAGCAATATCAAATGTCTATGATGGGAGAGCTGAAGTTCTTTCTCGGTCTTCAAATACGACAGCAACGCAACGACATCTTCATATCTCAAGAGAAGTATCTCAAAGATTGCCTGAAGAAGTTCGGTATGCAAGACTGCAAAGGCTTCACGACGCCAATGCCAGCCAAGCATCATCTGGGTCCTGACGACAATGGTAAAGAGTTCGATCAAAAGGTATACCGCTCCATGATTGGTTCTTTACTTTATCTATGTGCATCTAGGCCAGATATTATGCTTAGTGTTTGCATGTGTGCTCGATTTCAAGCGGCACCAAAGGAGTCACATCACTTAGCTATGAAGCGAATTCTTCGATATTTGGCTCACACCCCAACTCTAGGATTATGGTATCCAAAGGGCTCAGAGTTTGATCTGGTTGGATTCTCGGATGCTGATTATGCTGGTGACAAAGTTGATCGCAAGTCTACATTAGGCACATGTCACTTTATGGGACGATCACTTGTATGTTGGTCTTCAAAGAAGCAGAACTGTGTATCTCTCTCCACTGCTGAATCTGAATACATTGCTGCTGGATCTTGCTGCGCTCAGCTTCTGTGGATGAAGCAAACGCTCAAAGACTATGGCATTCATCTGAAGCAAGTGCCACTCTACTGCGACAATGAAAGCGCCATCAAGATTGCCAACAACCTAGTTCAGCACTCGAAGACAAAGCACATTGAAATTCGTCATCACTTTCTCAGAGATCATGTTGTGAAGGAAGATATTGATATCATACATGTCAACACTGAAGAGCAATCGGCAGATATCTTCACCAAGCCCTTGGATGAGAAGAGATTTTGCAAGTTACGGTGTGAGCTAAATATCCTGGAATCCTCAAATGTCCTGTGATCAGGCACACATCCTAACCCTTATGCATATTGATGACTTAGATGTGCAACACACGAAGTAAAGTATATCTTCAATCAATGAAGACATACATTCTAAGTGTGAATACATTAATGTGGAATTTGACTTCGGAGCGCCACGATAATTGTGCGCCATGTCTGGGTCTAATACTTCCTATACGGTGGGTAACGCCACCACCAAATGTTCTATTTTGAAGTGTTTCACTCATGGCGTTACCTTGCTATGTCTTCACATTTGGTTTGGCTTCAATCTCAACATATCTTCATGATTATCTTCACTATGTTGATTATATATATATATATATATATATATATATATATATATATATACTAGTGTTCTGTCCTCTACAGCATTCACTTATAGCTATGTCTTCTTGTTGGATCTTTTGAACTAAGTGAATGTGATTGGACCCTAACCTCTCTATGCTTTCTATCTCAACTTCTGTCTCTCCAAATCATATGCATTCTAATGAAACTGTCGAATGTCTTCTCTGCGTCCTTGTCAGCAGAAGATACAGAGACAACCATTAAGTCCATTTTCAATGCTAATTCCTCCACATGAAACCCGGAGAAGTAGGAATGACCACCCGACAATCCAGGCGTGCGTGGGACGTGGAACAAACCCCAAAATTCCGCATAATGGCCACGTGTTCCTCAGATGCGAATCGCCAGGGGCACCTGTGTAATAACGCAGTGCCGCCCCTATACCTATAAATACACACTTCACAACGGTCATTATCTCTTCTTCCACTCTCGCACGAACCCTAGCGCCACCGCTAGCCCTCGACGACGCTTAAAGTTCGATGACGGTTATATTATGAGTTTATGTGTTTTGATGTACCGAAGGAGTTCAGAGCCCCGGATGAGATCGGGGACATGACGAGGAGTCTCGAAATGGTCGAGACGTAAAGATTGATATATTGGACGACTATATTCGGACATCGGAAAGGTTCCGAGTGATTCGGGTATTTTTGGGAGTACTGGGGAGTTACGGGAATTCGTATTGGGCCTTAATGGGCCATACGGGAAAGGAGAGAAAGGCCTCAAAGGGTGGCCGCACCCCTCCCCATGGACTGGTCCGAATTGGACTAGGGAGGGGGGGCGCCCCCTTCCTTCCTTCTCTTTTCCCTTCCCTTTCCTTCCCTCCTACTCCTACTACTTGGAAGGGCTCCTAGTTCTACTAGGAAAGGGGGAATCCTACTCCCGGTGGGAGTAGGACTCCCCTAGGGCGCGCCATAGAGAGGACCGGCCCTCCCCCTCCTCCACTCCTTTATATACAGGGGCAGGGGGGCACCTCTAGGCACACAAGTTGATCAAGTTGATCGTCTCTTAGCCATGTGCGGTGCCCCCTCCACCATAGTCCACCTCGATAATACTGTAGCGGTGCTTAGGCGAAGCCCTGCGTCGGTAGAACATCAACATCGTCACCACGACGTCGTGCTGACAAAACTCTCCCTCAACACTCGGCTGGATCGGAGTTAGAGGAACGTCATCGGGCTGAACGTGTGCAGAACTCGGAGGTGCCGTGCGTTCGGTACTTGATCGGTCGAATCATGAAGACGTACGACTACATCAACCGCGTTGTGCTAATGCTTCCGCTTTCGGTCTACGACGGTACGTGGACAACACTCTCCCCTCTCGTTGCTATGCATCACCATGATCTTGCATGTGCTTAGGAAATTTTTGAAATTACTACGTTCCCCAACAGTGGCATCCGAGCCAAGTTTTATGCGTAGATGTCATATGCACGAGTAGAACACAAGTGAGTTGTGGGCGATATAAGTCATACTGCTTACCAACATGTCATACTTTGGTTCGGCGGTATTGTTGGATGAAGCGGTCCGGACCGACATTACGCGTACGCTTACGCGAGACTGGTTTTACCGCCGTTCTATGCACACAGGTGACTAGCGGGTGTCAGTTTCTCCAACTTTAGTTGAACCGAGTGTGGCTACGCCCGGTCCTTACGAAGGTTAAAATAGCACCAATTTGACAAACTATCGTTGTGGTTTTGATGCGTAGGTAAGAACGGTTCTTGCTAAGCCCGTAGCAGCCACGTAAAACTTGCAACAACAAAGTAGAGGACGTCTAACTTGTTTTTGCAGGGCATGCTGTGATGTGATATGGTCAAGACGTGATGAGATATAAGTTGTTGTATAAGATGATCATGTTTTGTTGAAGTTATCGGCAACTGGCAGAAGCCTTATGGTTGTCTCTTTATTGCATAAGATGCAAGCGCCAAATAATTGCTTTACAATTATCGCTATGCGATAGCAATAGTTGCAAGAGCAATAGTTGGCGAGACGACCATGTGACGACACATTGATATAGATCAAGATGACGGAGATCATGGTGTCATGCCGG
Organism: Triticum aestivum; assembly: GCF_018294505.1. Classification (NCBI taxonomy): domain Eukaryota; kingdom Viridiplantae; phylum Streptophyta; class Magnoliopsida; order Poales; family Poaceae; genus Triticum; species Triticum aestivum. The sequence continues at coordinate 334,789,002 of NC_057806.1, read as the reverse complement.
TGACGATGGAAATCATGATGATGTTTTGGAGATGGAGATCAAAGGCATAAGATGATGATGGCCATATCATGTCACATATTTTGATTGCATGTGATGTTTGTCTTTTATACATCTTATTTTTGCTTAGTTCGGCGGTAGCATTATAATATGATCTCTCACTAAATTTCAACATAAAAGTGTTCTCCCTGAGTATGCACCGTTGCCAAAGTTTGTCGTGCCCAGACACCACATGATGATCGGGTGTGATAAGCTCTACATCCATCTACAATGGGTGCAAGCCAATTTTGCACACGCAGAATACTCAGGTTAAACTTGATGAGCCTAGCATATGCAGATATGGCCTCGGAACACTGAGACCGAAAGGTCGAGCGTGAATCATATAGTAGATATGATCAACATAATGATGTTCACCATTGAAAGCTACTCCATTTCACGTGATGATCGGTTATGGTTTAGTTGATTTGGATCACGTGATCACTTAGATGATTAGAGGGATGTCTATCTAAGTGGGAGTTCTTAAGTAATATGATTAATTGAACTTTAATTTATCATGAACTTAGTCCTGGTAGTATTAGCATATCTATGTTGTAGATCAATAGTTCGCGATGTTGCTCCCCTTTTAATTCTTATATGTTCCTAGAGAAAACTAAGTTGAAAAATGTTAGTAGCAATGATGCGGATTGGATCCGTGATATGAGGTTCATCCTCATTGCTGCACAGAAGAATTATGTCCTTGATGCACCGCTAGGTGACAAACCTATTGCAGGAGCAGATGCAGATGTTATGAACGTTTGGCTAGCTCAATATGATGACTACTTGATAGTTTAGTGCACCATACTTAACAACTTAGAATCGGGACTTCAAAGACGTTTTGAGCGTCATGGATCATATGGATGTTCCAGGAGTTGAAGTTAATATTTCAAGCAAATACCCGAGTTGAGAGATATGAAGTCTCCAACAAGCTCTATAGCTAAAAGATGGAGGAGAATAGCTCAAGCAGTGAGCATGTGTTCAGATTGTCTGGGTACTACAATCGCTTGAATCAAGTGGGAGTTAATCTTCCAGATAAAAATAGTGATTGACAGAATTCTCTAGTCACCATCACCAAGTTATTGAAACTTCATGATGAACTATAGTATGCAAGGGATGACGAAAACGATTCCCAAGCTTTTCATGATGATGAAATCGATAAAGGTAGAAATCAAGAAAGAGCATCAAGTGTTGGTGATTAACAAGACCACTAGTTTCAAGTAAAGGGCAAAGGGAAGAAAGGCAACTTCAAGTAGAACGGTAAGCAAGTTGCTGCTCAAGTGAAGAAGCCCAAGTCTGGACCTAAGCCTGAGACTAAGTGCTTTTACTACAAAGGGACTGGTCACTAGAAGCAGAACTGCCCCAAGTATTTGGCGGATAAGAAGGATGGAAAAGTGAACAAATTCTATATTTGATATACATGTTATTGATGTGTACTTTACTAGTGTTTATAGCAACCCTTGGTATTTGATACTGGTTCAGTTGCTAAGAGTAGTAACTCGAAACGGGAGTTGCAGAATGAACAGAGACTAGTTAAGGGTGAAGTGACGATGTATGTTGGAAGTGGTTCCAAAATTGATATGATCATCATCGTACACTCCCTACACTTTAGGGATTAGTGTTGAACCTAAATAAGTGTTATTTAGTGTTTGCATTGAGCATAAATATGATTGGACCATGTTTATTGCAATACGGTTATTCATGTAAGTTAGAGAATAATTGTTGTTCTGTTTACATGAATAAAACCTTCTATGGTCATACACCCAATGAAAATGGTTTGTTGGATCTCGATTGTGGTGATACACATTTTCATAATATTGAAGCCAAAAGATGCAAAGTTAATAATGATAGTGCAACTTATTTGTGGCACTGCCGTTTAGGTCATATTGGTGTAAAGCACATGAAGAAAATCCATGCTGATGGGCTTTTGGAATCACTTGATTATGAATCAGTTGATGCTTGCGAACCATGCCTCATGGGCAAGGTGACTAAGACTCCGTTCTCCGGAACAATGGAGTGAGCAACAGATTTGTTGGAAATCATACATACTGATGTATGTGGTCCGATGAATATTGAGGCTCGCGGCAGGTATCATTATTTTCTGATCTTCACAGATGATTTGAGCAGATATGAGTATATCTACTTGATGAAACACAAGTCTGAAACATTTGAAAAGTTCAAAGAATTTCAGAGTGAAGTGGAGAATCATTGTAACAAAAATAAAAGTTTCTACGATATGATCGCAGAAGTGAAATATTTGAGTTACGAGTTTGGCCTTCAGTTAAAACAATGTGAAATAGTTTCACTACTCACGCCACCTAGAACACCACAGTGTAATGGTGTGTCCTAATGTCGTAACCGTACTTTATTAGATATGGTGCGATATATGATGTCTCTTACCGATTTATCACTATCATTTTGGGGTTATGCATTAGAGACAGCTACATTCACGTTAAATAGGGCACCATCTAAATCCATTGAGACGACACCGTATGAACTATGGTTTGGCAAGAAACCTAAGCCGTCGTTTCTTAAAGTTTGAGGTTGCAATGCTTATGTGAAAAAGTTTCAACCTGATAAGCTCAAACCCAAATCGGAGAAGTGCGTCTTCATAGGATACCCAAAAAGAAACTGTTGTGTACACCTTCTATCACAGATCCGAAGGCAAGATATTTGTTGCTAAGAATGGATCCTTTCTAGAGAAGGAGTTTCTCTCGAAAGAAGTGAGTGGGAGGAAAGTAGAACTTGATGAGGTAACTGTACCAGCTCCCTTTATTGGAAAGTAGTTCATCACAGAAATCTGTTTCTGTGACTCCTACACCAATTAATGAGGAAGCTAATGATGATGATCATGTAACTTCAGATCAAGTTACTACCGAACCTCGTAGGTCAACCAAAGTGAGATCCGCACCAGAGTGGTACGGTAATCATGTTCTGGAGGTCATGTTAATTGACCATGACGAACCTACAAACTATGAGGAAGCGATGGTGAGCCCAGATTCCACGAAATGGCTTGAGGCCATGAAATCTGAGATGAGATCCATGTATGAGAACAAAGTATGGACTTTGATTGACTTGCCCAATGATCGGCGAGCCATTGAGATTAAATGGATCTTCAAGAGGAAGACGGCGCTGATAGTAGTGTTACTATCTACAAAGCTAGAATTGTCGCAAAAAGGTTTTCAACAAGTTCAAGGTGTTGACTACGATGAGAGTTTCTCACTCGTATCTATACTTAAGTCTATCCGAATCACGTTAGCAAATTGCCGCATTTTGTGAAATCTGGCAAATGGATAAACAAAACTGCATTCCTTAAAGGATTTATTAAAGAAAGAGTTGTATATGATGCAACCAGAAGGTTTTTTCAATCCTAAAGGTGCTAACAAAATATGCAAGCTCCAGCGATCCATCTATGGACTGGTGCAAGCATCTCGGAGTTGGAATATACGCTTTGATAAGTTGATCAAAGCATATAGTTTTATACAGACTTGCGGTGAAGCCTGTGTTTACAAGAAAGTGAGTGGGAGCACTACAACATTTCTGATAAGTATATGTAAATGACATATTGCTGATCAGAAATAATGTAGAATTATTCTGCAAAGCATAAAGGAGTGTTTGAAAGGAGTTTTTCAAAGAAAGACCTCGGTGAAGCTGCTTACATATTGAGCATCGAGATCTATAGAGATAGATCAAGACGCTTGATAAGTTTTTCAATGAGTACATACCTTGACAAGATTTTGAAGTAGTTCAAAATGGAACAGTCAAAGAAGGAGTTCTTGCCTGTGTTACAAGGTGTGAAGTTGAGTAAGACTCAAAACCTGACCACGGCAGAAGATAGAGAGAGAATGAAAGTCATTCCCTATGCCTCAGCCATAGGTTCTATAAAGTATGACATGCTGTGTACCAGACCTATTGTATACCCTGCCCTGAGTTTGGCAAGGGAGTACAATAGTGATCTAGGAGTAGATCACTGGACATTAGTCAAAATTATCCTTAGTGGAATAAGGATATGTTTCTTGATTATGGAGGTGACAAAAGGTTCATCGTAAAGGGTTATGTCGATGCAGGTTTTGACACTGATCCAGATGACTCAAAGTCTCAATCTGGATACATATTGAAAGTGGGAGCAATTAGCTAGAGTAGCTCCATGCAGAGCATTGTTGACATAGAAATTTGCAATATACATACGGATCTGAATGTTGCAGACCCATTGACTAAACTTCTCTCACAAGCAAAACATGATCACACCTTAGTACTCTTTGGGTGTTAATCACATAGAGATGTGAACTGGATTATTGACTCTAGTAAACCCTTTGGGTGTTGGTCACATCACGATGTGAACTATGGGTGTTAATCACATGGTGATGTGAACTATTGATGTTAAGTCACATGGCGATGTGATCTAGATTATTGACTCTAGTGCAAGTGGGAGACTGAAGGAAATATGCCCTAGAGGCAATAATAAAGTTATTATTTATTTCCTTATTTCATGATAAATGTTTATTATTCATGCTAGAATTGTATTAACCGGAAACATAATACATGTGTGAATACATAGACAAACAAAGTGTCACTAGTATGCCTCTACTTGACTAGCTCGTTGATCAAAGATGGTTAAGTTTCCTAACCATAGACATGAGTTGTCATTTGATTAACGGGGTCACATCATTAGAAGAATGATGTGATTGACTTGACCCATTCCGTTAGCATAGCACTTGATCATTTAGTTTGTTGCTATTGCTTTCTTCATGACTTATACATGTTCCTATGACTATGAGATTATGCAACTCCCGTTTACCATAGAAACACTTTGTGTGTTACCAAATGTCACAACGTAACTGGGTGATTATAAAGGTGCTCTACAGGTGTCTCCAAAGGTACTTGTTGTGTTGGCGTATTTCGAGATTAGGATTTGTCACTCCGATTGTCGGGGAGGTATCTCTGGGCCCTCTTGGTAATGCACATCACCTAAGCCTTGCAAGTATTGCAACTAATGAGTTAGTTGCGAGATGATGTATTACGAAACGAGTAAAGAGACTTGCCGGTAATGAGATTGAACTAGGTATTGAGATGCCGACGATCGAATCTCGGGCAAGTAACATACCGATGACAAAGGGAACAACGTATGTTGTTATGCGGTTTGACCGACAAAGATCTTCGTAGAATATGTAGGAGCCAATATGAGCATCCAGGTTCCGCTATTGGTTATTGACCGGAGACGTGTCTCGATCATGTCTACATAGTTCTCGAACCCGTAGGGTCCGCACGCTTAAAGTTCGATGACGGTTATATTATGAGTTTATATGTTTTGATGTACCGAAGGAGTTCGGAGTCCCGGATGAGATCAGGGACATGACAAGGAGTCTCGAAATGGTCGAGACGTAAAGATCGATATATTGGACGACTATATTCGGACATCGGAAAGGTTCCGAGTGATTCGGGTATTTTTGGGAGTACCGGGGAGTTACGGGAATTCGTATTGGGCCTTAATGGGCCATACGGGAAAGGAGAGAAAGGCCTGAAAGGGTGGCTGCACCCCTCTCCATGGGCTGGTCCGAATTGGACTAGGGAGGGGGGTGCGCCCCCTTCCTTCCTTCTCTTTTTCCCTTCCCTTTCCTTCCCTCCAACTCCTACTATTTGGAAGGGCTCCTAGTTCTACTAGGAAAGGGGGAATCCTACTCCCGGTGGGAGTAGGACTCCCCTAGGGCGTGCCATAGAGAGGGCCGGCCCTCCCCCTCCTCCACTCCTTTATATACATACAGGGGCAGGGGAGCACCTCTAGACACACAAGTTGATCAAGTTGATCGTCTGTTAGTCGTGTGCGGTGCCCCCCTCCATCATAGTCCACCTCGATAATACTGTAGCGGTGCTTAGGCGAAGCCCTGCATCGGTAGAACATCAACATCGTCACCACGCCGTCGTGCTGACGAAACTCTCCCTCAACACTCGGCTGGATCAAAGTTAGAGGGATGTCATCGGGCTGAACGTGTGCAGAACTCGGAGGTGCCATGCATTCGGTACTTGATCGGTCGGATCGTGAAGACGTACGACTACATCAACCGCGTTATGCTAATGCTTCTGCTTTCGGTCTACGAGGGTACATGGACAACAATCTCCCATCTTGTTGCTATGCATCACCATGATCTTGCATGTGCGTAGGAATTTTTTGAAATTACTACGTTCCCCAACAAAAACCACATCTAAATAGAGGCTAGATGAATTATTTATTACTAAATAGGAGCAAAAAGCAAGGAATAAAAATAAAATTGGGTTGCCTCCCAACAAGCGCTATCGTTTAACGCCCCTAGCTAGGCATGATGATTTCAATGATGCTCACATAAAAGATAAGAATTGTAACATAAAGAGAGCATCATGAAGAATATGACTAGCACATTTAAGTCTAACCCACTTCCTATGCATAGGGATTTTGTGAGCAAACAACTTGTGGGAACAATAATCAACTAGCATAGGAAGGTAAAATAAGCATTACTTCAAAACTTTAAGCACATAGAGAGGAAACTTGATAGTATTGCAATTCCTACAAGCATATGTTCCTCCCTCATAATAATTTTCAGTAGCATCATGAATGAATTCAACAATATAACCAACACCTAAAGCATTCTTTTCATGATCTACAAGCATAGAAAATTTACTACTCTCCACACAAGAAAAATTCTTCTTATGAATAATAGTGGGAGCAAACTCAACAAAATAACTATCATGTGATTGAAAATTAAGATCAAGATGACAAGTTTCATGGTTATCATTATTCTTTAAAGCATACGTGTCATAACAATAATCATCATAGATAGGAGGCATGCTTTCATCATAATAAATTTGCTCATCAAAACTTGGGGGACAAAAAAATCATCTTCGTCAAATATAGCTTCCCCAAGCTTGTGTCTTTGCATATCATTAGCATCATAGATATTCAAGGAATTCATACTAACAACATTGCAATCATGCTCATCATTCACATATTTTATGCCAAGCATTCTATGTAATTATTCTTCTAGCATTTGAGCACAATTTTCCTTTCCATCATACTCACGAAAGATATTAAAAAGATGAAGCGTATGAGGCAAACTTAATTCCATTTTTTTGTTGTAATTTTCTTTTATGAACTAAACTAGTGATAAAATAAGAAACTAAAAGACTCGATTGCAAGATCTAAAGATATACCTTCAAGCACTCACTTCCCCGGCAACGACCCCAGAAAAGAGCTTGATGTCTACTACACAACCTTCTGCTTGTAGACGTTGTTGGGCCTCCAAGTGCAGAGGTTTGTAGGACAGTAGCAAATTTCCCTCAAGTGGATGACCTAAGGTTTATCAATCCGTAGGAGGCGTAGGATGAAGATGGTCTCTCTCAAACAACCCTGCAACCAAATAACAAAGAGTCTCTTGTGTCCCCAACACACCCAATACAATGGTAAATTGTATAGGTGCACTAGTTCGGCGAAGAGATGGTGATACAAGTGGTATATGGATAGTAGATAATAGTTTTTGTAATGTGAAAATATAAAAACAGCAAGGTAGCAAGTGATAAAAGTGAGCATAAACGGTATTGCAATGATAGGAAACAAGGCCTAGGATTCATACTTTCACTAGTGCAAGTCCTCTCAACAATAATAGCATAATTGGATCACATAACCATCCGTCAACATGCAACAAAGAGTCACTCCAAAGTCACTAATAGCGGAGAACGAACGAAGAGATTATGGGAGAACTGCTTCTGCCCCGTATACCAGGGCAAAGGGTGTCTGGCCGGTGGCTCGATTTGGCGTCGTTCTGATCGACCAAAGAACTGCCAGCAACTCATCAACCCAGCGCCTTCCGCTCTTGTGCGGCTTGTCAAAAGTCTTTGTTCTCAGGCCTCGCAGTACTTCAGCATTTGCCCTCTCCGCTTGGCCGTTGCTCCGTGGGTGTGCGACGGAAGCGAAACAGACCTTGCTGCCGAGGTCTTGGATGTACTGCATGAATGTGTGGCTTGTGAACTGCGTTCCATTATCGGTGATGACCCTGTTGGGCACACCAAAACGACAGAGTAGCCCCTTGAAGAACTTGACGGCTGAATGTGTTGTCACCTTTCTCACTGCCTCCACCTCCGGCCACTTTGTAAACTTGTCGATTGCAACATACAAGTACTCAAAGCCCCCGACAGCGCGGGGGAAAGGGCCTAGTATGTCGAGCCCCCAGACCGAGAATGGACAGGAGAGAGGAATTGTTTGAAGGGCTTGAGCTGGTTGATGAAGCTTCTTCGAATGGAACTGACACACTTCACACTTGGTTACTAGTGTCGTTGCATCGTGGAGGGCAGTGGGCCAGAAGAAACCTTGCCGGAATGCCTTGCCGGCAAGGGCCCTCGACCCTATGTGGGAGCCACATATGCCTCCGTGTATCTCTACCAACAGCTCCAGTCCTTCCTCCCGGGGAATGCACTTCAATTTCACACCATTCGGCCTTTTCCTGTACAGGACGTCATCGACAAACTGATACATAGCAGACCGACGAGCTACTTTCTCCGCTTCTTCCTACTCCTCAGGAAGCTCCCCTGTTTGGAGGAATCAGACGGTATGTTGTGCCCATGCTGGAGCCTGGGGCTCGACAATAAGGACCAAAGGCATTTCCTATGCCATAGGAGCGACCATCTCTACGGCTAGGTCTTGACGCCTTACCGGAGTCGGATGCCCCCTGGCAGGCTTAGTATCCACGGCAACATCCTTGCCAGCGGCCCCAGGGGGCTCGGCGGGAAAGCACTTGCCGGGGCCTGATTTCCTCCACTTGTTCTGCTCTCTTGACGGTTCAACGGATGGTTGAGTTAACCGAAGCACAAAAGTACCTGGTTCCACAGGTAATTTGAAGGTAGCGCGCTTCGACAGGTAGTCGGCGATGTCGTTCTCCGCCCGGGGAACGTGCTCAGCTTATATACCATCAAAGCGCTCCTCCAGCTTCCTCACCTCATCTACGTAGGCCTCCATCAACGGGCTCTGATAATCTTTGTTGACTTGCCTGACGACAAGCTGTGAATCACCCCTGATGATGAGCTTCTTAACCCCAAGGTCTGCCGTGATCCTGAGACCGGCAAGCAACCCCTCGTATTCAGCAGTGTTGTTCATGGACATCTCCCTAGGGAAGTGCATCTAGATTACATACTTGAGGTGCTCTCCGGTGGGTGCGACAAGCAGCACACCAGCACCGGTGCCTTGCAGCAAAAAAGCCCCGTCAAAGTACATGATCCAGTTGCGACTTGCCGCCTCGCCGGGAAGAGTGGTCTCCTGGATCTCTTCATCGGGCGTTGAGGTCCATTCTGCAATGAACTCCACCAAGACTCTGCTCTAGATTGTCGAAGTAATTTCAAACTTCAAACCAAAGCTTGACAACTCCAAGGACCACTCCAAGATCCTCCCGGTAGCGTTCGGGTTATGCAGTATACATTGCAGCGGGAGGCGGGTGACGACGGTGATTTCATGTGCCTGGAAGTAATGATGCAGCTTCCTCGAGGCCATAAGGAGGCCGAAGAGCAATTTCTGCACACCGGAGTACCTTGACCTAGCCCCTGCAAGAGGGAGTTGACAAAGTAAACCGGGTGCTGCATCATCTTATTCCTCCGCACCACTTCATCTGGTTGCACGGGACCTGTCCCGACGGCGTTAGACTCTGCTGGGGGCCTTGCCTCGCTGGCGCCAGGCCCTACCGGGGGAATATCTGGCTTTCCATCCGCCAGCCCTGCCATTGCCACTTCCTCTTTGTCGACCTCCCTCTATGCCACTAGTGCGGCGCTGACCACTTGCTTCGTTGCTGCCAGATACAGCAGCAACGGCTCTTGTGGTTTAGGCGCAACTAGTATCGGTGTAGAGGAGAGGTATTTCTTAAAATTCTGCAGTGCTGCCTCGGCCTCTGGGGTCCACTCCATTGGGCCCGTCTTTTTCAAGATTTTGAAAAAGGGAAGGGCACGCTCAGCAGACTTGGAGATGAATCTGCTCATGGTGGCAATGCAGCCAGTGAGCCAACACACATCCTTGATTCGCTTGGGCGCCTCGATCTGCTCAATAGCCTTGATTTTGTCTGGATTTGCCTCGATCCCACGATGTGACACGAAGAACCCAAGAAGTTTGCCGGACGGAACGCCAAAGACATACTTCTCAGGGTTCAACTTAAGGTTGATCTTGCACAGGTTGGCAAACGTCTCTTCTAAGTCTTGCACAAGAGTTGCCTTGTCCTTGGTTTTGACCACTATGTCATCCATATAAGCTTCCATATTTCTATGTAGCTGGGGCTCAAAACCAATTTGGACTGCTCTTGCAAACGTTGAGCCAACACTCTTCAACCCGAAAGGCATCCGTAAAAAGCAATACGTGCCACATGGGGTGATGAATGCTGTCTTCTCTTCGTCTTCTCTTGTCATGAAGATCTGGTGGTAGCCCGAGTAGGCGTCGAGGAATGATAATAGATCACACCCGGCCGTGGAGTCGACAATCTAGTCAATGCGCGGCAACGGGAAGGGGTCCTTAGGACAAGCCTTATTGATATGTGTGTAGTCATTACACAGCCTCCACTTCCCGTTTGCCTTGCACACCACCACCAGATTGGCCAACCACGTCGGATGGAGCACTCCTCTCACCAAGCCTGCCGCTTCCAACTTCCTAATCTCCTCTGTGATGAACTCTTGCCATTCCAAAGCTTGCTTCCTGACCTTCTACTTGATGGGTCGCGCATGGGGACATACAGCAAGATGGTGCTCAATCACTTCCGTGGGAATGCCGGGGATGTCAGATGCTTGCCATGCAAACACATCGACATTCGCCTGTAGGAAAGTGACGAGCGCGCTTTCCTATTTGCTGTCAAGGGTGGAGCTTATGGTGAAAGCCCCTCCCGTGCCATCCTCCTTGACGGACACCTTCTTGGTCTCTGGTGACGCAGCTCTGGATTTCTTGCTCTTGCCGGTGGAGCTCTCTGGCACGTCCTCGATGGTAGCACAACACTCCGAAGAGGTGTTCTTGCCGAAGTGGGTGCGAGAGGTCCTGCCGGTCTTCTTCTTCCCTCCCCGGGCTTCAGTGGCAGGAGCAAGCGCCTTAGCGGCAGCTGCTGCAACTGCTTCCCGGTAGAGTAGGTCAGCGCAAATCAGCGCATCGTTCTTGTCGCAGGGAACAATGATGATGGTTATTAGCCCAGGCATCTTCAGCATGTTGTAGGCGTAATGTGATGCCGCCATGAACTTGGCTAGTGCCGGGCGGCGGAGAATCCCGTTGTAGGGCAAGGGAATCTCGGCTACATCGAAGACAATCTTCTCTATCCTGTAGTTCAGCTCGCCTCCAAACATCACAGGTAGCATGACCTTGCCCTTCGGCTGACTTCTTCCCAGGTTGACCCCTTGAAACGTACCCGTCTCCTCGAGGTCTCCATCGGGAATTTGTAGCCTTTTGATCACAACGGGTGAGATCAAGTTCAGACCGGCCCTGCCGTCAACCAGCATCTTGTTCACCTTGAGGTTGCATATCGTTGGTGAAACCAACAACGGCAAACACCCGACCACAGTTGTGCGATCAGGGTGGTCCTCGGCATCAAAGATGATGGGCGTGCTGGACCACTTCAGCGGCTTCCGAGCGTCGAACGACAGCTCTGCTGCTGTGATCTCACGCGCCCACTGCTTGAGCTAGCGGTGAGAAGTATGCAGCGAGGCGCCACCATCGACGCACATGGCCTCTGTAGCCTTCTAGAACTCATGCTCGCTGGACTCGTCGTCCTCGTCATGATCGCCGTCTTCCTGCTTCTTGTCGCGGCCCCGAGCGGGCTTCTCTTGCTGGTTGTCCATGCCGCGGTGGCCTCCTTGGCCGCCACGCTTCTTGCCGGATCCTTCAGCACCATCCTGACCCTTCTCCTTATCCCGCCTCTCATACTTGGCTTTTTGCTTTTCAGCAAGTAGCTCAACTTGTTGGCAGTTCTGGAGGTCGTGGCCCTTGGTGCGGTGGATCTTGCAATACTGCTTGTCGGAGCCCCCTGCCTTGTCGGTAGCCGCTAAGGCCCGGCAAGCAGCGCACCCGGTAATCTGCTTGCCGGGGTCGTATGCCTTGGCCTTCTTGGTGGCGCCGGTGTCGTCGGATCCCTCGACGGCAAGCACAGCCTTATCCTTGCGTTTCCTGTTGCGACGCCGACCCTTCTTCGTCGGGGCGGCGGTGTCTTCGTCGGTAGAGTTGGTTTCCGCACCCGTGTCTTCACCGGGGTACTTCCTTCCCTCTTTAGCCCGGGCGCATCTATCGGGCAGAACATAAAGTTTGACCATGTCCTTGACCTTGTTCATTGCTAGCTCTTCACGCATCTTGCAGTTACGCACATTCTGATGGAATGCGCTGATCATGGCGGTAGGATGAACATCCGGGATGTTGTATTGCACTCAGCTGAACTCTGTATGTACTTGCACTGGTTTTCACGTTCCTTTTGGGGAATGATATGCAAATCACTCGCCTGGCCATGAGCTTGCTGGCCTCCAGTGAAGGCCCCAACGAACTCATGACACAGATCCGACCAAGAAGAAATGGAATCCGCCGGCAAGTGCATCAACCAAGACATGACATTGGGTTTCAGGGCCAACGGGAAGTAGTTGGCAAGCACCTTGTCGTCACGAGCTCCAGCAGCTTGCATCGCGATGGTGTAGATGCTGAGGAACTCTGACGGATGGGTCTTTCCGTTGTACTTCTCGTCGACGTCGGGCTTGAACGTGCGGATGGGACGGCCACTGGAACTGCCGCAGCTCACGGGTAAAGGCTGGGCAACCCACCTCGTAAGGCAGGCCGCCGGAGCCTCCCGGTGGTGGGTCGTCCATAGCAGGCCCCACCCTCATGTCTGACTGGTGGCGCGTATCGCGCCGGCGCTCGATGGTGGTTCGAGCGTCTTCGTGGGCTCGCTCCCGAAGAACTTGGCGCTGGTCGCGGTGGGTCCGTGGATCGGATGACGCTATGGAAATGTTATCACAAGCGTCATCATGACGGATCGACACCCGCAGCGGCTAGCATGGAGGAGGAGAGTGCACCGTGGCTGCAGCACCTCTGCCCCCACCGCTGGCGTGCGGTGGTTTGACGGAGCGCCGGCCTGAGGGCCCCGCTGGCCGTGGCTCGTCTTTGTTGGCGACGCCGATGAGGCTCAGGATGGTGGCTCTCCACTCGTTGAGCTTTTCTGCGGCAGGAGGGAAGTCGTGGAGCAGCTGTGCGCGCGCCAAAGCTTCTACTGGTGTGGGTGGTGGCGAAAGCTGCATGGACCATGGCGCGCTCCGACTTCTAACCACGTTAGAAGGAGCTCTATCATGGCCCAGTGGTTGTGTGCCATTTTCGCCAGCACTTCGGCGGGCATGCTGGCTTCCTCCGTCCCGCGAGTGATGCACGGGACACTTCCCACGGCGGCGCCCGGCGTCCCCAGCATGGTGGCGCTGCTCGTCACGCGCATCCTGAGAAGAGCGTGTCATGGGCGCTGGCGTAGGCGACTTGGAGGTCGCCGCGCCGCCCGTAGGTGGCACATCACCACCCTTGGAGGGCCCCGCGCCGCCTGCAAGGGGCCCGGCTCCATCTTTGGATTTGGCGGCATGCGGCTCGTCGTCTTGCACGCGAACGATGCCGCTCGCCAGGCTCTGGCTGCGAAAGCGATGTGGGTGCTCGCAGGCCGCGCCTCGGGTCCTGTCCGCGACCGGCCCGCTGCTTGCCCGCACCAGTACGGGCCTTCCGGCTCCCGACAAAACGATCGCTGTGACTGCCTTCTTCTTGGGAGCCATGATGATGAAGAACTGCTAGGCTCACTGTTAGACCGGATTTTCACAACTACGCGCCCCCTACCTGGCGCGCCAAAGATGTCGGGGGAAATCGACACCTATGGGATCACTGGAATCCCTTCTATGGTTGGCGGGCACGGGGTTGTGGAAAGAGCGGGTCTGACAGGAAGCACACGGATCGTTTACCCAGGTTCGGGCCATGAGTATGCGTAAAACCCTAGTCCTGCTTTGGTGGATGTATTAAGAGTGTTCTTGTGTTCTTGAGCTAGCTACGGGGTGCAACTTTCCCCCCAAAAGATCTGAATCCTCCTCTCGGTCGCCTTAGGCCTCCTTTTATATGAAAAAGGGGTTGCCACAGTGGCACACAGGAGGTGGAAATATGTACAGTGGATGAGTCTATCCTCTGGCACCATTGGACAAACACATTTAATGTGCTGCCGATGTGCCCCTCTCACTTTATCGGGGACGGCAAGGAAGCACGTCCCAGCTGTCGCCGCCACGCCTGGCTTCGACACGCGTCTGAGCTGACGAGGCGTCGTGGCGCCATGTTGGTCGGCTGTTGGGCTGGCGCGGTGGTGGAGCCTTCAGGAAGACTTGCATGCCACCATGAAGGTGCTTGCTGGGTTGTTGTAGAGGCCGCTCGTCGCCAGGTAGGTGCCTGCCCAGCTGGTTGAGCTATCAGCTGCTTGGGGACGGCGGTGGAGCTTTGGCAGACGTGGATCTGGCTGCGGCCCTGCTGGTGTCCTCGGCAAGGGTCTTGCCGGGTCCCCGGCAAGGGTCTTGCCGTGGCATCGCGGTCATCCCCGGCAAGGGTCTCGCCGGGGGTCGTCGTCTTTTGGTCCTCATCTGATCTTGCGTGTTCATGATCTTGACAAAGATCTGCATGTCACCACAGAGGTGCCTCCCGAGCCTTGGTTCCAATGTAGTCGTCGGCGGTGTTTGGAACTCCTAGGCTCAAGGGTGGCTCGCTCTGCTGGTATTGGGCAAGTTGCCCCGACAAGGGTCTCGCCGGGGGAGTCCACCTTGCTCCTTTGTTCTTTAGTGTTTCTGGCCTTGGCGTTGCTTTGTTTGTCTTATGCTTCGGTTTCCCTCCGGCTTCCCTCCTCTGCCTTGTTAAGTGTGGCCGTGGGCGCGGCTCTGACTGCCCGTGCACAAGTAAAGGGGTCAAAAGGAGAGCCCCTACTTTTGTACACTGGCAGGGTTATATGATCTTCATCTCCATCCCAACGCCGTTCTTCTCTTGTCCATCTTTGCCTTCTACTGTGAGGCGTACGTTGGGGTGATGCCGTCCGTGGCACTGTTGCGCCACTTCTTCTACCTTAGGATCAACGACGGCCAGACCACGGGGTGCTGCAACTTCATCGCAGCCGGCAAGGCTAACGCGATTTCAAAGACCGGGAAGAAGGCCGATGGCTTCAGGAGCAAGTGGGTTATGATGGATGCCATGTGTGTCCACCCGCAGCTGAAGCTACCGACGGGGATGCCCCAACCTGATGAGGGATGGTCCTGCGTGAAGCTTACTGACGACCGTGCGAAGTTGGTGCTGGAGAAGATGAACGCCAACCTGAAGCCAGGCAACACGAAGGTGGCGAAGCTGACGGGGGCCATGCTCCTGAGGGAATTCTTGGCGCTGCAGGTGGCTCCTCTTTAGGCGCGCACGCGCCCCTTGTGGATGCTTGTGGATGGAGAAGACAAGTTCCGCTTGAGTCCGAAGGCCTTGTTCGACGAGGAGCTGGCACTACTACAAAAAGGGCTATAGCTAATATGGAAATTAATGGTGCACCATGTATGTGGTGCGCCACTGCTATATAGCAGTGGCGCACTAGATACAGGTATGCCAATATTGACATATTACTAATGGCTCACCTGGTGTGTGGTGCGCCATTACTAGTTTTGAAAAAAAAATTGTTAGCAGTGGCGCACCAGGGGACAGTGCACCATTACTAGTTGACATAGTAATGGCGCACCTGTACAAAGTGCGTCATTACTATGTATATGACTGGGTCAAACCTTGGTCAAACTTAGTAATGGCGCACTTTGCATAGGTGCGTCATTACTATGTCAAATTTAGTAATGGCGCACCTACACAAAGTGCGCCATTAGTAACTTTGACCAAGGTTTGACCAAGTCATACACATAGTAATGGCGCACTTTGTGAAGGTGCGCCATTACTAACTTTCTTTGCACCACCCCTCCCCGTGGACCGCCTTTTTAGTTTTAGAAAAAATAAAAGAAAATGATGGAAATGTCAAAAAAATAAAAGAAAATAAGTTTCCCATGTGATATGTTGTCTAGTTGTTGGGAAAATTTACAAATATGAATTTCGACTTTATTTGCAAAATCTCTCTGGAATTTAGTAAAATGGGCATAACTTTTGCATACGAACTCGGATTAAAAAGTTTTTTTATATGAAAAATCATCTACTCGAAAAGTTATATCAGAATTCAACCGGGGGAACCCTGTTGAAGATTTTTAGAATCGCCAAAAACCTAACAGAACGAAAGATACGGGGCTTTTAAGATCTAGAGGGGGGAGGAATGGGAAAAAATAAAACTTAGTAATGGCGCACCATTTGCTAGGTGCGCCACTAGTAACAGAAAAAAAATTGGTTTCGATTTTTTTTGGAAAAAATGTTCAAAATATGATACGTAATATGACCGGGAAGTTTGAAATGTTTTTTCAAAATTTCATCACACTCATGAACATAAACAAAGTCATAGACATCAGCAAGGTTTAATAGGATTGATATGATAGATATATCAACAAGTGCGTGTTAAGTGAGCTGGTGCTGGGGTTGGATAGAACTGCGAAGTTAAGCGTGCTCGCGCAGGAGTAGGTGTGAGGATGGGTGACCTTTCGGGAAGTTTGACCACGGAGTGCGATTTGGCTTGAGATTAAGCATATTGACCCGAGATTAAGCCATAGTGACACCAGATATGTGGTGCGCCATTACTAAGTCAGATAGTAATGGCGCACAGTTGGACATACTAATGGTGCACTATGTGGTGGGCCACTATTATCTGGTATACTAATGGCGCACCAGGGGTGCAGCATTAGTACTTGTTACTAGTGGCATGATGATAGTGGTGCACCTATAGTGCGCCATTAATGGCCAAAATAGGTGCGCCACTAACAGGCCTTTTCCTAGTAGTGTGGCCATAGCCCTCCGTCTCCTGCTCGGAGACGACCAAGAGTATCCACCAAATCCCCATGCTCCCTTGTTCCTCCGGAAGGATGGGGCGCAGGTCGTAGCCGCCACGCCCACCTTTGATGGGCGCGGCCTGGGGCCGTCAGCGTCTTCTGAGGTTTCTGTGGTGACGGCGACGGCGGACGTGTCTTCTGGTGATTCTCGAGAGGATGGGGAGGAGGAGGACGAGGAGCGCGACCAGGAGGTGAACCCGGAGGGGATGGGGGAGACCTCCCCCTTGCACAAGGCCGACATCCTCTGCGCCTTTCCTGACGACGACGAGGATGGCACCCTCCCTGAGAGAGAGGAACCTGATCCGTCCATTTTGCATCATGCTTTTATATCGATATTTATTGCATTATGGGCTATTATTACACATTATGTCACAATACTTATGCCTAATCTCTCTTATTTTATAAGGTTTACATAAAGAGGGAGAATGCCGGCAGCTGGATTCTGGGCTGGAAAAGGAGCAAATATTAGAGACCTATTCTGCACAGCTCCAAAAGTCCTGAAACTTCATGGAAGTTATTTCCAGAATATATAAAAAATACTAAGTGCAAGAAGTTCCAGAGGGGGGCCACACCCTGTCCACGAGGGTAGGGGGCGCGCCCTACCCCCTGGGGGCGCCCCCTGCCTCGTGGGCCCCATGGTGGCCCTCCGATGCCCATCTTCTGCTATATGGAGTCTTTCGTCGAGGAAAAAAATCATAAGCAAGCTTTCGGGACAAGACTCCGCCGCAACGAGGCGGAACCTTGGTGGAACCAATCTAGGGCTCTGGCGGAGCTGTTCTGCCGGGGAAACTTCCCTCCGGGAGGGGGAAATCATCACCATCGTCATCACCAACGATCCTCTCATCGGGAGGGGGTCAATCTCCATCAACATCTTCCCCAGCACCATCTCATCTCAAACCCTAGTTCATCTCTTGTATCCAAACCTCAGATTGGTACCTGTGGGTTGCTAGTAGTGTTGATTACTCCTTGTAGTTGATGCTAGTTGGTTTACTTGGTGAAATATCATATGTTCAGATCCATTATGCATATTAATACCCCTCTGATTATGACCATGAATATGCTTTGTGAGTAGTTACGTTTGTTCCTGAGGACATGGGAGAAGTCTTGCTATTACTAGCCATGTGAATTTGGTATTCGTTCGATATTTTAATGAGATGTATGTTGTCATCCCTCTAGTGGTGTCATGTGAACATCGACTACATGACACTTCACCATTGTTTGGGCCTAGAGGGAGGCATTGGGAAGTAATAAGTAGATGGCGGGTTACTAGAATGACAAAAGCTTAAACCCTAGTGTATGCGTTGCTTCGTAAGGGGCTGATTTGGATCCATATGTTTCATGTATGGTTAGGTTTACCTTAATACTTCTGTTGTAGTTGCGGATGCTTGCAATAGGGGTTAATAATAAGTGGGATGCTTGTCCAAGTAAGGACAGTACCCAAGCACCGGTCCACCCACATATCAGATTATCAAAGTACTGAACGCAAATCATATGATCGTGATGAAAACTAGCTTGACGATAATTCCCATGTGTCCTCGGGAGCGCTTTACATCATATAAGAGTTTGTCCAGGCTTGTCCTTTGTTACAAAAAGGATTGGGCCATCTTGCTGCACCTTATTTACCTTTATTACTTGCTACTTGTTACAAATTACCTTATCACAAAACTATCTGTTACCGATAATTTCAGTGCTTGCAGAGAATACCTTACTGAAAACTGCTTATCATTCCTTCTGCTCCTCGTTGGGTTCGACACTCTTACTTATCAAAAAGCTACTATAGATCCCCTACACTTGTGGGTTATCAAGACTCTTTTCGGGCGCCGTTGCCGAGGAGTGAAGCGCCTTTGGTAGGTGGAATTTGGTAAGGAAAAATTTATATAGTGTGCTAAAATTTACTGTGACTTGTTACTATAGAACACAATCTTTTGAGGGGTTTGTTCGGGGTATATTTGCCCCAACCGGTAGAGCAAATAGTTGCTCCTCAACCTACTCAACCTACTGAAAATGAAAATGTTTACTTTGAAATTCCTTCGGGTATGATCGAGAAACTGCTAGCTAATCCTTTTGCAGGAGATGGAACATTGCATCCCGACTTACACTTAATCTATGTGGATGAAGTTTGTGGATTATTTAAGCTTGCAGGTATGCCCGATGATGTTATCAAGAAGAAGGTCTTCCCTTTATCTTTGAAGGGAGATGCATTGACATGGTATAGGCTATGTGATGATATGGGATCATGGGACTACAAACAGTTGAAATTGGAATTCCATCAGAAGTTTTATCCTATGCATCTTGTTCATCGTGATCGTAATTATATATATAATTTTTGGCATCACTCAAGCTTGGGGGAGGCTTAAGTCAATGTTATATTCATGCCCCAATCATGAGCTCTCAAGAGAAATGATTATTCAAAAATTTTATGCTCGGCTTTCTGACAACAATCGCTCCATGCTCGATACTTATTGTACTGGTTCCTTTATGATGAAGACTATTGAATAAAAATGGAATTTACTGGAGAGAATTAAACGCAACTCTGAAGATTGGGATCTCGACAAAGGTAAGGAGTCAGGTATAACACCCAAGTTTGATTGTGTTAAATCTTTTATGGATACCCATGTTTCCCGTAAATTTAGCACTAAATATGGACTTGACTCTGAGATAGTAGCTTCTTTCTGTGAATCCTTTGCTACTCATGTTGATCTCCCTAAGGAGAAGTGGTTTAAATATAATCCTCCCATTGAAGTAAAAGTAGTTGCACCTATTAAAGTTGAAGAAAAGACTATCACTTATAATGATCCTATTGTTCCTACTACTTATGTTGAGAAACCACCTTTTCCTGTTAGAATAAAGAATCATGCTAAAGCTTCAACTGTGGTCAACAAAAGTAATATTAAGACACCTAAACCCCCTGAGCAAGTTAAAGTTGAACCTAATTTTGCTATGGTTAAAGATCTCTTGGTCGATAATATTGATGGGCATGTTATTTACTTCTGTGATGAGACTTCTAGAATTACTAAACCTAGTGCTAAAGATAAACATAGACCTGTGGTAGGCATTCCTATTATTTCTGTTAAAATAGGAGATCATTGTTATCATGGCTTGTGTGATATGGGTGCTAGTGCTAGTGGAATACCAATTTCCTTATACAACGAAATTATGCATGATATTGCACCAGTTGAAATAGAAGGTATTGATGTTACCATTAAGCTCGCTAATAGAGATACTATTTCACCAATTGGGATTGTTAGAGATGTTGAAGTCTTGTGTGGGAAGGCTAAATATCCTGTTGATTTTCTTGTTCTTGGTTCCCCTCAAGATAGTTTTTGTCCCATTATATTTGGTAGACCCTTCTTGAATACTGTTAATGCTAAGATAGACTGCAATAAGAATATTGCTTCTGTTGGTTTAGGGGATATGTCTCATGAGTTTAATTTCTCTAAATTTCGTAGACGACCCCATGATAAAGAATTGCCTAGTAAAGATGAAATTATTGGTCTTGCTTCTATTGCCGTGCCTCCAACTGATCCATTTGAACAATAATTGCTAGACCATGAAAATGATATGTTTATGAATGAAAGAAGCGAAATAGATGAAGTATTCTTTAAACAGGGGCCTATTCTGAAACACAACTTGCCTGTTGAAATCCTAGGGGATCCTCCTCCACCCAAGGGTGATCCCGTGTTTGAGATTAAACCATTACCTGATACTCTTAAATATGCTTATCTTGATGAAAAGAAAATATATCCTGTTATTATTAGTGCTAACCTTTCAGAGAAGGAGGAAGAGAAATTATTGAAAACTCTGAAGAAGCACCATGCTACTATTGGATATACTCTTGATGATCTTAAGGGCATTAGTCCCACTCTATGTCAACACAAATAATTTTAGAGGAAGACGCCAAACTAGTTATTGATCATCAACGACGGCTGAATCCTAAGATGAAAGAAGTGGTAAGAAAGGAAATATTAAAGCTCCTTGAGGTAGGTATAATTTATCCCATTGCTGATAGTTAGTGGGTAAGTCCTATCCATTGTGTCCCTAAGAAGGGAGGTATTACTGTTGTTCCTAATGATAAAGATGAATTGATCCCACAAAGAATTATTACAGGTTATAGGATGGTAACTGATTTCCGCAAATTAAATAAGGCTACTAAAAAAGATCATTACCCTTTGCCTTTTATTGATCAAATGCTAGAAATATTATCCAAACATACACATTTTTGCTTTCTAGATGGTTACTCTGGCTTCTCTCAAATACCTGTGTCAGCTGATGATCAATCAAAGACCACTTTTACTTGCCCTTTCGGTACTTTCGCCTATAGATGCATGCCTTTTGGTTTATGTAATGCACCTTCTACCTTTCAAAGATGCATGATTGCTATATTCTCTGACTTTTGTGAAAAGATATGTGAGGTTTTGATGGATGATTTCTCCGTTTATGGATCCTCCTTTGATGATTGCTTAAGCAACCTTGATCGAGTTTTGCATAGATGTGAAGAAACTAATCTAGTCTTGAATTGGGAGAAATGCCACTTTATGATTAATGAAGGTATTGTCTTGGGACATAAAATTTATGAAAGAGGTATTGAAGTTCACAAAGCTAAAGTTGATGCTATTGAAAAGATGCCATGTCCCAAGGACATTAAAGGTATAAGAAGCTTCCTCGGTCATGCCGGTTTTTATAGGAGGTTCATTAAGGACTTCTCAAAAATTTCTCGGCCTCCGACTAATCTATTACAAAAAGATATTCCTTTTGTCTTTGATGATGATTGCGTAGAAGTATTTGAAATACTTAATAAAGCATTGATTTCTACACCTATTGTTCAGCCACCTGATTGGAATTTGCCCTTTGAAATTATGTGTGATGCTAGTGATTATGCTGTAGGTGCTGTTCTAGGGCAAAGAGTTGATAATAAATTAAATGTTATTCAATATGCTAGTAAAACTCTAGACAATGCTCAAAGAAATTATGCTACTACTGAAAAAGAATTCTTAGTAGTTGTATTTTCTTGTGATAAGTTCAGACCTTATATTGTTGATTTTAAAGTAACTATTCACACTGATCATGCTGCTATTAAATACCTTATGGAAAAGAAAGATGCTAAACCTTGACTTATTAGATGGGTTCTCTTGCTACAAGAATTTGATTTGCATATTATTGATAGAAAGGGAGCTGAGAACCCCGTTGCAGACAACTTGTCTAGGTTAGAAAATGTTCTTGATGACCCACTACCTATTGATGATAGCTTTCCTGATGAACAATTAAATGTCATAAATGCTTCTCGAACTACTCCATGGTGTGCTGATTATGCTAATTATATTGTTGCTAAATTTATACCACCTAGTTTCACATACCAGCAAAAGAAAAAGTTCTTCTATGACTTGAGACATTACTTTTGGGATGACCCACATCTTTATAAAGAAGGAGTAGATGGTGTTATTAGACGTTGTGTATCTGAGCATGAATAGGAACAAATCCTACGCAAGTGTCACTCTGAGGCTTATGGAGGACACCATGCTGGAGATAGAACTGCACATAAGGTATTGCAATCCGGTTTTATTGATCTACTCTCTTCAAGGATGCCCGTAAGTTTGTCTTGTCTTGTGATGAATTTCAAAGAATTGGTAATATTAGTAGACATTAAGAAATGCCTATTAATTATTCACTTGTTATTGAACCATTTGATGTTTGGGGCTTTGATTATATGGGATCTTTTCCTTCCTCTAATGGGTATACACATATTTTAGTTGCCGTTGATTACATTAGTAAGTGGGTAGAAGCTATTCCAACTAGTAGTGCTAATCATAACACCTCTATTAAAATGCTTAAAGAAGTTATTTTCCCGAGGTTTGGAGTCCCTAGATATTTAATGACTGATGGTGGTTCACATTTTATTCATGGTGCCTTTCGTAAAATGCTTGCTAAGTATGACGTTAATCATAGAATTGCATCTCCATATCACCCACAGTCTAGTGGTCAAGTAGAATTGAGTAACAGAGAGCTCAAATTAATTTTGCAAAAGACTGTTAATAGATCTAGAAAAAATTGGTCCAAGAAACTTGATGACGCATTATGGGCCTATTGAACTGCATATAAAAATCCTATGGGCATGTCTCCGTATAAAATGGTTTATGGTAAAGCATGTCACTTACGTCTTGAACTAGAACATAAGGCATATTGGGCCATTAAAGACCTCGATTATGATTTCAAACTTGCCGATGAGAAGAGGTTATTTGACATTATCTCACTTGATGAATGGAGAACCCAGGCTTATGAAAATGCCAAGCTGTTTAAAGAATAAGTTAAAAGATGGCATGATAAAAGGATACAAAAGCGTGAGTTCAATGTAGGTGATTATGTATTGCTATACAACTCTCATTTAAGATTTTTTGCAGGAAAACTTCTCTCTTAATGGGAAGGTCCTTACGTTATCGAGGAGGTCTATCGTTCCGGTGCCATAAAAATCAACAACTTTGAAGGCACAAATCCGAGGGTGGTGAACGGTCAAAGAATTAGACATTATATCTCAGGTAATCCTATAAATGTTGAAACCAATATTATTAAAACTGTAACCCCGGAGGAATACATAAGGGACACTTTCCGGAATGTTTCAGACTCCGAAAAGGAATAGGTACGTGGTACAGTAAGTAAACCGACTCGAAAACAGTTCTAATGCCAATATTTCTCCGTTTTGGAATATTTAATAAAATAGGAAAATAAGAAGCAGACCAGAAAGGACACCGGGCTTCCACGAGGGTGGGAGGCGCGCCCTACCCCCTGGGCGTGCCCCCTGCCTCGTGGGCACCTCGTGTATCTTCCGGACTCACTTCTTTTGGTCGGTAAAAATTCATTTTATAATCTCCCGATGGTTTTGACCATCGTATCACGCAAATATCTCTTGTCTTTGTTTCGAGCTGTTTTTCTAACAGATTTAGGTCGTCATGTCGTCTTCAAGCCCCCCCAAGGACAAGTTCTTTGAGAAGGTCATCAACACCTACCTCACAGAGGTGCTGCAACATCCTCAAACCATTGAGATGCGTGAGGGGTTGTTGCACATCCGTGATGTTGAGGGACCAAGGAGGACCGGAAGCACGGAGGCAAGGCTTGAGGCATTGGAGCAACAAGTTTCAAGTGTCGGGAGATGGTGGAGTGTGGACTCGACTCCAATAAATACAAGCTGGACGTCAAGGACATTGGGGAGGCCATCTTCAAGCTTCATGAGAAAATAGAGGACCTTCAAGCCCAGATCTATGACCTGCAAAACCAAAACTATGAGTGTGAATATAGATTCAAGAGGATGAGTTTGGCTGCCAATTTGAGGATTCAGGAGACTCGATCATCCTTCTATGATGGTGAGCCCATGCCTTGGAAGAGGGACAACAAGCCTACATCATCAACAACTCCATCTCCTTCACCAACAAAGAAGAACTGAGTATTTGGTATTGGCGAGTCCTTGGCAACTACCAAGCTTGGGGGAGTGCCCCGGTGTCGTATCACCATCACTTTTATCTTTACCGTTTTCTTAGTTCGATCCTTTTGGTAATATCTTGATCTAGTAGAATAAAGTTTTAGTATGACCTAGTTGTGAGTTTTGCTTTATGATCCCTCTATGTAATTGAGTCCGTGAGCTATATAATAAAGATTATTGTTGAGTCAAGGGATTGATTATTTTGCTATGATCTTGAGGGAATAAAATAAAAGAGAAGAATAAAAAGAAACAAAGAGATCATATGGATCTTATGGAAAGTAATGAGCTCACATATAAAGAGTATGACGAATAAAAGGTGTTGAGAGCTGACAAACATAGTTTTGGTCATCATTGCATTTAATAGAAAGTAATAAAGAAAGAGCGGTTCACATATAAATATACTATCTTGGACATCTTTTATGATTGTGAGCACTCATTAAAGTATGACATGCTAAGAGTTGACGTTGGACAAGGAAGACAACGTAATGGGTTATGTTTTCTTACATCTAAGATAAATTATATTGTCATGGATCGTCCAACATGTTGAGCTTGCCTTTCCCTCTCATGCTAGCCAATTTCCTTGCACCAAGTAGAGATACTACTTGTGCTTCCAAATATCCCTAAATCCAGTTTTGCCATGAGAGTCCACCATATCTACCTATGTATTGAGTAAGATCCTTCAAGTAAGTTGTCATCGATGCAAGCAATAAAAATTGCTCTCTAAATATGTATGAATTATTAGTGCGGAGAAAATAAGCTTTATACGATCTTGTGATATGGAAGAAATAATAGCGACGGACTGCATAATAAAGGTCCATATCACAAGTGGCAATATAAAGTGACGTTCTTTTGCATTAAGATTTTGTGCATCCAACCATAAAAGCGCATGACAACCTCTGCTTCCCTCTGCGAAGGGCCTATCTTTTAATTTTATCTTCTACCTTACATAAGAGTCATGGTGATCTTCACCTTAGCTTTTTTACATTTTATCCTTTGGCAAGCACAATGTGTTGGAAAGATCCTGATATATATAGCTAATTGGATGTGAGTCTTCATGAACAATTATTGTTGACATTACCCTTGAGGTAAAATGTTGGGAGGCAAAACTATAAGCCCCTATCTTTCTGTGTGTCCAATTAAAACTTCATACCCATAAATATTGCATGAGTGTTAGCAATTGTGAAAGACTAAAATATGGTAGAGTATGTGGACTTGCTGGAAAGCTCTTATATTGACTCTTTCCTATGTTATGATAAATTGCAATTGCCTCAATGACTGAGATTAGAGTTTGTTGCTTCTCAATGAAGTTTATGATTCATACTTGAAATTGTGATTGAATTGTTACTTTAGCATAAGAGATCATATGACAAAATATATATATACGTTGTTGTTCAAGAATGATCATGGTGCCTTCATGTCCGTATTTTATTTTTATCGACACCTCTATCTCTAAACATGTGGACATATTTTTCGATTTTAGCTTTCGCTTAAGGACAAGCAAGGTCTAATCTTGGGGAGTTGATACGTCCATTTTGTATCATGCTTTTATATCGATATTATTGCATTATGGGCTGTTATTACACATTATGTCACAATACTTATGCCTATTCTCTCTTATTTTACAAGGTTTACATGAAGAGGAGAATGTCGGCGACTGGGATTCTGGGCTGGAAAAGGAGCAAATATTAGACACCTATTCTGCACAGCTCCAAAAGTCCTCAAACTTCACGGAAGTTATTTCCAGATATATAAAAAATACTGAGCGCAAGAAGTACCAGAGGGGGGCCACCCACCAGCCACAAGGGTGGGGGCGTGCCCTACCCCCTGGGCACGCCCGCTGCCTCGTGGGCCCTCTGGTGGCCCTCCGATGCCCATCTTCTACTATATGGAGTCTTTCGTTGAGAAAAAATCATAAGCAAGCTTTAGGACGAGACTCCGCCGCCACGAGGCGGAACCTTGGCAGAACCAATCTAGAGCTCCGGTAGAGCTGTTCTGCCGGGGAAACTTCCCTCCGGGAGGGGGAAATCATCACCATCGTCATCACCAACGATCCTCTCATCGGGAGGGGTCAATCTCCATCAACATCTTCACCAGCACCATCTCATCTCAAATCCTAGTTCATCTCTTGTATCCAATCTTTGTATCCAAACCTCAGATTGTACTTGTGGGTTGCTAGTAGTGTTGATTACTCCTTGTAGTTGATGCTAGTTGGTTTGCTTAGTGGAAGATCATATGTTCAGATCCATTATGCATATTAATACCCCTCTGATTATGAACATGAATATGCTTTGTGAGTAGTTACGTTTGTTCCTGAGGACATGGGAGAAGTCTTGCTATTAGTAGTCTTTTGAATTTGGTATTCGTTCGATATTTTGATGAGATGGATGTTGTCATCCCTCTAGTGGTGTCATGTGAACGTCGACTACATGACACTTCACCATTGTTTGGGCCTAGAGGGAGGCATTGGGAAGTAATAAGTAGATGATGGGTTGCTAGAGTGACAGAAGCTAAAACCCTAGTTAATGTGTTGCTTCGTAAGGGGCTGATTTGGATCCATATGTTTCATGCTATGGTTAGGTTTACCTTAATACTTCTGTTGTAGTTGCGGATGCTTGCAATAGGGGTTAATCATAAGTGGGATGCTTGTCCAAGTAAGGACAGTACCGAAGCATGGGTCCACCCACATATCAGATTATCAAAGTACCGAACGCAAATCATATGATCGTGATGAAAACTAGTTGGACGATAATTCCCTTGTGTCCTCAGGAGTGCTTTACATCATATAAGAGTTTGTCCAGGCTTGTCCTTTGTTACAAAAAGGATTGGGCCATCTTTCTGCACCTTATTTACCTTTATTACTTACTACTCGTTACAAATTACCTTATCACAAAACTATCTGTTACCGATAATTTTAGTTCTTGCAGAGAATACCTTACTGAAAACCACTTATCATTTCCTTCTGCTCCTCGTTGGGTTTGACACTCTTACTTATAGAAAAGCTACGATAGATCCCCTACACTTGTGGGTCATCAGAGCCACCCACGGTCCCGACGAGGGGCAGGTCGGCGCTGATCCCCTGAGACGACACTCCTGCCCCGACGCCACCTGGAGCTGCCCCCGGTTCGTCTGCTGCCCTTGCTTCTGCCCCTGGAGCCCGCACATCTGCACCTTCGACTGCGAGGCTCTTCGGCTTCAAGCTTATGAAGAGGAGGGACTACGCTGCGGTGGACCAGTAAGTGTTCTTGTCCTGCCTTGTTCTTGCTTTTGATGCCCGTCCTTGATTCTTCTTCGTTCATGCAACCAGGCCCGTGGCGAAGAGGAGGAAGGAGGATGAGAGGGTGCTTCTCAAGCCTGGATCGCCTCCTGCGGTCGCACCCCTTTCCACGGATAAGGGCGGCGACGTCGCTCACGCTTCTCCAGCCCGATCGTCCTTGCGAGGCTTGGTGGAGCATCCTCGGGAGGAGTCAGCCCCCGTGGCCCCGCTGGCTCCGGAGGTGCCAATGTCTGGATCGGGCGCTGGGGCTCCTAAGGCTGAGGAGCTTCTGGCCTTCTGGGCCATGGTGATGATGTCGCCTCCTCCTCCTTCTGCCACACTGACGCCTCCAGGTTCTTCCACCTCTCCTGATATCCTGGAGCGCACTCTTTCTGCGATGGCCCTGCTGCAAGAAGATATTCAAGGCACCGACCGTCGCCTGGTGGCCGGGCGCCTGGAGCTGGTCTCCGGCTGGCTTCACTCCGATGTGTCCGTCCGGGCGACACTGAGTCGGGCTGCTACGGACTCCGAGAAGGACAAGGAAACCGTTTCCCAGGCTGTGGCCGCCCGTGAGGTGGCGCTGAAGGATGCTAAGGACACCCAGGGCCGCTGCTGGTCGCTGGAGGCCGAGCTGGAGACCGTGCGGAGGGAGCGCACAAAAGAAGCCCGAGGCCGCAAGGCGGAGGAGGAGAAGATGAAGGCCCGAGAGGACGCCATCAGGGGTCGTGACACCGAGCTGGAGCAGTTGGTGAAGGCGCAGACCACGAAGCATAGCCGGATGGAGGAGCTGGAGCAGAAGCTGAAGACGGAGAGGGCCGAGCTTGACATCAAGGCGAAGGTCATGGCTGAGGACCGCACGGCCTTCGAGCTCCTCTAGGAGAGGTCTCGGACGGCGCCGCGGTCGCTCTACGGGAAGGGCTTGGATGAGCCGCTGGCCAGCAGTGATGAGGGCCCAACCCAGCTGCTTCCCTTCCTGGTCAATGCGCTTGAGGACGTCGTGAGCGGTATCGGCCTCATGGCAGAGGAAGAAGCCCACGTTCTTTCCTCAGCCACGCTGACGCGCGTCTTCAGCCACCTCCATCTTCGCGATCCTACCGCCCTCCTTGACGAGCTGCTGGAGCCTGTGGACGACGATCATTGCACGGCCACCTCCATGGCCGTGAAGGGTCAGGTGGAGGCCCCTGCTGGGGAAGTTCCGCGCCTTTGCTCCCGTGCCGCCGATCGGGGGTGCTGCTGATCCTGCAACTCCGGCTAGTGGCACAGGCGAAGGCGACGCCGCTGAAGGAGAAGTGTCCCTTGCAGGTGACGGTGGTGTCCAGGGGTGACTGCTGGCGACTCCTCTCCTGTTTAATTTCTGCAATGTGCACCATGCCTCATGGAGGTGTTAAACTCGCGTTCGGTTTTTAGGAGGACGATATGTCTTGTAATATTTGCTTTGAAATTCTGTGATTTCCTTCCCATTTGCTTGACGTTCTACGTCGGCAGGGCCCGACCCCACGCATACCTCAGCCGCCATTGGGCCGACCAGATCACCAGGACGGACCAAGGAGTGAGGGGCTACGTGGTCAGTTAGGCTCCTGAGTCGCGATGCTCAGGAGTCCCCCTTGATGCACAAACAGCGTATAGGAAAGAAATCTGGGAGTAGGCCTAGTGTTCCACATCGGCACGGCCCGACCCCGCGCAAACCTCAACTGCCATTGGGCCGACCGGATCACCAGGACGGACCAAGGAGTGAGGGGCTACGTGGTTAGTTAGGCTCCTGAGTCACGATGCTCAGGAGTCCCCCTTGACGTTCAAACGACCTTCGTACCTTGGCTCCGCTTGGGAGGGCACGCGACGACCAGGTCTGAGGGACCTGGCAGGGTGGCATACGCTTGGGCATGACCCGAGCGCAGCTCCCGTGCCTAGCCCCCTCACGTGACTCTCCTGAGGGGAGGTGTTGCGATGAGGCCAGGCACCAAGCTCGGAGGCTCCCTGAGGTTGATACGGCCATGAGGCCACCCTCAGTTGTTTATCACCAGGACCGACCATGGCGCTTCCGCACTTGCACGGGCATAGCCGCTCCTCGGCAGTGTCGACTGCCAGCGCGGAGCATGGTGCTTCCACTGGTACGTGGGAGGGGACTCCCTACTACGGAGAGTCCCCGGGGCGTGTACAGCCCCGCCCTGACACGTGGCTTGCACGGCAGGGCTAGACGACGTGTATCTGGGCACTCGTGAGCCAGCACGGGACTCACGAGGCCCTACCTCAAGGCAGATTGCGCTTGGTCTTGGTTCTTGATGGCTGCGGTGTTCCTGCAAGATGGTTAGACAACCTGCGCCGAATGAATTTCCTGAGGTTATCGCACGAGAAGGCCAAGCACCAACGACCCCAGGAGGTGATGTGAACGGGGCTGGCCTGCCAGACAGAGCTCAGCCGTTTGATTTATCAATGCTGCAGGGACGGGCCCGAGCACAGACGCTGTGCCTAGCCTTCTTGTGCGAAGGATCCTGAAGAAAGACGATCGGCGCGCGGCTCCCGTGGTGGGCGACAATCAAGCAGGTGATCACCATAGATAGACTATGCATGAAAAGGAGCCTGGCTTAGGTAAATGCACAAACGATACATGCCACTGGGTCGGACTCGAGCGGCCTGGGGATGATGTAGCCTGAGGGGCGCCCCTAGCAAGGTGAACTGAAAACACAAGTGGATACATGCCACAAGGACTGAACCACACGGCCTGGGAATGATGTGGCCCAGGGGGCGCTCCCAGCTAAATGAACTTGGAGAGATGTCACCTGGTTTGGTTGTCGAAGGAGTTTAGGGGTAGCTGAAGACACGTAGCGAAGAAGTTGCCCCTCATGAGCTGTCGAGGCCCTA
Organism: Triticum aestivum; assembly: GCF_018294505.1. Lineage (NCBI taxonomy): Eukaryota > Viridiplantae > Streptophyta > Magnoliopsida > Poales > Poaceae > Triticum > Triticum aestivum. Next base: position 334,758,433 of record NC_057806.1, on the reverse strand, counting down.
ACCCTCGGGAAGCTCTCGAGGCTCGGGTGGCCTCCTGAGGACCGTCTCCATCTCCGCCAGGACTGCATGATGCCTGGCCTCCTGACCCGCCATGACACTCCGCAGGGTGCACTGGAAGGCGGCAGCCATGCTTAGCAGGCCGAACGACATGCGAACGTAGCTGTGAGGTGGACCCTCGCAGCGTCCCACGCATGAAGGCCAGAAGAGCTCCTGAGATGCGGCCCTGTTGAGCCCCGGAATGTCGACGCAGACACGCAGCTCACCACCCTCGCCTGGGTGGGGAGCAACACCCGGTGGGCGGCGGTCGCCGCGTATTGCTCTTACTTCCTGAAGCTCCTGAGATGCCTTGGTGATGAACTCCTGAGCGCCGGGTGCTCCTCGCCCGGTGTCCTCCTGAGGGAAACATGCTGCGAAGCACGCCTCCACGTGGTGCCCGAACGCCTCCCTCGTGATGTTGGCCAAGTCTGAGGCCCTCCAGAAGAGAGCCCCTGAGCCCTGCCCGAGGAGGGCACTCGGCGCGCCTCCCTATGTGAGGGAGGGAGGCACCCCTGGCGCTGGCACGGATCTTGAAGTGGCGCCGCTGGAGGTGCCGCTCCCTTGAGGCCCAACACGGAGTAGTTGCTTCTTCTTCTTGGGGTTGGCCTCAGGAGGGTACTGCGCACCCGCGCTGTCAGGGTCTTCGATTGATGTGGCTTGGAAGGTGCGCTCGAGGGAGCACACTGCATCTCTTTCTTAGCAAGGGACCGTGATTATTATGCCGCTTCCCAGCATTTTGAGGACGTTGTAGCCATGGTGGGTGACCGCCATAATTTGGCATGTGCTGGATACCCGAGGATGGCATTGTACAGCAGGCGGATGTGGGCGACGTCGAAGTCGATGAGCTCGGTGTGTTAGTTGTCACGCTGACCGAAGGTGACAGGGAGGCGAACTTGCCCTATCAGGATGGTGGAGCCGTCTGTCACTCCTAAGAAAGGCTTGGTAGGCTGGAGCTAATCATATGGCACTTGAAGGTTGTCGGATGTCTCGACGGACAGGACACTGAGTCCTGCGCCGCCGTCGATGAGGGTCTTGGTGACTTGGACATTGCTAATGACGGGCGAACAGAGCATCGAGAGGACTCCAGCGGTTGCCGCGCATTTGAGCTGGCCCGTCGAGCTAAAGGTGATGGCATACTTGGACCACCTGAGCGGGCCCGTAGCCTCGAGGTTGGGGAGGGCTGCATTCACTTCGCGGGAGAACTGCTTGAAGGTGCGCTGGGAGGCTGGGGCCTGAGCGCCACCCAGGATGCAGGCAATGGCGCGCGGCTCCTGGAAGCCCCCAACCCCTTCGTCCTGTTGATGGTCATTGTTCCTTCTTGGCGGCGCCAGCAGAGGGAGACCAGGGTTGCCCTAAGGACGATCCTCATGAGGATGGTCCCTCCAGGCGCCCTCATGAGGCTGGTTCCTGCCAACGATCCTCGCGAGGCTGGTCGCACCACTCTTGGCGGGGCCCACGGTCGTCCCAACGTCCTCCACCTCATCCACCTCGGGAAGATCTCAGCCGTGCTTGGTGTCTGGTTCTGCCGCGAGTACGTCCACTCCTTTGCGCTTCACGCCCTTGACCTTGGCCTTCTTCTCCTCTGGATCTGCAGCAAGGAGCTCGAGGAGGGAGAGATGCCCCTCCTCAGCCCTTGCACACTTGGTTGCGATGTTGAACAGCTCCAAGGTCGTGCACATCTCCTCATGGATGGCGAGCTCCTCCTTCATCTTGACGTCACGGCCGCCGTCGGAAAAACACAGAGATGATGGCCTCGTCCATCACCTTGGGAATGTTGATACGTGCGTTGTTGAAGTGCTGGATGTACTTCTGCAGAGTTTCTCCCAGTTGTTGTTTGATGTGGCACAGGTCACCTGCGACCGGGGGGCGGTCGCGAGTGCCCTGGAAGTTGGCAATGAAGTGGCTGTGCATCTCATCCTAGGAGGAAATCGAGCCTGGGGGCAGGTTTAGGAGCCATGAGTGGGCGCCATCCTTGAGAGCCATGGGAAACCAGTTTGCCATGACCTTTTCGTCGCCGTTGGCCACTTCGATGCTCAGCTCGTAGAGCTGCAGGAACTCCTCAGGGTCGGGGGTGCCGTTGTAGCGAGGAGGCAGATCCGGCTTGAACTTGCCCGGCCAGACAATGCTGCGCAGCTCAGGAGTGAAGGCGCGGCAGCCCGCCGTGGCCACCGGGGCCCGTCGTGGAGGCGGAGCTTGACCTTGGCAACCCTGTGCTGCCATGGCAGTGGCACATGGCCCTGCCGCAGCAAGCGATCCTGACACGGTGGTGCTGGAAGCGGTGGGGCATCTTCTTGCCGACAGGGAACCTCCTGGCAACTTCCTTCTTCTCGCGCGGGCACACGGCACGGCGAATCACGTCGCTGGGCCGTGCATCTTGGAGCGAGGACGCTGTCTTGACGCGGGGGAGACTGAGGCGCTCCATGAGTCGCGTGCCTCGGTGCGAGGGCGCCGTCTAGGTGCTGAGGGGGCGGAGGCGCTCCGTGAGCCACGTCGCCCGCAGCCAGGGGCGGGCGAGGCAGAGAGAGGGATGGTGCAGGAGAGCCCCCCACGACGCTGACGAGCTCGGTGACGCAATCCAACCAGTCCTTGTAGAAGTCGTCGCCCGGGTGGTAGCACAGGAGCTCACGTGCCATGAGCAGCGCGGCCTACACGTCCGTGGGTGCGCGGCTAGCGTGAGAAGATGAGACGGCCGGAGTCAGCGACGGGGTGGCGGTGCGACCATCTCGCCGCACAGAGGGGTGCAGTGAATAGGCTTGCTGCTCGTTTGCTGCCGATCAGGTGGCGGCGTTGGCGGCGGGTGATGGAGAACGACGGGGAGGTCCGCCGACAGGGGCTGTCTGAGCGACACGGGTGGCGAAAGCGGCCTGGCGCTCAACGCGGGCCCGACGAGCGTCTGCCATGAACTTGGCTGAGTGGTGAAGCGTGGAACGAAGAGGAAAGTGTTGTCTACTACACAACCTTCTTCTTGTAGACATTGTTGGGCCTCCAAGTGCAGAGGTTTGTAGGACAGTAGCAATTTTCCCTAAGTGGATGACCTAAGGTTTATCAATCCGTGGGAGGCGTAGGATGAAGATAGTCTCTCTCAAACAACCCTGCAACCAAATAGCAAAAAGTCTCTTGTGTCCCCAACACACCCAATACAATGGTAAATTGTACAGGTGCACTAATTTGGCGAAGATATGGTGATACAAGTGCAATATGGATGATAGATAAAGGTTTTTGTAATCTGAAAATATAAACACAGCAAGGTAACTAATGATAAAAGTGAGCGAAAACGGTATTGCAATGCGTTGAAACAAGGCCTAGGGTTCATACTTTCACTAGTGCAAGTTCTCTCAACAATAACAACATAATTGGATCATATAACTATCCCTCAACATGCACCAAAGAGTCACTCCAAAGTCACTAAGAGCGGAGAACAAACGAATAGATTATTGTAGGGTACGAAACCATCTAAAGTTATTCTTTCTGATCGATCCATTCAAGAGTTCGTGCTAGAATAACACCTTAAGACACAAATCAACCAAAACCCTAGTGTAACCTAGATACTCTAATGTCACCTCAAGTATCCGTGGGTATGATTATACGATATGCATCACAGAATGTCAGATTCATCTATTCAACCAACACAAAGAACTTCAAAGAGTGCCCCAAAGTTTCTACCGGAGAGTCAAGAAGAAAAACGTGTGCCAACCCTTATGCATAAGTTCACGAGGTCATAGAACTCGCAAGTTGATCACCAAAACATACATCAAGTGGATCACGTGATATCCCATTGTCACCATAGATAAGCACATGCAAGACATACATCAAGTGTTCTCAAATCCTTAAAGACTCAATCCGATAAGATAACTTCAAATGGAAAATTAAATCCATTACAAGAGAGTAGAGGGGGAGAAACATCATAAGATCCAACTATAATAGCAAAGCTCGTGATACATCAAGATCTTGCCGAATCAAGAACACGAGAGAGAGAGAGAGAGAGATCAAACACATAGCTACTGGTACATACCCTCAGCCCCGAGGGAAAACTACCCCCTCCTTATTATGGAGAGCGCTGGGATGATGAAGATGGCCACCGGAGAGGGATTCCCCCCTCCGGCAGGGTGCCTGAACGGGTCTAGATTGGTTTTCGATGGCTACAGAGGCTTGCAGAGGCGGAACTCCTGATCTAGGTTATTTTCTGGAGGTTTCTGTATATATAAGAGGTGTTGGCGTCGGGGACAAGTCAGGGGGGTCTCCGAGGCGGCCACGAGGTAGGGGGGCACGCCTAGGGGGTAGGGCGCGCCCCCACCCTCGTGGTGGCCTCGGGACTCTTCTGGCCCGTCTCTGGTACTCCGTGGCTTCTTCTGGTCCAAAAATGATCTCCGTGAGATTTCAACTCAATTGGACTCCGTTTGGTTTTCCTTTTCTGTGATACTCAAAAACAAGAAAAAAAACAGAAACTGGCACTAGGCTCTAGGTTAATAGGTTAGTCCCAAAAATCATATAAAATAGCATATAAAGGCATATAAAACATCCAAGGTTGATAATATAATAGCATGGAACAATAAAAAATTATAGATATGTTGGAAACGTATCAAGCATCCCCAAGCTTAATTCCTACTCATCCTCAATTAGGTAAATGATAAAAACAGAATTTTTGATGTGGAATGCTACCTAACATATTTATCCATGTCATCCTCTTTATTGTGGCATGAATGTTCAGATCTGATTGATTCAAGATAAAAGTTTAATATTGACATAAAAATAATAATACTTCAAGCATACTAACTAAGCAATTATGTCTTCTCAAAATAACATGGCCAAAGAAAGCTTATCCCTACAAAATCATATAGTTTGGTTATGCTTCATTTTCGTCACACAAAAATGCTCTCATCATGCACAACCCCGTTGACAAGCCAAGCAATTGTTTCATACTTTAGTAATCTCAAACTTTTTTCAACTTTCACGCAATACATGAGCGTGAGCCATGGACATAGCACTATGGGCGGAATTGAATATAATGATGGGGGTTGTGTGGAGAAGACAAAAAAGGGAGAAAGTCTCACATTGACGCGGCTAATCAACGGGCTATGGAGATGCCCATCAATTGATGTCAATGCAAGGAGTGGGGATTGCCATGCAACGGATGCACTAGAGCTATAAATCTATGAAAGCTCAACAAAAGAAACTAAGTGGGTGTGCATCCAACTTGCTTGCTCACGAAGACCTAGGGCATTCGAGGAAGCCCATTGTTGGAATATACAAGCCAAGTTCTATAACGAGAAATTACCACTAGTATATGAAAATGACAATATAAGAGACTCTCTATCATGAAGATCATGGTGCTACTTTGAAGCACAAGTGTGGAAAAAGGATAGTAGCATTGTCCCTTGTTTTTGGCCTTTCTTTTTCTCCCTCTTTGTTTTTCTTTTTTGGCCTTTTTTTGGGACAATGCTCTATTAATGATGATCATCACACTTCTATTTATTTACAACTCAAAGATTACAACTCGATACTAGAACAAAGTATGACTCTATATGAATGCCTCCGGCGGTGTACCGGGATGGGCAATGAATCAAGAGTGACATGTATGAAATTATGCATGGTGGCTTTGGCACAAATATGATGTCAACTACATGATCATGCATGGCAATATGACAATGATGAAGCGTGTCATAATAAACGTAACGGTGGAAAGTTGCATGGAAATATATCTTGGAATGGCTATGGAAATGCCATAATAAGTAGGTATGGTGACTGTTTTGAGGAAGATATAAGGAGGTTTATGTGTGACAGAGCGTATCATATCACGGGGTTTGGATGCACCAGCGAAGTTTGCACCAACTCTCGAGGTGAGAAAGGGCAATGCACGGTACCGAAGGGGCTAGCAATGATGGAAGGGTGAGAGTGCGTATAATCCATGGACTCAACATTAGTCATAAAGAACTCACATACTTATTGCAAAAATCTACAAGTCATCAAAAACCAAGCACTACGCGCATGCTCCTAGGGGGATAGATTGGGAGGAAAAGGCCATCGCTCATCCCCGACCGCCACTCATAAGGAAGGTAATCAAAGAAACACCTCATGCTTCAAATTTGTCACACAACGGTTACCATACGTGCATGCTACGGGACTTCCAAACTTCAACACAAGTATTTCTCAAATTTACAATTACTCAACTAGCACGACTCTAATATTACCATCTTCATATCTCAAAACAATTATCTAGTATCAAACTTCTCATAGTACTCAATGCACTTATATGAAAGTTTTTATTATACCCATCTTGGATGCCTATCATATGAGGACTAATTTTATAACCCAAGCAAATTACCATGCTGTTCTAAAAGAGTCTCAAAATAATATAAGTGAATCACTAGAGCAAACGACAAACTACTCCGAAAAATATAAGTGAAGCTCAATGAGTAGTCGAATAATTATGCAACTATGTGAAGACTATATAAAATTTAAGAATTTCAGATCTTGGTATTTTATTCAAACAGCAAGTAAAACAAAAGAAAATAAAATGACGCTCCAAGCAAAACACATATCATGTGATGAATAAAAATATATCTCCAAGTAAAGTTACCGAAGAACGCAGACGAAAGAGGGGGTGCCATCCGGGGCATCCACAAGCTTAGGCTCTTGATTGTCCTTGAATGTTACCTTGGGGTGCCTTGGGCATCCCCAAGTTTAGGCTCTTGCCACTCCTTATTCCATAGTCCACCTAATCTTTACCCAAAACTTGAAAACTTCACAACACAAAACTTAACAGAAATCTCGTAAGCTCCGTTAGTATAAGAAAATAAATCACCACTTAGGTAATGTTGTGAACTCATTCTAAATTCATATTGGTGTAATATATACTGTATTCCAACTTCTCTATGGTTCATACCCTCCGATACTACTCATAGATTCATCAAAATAAGCAAACAACACATAGAAAACAGAATCTGTCAAAAACAGAACAGTCTGTACTAATCTGTATCAAACGTATACTTCTAGAACTGAAAAAATTCTGAAATAAATTGGTGGACCTGAGTGATTTTTCTATTAATCATATTAAAAAATAATCAACTTAATAGCACTCTCCAGTAAAAAAATGGTAGCTAATCTCGTGAGCGCTAAAGTTTATGTTTTTACAACAAGATCATAAAGACTTCACCCAAGTCTTCCCAAAGGTTCTACTTGGCACAAACACTAATTAAAACATAAAACCACATATAAACAAAGGCTAGATGAATTATTTATTACTAAACAGGAGCAAAAAGCAAAGAACAAAAATAAAATTGGGTTGCCTCCCAACAAGCGCTATCGTTTAAGCCCCTAGCTAGGCATGATGGTTTCAATGATGCTCACATAAAAGATAAGAATTGAAACATAAAGAGAGCATCATGAAGAATATGACTAGAACATTTAAGTCTAACCCACTTCCTATGCATAGGGATTTTGTGAGCAAACAACTTGTGGGAACAAGAATCAACTTGCATAGGAAGGTAAAACAAGCAAATATTCAAGATTTTCAACACATAGAGAGGACACTTGATATTATTGCAATTCCTACAAGCATATGTTCCTCCCTCATAATAAATTTCAGTATCATCATGGATGAATTCAACAATATAACTATCACATAAAACATTCTTTTCATGATCTACAAGCATAGAAAATTTATTATTCTCCACATAAGCAAAATTCTTCTCATTCGAAATAGTGGGAGTATCATAAGAAACTCGAATACTATAAATTGTTTCCACATTAAAAGAGTAATGTTCAGAAAAGGGTAATCATAATCATGACAAGTTTTATAAATATAATCATCACTACTTTTTATAGCATAATTGCCATCACAATAATCATCATAAGTAGCAACTTTGTTCTCATCATAATCAATTGAAACCTCTTCGAAGATTGTGGAATCATTACTAAATAAAGTCATGAACTCTCCAAATCCACTTTTATAATTATCACAATAAGATTGAACATCCTCCAAAATAGTGGGATCATTACTTCCTAAATTTGACACTCTTCCGAACCCACTTTCATCAATATAATTATCATAAATAGGAGGCATGCTATCATCATAGTAAATTTTCTCATCAAAACCTGGGAGACTAAAAATATCATATTCATTAATCATAGCATCCCAAGCTTGGGACAAACATTAATTGCAGCAAATACATTCTCAAACATGTCATTCTCATCAAACATAGCATCCCCAAGCTTGGGCCTTTTCATATCATAAGCATAATCACTCTCATCACTAATAGTATGGATAGCACCAATAATATAACAATTATCATAATCACAATGAGTAATAGGAGCAACATCATTTGGGAGGAGTACCTTATTACCTTTGTTTCTCCGTCTTTTCTTTTTCTTCTTCACATCATGTGTTGGTTTAATCCTCTTTTTGGAGCTCGTTATTAATGAGATTGATTGGATAGAAGGCTCCTCCTCGTTAGCTGATTCATCATAAGAAATAATATGAGGATATTGGGAAGTCTCTTCCCTTTCATTAGTACTCTCTTCATATTCTAATTGTTTTCTTGACTTTACATAATTGGAAATATAAGGATTTTCAATGCAATTCACCGCACAATACATATAAATTTCCTCTAGATCAAAATCAAGAACTTTGTCAAGGGCAAATTCTAGAATATCCTTAGTTATACGTTTCATTTCTTCATAACCCAGAAGCAAACTAAGTTCATTATGATGTGCAAGGGAAATCAAGTCATCACAATTTTTGGACACGATTTGATCATAAAACAACTTGCATTGGATATTTAGATGACGACGTTCATTGCAAAGTTCACAAGGATGGCTAAGAAAATGTAAATTTTCAACACAAACATCTAGCCTTTCTTGCAAACATTTAGTTTCTAAATACTTATGCCTCTTGAAAAATCTATCTTCCCTATTTGGTGTGTACTTGCAAACCCTATGCACTCCACAAAAATTGACATGCTTATAAGAGACATTTTCATCATGACTAGTGCAATCATCATTAGTACTATGGTTATTCAAAGAGTTCGTACTAACAACATTGCAATCATGCTCATTGTTCAAAGATTTAGTGCCAAACATTTTAATGCATTCTTCTTCTAGCATTTTGGCACAATGATCAAAATCCTTATTTTCATGAAAGATATTAAAAAGATCAAGCATATGAGGTACCCTTAATTCCATTTTTTGTAATTTTATTTTATAGACTAAACTAGTGATAAAACAAGAAACAAAAAGATTTGATTGCAAGATCTAAAGATATACCTTCAAGCACTAACCTCCCCGGCAACAACGCTAGAAAAGAGCTTGATGTCGACTACACAACCTTCTTCTTGTAGACGTTGTTGGGCCTCCAAGTGCAGAGGTTTGTAGGACAATAGCAAATTTCCTTCAAGTGGATGACCTAAGGTTTATCAATCCGTGGGAGGCGTAGGATGAAGATGTTCTCTCTCAAACAACCCTGCAACCAAATAACAAAAGGTCTCTTGTGTCCCCAACACACCCAATACAATGGTAAATTGTATAGGTGCACTAGTTCGGTGAAGAGATGGTGATACGAGTGCAATACGGATGATAGATAAAGGTTTTTGTAATCTGAAAATATATAAACAGCAAGGTAACTAACGATAAAAGTGAGCGAAAATGGTATTGCAATGCATTGAAACAAGGCCTAGGCTTCATACTTTCACTAGTGCACGTTCTCTCAACAATAATAACATAATTGGATCATATAACTATCCCTCAATATGCAACAAAGAGTCACTCCAAAGTCACTAATAGCAGAGAACAAACGAAGAGATTATTGTAGGGTATGAAACCACCTCAAAGTTATTCTTTCTAATTGATCTATTCAAGAGTTCGTACTAGAATAACACCTTAAGACACAAATCAACCAAAAACCCTAATGTCACCCAGATACTCCAATGTCAGCTCAAGTATCTGTGGGTATGATTATACGATATGCATCACACAATTTCAGATTCATCTATTCAACCAACACAAAGAACTTCAAAGAGTGCCCCAAACTTTCTACTGGAGGGTCAAGAATAAAAAGGTGTGCCAACCCTTATGCATAAGTTCACGAGGTCACAAAACTCGCAAGTTGATCACCAAAACATACATCAAGTGGATCACATGATATCCCATTGTCACCACAGATAAGCAAATGCAAGACATACATCAAGTGTTCTCAAATCCTTAAAGACTCAATCCGATAAGATAACTTCAAAGGGAAAACTAAATCCATTACAAGAGAGTAGAGGGGGAGAAACATCATAACATCCAACTACAATAGCAAAGCTCGCGATACATCAAGATCGTGCCGAATCAAGAACACGAGAGAGAGAGAGATCAAACACATAGCTACTGGTACATACCCTCAGGCCCGAGGGAAAACTACTCCCTCCTCGTCATGCAGAGCGCCGGGATGATGAAGATGGCCACCGGAGAGGGATTCCCCCCTCTGGCAGGGTGCCGGAACGGGTCTAGATTGGTTTTCGGTGGCTACAGAGGCTTGTGGCGGCAGACCTCCTGATCTAGGTTATTTTCTGGAGGTTTCTGTATATATAAGAGGTGTTGGCGTCGGGGACAAGTTAGGGGGGGTCTCTGAGGCGGCCACGAGGTAGGGGGCGCGCCCCCACCCTCGTGGTGGCCTCGGGACTCTTCTGGCCCATCTCCGGTACTCCGTGGGCTTCTTCTGGTCCAAAAATGATCTCCGTAAAATTTCAGCTCCATTGGACTCCGTTTGGTTTTCCTTTTCCGCGATACTCAAAAAGAAGGAAAAAAACAGAAATTGGCACTGGGCTCTAGGTTAATAGGTTAGTTCCAAAAATCATATAAAATAGCATATAAATGCATATAAAACATCCAAGGTTTATAATAAAATAGCATGGAACAATCAAAAATTTTAGATACGTTGGAAACGTATCAGAAAGCTTCGGCGCACCCCTACTTGGTGCGCCAAACGTCGGATTTCGGGTTCCGACAAAACCCTTGAGGTTCGAACACTGGGGTGCACACAAAGATCTCTCCCCCTCTCTAGCTCGCACACTCTATGATCTCACGGCCTAGCTCGATGGACTCAAAGAACGAGAGACACAAGATTTATACTAGTTCGGGCCAACATTGTGGTGTAATACCCTACTCCAGTGTGGTGTGGTTGATTGCCTCTTGGGCTGAGGATGAACAGTTACAAGGGAAGAACAGCCTCCCGAGGAGAGGTGTTCTTGTGCTTGGTGAACTTGTCTGGTGGCCTTGGTGGAATGGATCTAGTCCAAGATGGGATCTCCTTCCGTGGTGTGTCTAGTCCTATTTATAGAGGTCCTGGTGCTCTTCCCAAATATTGAGTAGGAAGGGATTCCACAATGACCAAATTCGAAGGTAGACAACTAGTATGAGCTATACCCTGACAAAAGTAGTCTTCGCCTGCCAAAGGCTCTGGTGGTGACGCCATGTTGGGCTCCACGGTGACCTCCGTCCTGTCGTCCTGCTAGTTTTGGTCTTGTTGCACCGATATGGAAACCTTTGCCTGATTCCTCGGGACTCCTCATCTGCGCTTGCCCCTTTAGCACCAAAGATGAAACAAGGACACTGTGCTCTGGCGCCCGCCTGGCTCCAGGCTTCATGGCTTGCGTCATAGATACCTCGCGAGGTACCCCTTGCCTTGATCTCTCCGCCCCTCGCGAGCCAGCCTGGTGAGGCCGCCACTGAGGAGGTCTTGCGTCGTCCGCCTCGCGAGGCTTGGCATCTCACGAGGGTCTTGAGTGTTTGTCGGTGAAGATGGGCCGTACAGGCCGCTGGCAGTGCCACGCTATGGGCCGCAGGCAGGAAAGTCTGGGGACCCCCGTTCCCAAAACGCCAACACACTTTGATTTGTTCAGCAGGTTTAGGTGCTCTAATATAACTTTTATTGACCATGGTTGAAACCTTAGCATGTTCCTTTATTCTAATAGGGAAAGGTGGGGTTTCAATATAAGCAGTAGGAACAACTGGATCAACATTATAAATGATAGTTTCATCTTTAGATATTACTAGTTATTTAATTCCTTCTTTAATAGGTGGGTGATATTTAAACCACTTCTCCTAAGGGAGATCAACATGAGTAGCAAATAATTCACAAAAATAGGCTACTATCTCAGAGTCAAGTCCATATTTAGTGCTAAACTTTTGAAAAGCATCGATATTCATAAAAGATTTAACACAATCAAACTTAAGCTTAATACCTGACTCTTTACCTTCTCGAGTTCCCAATCTTCAGAGTTGCATTTAATTCTTTCTAAAAGATCCCACTTGAATTCAATAGTATTCTTCATAAAGGAACTAGTGCAAGAAGTATCGAGCATGGATTGATCATCACGAGAAAGCCGAGCATCAAAATTATGAATGATAATTTCTCTTGAGAGTTCATGATTGGGGCATGAATACAACACCGACTTAAGGCTCCCCAAGCTAGAGTGATACTTTCTCCTTCATGAGGCCAAAAATTATATATATAATTCCGATCGGTGAACTAGATGCATAGGATAAATTTTTTGGGCGAAATTCCAATTTCAATCAATTCCAATTCCAAGATCCAATATCATTGCATAGCCTATACCATGCCAATGCTTTTCCCTTCAAAGATAAATGGAAAACCTTCTTCTTAGCTTCATCTTGCGGATAAACCCGCAAACTTAAATAATCCACATATTTCATCTACATATATCAAGTGCATATTAGGATTTTCGATTCCATCTCTGACATAAGGATTAGCTAGCAATTGTTCTATCACACGTGAAGGAATATCATAACCAATATTTTCAGTAGGTGCAGTAGGTTGAGGGGCAAATAATTATGGTTCCGGTCGAGGTGAAGATACCCCGAACAAACCCCTCAAAGGATTGTTCTCCATAGTAACAAGTGACAATAAATTTCAGCACGTAGTAATAATTTTTCCTTACCAATTTCCACTTACCAAGAGCGCTTCACTCCCCAGCAACGGCACCAGAAAAGAGCCTTGATGACCCACAAGTATAGGGGATCAATTGTAGTCCTTTTGATAAGTAAGAGTGTCGAACCCAACAAGGAGCAGAAGGAAATGACAAGCGGTTTTCAACAAGGTATTCTCTGCAAGCACTAAAATTGTAAGTAGCGAGTAGTTTGATAGCAAGATAATTTGTAACAAGCAAGTAACAGTAACGACAAATAATATGCTGCAAGGTAGCATAATCCTTTTGTGGAAAGGACAGACCAAAACGGTCTCTTATGATAAACAAAGTGTTCTTGAGGGTACACGGGAATTTCATGTAGTCACTTTCATCATGTTGGTTTGATTCATGTTCGCTACTTTGATAATTTGATATGTGGGTGGACCGATGCTTAGGTTCTATTCTTACTTGAACAAACCTCCTACTTAGGATTAACCCCCTCACAAGCATCCGCAACTACGAGAAAAATTATTAATATAAAATCTAACCATAGCACTAAACTTTTGGATCCAAATCAGTCCCTTAGGAAGTAGCGCATAAACTATGGTTCAAGCTTCTGTCACTCTGGCAACCCATCATCTAATAGCTACTCCATAATGCATTCCCTTAAGCCAAAATTGAAGGAAATATGCCCTAGAGGCAATAATAAAGTTGTTATTTTATATTTCCTTATATCATGATAAATGTTTATTATTCATGTTAGAATTGTATTAACCAAAAAATTTATACATGTGTGGATACATAGACAAAACACCGTGTCCCTATTAAGCCTCTACTAGACTAGCTCATAAATCAAAGATGGTTAAGTTTCCTAACCATAGACATGTGTTGTCAATTGATAAACGGGGTCACATCATTAGGAGAATGATGTGATGGACAAGACCCATCCACTGGCTTAGCATTATGATCGTTTAGTTTTATTGCTATTGCTTTCTTCATGACTTATAGATATTCCTTTAACAATGAGATTATGCAACTCCCGGATACCGGATGAATACCTTATGTGCTATCAAATGTCACAACATAATTGGGTGATTATAAAGATGCTCTACAGGTATCTCCAAAGGTGTTTGTTGGGTTGGCATAGATCGAGATTAGGATTTGTCACTCCCAGTATCGAAGAGGTATCTCTGGGCCCTCTCGGTAATACACATCATAAGAAGCCTTGCAAGCAATGTAACTAATGAGTTAGTTGCGGGATGATTTATTACGGAACAAGTAAAGTGACTTTCCGGTAATGAGATTGAACTAGGTATGAAGATACTGACGACCGAATCTCGGGCAAGTAACATACCGATGACAAAGGGAATAACATATGTTGTCATAAGGTTCGACCGATAAAGATCTTTGTAGAATATGTAGGAGCCAATATGGGCATCACGGTTCCACTATTGGTTATTGACAAGAGAGGTGTCTCGGTCATGTCTACATAGTTCTCGAACCCATAGGGTCCGCACGCTTAACATTCGTTGATGATATAGTATTATATGAGTTATGTATGTTGGTGACCGAATGTTGTTCGGAGTCCCGGATGTGATCACGGACATGACGAGGAGCTCCGGAATGGCCTGGAGGTAAAGATTGATATCTGGGATAATAGTGTTTGGTCTCCGGAAGGGTTCCGGATGTTCCCCTAAATGTTGGGGTACCAGAACACTTTATTTGGGCCAAAGGGGAAAGCCCATGAGGCTTTTGGAAAGTGCAAAATGTAGTTTTTCGGAGACCAGAGGCTGGACACCAAGAACCCTGACGTCTAGGGGGTAGACGCCGGGAACCCTGGCGTATAGCCCTGGAGTCCGAGAAGGACTCTTACCTTTTAGTTAAAACCGACTTTGAGGAGGATTTTTACTCCTAGTTTCGACCCCAAGTCTCAACATATAAATAGAGGGGCAGGGCTAGCACCCAAGACACATCAAGAAACACCAAGCCGTGTGCCGGCGACCCCATCCCTCTAGTTTATCCTCCATAGTTTCTGCTGTGCTTGGCGAAGCCATGCGGAGATTGTTCTTCACCAACACCGTCACCACACCATCGTGCTGTCGGAACTCATCTACTACTTCGCCCCTATTGCTGGATCAAGAAGGCGAGGACGTCATCGAGCTGAATGTGTGTTGAACGCAGAGGTGACGTACTTTCGGTTCTTGATCGGGACGGATCGTGAAGGTGTATGACTACATCAACCGCGTTGTCAAATGCTTCTGCTTTTGGTATACGAGGGTACGTAGACACACTCTCCCCCTCTCGTTGCTATGCATCTCCTAGATAGATCTTGCATGAGCGTAGGAAATTTTTGAAATTGCATGCTACGTTCCCTAACAGTGGTATCAGAGCCAGGTCTATGCGTAGATGATATGCACGAGTAGAACACAAAGAGTTGTGGGTGATCATAGTCATACTGCTTACCACCAACATCTCATTTTGATTCGGCGGTATTGTGGGATGAAGCGACCCGGACCAACCTTACATGACCACATTCATGAGACTGGTTCCACCAACAGACATGCAACTTGTTTTGCATAAAGGTGGCTGGCGGGTGTTTGTTTCTCCAACTTTAGTTGAATCGAATTTGACTACGGCCGGTCCTTGTTGAAGGTTAAAATAGAACACTTGATGAAAAATTGTTGTGGTTTTGATGCGTAGGTAAGAACGGTTCTTACTAGAAGCCCGTAGCAGCCACGTAAAACTTGCAACAACAAAGTAGAGGACGTCTAACTTGTTTTTGCTCTACTTTGTTGTTGCAGGGCATGTCGTGATGTGATATGGTCAAGACATGATGTGATATACGTTATTGTATGAGATGATCTTGTTTTGTAAAAGTTATCGGCAATTGGCAGGATCCTTATGGTTGTCGCTTTATTGTATGAAATGCAAACGCCATGTACTTGCTTTACTTTATCATTATGCGTTAGCGATAGTTGTAGAAGCAATAGTTGGCGAGACAACCACGATGCTTCGATGGATATCAAGGTGTCAAGCCGGTGACGATGGAGATCAAGACGGTGCTTTGGAGATGGAGATCAAAGGCACTAGATGATGATGGCCATATCATGTCACATATTTTGATTGCATGTGATGTTTATCTTTTATGCATATTATTTTGCTTAGTACGGTGGTAGCATTATAAGATGATCCTTTGCAAAACTTCAAGGTATAAGTGTTCTCCATGAGTATGCACCATTGCAAAAGTTCTTCGTACTGAGACACCGCGTGATGATCGGGTGTGATAGGCTCTACGTTCACATAAAACAGGTGCCAAACAGTTTTGCACATGCAGAATACTCGGGGTTAAACTTGACGAGCCTAGCATGTACAGATATGGCCTCGGAACACTGGAGACCAAAAGGTCGAACGTGAATCATATAGTAGATCTGATCAACATAGAGATGTTCACCATTGAAGACTACTCCATCTCACATGATGATCGGACATGGTTTAGTTGATTTGGATCACATGATCATTTAGATGACTCGAGGGATGTCTATCTAAGTGGGAGTTCTTAAGTAATTTGATTAATTGAACTTAATTTATCATGAACTTAGTCCTGATAGTATTTGCATATCTAAGTTATAGATCAATAGCTCACGTATAGCTCTCGTGTTTTATTTTGATATGTTCCTAGAGAAAACTAAGTTGAAAGATGATAGTAGCAATGATGCGGACTGGGTCCATGATCTGAGGATTATCCTCATTGCGACACAGAAGAATTATGTGCTTGATGCACCGCTAGGTGACAGACCTATTGCAGGAGCAAATGCAAACGTTATGAACGTTTGACAAGCTCGGTATGATGACTACTTGATAGTTTAGTGCACCATGCTTTACGGCTTAGAATCGGGACTTCAAAAATGTTTTGAACGCCATGGAGCATGTGAGATGTTCCAAGAGTTGAAATTGGTATTTCAGACTCATGCCCATGTCGAGAGGTTTGAGACCTCTGACAAGTACTTTGCCTACAAGATGGAGGAGAATATCTCATCTAGTGAGCATCTACTCAATAATCACTTGAATCAAGTGGGAGTTAATCTTCCAGATAAGATAGTGATTGATAGAGTTCTCTAGTCACTATCACCATGCTACTAGAACTTCATGATGAACTATAATATGCAAGGGGTAACGGAAACAATTCCCAAGCTCTTTACGATGCTGAAATCGGCGAAGGTAGAAATCAAGAAAAAGCATCAAAAGTTGATGGTTGACAAGACCACTAGTTTCAAGTAAAAGGACAAGGGAAAGAAAGGGAACTTCAAGAAGAATGGCAAGCAAGTTGCCACTCCTGTGAAGAAGCCCAAATCAAGACCTAAGCCTGAAACTAAGTGCTTCTACTACAAAGGGAATGGTCACTGGAAGCGGAACTACCCCGAATACTTGGCGGATAAGAAGGATGGAAAAGTGAACAAAAGTATATTTGATATACATATTATTGATGTGTACTTTACTATTGTTCATAGTAACCCCATGGTATTTGATACCGGTTTAGTTGCTAAGATAAGTAACCCGAAACAGAAGTTGCAAAATGAACAGAGACTAGTTAAGGTCAAGGTGACGATGTGTGTTGGAAATGACTCCAAGGTTGATAAGATCACCATCGCACACTCCTTTTACCTTCGGGATTAGTGTTGAACCTAAAATAAATATTATTTGGTGTTTGCGTTGAGCATGAATATGATTGGATCATGTTTATTTGCAATACAGTTATTCATTTAAGTCAAAGAATAATTGTTTTTCTGTTTACATGAATAAAACCTTCTATGTTCATACACTTAATATAAATGGTTTATTGAATCTCGATCGTAGTGATACACATATTCATAATATTGATGCCAAAAGATGCAAAGTTGATAATGATAGTGCAACATACTTGTGGCACTGCCGTTTAGGTCATATTGGTGTAAAGCGCATGAAGAAACTCCATGTGGATGGACTTTTGGAATCACTTGATTATGAATCATTTGATGCTTACGAACCATGCCTCATGGGAAAGATGACTAAGACTCTGTTCTCCGGAACAATGGAGTGAGCCACTGACTTATTGGAAATAATACATACCGATGTATGCGGTCCGATGAGTGTTGAGGCTCGCGGCGAGTATCGTTATTTTCTAACCTTCACATATGATTTGAGCAGATATGGGTATATCTACTTAATGAAACATAAGTCTGAAACATTTGAAAAGTTAAAAGAATTTCAGAGTGAAGTGGAAAATCATCGTAACAAGAAAATAAAGTTTCTATGATCTGATCGTGGAGGCGAATATTTGAGTTACGAGTTTGGTCTTCATTTGAAACAATGTGGAATAGTTTCACAACTCACGCCACCTGGAACACCACAACATAATGGTGTGTCCGAATGTCGTAACAGTACTTTATTAGATATGGTGCGATTTATGATGTCTCTTACCGATTTACCAGTATAATTTTGGGGTTATGCATTAGAGATAGCTACATTCACGTTAAATAGGGCACCGTCTAAATCCGTTGAGACGACACTGTATGAACTATGGTTTGGCAAGAAACCAAAGATGTCTATTCATAAAGTTTGGTGTTGCGATGCTTGTGTGAAAATGTTTCAAACAGATAAGCTCGAACCCAAATTGGAGAAGTGTGTCTTCATAGGATACCCAAAAGAAACTGTTGGGTACACCTTCTATCACATATCCCAAGGCAAGATCTTTGTTGCTAAGAATGGATCCTTTCTAGAGAAGGAGTTTCTCTCGAAAGAAGTGAGTGGGAGGAAAGTAGAACTTGATGAGGTAATTGTACCTTCTCTCGAATTGGAAAGTAGTTCATCACAGAAATCAGTTCCAGTGATGTCTACACCAACTAGAGAGGAAGCTAATGATAATGACCATGAAAACTTCAGATCAAGTTACTACCGAACCTCATAGGTCAACCAGAGCACGTTCCGCACCAGAGTGGTACGGTAATCTTGTTCTGGAAGTCATGTTACTAGACCATGACAAAACTACGAACTATGAGGAAGCGATGATGAGCCCAGATTCCACGAAATGGCTTGAGGCCATGAAATCTGAGATGGGATCCATGTATGAGAACAAAGTATGGACTTCGGTTTACTTGCTCAATGATCGACAAGCCTTAGAGAATAAATGGATCTTCAAGAAGAAGACTGACGCTGATGGTAATGTTACTGTCTACAAAGCTCAACTTGTTGCAAAAGGTTTTCGACAAGTTCAAGGATTTGACTACGATGAGACCTTCTCACCGATAGCTATGCTTAAGTCTGTCCGAATCATGTTAGCAATTGCCACATTATGAAATCTGGCAACTGGATGTCAAAACTACATTCCTTAATGGATATCTCAAAGAAGAGTTTTATATGATGCAACCAGAAGTCTTTGTCGATCCTAAAGGTGCTAACAAAGTGTGCAAATTCTAGTGATCCATCTATAGACTGGTGCAAGCATCTCGGAGTTGGAATATACGTTTTGATGAGGTGATCAAAGCATATGGTTTTATATAGACTTATGGTGAAGCCTGTATTTACAAGAAAGTGAGTGGGAGCCCTGTAGCATTTCTGATATTATATGTGGATGGCATATTGTTGATCGGGAATGATATAGAATTTCTGGATAACATAAAAAGGATACTTGAATAAGAATTTTTAAATCAAAGACCTCGGTGAAGCTGCTTATTTATTGGGCATCAAGATCTATAGAGATAGACCAAGGCACTTAATTGGACTTTCACAAAGTATATACCTTGATAAGTTTTGAAGAAGTTAAAAATGGATCAGTCAAAGAAAGGGTTCTTGCCTGTGTTAATAGGTGTGAAGTTGAGTCAGACTCAAAACCCAACCATAGCAGAATATAGAGAGAGAATGAAAGTCATTCCCTATGCCTCAGTCAAAGATTCTATAAAGTATGCCATGATGTGTACCAGATCTGTTGTGTGCCTTGCCATGAGTTTGGCAAGGGGGTACAATAGTGATCCAGGAGTAGATCACTGGACAGTGGTCAAAATTATCCTTAGGTACCTAAAGAGGACTAAGGAAATGTTTCTCTATTATGGAGGTGATAAAGAGTTCGTCGTAGAGAGTTACATCGATGCAAGCTTTGACACCGATCTGGATGACTCTAAGTCTTGATGTGGATACATATTGAAAGTGGTAGGAATTAGCTAGAGTAGCTCCATGCAGAGCATCGTAGACATAGAAATTTGCAAAATACATACGGATCTGAATGTGGCAGACCCGTTGACTAAACTTCTCTCACAAGCAAAACATGATCACACCTTAGTGCACTTTGGGTGTTAATCACATAGCGATATGAACTAGATTATTGACTCTAGTAAACCCTTTGGGTGTTGGTCACATGGCGACGTGAACTATGGGTGTTAATCACATAAAGATGTGAACTATTGGTGTTAAATCACATGCCGACGTGAACTAGATTATTAACTCTAGTGCAAGTGGGGGACTGGAAGAAATATGCCCTAGAGGCAATAATAAAGTTGTTATTTTATATTTCCTTATATCATGATAAATGTTTATTATTTATGCTAGAATTGTATTAACTGGAAACTTGATACATGTGTGGATACATAGATAAAACACCGTGTCCCTAGTAAGCCTCTACTAGACTAGCTCGTTAATCAAAGATGGTTAAGTTTCCTAACCATAGACATGTGTTGTCATTTGATAAACGGGATCACATCATTAGGAGAATGATGTGATGGACAAGACCCATCCGTTAGCTTAGCATTATGATCGTTCAGTTTTATTGCTATTGCTTTCTTCATGACTTATACACATTCCTTTCACTATGAGATTATGCAACTCCCGGATACCGGAGGACTACCTTGTGTGCTATCAAATGTCACAACATAACTGGATGATTATAAAGATGCTCTATAGGTATCTCCGAAGGTGTTTGTTGGGTTGGCATAGATCGAGATTAGGATTTGTCACTCCGAGTATTGGAGAGGTATCTCTGGGCCCTCTCGGTAAGACACATCATAAGAAGCCTTGCAAGCAATGTAACTAATGAGTTAGTTGCGAGATGATGTATTATAGAACGAGTAAAGAGACTTGCCAGTAACGATATTGAACTAGGTATGAAGATACCGACGATCGAATCTCGGGCAAGTAACATACCGATGACAAAGGGAGTAACGTAAGTTGTCATAAGGTTTGACCGATAAAGATCTTCGTAGAATATGTAGGAGCCAATATGGGCATCCAGGTTCCGCTATTGGTTAGTGACCAGAGAGGTGTCTCAGTCATGTCTACATAGTTCTCGAACCCGCAGGGTCCGCACGCTTAACGTTCGTTGACGATATAGTATTATATGAGTTATGTATGTTGGTGACCAAATGTTGTTCGGAGTCCCGGATGTGATCACGGACATGATGAGGAGCTCCGGAATGGTCTAGAGGTAAAGATTGATATATGGGATAATAGAGTTTGGTCTCCGGAAGGGTTCCGGATGTTTCCTGAAATGTTTGGGTACGAGAACACTTTATTTGGGCCAAAGGGGAGAGCCCACGAGGCTTCTGGAAAGTTCAAAAGGGAGTTTTGCGGAGACCAGAGGCTAGACACTAGGAACCCTGGCGTCTAGGGGGTAGACACCGGGAACACTGGCGTCTAGCCCTAGAGTCCGAGAAGGACTCTTACCTTTCGGGCAAAACCGACTTTGAGGAGGCTTTTTACTCCAAGTTTCGACCCTAGGGCTCAACATATAAATAGAGGGGCAGGGCTAGCACCCAAGACACGTCAAGAAACACCAAGCCATGTGCCGGCAACCCCGTTCCTCTAGTTTATCCTCCGTCATAGTTTCCGTTTTGCTTGGCGAAGCCCTGCGGAGATTGTTCTTCACCAATACCGTCACCACGCCGTCGTGCTGCCGGAACTCGTCTACTACTTCGCCCTCTTGCTGGATCAAGAAGGTGAGGGCGTCATCGAGCTGAATGTGTGCTGAACGCAGAGGTGCCGTACTTTCAGTACTTGATTGGGGCGGATCATGAAGGTGTACGACTACATCAACCGCGTTGTCAAACGCTTCCAGTTTCAGTCTACGAGAGTACATAGACACACTCTCCCCCTCTCGTTGCTATGCATCTCCTAGATAGATCTTGCATGAGCGTAGGAAATTTCTGAAGTTGCATGTTACGTTCCCTAACACAAATATGGTGAACTGCCATGTAGTCGATGTTCACATGACACCACTAAGGGAATCACAACATACATACCATCACAATATCGAACACATATCAAGTTCACATGATTACTTGCAACAAGATTTCTCTCGTGACCTTAAGAATAAAAGTAACTACTCACAAATGATAATCATGCTCAAGATCAGAGGGGTATTAAATAGTATAATGGATCTGACCATATAATCTTCCACCTAAACCATATAGTAAGAAACTACAAGATGTAATCAACACTACTAGTCACCCACAAGCACCAATCTAAGGTCCCGGTACAAAGATTGAACATAAGAGATGAGCAAGGGTTTGAGAGGAGATGGTGTTGTTGAAGATGTTGATGGAGATTTCCCTGCCCAAGATGGGAGAGTTGGTGGTGATGATGATGACGATGATTTCCCCCTCCGGGAGGGAAATTCCCCTCGCATAATCGCTCCACTGGAGGGCAAAAGTGCTCCTTCCCAAGTTTCACCTCGAGACGGTAGCGCTTCATCCCGAAAGACCTCCCCTTATTTTTTCTAGGTCAAAATGACATATATACCAGAAGAGGGGAACCAGAGGTGGGCCGAGGAGGGCATAACCCACCAGGGCGCGCCTGGGCTCCCTGGCGCGCCCAGGTGGGTTGTGCCCACCTGGTGGGGCCCCTCTGGTAGTTATTATTTTCTCTAATAATTCTTATATATTCCATAAAAAAATCTTCGTGAACTTTCTGCTCATTTGGAGATGTGCAGGATATGTGACCTGACGTAGCTTTTTCAGGTCCAGAATTCCAGTTGCCGGTATTCTCCCTCTTTGTGTGAACCTTGCATATTATGAGAGAAAAGGCATTAGAATTACTCGAAAAAGCATTATTAAGCATAAAAACATCATAAATAACAGTAGGGAAACATGATGCAAAATGGACGTATCACCCATCAAGAATAGGCACTCTACGTCAAATACTCCCGTACGTAGACTCATCCATATTCCTCCAATAGAGATTAAACCAAAGCAATGGAGACCAAAGCTCTGATACCAATTGAAAGGATCGAGAAGATGGGTCTAGAGGGGGGGTGATTAGACCCTTAACAAGCAAAAGTGGCAGTTTTTAATTTCTTCAAGTTAAGGTAGAGTTTAGCACAGATTAAGGCACACACAATGCATTTCAAGCAAGCATGACAAGAGTATAGGCAGCAGAAAAGGTAAAGCATGCAATTTGCAAGAATGTAAAGGGATGGGATTGGAGTGTACAAATGCAATGGAGATGCGGAGAATTTTGGTGTGGTTACAGTAGGTGGTGCTATCATACGTCCACATTGAAGGAGGCTTCAACCCACGAAGGGTAACGATTGTGTGAGTCCACGGAGGGCTCCATCCATGAAGGGTCCACGAAGAAGCAACCTTGTCTATCCCACAATGGCCATCACCCATGAAGGACTTGCCTCACTCGGGTACATCTTCACGAAGTAGGCGATCTCCTTTCCCTTACAAACTTCTTGGTCCAACTCCACATCACAACGGAGGCTCCCAAGTGACACCTAACCAATCTAGGAGACACCACTCTCCAAAAGGTAATAGGTGGTGTGTTGATTATGAACTCCTTGCTCTTGTGCTTCAAATGATAGTCTCCCCAACACTCAACTCTCTCACACAGATTTGGCTACGGTGGAAGAAAGATTTGAGTGGAAAGCAACTTGGGGAAGGCAAGAGATCAAGGTTCGAAAGGTTGGAATGAAATCTCTTGATCTCAACACATGAGTAGGTGGTTCTCTCTCTCAAAAAATGGATGGTGGAAGTGTAGGCACATTCTGATGGATCTTCTCTATGAGGAAGAAGGGGTGGATGGTATATATAGCATCCACAAAAATCCAATTGTTACACACTTTTGACTCATCTTGGTGGCACCGAATAGGAAACTCGGTGCCACCACTCTGTTCAAAAATATGAATGTTAGGAATCTCGGTGGGACCAACTGGAACAACTCGGTGGGACCGATGTGCTAGGGCTTAGGGTAAACATCATCTCGGTGGTGCCAATTGCATCAACTCGGTGGGACCAAAGTGAAGCAATAAGCAACAGAAAATCTGTCAAGCCAACTCGGTGAGACCGATTGCATAAACTCGGTGTGACCGAATTGTTAGGGTTTCTGGGAACTCGGTGGCTCCGGATTGAAAGAATCAGCGGGCCGATTTTGGAGTTAGGGTTTTGATATATTTGGATGGATAAAGTGGTCGAGGGTTTTGGAGCAATATCACTAAGCTCTTGAGCAAGTAGACCATTAAGCAACACCTCATCCCCTTTTAATAGTATTGGCTTTCCTATGGACTCAATGTGATCTTGGATCACTTAATAGAAATGAAGAGTCTTGAGGTTTTGCCAAACTTTGTCCTTATCAATTTGAAAGGGTTCCACATCCTGTTGTCCTTGCCACTCCACTTTCGAACTTATCTAAAATATGCTAGATAAAACTATTAGTCCAACAAAGTTATGTTGACATTAATTGCAAAAATCACCCAGGGAGCACTTGTGCTTTCATAGGCCATTCGCAGAGGGAAGTAGGGATTTGCAGAGGTGCGAGAGCTCAAAGCTTAAATCAGATATAAATATAATTTTGGGAGGTATACCTTTCAAGTCAATGTTACAACTGAGAGTTTTCAATATCTTCCATGCTAAACAAATTAGCGGCGGTTCCCAAGCGGTAAAAGTAAAGTTTACTCCCCCTCCACCAAGAAACACAAGCCATGGCTAGCCGCATCCTTGAGTGCCCACCATACCAATAATAGTCCGGGCAAGTTTGTTTTATTATTTGTAATTTTAATCATGGGACAGGGCATCCCGATTACCGGCCCCTCTCATGCAAGGATGAGGGAATAAAAACTCATCATGAGGATAACCGGCTTAGCATGGAAGATACTGACCGCCCCTGTCACTCCATGAGCGGTACAGGCACACAAAACATATGTTCATTTGAATATTTAGAGGTGGAACATGCAAATTTACTTGGAACGACAGAGTAATACTGCATATAGGTAGATATATAGTGGACTCATCTCGAATAACTTTGGTTTAAGGATTTTGATGCACAAGCAGTATTCCCGCTTAGTACAGGCGAAGGCTAGCAAATAGGTTGAGAAGCGACCAACTAGAGAGAGAAAATGGTCATAACCATGCATTATGAATAATTAACATTTAATACTAGCATGAGTAGGATTTAAACACCATGAACATAAATATCATGGAGAAGACAAGGTAATATGGGCTCTTTGTCAGATCAACAATAATGCATATGAGACCCAATCAACATTTTCATCGTGGTCTTTTCCTCGTGACAACTCAACGAAAGAAAAGGATTTTAGAGAAACACGCTAAAATATTTTTGGAGTTTTTGATTTTTCTTGAAGAAAGCAAATTAAAGAAAGAAAAACAAAAAATGAGAAAAACTATTTACACGGGAAAGCTCCCAACAAGCAAAAGAAGAAATGAGAAATCTTGTTGGGTTTTATTTTAATACTACAACTAATTTAAACTACATAGAAAAACCAAAAAGAAGCAAGATATATTTTTGTATTTTCTTAAAGTTTTTCAAACACACAAGAAGAAAGCGAGAAAATAAAACTAACATGGATTATACAATGAAAAAGGGTGAACACCGATAACTGGAATGAAATGTGTGAACATGAATGTAATGTTGGAAGGAATTACGTACCCCCAAGCTTAGGACTTCGCCCAGCATGGTAATCACCATCTATAGTAGCCATCCGGTCCCATGTGAAAGTGCTAAGGTGGCGGCACCTGAGTGTCCCACTCCTGGGGCTCCTCCTCTACTGTTGCATGTGCATTCCGGTAGGCAATGATGTCCTCTGGTAGGATGACGTATCCGTTCCTGGCGTGAGTGTCAAAAAAATCAATTGTAGGCAACGGAATAATATCATGAGTTTCCTCGCTAAAAACCAAGTTATAAAAAATGTGTTGCGGAGGCACATGAGCAACAATAAAGTGATGGTCCTCCATCGCCCGATGATCAAAATAAACTCTGGGCAACAAGTAATCATGGGGGCGTATATGAACATTAAAATGTCTCGCTAAGCGAGTTGCATAAATACCATCATGAATTTTCCCCTTCATCCTATTAGTGTGCAGGCGGCATGCAACGATAGCACCAATGCTATAAGT
Organism: Triticum aestivum; assembly: GCF_018294505.1. Taxonomy (NCBI): domain Eukaryota; kingdom Viridiplantae; phylum Streptophyta; class Magnoliopsida; order Poales; family Poaceae; genus Triticum; species Triticum aestivum. The sequence continues at coordinate 334,732,122 of NC_057806.1, read as the reverse complement.
GTTATCATTGTTAAGTGCATGACATAAAATGGCGAGGCCGGGAGCACATAGTAAACCACCTTTCTGTGTAGCAGCTAAGCATTTCCCTATGAATAAAGCAAAGTAGTGCACAATAGGAAACTACAAGCTAGTAGCACGGGCATGCGACACGCCCCTTTCCTCACCCACAGTTAAAGTGTGGAGGAAGCCCTCAAAATCCTCTAGTTGAGGCTCTCTAATTTCCCCAATAGAGGGAATCAAGCATATCTCACAAAATTCAGTAAGCTGTATCTCGTGATGCTCAACATATAAATCAAAGTGCAGCTCAGATGGTACGAGCGTATTCAGGAAATGAAAGTTTTGCACAAAAGAATTTGTGAGGATGTGGTGTTGGTCACACTCATCTGGCGAGGAAGTTGGTAAGTCCAGCATTTGCAATGAATTGCGCAAACTCTTGGTAGAATCCGACTTTGTCATCAAGGAAATGTGCGGCCATTCGCATGGCCGGACCTCCATCCTATGCGGGGTGTTGATGTCATTGTCCGAGGATTCACCAAGGACTCCCTTGGCATTCCGCTTTGAGGAACTCCTCTGGAATATATTCATTTTTCCTACAAACGAATTTCTAAAAAATTTCGGCCACAAAATGATGTCAACAAAACGTCACAAGATTGATAGTAACTACTCATATAGATGTCTAGAGGCTATCTCAAGCATTCAAACTACTTGGAACTCAAAGAATTCAACATGCAAGCTCATTTTCAGTAGCACCAAGAGCAGCTAATTATGCAAAATATAACCCACTAGAGCAAAAACTAATTAGAGCAATGGAGGAGTCACATACCAAATAGCAATCCCCCAAAATAGTTTTGCAAATGGAGCTCCGAGGAAAGAGATTGAAAATCCCAAATTTAGGAGAAAGAACATGAGAGGTAGAGATAGAGCTGGAGTGGTTTTTTCTGGACGTAGGAGACGAACTGGTCTAAAAAGATAAGTGAGGGGGTCCCTGTGGGGCCAACCACCCACCAGGGCGCGCCCTAGTGCCTTGTGGGCACCTGGGGCACCCCCTAGGGTGGTCTCAGTGTGAAATATTAATAAGGAAACTAAGGGATATTAAGGCCTCCTTTTAATAGAGAACTGGAACAAAGCATTAGCACACAGTGAATACATGAACTCCTCAAACTACGGTAATCACCGGAAAGAATCCCAATTATTGTCACCTTGGGGTATGAGGATCATAACAGCTAATAGGCGCGTATAACTTGCATGGTAGGATCAAGAACACAAATATATTGGTGAAAACATAAACAATTCAGATCTGAAATCATGTCACTCACGCCTTAGTGACAAGCATTAAGCATAGCAAAGTCAATCTCAGAACATAGTGGATACTAGGGATCAAGCCCTAACGAAACTAACTCAATTACATGATGAATCTCATCCAACCCATCAGCATTCAGCAAGCCTACGAAAATATTACTCACTCCCGACGGTGAGCACCATGAAATTGGTGATGGAGGATGGTTGGTGATGACGATGAAGGCGAATCCCCCTCTCTAGAGCCCAGAACGGACTCCAGATCTAGCCTCCCGATGAAGAATAGTAGGTGGTGACGGCTCCGTATCGTGAAACTCGATGAAACTTCTTCCTCTATTTTTTGTTGGGAAATAGGAATTTATAGTATCCAGATTACGGTAAGCAGAGCCACGAGGGCCCCACCACCCACCAGGGCGCGCCTGGGGGGTAGGCATGCCCTGGTGCCTTGTCGGCACAGGGTGGCCCCCTCAGGTGTATCTTGGTTCCAATATTCTTCATTTATTCCTTAAAAAATCTCCAAAAAATTTCGGCCAATTCCGAGAACTTCTACTTCTGCACAAAACAACACCATGGTAGTTCTAGTGAAAACAATGTCAGTCCGAGCAAGTTTCATTCAAATCATGAATATTAGAGTCCAAAACAAGAGCAAAGGCATTAGGAAAGGTAGATACGACGTAGACGTATTAGAGCCCGAGTCCCACTCATCAGTAACTATGCTAGGTAGCGGTAAACTACTTTGACCCGGTGACGAGGCTGTGTTTGGCAATCTTGAGAATGGGCCGAGTGATAGAGGGGAAAAGTCAGGAATGTTTGCTGCCATGCCAAACTAAGTAGAACTAAGGAACCGAGGGCACATAAATAGAAATCTCTATAAAATTACACAAGAGAGAAACTTCAAGAGAGTCGAAAATCGCTCATAAAATAATCTAATAATGAACAAACAATTCATCGGATCCCAACAAACACACCACAAAATATTACTCATTCGTCTCCAACGTATCTATAATTTTTTTATTATTTCATGCTATTATATTATCAATCTTGTATGCTTTATATGAAATTTTATATCATTTTTGGGAACTAACCTATTAGCTCAGTGCCTAGTGCCAGTTTCTATTTTGCCTATTTTATTGTTTCGCAGAAAACCCATACCAAACAAAGTCCAAACACGATGATACTTTATGTTGATGTTTTCTAGACCAGAACGGAACCTAGAAGCTTTGGGGGGATCAAACGATGCATGAGAGAGCCACAAGCTTAGGTGGGGGCACGCCACCCAGGGTTGTGGGCCCCTCGTAACTCCATCTGACCTAATTCCGAGGCTGTAAATTCCATAAAATCCAAAAACCACCAAAGCAAAACCCGAAACAATTATTCTACCGCTGCAAGCCTTTGTTCTGGCATGATCCCATCTGGAGGCCTCCGTCGGTACTCTGCCAGAGGGGGAATCAATCATAGAGGGACTCTACATCTACCTTGATGACTCTCCGATGATGCATGAGTAGTTCTCCACGGGACCTGCGGGTCCATAGCAATAGCTATATGGCTCTCTCTCTCTCTCTCCCTCTTTGATCTTCAGTACAATGTTCTCTTCGGAGATCGATTCAATGTAATCTTTTAGCGGTGCGTTTGTTGGGATCCGATGAATTGTGGGTTTATGATCAGATTATTCATTGAAAGTAACCGAGTCTTTTCTAAACTTTATTATGTGTGATTGTTATAACTTTGTATTTATCTCTGATCTACCAGTTTAGTTTGGCCAACTAGTTTGATTTATGTTTAGCAGGAGAGGTGCTTTGTGGTAGGTTCAATCTTGCGGTGTCCTCACCTCATGACATAAGGGCTAGAGATGCATGTATCTGTATTTGTTTACTAAGGGTAAAATGATGGGGTTCGATCATATTGATTGGTCTTACTTTGTCTACATTATGTCATCATGCTTAAAGCATTACAGTGTTAGTTATGAACTTAATACCTAGAGAGGCAAGCATAGAAGCGCTCTCGAAGTGGAGTAATAGTACAAGATGTAGAATCGTTTCGGTCTATTTGTCATGAACGTAAGGCATGTGTACTGATCATGCCATGAATAACATCATAACTATGCTCTTTTCTATCAATTGCCCAACAGTAATTTGTGTACCCACCGTTGTTATGTTCTTGAGAGAAATGCCTCTAGTGAAAGCTATGCCCCTTGGGTTCATTCACATCATGTTGCCAAAACCTTAAAATACCTTGTTACAATTTATTTACTTTTATTCAGTTTTGCAATTTATCTATCTACCACTATCAGAATTAATCCTTGGAATTAACGAGAATAAGGGGATTGACAACCCTCTTGCCCGCGTTGCGTGCAAATATGTGTGTGTGTGTGTGTGTGTGTGGGTATTGTTGATAATTGTTTGCCTGAATCTCTTACTAGTTCACTAGATCTTGGTTCTCTACTGAGGGGAATATGTTCTGCTACTATACTACATCACCCTTCCTCTTCGGGGAAATCCCAATGCCTATCACAAGTAGCAATTACATGATATTGATCTTAGAGAAGATCATTATATTAAAGATCAAAAGAGAGAGAAAGCCATCTAGCTACTGCTATGGACTCGTAGGTCCTAAGGGAACTAGTCACACATCATCATGGAAGCAATAAGGTTGATAAAGATGGCCTTCCCAATGATTCCCCCCCTCCGACAAAGTATCAGAACAGGGCTCCAGATGGAATTGCTTTGGAACAGCGGCTTGTAGTGGGGATAAAATTCTTTCCGGTTCACTTATGAGGGTTTCAGGAAATCACAGAATTTATAGGCTTGGAATTAGGTCAAACGGAGCTGAGTGGCTCCCATAAGCCTGCATGGCGTGCCCCTGGCGCCGTGTCACCTAGGCTTGTGCATCCCACATCGCACTTCTAGCTCCCTCCCGAAGCTTCTATTGTTGCATATTTTCCATATAAATTCCTCGTAAATTTTCACCACGTTTGGACCTCTGTAGGCATGGATTTTTTGCAAAACCAAAAACATGAAAAAAGTAGGAACACGCACTGGCCACTAAATTAATAGGTTAGTCTAGAAAAATAATATAAAAAGGCATATAAAGCATACAAAAGTGATAATATAATAGAATTTAACAATAAAAATTATTGATACATTTGAGACATATCAGTGCCACCTTCCCTTCAGTCTTGTCTTTTGGGATGTGGTGGGCTCTGTGATTATAGTGATGTGTCCAACGAGTGAAGGAAACGTTTGCACATGGGATGGAGGTAGGAAGCTCGACCTGGGATGCTAACAAACATTGTATCTAGGAAATAAAGTAGTGATACTTTGAAGCAGTTTATGATATCAGCTAAAATTAGGTGCTACTTTGAAGCACATGTGTATAGTAAAAATGAATAGTAGTATTGCTCCGTCCCTCATCCCCTATTTTTTGACACTTGTTTGGTCCATCTTTTCTATATGTTGGCATCTCCATGGTGCATCTTTTATTTGGTCTCTCAAGGTAGGAACATGATATACACCTCATCATGTGAGAAGTCAAAAGTTGTCACAAGCGTGTAGGGAGGGGAGTTATGGATATGGAAAGATTACAACTACCATATTTTTTCCAGGCTGAGGCGGCCAATAGTAGAGAGGTTGTCATGTTGATTTAAAAAGGTATCTCACAATGATACTTGACTTTTGGTTGGCTCCCTATTTTTATAGTCCCATGGATCAATAGTAGTCAACATTTTCTATCTACAAGAAGGGCAATCATCATCTTTTCTAGGGGGTAGTAGATTATAATTTCAAACATCTAGATTGTGTTGCTTTGTGATATTTTGTGGTCATTTAAATACAAACTACTCTATGGACTTTGGTGACAATGGTTTGTTTCATTGTTACAGAAAATTCAAACCTCACTAAAGAGGTGGTGGTAGGAAAAATCATATGATTAACCATATTGCAAATATAGTGCAACACAAATAGGGGTATTTTATTTAACTACAAATCAAGTGCACAGGACAAACATCCAGTTCATTATGTCAGATATTTGCCATGACTTTTTCGAAACAAGCGTTACCAAGTTACTATACAAATGTCTATTCTTTTTTGTGAGGAAATACAAATATTGATTTGACGGTGGAGAATTAATGAAATGGGAGTACTATACATGGAAAGGAAAAGATAGAGATGGTCGATGATTTGATTGGTGGTATTAATTGCGGAAATGCAGATGATGGAGTTCTAGCCCAAGATTTTTTTAAATGGATATTTTAGTCTAAAATGATATGCCATAAAAGAGTTCACCTTGGCCTATGCATACGTCCATGCACACAACCACTCCACCACGGGCTATGACACGTGAATGTGGCACGCCTACACCATGTTTTTTAGCTGCGGTCACTGACAAGATAGCAAGATATACAATGGAAGGAAAGGAAGAGTGGCGATGAAGATTTGCACTGGATGAGACCTGGTGTGCTGTTTATACCCATGCTATCTCATGAGACAGGTGTGAAGGTTGTGTGGTCCATGCATGTCATAGACCCGTAGAGTGCATCCATCCATCTGTGTGTGTATAGCACGCCAAAGATAATATACACATACGTATGCACGACCGGCCGGCCCCATGTTTTGCTGTTGGCCCCAAGCTCAGACAAGCAACAGAAGGAGGAAGGATGGAGAAGCTTGCAGCACAAGAGCCCCGGAATTAGGCTCGTCTTTCTCTCTCTTTTCTGTTTCCAACCCAAGGCTTGCAAGCCATCCGTCCTTCTCTCTCTCTAGTGTGTGCGTCACCTCTAGCCGTTTTGTCCTCCAGGGACAACAGGCCAAGAGCTCTACAGCCGTTTCTGTCTTACCAGTGCTACTGGCTATACACAGTTCATCACTCACATGAACACACCCTCTATTAATTTGACCCTATATCTGGCTTGCTCATTTTGCGGTAGTGTTTAAACATCTGGCTAGCCTTACGGGTATAAAAAGGTGGGCAACTTCACCCTATCCCATAGCACTAGACCAAAGAACACCTATACTCCATACTACCCTTCGTTCACCTGGTGAGCTTCTTCTTCCTTTGATCTATATCACTTACTATTTCTCCCTTGTCCAGCTTCTTCTTCTTCCTCGTGCATGCGACTTTTTCTAGATAATATCCCGCACTATCGCTCGCCGCAAGATGTGCTAGCTAGCGATCTTCACTTTAATACCTGTTGTAGATCTAACCACGGGCTATTCCAAAAAATATTTGTCTTGTTTGCGTGTTCCTGTGTACATGCACGTATCTAGATCTTGATTTTGAAGAATTCATAATTAATTCATGACCTACCTTGTTTGGTTTGTGTAATTTTGATGTTGTCGTATCAATTTTAGCAAACCACTCGTAGCTAGAACAATAGAGGGGGCGATCGTATGTTTCTGTTTTGAAAAGGGGATATTTCCAGGCTCTGCATCGGTTCATGCACACAGCCGTTACCACATTCAATAGGCACTGATCCATGGATGCATGCCAGATTTACTAGTTTTGTATACAAAGTTTTACTTTTTTGCTTTGATTTATGAAAAGTTGGATCAGATTTTGCAGTTCTCTTTTATCCATGTTGGATTCACTACTTTGTACCCAAGATTTTATTTATTTTGTCTTGGTTTCTTACCTGCCTGGTTAGTAACTAGGAGATCCTGGGATTAGACTTTCAAGGAATCCTAATACTAGTGAGTATAGGGAAAGGAAGCTTATTTTTAAGCTGCCCAAAAGAATGGGCGCTTAGAGTTGTAGTTGATTAATTGAATCTGTTCTGTGGATTTGAGAATTTCAGACCTGATTCTACATGACATTTTGAGTTAACCAATGATTCTACATGTCTCACTCCTTGGGATTAACAATTTAACTTTATTTAATTCGATATGTGTGTACACATGTGTTGCAGATGGAGGAAGTGTTTCCGTCAAACTCCAAGAGCAAGGCCGGTCAGATGGCGGGGGAGGCGACAGCGGCGGCGGAGAAGAAGCCTCGGCCGAAGCCAGAGCAGAAGGTGGAATGCCCTCGGTGCAAGTCTGGCAACACCAAGTTCTGCTACTACAACAACTATAGTATGTCTCAGCCCCGCTACTTCTGCAAGGCCTGCCGCCGCTACTGGACCCATGGTGGCTCCCTCCGCAACGTCCCCATCGGTGGCGGCTGCCGCAAGCCCAAGCGCCCGGGGACCTCCGACGCCCACAAGCTCGGCGTGGCCTCCTCGTCAGAACCCACGGTTGTCATGCCGCCCTCGACCTGCACAGGGATGAACTTTGCCAACGTCCTCCCAACATTTATGTCTGCTGGTTTTGAGATTCCAAGCAGCCTTTCCCTGACTGCCTTTGGGTCATCGTCATCGTCCAACACGGCGGCAGTGATGTCCCCTGGTGGGACGACGTCATTTCTAGACGTGTTGAGAGGGGGCGCAGGAGGGCTTCTTGATGGCAGCCTCAGTCAGAACAATGGCTACTACTATGGTGGGCCTGCCACTGGATCAGGCATTGGGATGCTGATGACGCCGCCAGTGGCGTCATTTGGCATTCCAGGTCCGATGCAGCAACATGGTGATCTCGTGGTTGGTGGAAATGGAATAGGTGCTGCAACTGCTTCAATATTTCAGGGGGGCACTGGCGAGGAAGGAGATGATGGTACGGGGGGCGTGATGGGGCTCCAATGGCAGCCACAGGTTGGCAATGGTGGAGGTGCTGGTGTTGTATCAGGAGGCGTGCATCACCTTGGGACTGGGAACAATGTGACGATGGGCAACAACAATATACACAACAACAACAATAACAACAGTGGGGGTGATGACAACAATGGTGCGTCATCGAGGGATTGCTACTGGATCAACAATGGAGGATCGAACCCATGGCAGAGCCTCCTCAACAACAGCTCCCTGATGTAAGTGCAATAAGAAAATGGGAAATGGAGGTCATTGAATTGGAGAAGTGGGTCAATCATTTTCTTACTAGTTTCATCGCTTCTTTTTTTACTTGCTTGACTTATTTCGCTCCATCATTTTCATGTTTCGTTTAAGTGGGGATTGTTTTGTTTATTTGAGTGAAAATCCAGACAATGTGTGTCATTTGCGATGCTTGATTAAGTATTGTTTGTTTCATGACATTAATAATTGAAGGATTTATGGTTTAAACTTTATCTAGGTGATGTTGTAGATAATGCATGCACATTATTCTTAGTTAAGTTAGTTTACCCACTGATCCAAACATTGTGCCATGGATTGTATTTCAGCATCCGAAACCTCATTTGTAGAAACACTAGCCATGATGGTCTTTTGTGGGTTATAACATATATCTCATTAATTATTAACCAGATCTTTCCCATTCTTGAAAGGGAGGTTTTATTTAATTAAATTCAACCTTCTATTAACATTGTGAGATTGTTACATCGTCCACCAAAGAGGGTACAATAGAATTAGATGGTTTATCATCAAACAATTTTCAAGCATTTTTCTTCTTTTAGGCAGTTTTGGCTCACAATAAAGCTAGGGTCTTGTGACTCTTGTCGATCGAGCTAATCCATGAGCTATACCATTTGTTTTCTTAAGATGATAATGATAGGCTTACGAAGGTTTTGTTGGTTCTTCCCAATGTTGGGGATATCGCTTATTAGGAACTTATCGGTCGACCCAATATAAAGGGTAAATCGGCCAGTTTATCGACATATCGACTGATTTATCGCCATATCTTCTAATATATCCGTCGATTTATCTTATCGGTCAGACAACAGTAAGCGATAAATCAGCCAATTTATCGGAATATATCTTGAATAGTGGTTCTTCCACATTTGCACGCGTGATCTATTAGCATATTTCTATTTAGAAAACTTGAAAGGTTGCTCTGTTAGCATTTCCATCATCAAGGTTCGCCTCTTTGGGAGGTACTCACTCTTTCAAGGTGCATCACACTTCTCGTTTAAAGCAATACTAGCCATTATGGAGCTAATTATACAACAGAGGTTGTCTTTTTTGTGGGTAACAGAGATTGGCTCATAAATTATTAACAAGACATTCTCCATCTCACACACTCTTAAAGCAAAAGAGTTTTTAATTCATCAAAAAAGGTTGATAAGGTGCACTCATCTTTCAAAGAATTTTGGAGGAGCGACTTGTGCTAATCGGGCTTATTCATGAGCTATATTGTTTGATTCCCTAGGAAAATTTTTGGTAAGCTTACAATGATCTTGTTTGTTCTTTCACATTTGCATGCATGTTTGTTAGGGTATTCTTTTCAAAAGCTCAACAGGGTGCTTAGCTAGCATCTCTATCATTAAGACGAGCCTCTTTGGGAGGGACTCACTCTTTCAGGGTGAGTTCTTGTAAGTGCATCTAGTGCCACCCCTAGTTGGTTTTGGAGTATTGACGACAAACCTAGTTGAGGGACTAATGTGTTTGTGAGAATTGCAGGATAACACAAGTAGAAGTCCCTCATTGATTCGGTTTCACTACCAGAGATGACACCTAAAAATGTAAGAAGACATTGAAGCCAAAGGTGGTATATGAAGATATTCACATTGAAGACTATGACAAAAGAAGACACGTTATGAAGCCTATGGAGCTCGAAGACTTAGATCTTTCGTAGTTCTTTTTCTTTTTGTGTTGAGTCATAGGAACCACCGTACTGTTAAGTGGGGTCCAGGAGAACCAGTTAGAATGACTGAAGTGATGCCTAAACTAAAAACCTATGTCTTCGAGTGAAGACAATGAGAGCGAATCTTGTCCAGAACCGGACAAGTCAGCTTTGCTTGTAGCCCAAGTAAAGTTGCCATGAGAGTTTGAAATCTGACCTTTGAGACACGTGTCAGTTCCTTAGTGACCCAGGGTCATTTCGGACAAATCAGGTCGGGTTGCCAAGTGGCTATAAATAGCCCACCCCCTACAACCATAAACGGTTGGCTGCTCAGATTTCAATGCACGACTTTTGTCGTTTGAGAGCAACCCACCTCGAAGCCTTTGAGAGAAAATTCCTAGCGAGGAGAAAAGCCCTAACCACCCAGAGCCAGAGAACATTGGGCATCACTTAAGTCTTCTTGTCTGTGTGATCTGAAGACTTATTACACTTGAGGACTGTGCATCCCCAGACGGTTAGGCGTCGCGTTCAGAGCATCCAAGAGACATTGTGGATTGCCAGTGAACAAAGTCTGTGAAGGTTTGGGAGTCTACCTTGAAGACTTACCAGAGTGATTGGGCGAGGACTAAGTGACCTTAGCTCAAGGAGAATACGGTGAGGACTTGGTGTCCTAAGCTGCGTGTTCAGGACTGGGTGTCCGGGACTGTGTGTCCTAAGGTTTAAATACCTAGCCGCTCCAACCAGACGTACAGTTGTCACAGCAACTGGAACTGGTCCAACACATCATTGTCTTCAACGAGTCACTGGTTTCATTTTCACTTCCTTTTACTTACTGTTACTCATTGTGAAGCCATTGCATGCTTGCTATATCTTTTGTCTTCACAACGTAACTGTATGATTTGTTTGGCTTCATAACCTCTTCCTACCTGATCCTCATTACACTGCAGCTACTTGTCATTGTGCTTTCACTCTGTTGAATACTTGATCATGGCTTGCCTAGTGTAATCTAACTTCCGCTGCATAGTGATAGGCATATCTCTACTGTTTGTCTTCATACCTTCCATGTTTTGAAGACTTTCATAAAAATCGCCTATTCACCCCCCCTCTAGTCGATATAACGCATTTTCAATTGGTATCAGAGCAAGGTGCTCCCTTGTTCTGTGTGATTCGGTTTAACCACCTAGAGTTTTAGCTATGTCGACTGCAGGGATAATCAAAGTCTCCGCTGCATGCCCCGTCTTCGATGGAACTGAATATCCCTACTAGAAGAATAAGATGCGCATGCATCTTGAAGCTATTGACGTCGACCTATGGTATGTCGTCGAGAACGGAGTTCCCAAGGCTGGAGAAGGTGTCACTGCTGCTGATGTCAAGAAATTCGTTCAACTGGACTCTACTGCCAAGAACATCATCTGTGGTCATCTGACCAAAGGACAGTATGGCCGTGTGAGTGCTTTGAAGACATCCAAGCTGGTCTGGGACTGGCTCTCCAAGGTCAATGAAGGCATCTCAACACAGAGAGATCAAAGAATCAGTGTCCTTCGCAATCTCTTCAACCGCTTCAAGCGAAATGACAATGAGAATGTCCAGCACACATTTGATCGACTCACTGACATCACAAATGAGCTTCAAGCCCTCGGCGCCACTGAGATCACCAAGCATGAAATCGTCAAGACGCTGCTGAGATCACTTGATAGTTCGCTTGACATTCTAGCCCTGATGATTCAAGAACGTCCTGATTTCAAGACACTCGATCCGTCTGACATACTCGAGAGGCTCAACACACATGAGTTTCAGCTTTCTGAGAAAAGAGATATCTACGGTTCAAACTATGGGCGAACTCGTGCCTTGAAGGCAAAAGCTGTTTCCTCATCTGAAGAAGAATCTGACAGCAGTTCTGATGATCCTGAAGACATTGGAAGGGAACTTGCAATGCTTGTGAAGAAGTTCCAAAAGTTCACCAAGAAGAAAGGCTTCAGAAAGTCTTCACGATCAAGCTCAAGGAATGATGAAGCTTCTGCTCATGACTACAAGAAGAAAACATGCCACAAGTGCAAGAAAACTGGACACTTCATCTCTGAGTGTCCACAATGGGACAATGAGAACAGAAGGAAGAAGAAGAGCAAGGAATATGACTCTGACGACAAGAAGAAGAAGAAGAAATACTCAAAGTCTTCTTCCAAGTCTTCCTCAAAGTCTTCATCACACAAGAAGAGCTCATCTGGCAAGGCACGTGCGTTTGTTGGCAAGGAAATGGATTCTGAGGAGGAGTCCGCTTCTGAGGAGGCAGAGGTGGAGTCTGAGGAGGAGTCTGATTCTGGCATTGCAAGTCTGGCTACAGCATACGTCGCCAAGTCCATCTTCAACATTGAAGACAATGACTTCATCACCGACACCGATGCAAATGACAAGGACGACTCCACTCCTACCTACTGCTTCATGGCACGCGGTGCCAAGGTAAACACACGCACTACTCGCTATCAAACATCCAGTGACGATGACTCTGATTGTGATTCAAAACCCAGCTACAAAACACTTGCTAAAATTGCAACTGAACAACAAAAGGCCATGGAACATATTCAAAAACTGTTAGACAGAAGCGATGATCTGTTGGGTGCTGAAATGACTCGATCTGAATCCTTAATTGAAGACATAAAAAATCTTCACGTTAAGTATCAGGAACTTGAAGATCGTCTTGATACTCTCTCAACAACTCATGAAAAGCTTTCCTATGATTATCTTCAAAGGAAGCAAGAACTTGAGAAATTGAGAGCGGCTCATGAAGATCTTCAAAAGGAAAACGAGTCACTTCGCACCGAACAGATCAGTTCCGCTCAGGAAGGATTTGAACCACCATGTCTTAAATGCATTGAGCGTGATAATGCTACTTCTGTTGCTGAATGTTCCACTGCTACTGCTGTTGCAATATCTTCAACTGTTGATGTGGTAACTAACCCCTCTGCTGAGGATACCACTGCTATTGCTGATGAGAATGCTAGGTTGAAGACATTGCTTGAAACAGGGATGTACAAAAGTCTTAAAGGACATCAGACATTATGTGATGTCCTCAAGAAGCAGATTCTGAACCGAAACCCTAGGAAAGAGGGTGTTGGGTTCGTAAGGAAAATAAATGCAGATGGCTCTTACTGGAAACCTGAGCAGTACCCCAAAACCAAGTGGGTTGCTGCAAAGGAACCTTCAGCAGATCCATCCAATTTATCTGGCTTCACTTGTGCTAACCCCATTATCATTGATGAATCCTTTGATGCAAACTATATACTGTTTGAGAATCAGAATGGTGAAGTGTTTGCCAGGTACATTGGTACTAACTGCAGGAATGGACCACCTATGAAGAAGATCTGGGTTCCAAAAAAGTGTCTGGAAAATCTTCCTGTGAATGTCTTCATGACACCTCACATGAAGAAGACAAACCTCAGACCAAAAGCTTCATATAGTCCAAAGGCTTCACACAAACAGAGGACTCACCTGAGTCACACTAACACAAATGTTTTGCAGGGAAACCATACTCAGGAATATGAATATGAGAGCGGTTCATCAAACCGTCATGTTCATATGACCAAAACTTATTCTGCTTATTCTTATGAGTACTATTGTCCACCTGCAAGACTGTTTGCTAAGGCTTCAAAGAAAAATTCTCAGATGCTGCACTTAGACTTATTGCTTCTAAGCCACCCTTAAAGATGTGGGTGGTTAAGAAGGCTTAACTCTCTTTTGCAGGGAAAGGTCTCCAGCAAAAAACCAAAATCCTCTGACGCTATTGCTGGGGACCTTAAAAATCTTGTAGGGCACAAGATAAAATGCCTGAATGGCATCATTATGTACTTCGTTCCTGAATTGCATGCTACTCTCCCTGTTAGTCCTAATATGGATCTAAGTTTTCATAACCCACTGGTTCGTCAAATGTTTTTGCTTCAGAATTCTCTTCGTGAAGCCTATCCCCCTAACTGCACTGTAGGGTACGACACCAGCATCTTCAAAGTCTTCAGAATGGATTATTGACAGTGGGTGTACAAATCACATGACTGGCAAAAGAAGTCTTCTTATGGACTCAACCTTACGTCCATCTGACAAGAGCCACATCACATTTGCTGACACTGGTAAAAGTAAGGTATTGGGTCTAGGTAGAGTTGCAATCTCAAAGGATCAACACATGGATAAAGTCATGCTTGTTGAATCCCTTGGTTTCAACTTAATGTCTGTCTCAATGCTTTGCGATTTGAACATGATCGTAATGTTTGGAAAATATCGTTGCCTAGTACTAATGGAATCTGACAAGTCTCTAGTGTTTGAAGGGTATCGAAAAGATGATCTGTACGTGGTAGATTTCTCAGCAGGGCCACAACTTGCAGTATGTCTTCTTGCAAAAGCTTCAGAATGCTGGCTTTGGCATCGGAGGCTTGGGCATGCTGGCATGAGGAACCTCCACACCCTTGCGAAGAAGAAGCATGTCATAGGCATCGAGGGCGTCAAGTTCAAGAAAGATCACTTGTGCGGTGCCTGTGAAGCAGGGAAGATGACGAGGGCAAAACATCCTTCGAAGACAATCATGACTACTACTCAACCCTTCGAACTGCTCCACATGGATCTTTTCGGTCCCACTCACTACTCAACTTTTACTACTACTGCTTGCCTCTATGGCTTCGTCATTGTTGATGATTACTCTAGATATACTTGGGTGCACATAATCCTTTACAAGACTGAAGTGCAGGATGTCTTCAGACGCTTCGCCAATCGAGCTATGAACAATTTTGGCGCCAAGATAAAGCACATCAGAAGTGACAATGGCACTGAATTCAAGAACACTGGCCTTGATACATATCTTGATACCTTGGGCATCACACATGAATTCTCAGCTCCGTACACGCCACAGCAGAATGGCGTCGTCGAACGCAAGAACAGAACACTAATTGAGATGGCCAGAACAATGCTAGATGAATACAAGACTCCAAGAAAATTCTGGACTGAAGCCATTGACACTGCATGCCATACAATCAATCGTGTTTATCTTCACAAACTTCTGAACAAGACATCTTATGAACTCCTAACTGGCAAGAAGCCAAATGTCAGTTACTTCAGAGTATTTGGCGCAAGGTGCTGGATCAAGGACCCACACCACACCTCAAAGTTTGCACCAAAAGCACATGAGGGCTTTATGCTTGGATATGTAAAAGATTCGCACTCCTACAGAGTCTTCAATCTCTTTCATTACAAAGTGGTTGAAACAGTGGATGTGCGGTTCGATGAGACAAATGGTTCACAAAGAGAGCAACTGCCAAATGTGCTAGATGAAGTTCCAGCTAGTGAATCAATCAAGCTTATGGGAACTGGAGAGATTATACCTTCTGAAGCTCATCCTAAAGAAGAACTTATCATCTCAGCACCTTATCAACATGAAGACAATGCTCAGCCTGAAGACATTCCTCCCAACAACAACCCAGATCAGCAAGAGCAAAGTCTTCGCCCTGTACATCCTCGCGTTGCCAATGAAGTGCAGATTGACAAAATAATTGACAGCATCAATGCACTTGGTCCACTCACTCGTTCAAGGGCAACTCAGCTAGCTAATTTCTGTGGGCACTTCGCATTCGTATCAATATCAGAACCCAGGAAAGTTGAAGAAGCCTTCATGGAACCTGAATGGATTCAAGCTATGCAAGAAGAGCTTCAACAGTTTAAGCTGAATAATGTATGGGAACTGGTCAAGCGTCCTGATCCACGGAAGCACAACATAATAGGCACCAAATGGATATACCGCAACAAGCAAGATGAGCATGGTCAAGTTGTCAGAAACAAAGCTCGTCTCGTTGCTCAAGGATATACTCAAGTGGAGGGCATTGACTTCGATGAAACATTTGCTCCTGTGGCTAGGCTTGAAGCCATACGCATACTGCTGGCCTATGCAAATCATCATAACATACTTCTATATCAAATGGATGTGAAAAGTGCCTTTCTCAATGGCAAGATTGAAGAAGAAGTGTATGTTGCACAACCGCCTGGCTTTGAAAATCCAAAACATCCTGACATGGTATACAAGCTCAACAAGGCACTGTATGGCCTCAAACAAGCCCCTAGGGCCTGGTATGACACACTCAAATACTTCCTGAAGAGCAAAGGCTTCATACCTGGTTCCCTGGATCCCACTCTTTTCACGAAGACATATGATGGTGAACTGTTTGTGTGCCAAATATATGTGGATGACATTATCTTCGGCTGCACCAATCAGAAGTACAGTGAAGAGTTTGGATATATGATGCAGGAGCAATATCAGATGTCCATGATGGGGGAAATGAAGTTCTTCCTTGGTCTTCAAATACGACAACAACGCAATGGCATCTTCATATCTCAAGAGAAGTATCTCAAAGATTGCCTGAAGAAGTTCGGTATGCAAGACTGCAAAGGCTTCACAACACCAATGCCAGCCAAACATCATCTAGGTCCTGACGACAATGGTAAAGAGTTCGATCAAAAGGTATACCGCTCCATGATTGGTTCTTTACTTTATCTATGTGCATCTAGGCCAGATATTATGCTTAGTGTTTGCATGTGTGCTCGATTTCAAGCGGCACCAAAGGAGTCGCATCACTTAGCTGTGAAGCGAATTCTTCGATATTTGGCTCACACCCCAACTCTAGGATTATGGTATCCAAAGGGCTCAGAGTTTGATTTGGTTGGATTCTCGGATGCTGATTATGCTGGTGACAAAGTTGATCGCAAGTCTACATCAGGCACATGTCACTTTCTGGGACGATCACTTGTATGTTGGTCTTCAAAGAAGCAGAACTGTGTATCTCTCTCCACTGCTGAATCTGAATACATTGCTGCTGGATCTTGCTGCGCTCAGCTTCTGTGGATGAAGCAAACACTCAAGGACTATGGCATTCATCTGAAGCAAGTGCCACTTTACTGCGACAACGAAAGCGCCATCAAGATTGCCAACAACCCAGTTCAGCACTCGAAGACAAAGCACATTGAAATTCGTCATCACTTTCTCAGAGATCATGTTGTGAAGGAAGACATTGATATCATACACGTCAACACTGAAGAGCAATTGGCAGATATCTTCACCAAGCCCTTGGATGATAAGAGGTTTTGCAAGTTACGGTGTGAGCTAAATATCCTGGAATCCTCAAATGTCCTGTGATCAGGCACACATCCTAACACTTATGCATATGATGACTTAGATGTGCAACGCACAAAGTAAAGTATGTCTTCAATCAATGAAGACATACATTCTAAGTGTGAATACATTAATATGGAATTTGACTTCGGAGCGCCACGATAATTGTGCGCCGTGTCTGGGTCTAATACTTCCTATACGGTGGGTAACGCCACCACCAAACGTTCTATTTTGAAGTGTTTCACTCATGGCGTTACCTTGCAATGTTTTCTCATTTGGTTTGGCTTCGAATTCAACATATTTTCATGATTATCTTCACTATGTTGATTATATATATATATATATATATATATATATATATATATATATATATATATATGCTAGTGTTCTGTCCTCTACAGCATTCACTTATAGCTATATCTTCGTGTTGAATCTTTTGAACTAAGTGAATGTGATCGGACCCCAACTTCTCTATGCTTTCTATCTCAAACTCTATCTCTCCAAGTCATATGCATTCTACTGAAACTATCGAATGTCTTCACTGCGTCCTTGTCAGCAGAAGATATAGAGACAACCATAAAGTCCGTTTTCAATGCTCATTCCTCCACATAAAATCTGAAGAAGCAGGAACGACCGCCCGACAATCCAGGCGTGCGTGGGACGTGGAACAAACCCCAAACTTACGCAAACTGGCCACGCGTTCCTCAGATGCGAATCGCCAGGGGCACTTGTGTAATAGCACAGTGCCACCCCTGAGCCTATAAATTCCGACTTACCGTGGTCATTATCTCCTTCTTCCACCCTCGCACGAACCCTAGCGCCACCGCTAGCTCTCGACGACGTCGGCGACGAAGCGCTTCGCTGCCGCAACCTCTCCGACACCGTCTTCATGCCGACCGCGGACATCGTGCTCTCCGCCGTCGCCGTAGGTGTCTTCCGTCGCCAAGTTAGGGCACGGAGGATTGAACTGCTCGGCATCATCTCCCACTCCGTCTAGCAGTTCCAAGTGTGGTAAATAAAACTTCTTTTTACAGCCCCGGTTGATCTCATGGTTCTGTCACTTTCTACCATAAGAACTTTCTCTTCACACAAGTTGGATCTCTCTATCTACATCTCATAATATGCCTAGTATATTCACTTGTGCTTCATGAAGTAGTTAGATTCCTCACTTGTACTGATCTGTGGGTTCGTACAAATCTGGAACCAACTTCTTATCTATGAGTGAATGTCTTCGCACGATGAGGTCAATGTCTTCTAAAATGATTAATCTTCAAAACCTTCTGAGAATGCATATGACCTCTTCCCCTTCCCTCGTACCTTAATGCTGTCACAGGTACATGTCCGTGGGTGAATCCTTCGGTTCTCATAGTCTGCATTCATTTGCAGAATTCCTACATCATCACATAAATTCTCCTAAAGCCAGTTCCTGTTGGTCCAGCAAAAGAAAGCCTTTGAAGCCTTTGAAAGTTTTGAAGCCTTTCAAGTTAAAGTTTATGGCTTCAGAAGCAGCAGCAAGGAAGGGGGGCAGACAGAGACGTGGAGGAACTTCCAAAGATCTGCCTGAAGACCTGGCAGAAATGTATAAAACAGATCCTGAAGAGAATTATGGGCAGCGCAAGTCCCGAATCCAATGGATTCGACACTATTGGGCTAAACAATGGTTCGAATACCGCTTCACAACCCAAGAGTATGTTGAGAAAAGTGCCATCAAAAGTCCGTGGGGAGACATCTTATACAAGAACCTTGTACCCAGGACCAGAGATGAAGCTATTGCCCAAAGCTTCTATCCATGCATGGTTCGTGGGCCACAGCCTGATGATGCACATCCGTCGTCACTACTCTGGTGTCGTGACGACAATCTGTTCAAGCGCAACTTCCAGTTTGCCCAACAATCAGCGAAGCTCAACAAGAAGAAATTTGGGTTAGACTTCAACCCTGGTCCCTCAGAACCAAGGGCAGATGGCACACGCGACGCAGAACCCAATATCATTGGTCCGTATGCCAACCTTGAGGGCCTCATCACCCGCATCTTAGTCCAAGGGACTGCCGTGAATGACCCCCCAGCTGACTCTGAGTCTGATGAAGCTCCTGCTGTACTAAAGCCAAAGCAGTCGAAGAAGCCAAAAGCTTCAAAGCCGGCCCCTTCATCAAAAATCTCAAGGGCGAAGCCATTGGCAACTGCACCTCCTGAAGCCAGTGTGCAGTCTGAAGACGTATCCCGCGTCTCCAAGCCCCAGAAGGCCAAGGTGCCTCATCCACACACCGGCAAAGACCTCACAGCTGCTGCCATTCTGCGTAGCGAAGCCATTGATCTGTCAAGTGATGAAGATCTTGGAGATGACGCTCCAGAGCAGCTCATCAAGAGCAAAGAAGAAGCTGAAATCTTCAACAATTTGCCTCTGTTTGATGTCGCCATCATCCACAACTTCATCGACGAATGGTTTGCCACACCAAACATCAGCTTCGAAGATCTGCAGCTGCCTGTTGGCCTCAGCGTCGCCTTCCAAGGCGCAATTGCTTCAGAACTTGCCATTGCCCAGCGCATTGTTGAACTAAAGCAGAAAATTGATCATGAAAAGGTTCAGTTCAAGAAGAATATGGCCAAGCTCAGCGTGCAAGAAGTGAAGAGCTTCAAGACCATGTTGCATGAGCTCAAGGAAAATTTTCTGAAGAAGCGTGCAGAAGCTCAGGGCTCACGTGAGCGAATGAAGTCTCTGGCTTAAAGATGTGTACAAGCCTACAATGAGGCTGAGAAGCACAAGGCACTTGGGCGTCTAGGCATCGACCCCAAGATGGCCGCGAAGAAGAAGAAGAAGCCTTCTATGGCTGAACCAGAGGCACCAAGGCAAGAAGCAGTTCCGATTGTCTTCCCAACTGCAACGACTGGCTCGAAGCCAAAGAGCCGGTCAACAGCTTCAGAGCTCAAGAAGACAAGAATTGCTGAGGCTGAAGCCAAGAAAAGGAAAAGCTCTGAAGCCTCTCCTACAGCCCCCAGCAAGAAGAAGCGAAAGATCAAGAAATCTCGGGCTGCTCCCACAGAGCCCTTGATAGTTGAACCTATCTCTATGGTTCACCCCAACGCAGAACGACAACTGACAATTCATGAGCCTGCTTCCACAGAGGCTCCTGAAGCTGAAGACATCCCAGCAGCCGACCCCATTGCTGCTGAAGACATTGGTCATCAGGACAATGTACAAGATGATGCAGCCCTTCCTCAGTATGAACAAAGCGAACTCATCAGCATTGGTCATCCTCTAACGCCAATTGCACAAGATGCATCATGGACGGATCGCCCTCAAGAGGAAGAAGACAATGAGGCCCAGCCCACTCCAACCCCACAGGCGTCGTCTGCATTCCGCAGGCTTCACAAAGGTCCAAGGCCTCAAGTCTATGCTGAAGACATTCCGGCTGCATCAGCCGCAGAAGAAGCACCACAAGAGCCCACTCCTATGTTCCACCAAGAAGCAGTTCTCCAGGAGAACGTGCTTGTGACCGACCCTCCAGCTAGTCAAGCGGAGGCTAAAAATATTGAGGCTGCCACAACCAACACTAAAGCCAATGTGGAGCCCTCCCCACCAAAAGCTTCAGAAGACACTGAAGCTACTGATCCAGACACTTCTGTTCCTGAGTCTGCTGCAGGTCCTCAATTTGATTACCATGTTGAGCACAGGCCTCATGTCCAGAAGCCAGTCCCAAGGCTGCCAAGGTTCCCAGGTCCTACATCAGCACCTGGCTCCTTTGACATCAATAGCTTCAAGGCAGACAATACGTTCTTCAACAGCTCCAAGAACCCCTATTCAAGGGAAAGGATTTCATCAGATAGGTTCTGGAGCTATCCTCAGCGCAGCTACTATTCATGCATCCTATACAACCAAGGTCGCATCTTCCCGCACAAACGCCTTGATGTTGAAGCCATTGCTGGTCTGCCCTGCTTAGAGGAAGCGCTGGATTGCTTCAAGCAAGTGGGTCTGCTGCAGTTTATAACTGATGAAGAGCACTGGAATGAAGAGCTTCTGTTGCAATTCTATGCCACCCTACACATCAAAGGATACAACAGAGATCTGAAGACTTGGGTCCTGGAGTGGATGACCAGCAATGTCCATCATGACGCCAATGCATTTGATATCATTGAGCTCACTGGCCTGCCCACTCCTGGCGAATTCTTCGAGGAAGGCTGTCAACTACATGCTGAAGCTATTGAGAGCATATTCCAGAGGCCTGAACCAAATATGAGTCAAATGCTCTCAATGATGAAGCCATTGCCCCACGATGCACCCTATCCAACTGAGTTCTTCGTTGAAGACCTTGAGTACCTGCCCAGGACCATATATCACATCATCCGGCGGACTCTCTGGCCCATTAAGGGACACTCTCCACATGCCAAGATTGAGGGTGCAATGAAGACTCTCATATTCTATATCCTTCATGGCAAATGCTTCAACGCACAGGATTTCTTCATACGCCAACTTGCAGCGTCAGGCTCAGATTTATTTGGTTTGAAGTTCTATGCTCCTTGGGTGATGAGGCTGATCAAACTGCACTCTGCGATCTCGTATCAGCCCTCAGCCTGAAACCATCGGATCTTCTTGCCAGATGTGGATACCTCTGCTGAAGCTATATATCGTGAGCCTGCCAAGCAACCTTTGAGTCTTCAGAATGCAGAACACCAGAGCTTCACTCAGAATGATGAAGGTGTTGAAGCCATCTCTAGGGTGTATCCTTTGGCTGGCACTACACGTGCGCCGCACCCTGCTTCAACTGAAGCCACTGATAGTGCAACTGCTTCAAGACCCAAGAAGCGTGCTCGTGTTCTCAATAACCGAGAGCTTCTTGTGGCCCTTCATCGAAAACAAGATAGGCATCATGACTGGCTCAAGCGTCAGATGAAAAGCCTCTTGGTGGATGTTAATCGTCTTCGAAATCTTGCCACCAAGAATGCTTTCGTCACTCATGAAACCTGTCGTCGTACATGGAAATGGCTACAGTCACTGCCAGAATCATTGATGAAGAAGACGATGCTACATCACCGCCACCTGCTTCAGCACCTCCAAGCTCTTCTGCACCGCCAAACACCTCCAACGACCCTACTGCTTCTGGGAACGAATAGACACTCTATGTCTTCAAACCTTTTTGGTCCTTGCTGACAAAAGGGGGAGAAGCATATGGGTTGATAGTCTTCAAGCGGGTCCATATGGGCGGGTGCTTTATGTTTTGCTATATTTTGCTTCGTGCTTACAACTCTTGTTTTTGCTTCATTTGGTTCTTTGAGTTGTAACACTAAAACTCGATGGTCGTCTGCTACTTGTTTGCCACCCTGTTTTGCGAAGATAAATTCCGCACTTATCTCATTCTGCAGACGTCCATTTTCCATTATGCATGTCATTATCTTCATATACTTTCACATGCATAGTGGATTGTCATCATAAGCTGAAGTGGATCTCCACAAGTACAACCTGCCATGTGCATTTGCATTCCAAAAGCAAATTAACTTATATGCACATCTTCAGGGGGAGCCCTTGCAACTTATGAAGACAATTCCTTATCCTTTACAATTTCATGGACTATATTCCCCGTTGAAAACTTCAACTAGTTTGTCATCAATCACCAAAAAGGGGGAGATTGTAAGTGCATCTAGTGCCACCCCTAGTTGGTTTTGGAGTATTAACGACAAACCTAGTTGAGGGACTAATGTGTTTGTGAGAATTGCAGGATAACACAAGTAGAAGTCCCTCATTGATTCGGTTTCACTACCAGAGATGACCCCTAAAAATGTATGAAGACATTGAAGCCAAAGGTGGTATATGAAGATATTCACATTGAAGACTATGACAAAAGAAGACACGTTATGAAGCCTATGGAGCTCGAAGACTTAGATCTTTCGTAGTTCTTTTTATTTTTGTGTTGAGTCATAGGAACCACCGTACTGTTAAGTGGGGTCCAGGAGAACCAGTCAGAATGACTGAAGTGATGCCTAAACTAAAAACCTATGTCTTCGAGTGAAGACAATGAGAGCGAATCTTGTCCAGAACCGGACAAGTCAGCTTTGCTTGTAGCCCAAGTAAAGTTGCCATGAGAGTTTGAAATCTGACCGTTGATACACGTGTCAGTTCCTTAGTGACCCAGGGTCATTTCGGACAAACCAGGTCGGGTTGCCAAGTGGCTATAAATAGCCCACCCCCTACAACCATAAACGGTTGGCTGCTCAGATTTCAGTGCACGACTTTTGTCGTTTGAGAGCAACCCACCTCGAAGCCTTTGAGAGAAAATTCCTAGCGAGGAGAAAATCCCTAACCACCCAGAGCCAGAGAACATTGGGCATCACTTAAGTCTTCTTGTCTGTGTGATCTGAAGACTTATTACACTTGAGGACTGTGCATCCCCAGACGGTTAGGCGTCGCGTTCAGAGCATCCAAGAGACATTGTGGATTGCCAGTGAACGAAGTCTGTGAAGGTTTGGGAGTCTACCTTGAAGACTTACCAGAGTGATTGGGCGAGTACTAAGTGACCTTAGCTCAAGGAGAATACGGTGAGGACTTGGTGTCATGAGCTGCATGTTCAGGACTGGGTGTCCGGGACTGTGTGTCCTAAGGTTTAAATACCTAGCCGCTCCAACCAGACGTATAGTTGTCACAGCAACTGGAACTGGTCCAACACATCATTGTCTTCAACGAGTCACTGGTTTCATTTTCACTTCCTTTTACTTACTGTTACTCATTGTGAAGCCATTGCATGCTTGCTATATCTTTTGTCTTCACAACATAACTGTATGATTTGTTTGGCTTCATAACCTCTTCCTACCTGATCCTCATTACACCGCAGCTACTTGTCATTGTGCTTTCACTTTGTTGAATACTTGATCATGGCTTGCCTAGTGTAATCTAACTTCCGCTGCATAGTGATAGGCATATCTCTACTGTTTGTCTTCATACCTTCCACGTTTTGAAGACTTTCATAAAAATCGCCTATTCACCCCCCCTCTAGTCGATATAACGCATTTTCAGTTCTCCAAAGGAATAACATTGTTACTAGATCTTATTTGTGACTTTAATTTTGTCACTACATCATCTTTGTAGTTTGAACAAGTATTCTAATGGAAAACATGTGCATGTTAGGTGTGATTCCATATTTTATTGTGATTTCACTCCTATTCCTTATTTGAATTTGAGTTAGGGTAGTTCCTCAACAAGATTTGTAATTTTACAAATGCATTTTGAAGATGTAAATGTCATTTTTGGCTCTTATATTTAAAACAAGTTTGGTCCCACCCATGTTTACTCGAACCTTAGGTTGTTATGACATACCACACTATGTTAGCGTGTAATCCTATCTATGAATAGAACTTTAATTTGCCATAAGTAGTGGCCAAATTTGACTGTCACGTAGATTGTGGCTTTATGTAGTTGGGCTCAAAGGTGTGGAAAATTAAGATTAGCGAGTCATGTAACATACTCAAGACCATGAAACCCACTTGTGTCTTGATAGATACTTTTAGACTATTGACCATGATGTCTTCCTTCATGGATGATGACCATAGTATTCAAACCATGGTATTTCCTATTCAGCTCATACACACCATGAGTTGGTGCACTTATACCTAAAGGTGCAAATGGAGAAAGTAACATTTCTTCAATTTCTGCATTTATAGGGGTTGGCTCACATTAGAAAGGGTATTTCGCTCTAAAAGCATTCATGTTTTCTTTCCTCCCACTCCCCCTCCCCCAAAGAACAACACCACAAGACATTTTTATCTAGCTCGGCCAGTCTCACTCTTATCTTGAATTCTGAGTTCGTCACTGAGATTGGAAAATAATGCATGATTAAAACTTAACCATTATGGTTTTTGGTTAAACATTATCAATTACTAATAAAAATGTGTTCTTACAATGATCATCACCATCATTTTCTACACTTATAACTAAAATAAATTGGTTCACATCCACACTTACATGAACCTTGGGTAGTTATGTTGTTGCCCTCAGTAGTGACAAAATTTTCCTATCACACAAATTGTGGCTTCACATACTTGGGAGAAAATGTTAAAAAGTAAGATTAGAGACTATATGAGCATACCCTATATCTTGGAACCCAAAAATGCCATGATAGATATTTTTAGACAATTCACCAACATGTTTTTTCTCGTTGGTGGTGGATACAACTTTCAACCCAAGGTATTTCCAATGCAACACATACACACCATTGGTTGATGTGTTATAAAAAGGTTGGAAATGAAAAAATGTTTGGATTAAATCATATAAAAAATAATATTCAATAAAATTTGAAACATTTTTATCTGCAGAATAAAAATAAATTAAAGGTGTCAACGGTGTTTCGGGAAGTACCCGAATAGAGGTGCAGTAACACATGTGGATTTGTATGACAGTGGGACGTGAGAGGATTATTCCTACAGGTAGGCCCAATGATACATATGGCTCAGCCAAAGGTCCAAGCTAATCAAGACATGATTCCAAAGACAATGGGCCAAGGGGCAACACTCTGGCCCATTCAAGTTATAGGCTAAGGTGTCAACAACTAAGGGGATCCTCACCAAGTGCCTATAATCGGATCATATACACTAGTCGAACAAGACCCATCAGTCGGTCATCCTCGAGGAAGGAGCGGTCAGTCCTCCTACAGTCGGCTATGTCCTAGGATACCGTGACCCCCATGATGCATTCATTGCTACCGTTACTCAACGATGGTATAATCAACTTAAATACGTTAGTTACTAGTAGTAGCCATGAACATTCGGTCGTGCATGCAGCCATCAATAACATGTATACCAGCCATTTATGGAGCCCCCTCCTAGCGCACTCTATACATTACATAAAAAGACACATCCATGACATTATGGCATGACCAAAAACATTTTTTGTCATGAAAGTGACACTTCCATGATGATAATTGTGACAAAACATGTATCATTATAGATGGGGTCCCTTATAGATGTGGTGGGCTCCTACTTCTTTGACAAAAAAATGCGACAGAAAATGGGTTTTTCATCCTCGACGGGCTGAAGGCGCACCTTCGTGCCATTCTTTGGGCCATCCATGGCATAAATATTCATTGTCGAAGAAAGGGCGATAATTTTTTGGGGATTTCCTGGTATACGGTGGGAAATCCGTGGGTGGTCGGGCCCGAGAGATCTAGTGGTTTGTGTTTTTCTCTCATACGCGCAAGTGTGAGAGACCTTTGCTAACTGAACCCGAGCGGGCTGTTCGCTTACTCAACCCGATAGATCGATCCCTCTCCTTACTGAACCCGGGCGATCGATCCCTCACACTACACTAAACACAAGTGATCCATCGCACTACTACTGTCGTGGACTTGACATGATAGATGTTCTAGCGCAAGGACTTAGTCGTGGAGTGATACGTCTCCAACGTATCTATAATTACTGATTGTTCCATGCTATTATATTATCAACCTTGGATGTTTTATATGCATTTATATGCTATTTTATATGATTTTTGGGACTAACCTATTAACCTAGAGCCCAGTGTCAGTTTCTGTTTTTTGCTTGTTTTTGAGTATCGCAGAAAAGGAAAACCAAACGGAGTCCAATTGACCTCAAATTTCACGGAGATTGTTTTTGGACCAGAAGAAACCCATGGAGTACCGGAGATGGACCAGAGGAGTCCCGAGGCCACCACGAGGGTGGGGGCGCGCCCTACCCCCTGGGCGCGCCCCCTATCTCGTGGCCACCTCGGGGACCCCCCTGACTTGTTCCCGGCTCCAACACCTCTTATATATACCCAAACTTCCAGAAAGAAACCTAGATCGGGAGTTCCGCCGCCACAAACCTCTGTAGCCACCAAAAACCAATCTAGACCCGTTCTGGCACCCTATCGGAGGGGGGAATCCCTCTCCGGTGGCCATCTTCATCATCCCGGCGCTCTCCATGATGAGGAGGGAGTAGTTCACCCTCGGGGCTGAGGTTATGTACCAGTAGCTATGTGTTTGATCTCTCTGTCTCTCGTGTTCTTGATTCGGCACGATCTTGATGTATCACGAGCTTTGCTATTTAGTTGGTTCTGATGATGTTTCTCCCCCTCTACTCTCTTGTAATGGGTTGGGTTTTCCCTTTGAAGTTATCTTATCGGATTGAGTCTTTAAGGATTTGAGAACACTTGATGTATGTCTTGCATGTGCTTATCTATGGTGACAATGGGATATTCACATGATCCACTTGATGTATGTTTTGGTGATCAACTTGCGAGTTCCGACCTCGGGAACTTATGCATAGGGGTTGGCACACGTTTTCGTCTTGACTCTCCGGTAGAAACTTTGGGGCACTCTTTGAAGTTCTTTGTGTTGGTTGAATAGATGAATCTGAGATTATGTGATCCATATCGTATAATCATACCCATGGATACTTGAGGTGACATTGGAGTATCTAGGTGACATTAGGGTTTTGGTTGATTTATGTCTTAAGGTGTTATTCTAGTACGAACTCTAGGATAGATTGAACAGAAAGAATAGCTTCGTGTTATTTTACTATGGAATCTTGAATAGTTCGATCATAAAGGATAACTTTGTGGTGGTTTCGTACCCTACAATATCTTTGTTTGTTCTCCACTATTAGTGACTTTGGAGTGACTCTTTGTTGCATGTCGAGGGATAGTTATATGATCCAATTATGTTATTATTGTCGAGAGAACTTGCACTAGTGAAATTATGAACCCTAGGCCTTGTTTCAACGCATTGCAATACCATTTTCGCCCGCTTTTATCATTAGTTACCTTGCTGTTTTTTTATATTTTCAGATTACAAAAATCTATATCTACCATCCATATTGCACTTATATCACCATCTCTTCACCGAACTAGTGCACCTATACAATTTACCATTGTATTGGGTGGGGACACAAGAGACTCTTTGTTATTTGGTTGCATGGTTGTTTGAGAGAGACCATCTTCATCCTACGCCTCCCACGGATTGATAAACCTTAGGTCATCTAGTTGAGGGAAATTTGCTACTGTCCTACAAACCTCTGCACTTGGAGGCCCAACAACGTCTACAAGAAGAAGGTTGTGTAGTAGACATCAAGCTATTTTCTGGCGCCGTTGCCGGGGAGGTTAGTGCCTGAAGGTATATCTTTAGATCTTGCAATCGAATCTTTTTGTTTCTTGTTTTATTACTAGTTTAGTTTATAAAAGAAAATTACAAAAAAATGGAATTAAGGGTACCTCATATGCTTCATCTTTTTAATATCTTTCATGAAAATATGGATACCGATAACTGTGCCAAAATGCTAGAAGAAGAATGCATTAAATTGTTTGGCACTAAATCCTTGAATGATGAGCATGATTGCAATGTTGTTAGTATGAATTCTTTGAATACCCATGATGCTAATGATATGCAAAGCCACAAGCTTGGGGATTCTATGTTTGATGAAGATGATATTTTTGGTCCCCCAAGTTTTGATGAGCAAATCTATTATGATGATAGCATGCCTCCTTTTTATGATGATTATGTTGATGAAAGTGGTTTCGGAGAGGTCATGACTTTATTTAGTGATGAATCCACTATTTCGAAAGAGGTTCCAATTGATTATGAAAACAAAGTTGCTATCTATGATGATTATTGTGATGACATGTATGCTATAAAGAACAATGATAACCATGAAACTTGTCATCTTGATTTTAATTTTCAATTGGATTATGCCTCACATGATAGTTATTTTGTTGAGTTTGCTCCCACTACTATTCGTGAGAAGGATTTTGCTTATGTGGAGAATAGTAAAATTTCTATGCTTGTGCATCATGAAAATAATACTTTATGTGATGGTTATATTGTTGAATTCATTAATTATGCTACTGAAAATTATTATGAGGGAGGAATATATGCTTGTAGGAGTTGCAATAATATCAAGTTTCCTCTCTATGTGTTGAAAATCTTGAAGTTATCCTTGTTTTACCTTCCTATGCAAGTTGATTATTGTTCTCATAAGTTGTTTATTCACAAAATTCCTATGCACAGGAAGTGGGTTAGACTTAAATGTGCTAGTTATATTCTTCATGATGCTCTCTTTATGTTAGAATTCTTATCTTTTATGTGAGCATCATTGAAATCATCATGCCTAGCTAGGGGCGTTAAACGATAGCGCTTGTTGGGAGGCAAACCAATTTTATTTTTGTTCCTTGCTTTTTGATCTTGTTTATTAATAAACAATTAATATAGCCTATGTTTAGATGTGGTTTTATGTTTTAATTAGTGTTTGTGCCAAGTAGAACCTTTGGGAAGAGTTGGGTGAAGTCTTTGCGATCGTGCTGTAAAAAACAGAAACTTTTGCGATCACGAGATTAGCTGCAATTTTTTACTGGAGAGTGAGTTTAGGGTGATTATTTTTTTAATATGATTAATAGACAAATTCCTCAGGTCAAACGATTTATTTCAGAATTTTTGGAGTGACATAAGTATTCTAAACCTCCAGATTTCTGCAGACTGTTCTGTTTTTGACAGATTCTGTTTTCATTGTGTTGTTTGCTTATTTTGATGAATCTATGAGTAGTATCGGAGGGTATGAGCCATATAAAAGTTGGAATATAGTAGATATTACACCAATATGAATTTAGAATGAGTTCACAACAGTACCTAAGTGGTGATTTATTTTCTTATACTAACAGAGCTAACGAGTTTTCTGTTAAGTTTGTGTTGTGAAGTTTTCAAGTTTTGGGTAAAGATTTGATGGACTATGGAATAAGGAGTGGCAAGAGCCTAAGCTTGGGGATGCCCCGGATGGCATCCCCTCTTTCGTCTTCATTCATCGGTAACTTTACTTGGAGCTATATTTTTATTCACCACATGATATGTGTTTTGCTTGGATCGTCATTTTATTTTCTTTTGCTTTGCTTTCTGTTTGAATAAAATACCAATATCTGCACTTAAATGTTAGAGAGTCTTCACATAGTTACATAATTATTCAACTACTCATTGTGCTTCACTTATATCTTTCGGAGTAGTTTGTCATTTGCTCTAGTGCTTCACTTTTATCCTTTTAGAGCACGGCGGTGGTTTTATTTTGAAGAAATATATGAACTCTCGTGCTTCACTTATATTATTTTGAGAGTCTTTAGAACAGCATGGTAGTTTTCTTTGGTTATGAAACTACTCCTAATATGATGGGCATCCAAGATGGGTATAATAAAAACTTTCATATAAAGTGCATTGAATACTATGAGAAGTTTGATACTTGATGATTGTTTTGAGATATGAAGATGGTGATATTAGAGTCATGCTAGTTGAGTAGTTGTGAATTTGAGAGATACTTGTGTTAAACTTTGTGATTCCCGTAGCATGCACGTATGGTGAACCATTATGTGATGAAGTCGGAGCATGATTTATTTATTGATTGTCTTCCTTATGAGTGGTGGTCGGGGACGAGAGATGGTCTTTTCCTACCAATCTATCCCCTAGGAGCATGCGCGTAGTACTTTGTTTCGATAACTAATAGATTTTTGCAATAAGTATGTGAGTTCTTTATGACTAATGTTGATTCCATGGATTATACGCACTCTCCCCCTTCCACCATTGCTAGCCTCTCTAGTACCGCCCAACTTTCGCCGGTACCACAAACCCACCATTTACCTTCCTCAAAACAGCCACCATACCTACCTATTATGGCATTTCCATACCATTCCAAAATATATTGCCATGCAACTTTCCACCGTTCCATTTATTATGACACACTCCATCATTGTCATATTGCTTTGCATGATCATGTAGTTGACATCATATTTCTAGCAAAGCCACCATTCATAATTCTTTCATACATGTCACTCATGAGTCATTGCACATCCCGGTACACCGCCGGAGGCATTCATATAGAGTCATATTTTGTTCTAAGTATCGAGTTGTAATTCTTGATTTGTAAGTAAATAAAAGTGTGATGGTCATCATTATTAGAGCATTGTCCCATGTGAGGAAAGGATGATGGAGACTATGATTCCCCCACAAGTCGAGATGAGACTCCGGACGAAAAATAAAAAAAGGAGACAAAAGAGGCCATAAAAAAGAGAAGGCCCAAAAAACAAAAAATGAGAGAAAAAGAGAGAAGGGGCAATGCTACTATCCTTTTACCACACTTGTGCTTCAAAGTAGCACCATGATCTTCATGATAGAGAGTCTCCTATGTTGTCACTTTCATATACTAGTGGGAATATTTCATTATAGAACTTGGCTTGTATATTCAAATGATGGGCTTCCTCAAAATTCCCTAGGTCTTCGTGAGCAAGCGAGTTGGATGCACACCCACTTAGTTTCTTTTTGAGCTTTCATACACTTATAACTCTAGTGCATCTGTTGCATGGCAATACCTACTCACATTGATATCTATTGATGGACATCTCCATAGCTGTAACATCCAAAATTTTCAATTTGGAATGTTATACATTAGGTCATCTTTGTATATCATATTTTATTGCATTTTTGCTTGATCCTATAAATTCTACGCTACTCAAGGACCTTGGGAGAGAGCTGGGAATTTCGTTATTTTCATATTTGAGTTTTTCTCGAATTTTGAAAAGAGGATCGTTTGATTTTAATTATTTTATCTTCAAATATTTCTTTTATAAAAATAAAAGAGAGAGAGGATAAAATGACTTGCTCAAAATAAAGAAATATTGGACATTTAATGTTAAAATCAAATAAGAGTTTTATTCGAAGTTTTATCGCTATTTATTTGAATTAGGAAAAATTTGTGTTTTTCAAAATTGCATTAGAGTCCCAAATAAATGTTCACATTGTCCGGTAGATTTATAGAGGATGGGGAAAATTTATTTCAGGATTTTTGGAGTCCGTTTAGTATTTATTTTATTCGTTTTTCTGCGTGGAATATTAAAAAAAAGGAAACTGACTTTGGGCCGTATCCGCCCGGGACTCCGCCCGGGGGAGGCTTTATAAGCCGTCGAGCCGAGGCCGCAGCCCACCAGCCCACCCGTCGAAACCCTAGGCCGTCGCCCCGCCAACGTCGTTGCCCACCCGCCGCGCCGCCGCCGACCTGTCAGAGTTCGCCGCCGGTTTTCTTTGATCGGTTCGGTTTTCGATAAAAAAACCTAGATGCGTTTTTCAATAGATCTGTTTTTTCCAGTTTAGTTATATAGCGGACGTTTGTCCGTATGTTTGTTTTAACGAACGGTTTTCGCCTGTTAGCCGCAGATAGCGAACGTCCGTTCGTTAGTCTGTTCGTCAGTTTTTCTTTTTCTTGGATTTTTCGTGATTATTTTCGATCGTGATTTATGATCCAATTTTCGTTTTAGTTTAACTTTTTGCTCGTTTACCGGAATCAGATGATTCAAGCGCCTAGAGTTTCGTCTCAAAGCCCTCTTTCTGTTTAATCAACTTAAACAAGTTTTTTGCTTCTGTAAAATTTGACTTTAGTCCATATTAGTAAAGGAAGCTTGTTTCGTTCGCAGTTTGAGTTTCGTTGCTTCGTTTGATTTGATTCTTTTTGCAAACCGGAGTTCTTAAGTTGAACTTTCTGGTTAGATCTTCTCATTTGAGTTTTACCCGTGCATCTTTGCTTGATTGCTTATTGTATGCTTGTTTGATTGTGATAGAGTACCCGGAGTGCGAAGCGTGCTACTGCGAGTCTCTAGGTTTCACGGATCATCAGCAAGGCAAGTAACACTTTGATCATACCCCTTTATTACCCAGTTTTTATGCATTAGTTTCAACCCTCTAACAATTGCATGGTTAGGATCTGAATAAATTGTGGGTTGGGAAGTAGATGAGGTAGTACCTATTCACCTGTTTATTATCAAACCTTTGGGAGTTACTTCTACGTTGCTTATATTACTATGCTATGCTCGTAGACGTGGTTTGGGTTTGAGTGTATCCATGACAGATGTGAGTTGTTAATTAATGGTTCAACTTAAGGTGGCTACTTTAAAACTCATCTGGGTGGATTGAGGCACCTGGGGAACCCAGTGATTGCCTATATTTTTGGAAATCCTGGGGTACCGTGTGATTCTCCTATGGACTGCCACCCAGGCTCAAAGGGATCATAAGATTATTCATGCTGGAAACTTCCGTGTGCATCCACATGCCAGTATGGGCTCTGGCATAGTTGAGTAAGTTGTGGGAAACCTTTCCATGATGGGCTAGCAGATGTAGGGGATTGTAGGTGTACATGCCTATCTATCGGATAAGGGGACCTCTTCGGAAAGATTGTGTCTCGGTCATCCGTTTCTCAAACATTATGTAGTGCGAGAAATTCAACGGAGGAGATCGAGTCTTGTGGGGAAAAGTGCACAAACCTCTGCAGAGTGTACAAACTAATCATGGTTAGCCGTGTCCCCGGTTATGGACATCTTGAGTATCTAGTTCTTGGATTATCATGTGGATCTTATCACTCTTAATATAAATATGGTTGGGTTATTAATTATTTTTAATTGGGATTGAGATGGGCTTTACCATTCTCAATGTTTCTCAACAAATTTTGTAGTTAAATAAAATATATAACTTTGCAGTAGGGAAAAATTGGCTTTCCGCAAAACATATTAACCATACAGCCTCCATCAGCCATATATGCATATAGTGATAGCTTTATTCTGTTCATTACTCTTTTGTGTTGCCTTGCCAGCATATTCCATGTGCTGACCCGTTTCGGGCTGCAACGTATCATGTTGCAGACTTTTCAGATGACGGGTAAGGAGCCTTAGGTCGTGGTCTTTCACTCAGTGATGCCGTTGGAGTTGATGGACTCACTTTATCTTCCAAGCCTTCCGTAGTTATCGTATTAGATGGCCTTAAGCCATATTTATTGTAATAAGTTCTCCTTTGAGACATTTGATGTAATAAGTGTGTGATTGCTACTCTGTTATAAATCCTCAAGTACTGTGCATGTCAGCATTACCAATCCAGGGATGACACTGATGCACAGAGATCAGACTGTTTGAGGTCTGGTCGCTACAAGATGGTATAAGAGCACACGCTGACTGTAGGACACGACCACTAAGCTAAAGCCCTAGATCACTACTCTCTTCTCATTTCTGACTCCTCTCCATTTTCTACTCTTTAGGATGGCGGACGCAACGAACAAGTTTGCACAACCAGATGAAGACACACCTTTTGGACGCCACTTGAAGGAAGTCACTAGGTACCTGAACATTGGAATACCAAGTTTCATCGGGACTTACAACGCCACTTTACCAGAAGAGGAGCACTGGTTGATTCAAATTCAAGTTCCAGGAAGGACATTTACGCCAGTCACTGAGCCCATAGAGTTTTCCTTTGATGCACCAACCTGGAGTCTAGGAAAGACTATGGCAGCCCACATCACCATGGGACGCATTGGAGAAGTTTACCACAAGGATCTCAAGGATACTATCTGCCAGATTTGTGGGAGCCAAGATGAGCAATGGGAGATGATCAACACCAGGAAGGATAGATCAATTGCTGCTTTCATCCAAGAGTTAAAGTAGCACATTCGTCGTTAGGAGAACCAGATGTGTGCAGGCATGATAGATCTGAAGAAGGCAATGACCAGGATCACGGAGTCGGAGGAAGAACTCAAGGCTACTCGCGAAGATTATGAGGAGGAAATCATCGTACTAGTGGAGAAGAATGATGATCTGACAAGGAAGCTAGGAGTATTCATGGGAGACCCCGTGCCAGGAGGAGAAGATGATGATTCCACTTGCCCGGAGAACTACATCATCATCGACGACACCGACTCGGACCCCGACGATAGCGATGATGACTATGTTGATGAAGCTGGAGCGGATATTATGGAGTCTTCGACCGATCCATTTTTCTAGTCGACCACCATATCAGTAGTAGTATTCCACCATGTATATAGTATAGTTTGAGCACTCTTGTAACGATAGTTCTAGACCGATTGTATGGGCTTGCTTGATTGATTGAGTGATATGATTGTGTTTGTCTCATGTGCATATGGGTAGTGTTTTCTCACTAGACCTCATTCTATTCTATTCTCTTCCCTCTAAACCCTCAGATGCCTCCGAGACGTGACCCCAGATTTACCTTTCCACCGGAGCTCACTCAGTTGATCCAGCAGCAGAGTACCCTGATGTAGTTGTTAGTTCAGAACCAGGGCAACAACAACAACAACAACCGACCACCACCACCCCTAGTTGACAACTTAGCCCATTTTCTGAGGTTGCAACTATCGGTGTTTTCCAGTAGCACCGAGCCGATAGTGGCAGATGATTGGCTCCGCAGGATTGGAAGGGAGTTAACCACTGCAGGATGCACAGATGCTGAGAAGGTGCATTTTGCCACGCACCAATTGGATGGACCAGCAGCCTCATGGTGGGAGAATTACACTATCACCTATTCTATAGCCAATGTTACATGGGACCAGTTCCAACAGGCTTTTCGCACTGCCCATGTATCAGCAGGAGCTATGGCTATGAAGAAGCATGAGTTCCGCAACTTACGCCAAGGAGGACGCACTGTTAGCCAGTGTGTGGATGACTTTAGCAAGCTAGCACGTTATGCCCCAGATGACGTTGCTACGGATCCAGCTAAACAGGAGAAGTTTCTGGAAGGACTGAATGATGTGCTGAGCATGCAGTTGATGGTAGCAACCTTTAATAACTACCAACAGTTGGTAGATAGAGCTCTCATGCTTGAAGGGAAGCAGCAGCAGATTGACAACCGCAACAGGAAGTATGGACAAGGGAAGTATAATTCTGGAGCTCAGCAGAGACCCCGTTTCACCCCGAACTTGGGAGGACCCCTACAGCATAACCATGGAGGTCACAATCACACTGGATGAAGTTCGCACAACCATAGTGGCTCCAAGAGCAGAAATGGTGATGGAGGAAGCAACGGACAGAACTGCTCCAACCCAGCAACCCCCGCCAAGAAAGATCTAAGCCACGTTACTTGCTACAAGTGGCAGAAGACTGGACATTACGCCAATGAGTGTCCTGATACTAAGAATGGAAACGACAATGGAAGTTCTGGGAAGAAGCCTAACCCTTTCAACAGGGGACAAGTGAACCACATTAACGTGGAGGAGATTGAAGCCCAGCCAGATGCAGTAATAGGTAAGTTTTTGGTTAAGTCAATTACTGCAGTCGTTCTTTTTGATACTGGTGCATCACATTCATACATATCAAGGGGATTTGTGGATAAGTCTAAGCTGCCCACCAAAGCTCTTAGTACACCTATGTTAGTGAGCTCGCCAGGAGCAGAGTATATGGCAAGCCAAGAATGTTTTCAGATGCCATTGACCATAGGTAGGCATGTTTTCCCCTCAGACTTGATAATTTTGGAGTCGTAAGGTTTGGATGTGATTCTGGGTATGGGTTGGCTATCGATGTATGGAGGAAACTTCGATTGCGCCAGTAAGTCGAGTTTGCTCACCACCCCAGAAGGAAGAAGGATCAAGTATGTATCCCGGCATGTGCCGATTAGGACTCAAGTAAATTCCTTATCAGGAGTTGTACAAGAGGAGGTACCAGTGGTGAGGGATTTCTTGGATGTATTTCCAGAAGAGTTGCCAGGCATGCCACTGGATAGAGACATCGAGTTTTTGATTGAGCTTTTGCCATGCACATGGCCAATATCTAGGAGACCGTACAGGATGCCCGCACAAGATTTAGAGGAAATTAAGAAGCAGATTAAGGAGTTACTGGATAAAGGATATATCAGCCCAAGCTCGTCAGCTTGGGGATCACCAGTACTTCTAGTGGAGAAGAAGGATGGATCGTTGAGGATGGTTATTGATTATCGAGGATTGAATGAGGTGACGATCAAGAACAAATACCCACTGCCAATGATCAATGATGTGTTTGATCAGCTGCAATGAGCTAAGGTGTTTTCCAAGATCGATCTGCGATCAAGGTACCACCAGCTGAAGATTCAAGATCAGGATATACCTAAGACAACTTTTACCATGAGGTACGGGCTATGTGAGTATACCGTTATGTCATTTGGCCTGACTAACGCATCGGCCTATTTCATGAACATGATGAACAAGGTGTTTATGGAGTTTTTGGATAAGTTCGTTGTGGTGTTCATTGATGATATTTTGGTCTACTCGAAGAATGAAGAGGAGCATAAAGAGCATTTACGATTAGTACTTGGGAAGCTTAGAGAACATCAGCTATACGCCAAGTTCAGCAAGTGTGAGTTTTGGTTGAAGGAAGTTGGATTCCTTGGACATGTTATATCCGGAGAAGGAATAGCTGTAGACCCCGCCAAAGTCGTCACTATGACAAATTGGGAGGCACCCACATCAGTTGGAGAGATCTGGAGTTTTCTTGGACTCGCAGGATACTACCGGAGGTTCATTGAGAATTTATCGAAGATTGCAAAGCCTATGGCGGAGTTGTTAAAGAAGGACACCAAGTTCAAATGGACTGAGGAATGTGAGGCCAGTTTTTAGGAGTTGAAGAAGCGCTTGGTTACATCACCATTGTTGATCCCGCTAGATCAGCGCAAGGGTTATGAAGTGTATTGCGACACTTCTCATCGAGGACTTGGAGCAGTGCTTATGCAGGAAGGAAGAGTTGTTTCATATGCCTCATGACAGCTTAAACCCCATGAGTTAAATTATGCTATGCATGATTTGGAGGTAGCAGCCGTAGTGCATGCGTTGAAGACTTGGAGACATTTTCTCATCGGAAACCATTGTGAGGTATACACGGATCACAAGAGTTTGAAGTATATCTTCACGCAGAAGGAGTTGAATCTCAGGCAGAGGAGATGGTTGGAACTCATTAAGGATTATGACATGAAGTTGCACTATCATCCCGAAAAGGCTAACGTAGTAGACGATGCGTTGAGCCGCAAGAGTCATGTCAATACACTCATGACCGGAGAGTTACCCAAGGAGTTAGCAGAAGACCTTTGTGAGCTATGTTTGGAGATAGTTCCGAGAGGTTATGTAGCAACATTGGAGATTCAGTCTATTTTGATGGATAAGATCAGAGAAGCTCAGACGACGGACAAGGAGATTGCCGAGATAAAGGAAATGATGAGCAACAGAAAGGCTAAAGGATTTCGTGAGGATGAGCACGATACCTTATGGTTCGAGGACCGCGTATATGTACCAAATGATCAGGAGATCAGGAAGCTGATTTTGCAGGAGGCCCATGATTCGCCATATTCGATTCATCCAGGAAATACCAAGATGTATCTGGATTTGAAGGATAGATTCTGGTGGACCGGAATGAAGAAGGATATTGCGGAGTATGTAGCAGTTTGTGATGTATGTCAGAGAGTGAAGGCATAGCATCAGAAGCTAGCAGGATTGCTACAACCATTGCCGATACCTGAATGGAAGTGGGACAAGCTAGGTATGGATTTTATCACGTGATTGCCCAGGACTCGTTCAGGCTATGACTCGATATGGGTTGTAGTAGATCGTTTGACGAAAGTAGCTCATTTCATCCTAGTGAAGACCACTTATACAAGTTATAAGTTGGCAAAGATATACATGACGAGGATCGTATGTTTGCATGGAGTTCCGAGGACCATTGTGTCAGATAGAGGAACCCAGTTTACCTCAAAGTTTTGGAATCAGTTGCATGAAACTTTGGGAACCGGGCTAGAGTTCAGTACAACTTTTCACCTGCAGACAGATGGACAGACTGAGAGAGTCAATCAGATTTTGGAGGACATGTTGAGAGCTTGTGCACTAGACTATGGATCTAGTTGGGATGACAATTTGCCTTACGCAGAGTTCTCTTACAACAACAGCTATCAAGCCAGCTTGAAGATGGCCCCTTTCAAAGCATTGTACGGAAGGAGGTGCAGGACACCGTTGTTGTGGGATGAAGTTGGGGGCGACAGTTGTTTGGACCAGATTTGATTAAAGAGTCGGAAAAGAAGGTTAAGCTGATTCGCGATAGACTCAAGGTAGCCCAATCTAGGCAGAAGAGCTATGCGGATTCTAAACGCAAGGAGATAGTTTACGAAGTTGGAGACAGGGTGTATTTTCGTGTATCGCCACTTCGAGGAGAGAAGCGTTTTGTAGTTAAGGGAAAGTTAGCACCATGTTTTGTGGGACCATACAAAGTTTTGGAATGTATGGGAGAAGTTGCTTACAAGTTGGAATTGCCTGAAGGATTGTCAGGAGTTCACGATGTGTTCCACGTTTCTCAGTTGAAGAAGTGCCACACAGAGATGGCTGATATTCCTCTGAGAGATACAGTGCCACTGGAAGCCATACAGTTGGATAGCGATTTGACCTATGAGGAGAAGCCAGTCAAGATTCACGAGTTTGCCAGCCAAGTTACATGCAGCAAGGTTATCAAGTTTTGCAAGGTTTAGTGGAGTCACCATACCGAAGATGAAGCCACCTGGGAACGGGATGAAGACCTACAGAAAGATCACCCTCACCTATTTTCTAGCCAACCCGAATCTCGAGGGCGAGATTCATCTTAAGGGGGGTAGGTTTGTAAAATCCCAAATTTTCAATTTGGAATGTTATACAATAGGTCATCTTTGCATATCATATTTTATTGCATTTTGGCTTGATCCTAGAAATTCTACGCAACTCAAGGACCTACGGAGAGAGTTGGGAATTTCTTTATTTTCATATTTGAGTTTTTCTTGAATTTTGAAAAGAGGATCGTTTGATTTTAATTATTTTATCTTCAAATATTTCTTTTATAAAAATAAAAGAGAGAGGATAAAATCACTCCCTCAAAATAAGGAAATATTGGAGATTTAATGTTAAAATCAAATAAGAGTTTTATTCGGAGTTTTATCGCTATTTTATTTGAATTAGAAAAAATATGTGTTTTTCAAAATTGCATTAGAGTCCCAAATAAATGTTCACCTTGTCCGGTAGATTTTTGGAGCACGGGAAAAATTTATTTCAGCATTTTTGGAGTCCGTATAGTATTTCTTTTATTTGTTTTCCTTCACGGAATATTTTAAAAAAAGGAAACCGACTTTGGGCCGTATCCGTCCGGGACTCCGCCTAGGGGGAGGCTTTATAAGCCGCCGAGCCGAGGCCGCAGCCCACCAGCCCGCCCGCCGAAACCCTAGGCTGCCGCTGCCGACCCGCCGCGCCGTCGCCGCTGACGCCGCCGCCGCTGACCCGCCGGAGTTCTCAGGAGCCGTCGGAGTGCGCCGCCAGTTTTCTTTGACTCGTTAGGTTTTCAGTAAAAAAAACCTATATGCGTTTTTTTAATAGATCAGTTTTTTTCCGGTTTAGTTATATAGCGGACGTTTGTCCGTACGTTCATTTTAATGAACGGTTTTCTCCCGTTAGCCGCGGATAGCGAACGTTCGTTCGTTAGTCTGTTCGTCAGTTTTTCTTTTTCTCGAATTTTTCACGATTATTTTCGATCGCAATTTTCTTATCCGATTTTTGTATTAGTTTAACTTTTCGCTCGTTTATTGGAATCAGGCGATTCAAGCACCTAGAGTTTCGTCTCGAAGCCCTCTTTCTGTTTAATCAACTTAAACAAGCTTTTGCTACTGTAAAATTATACTTTAGTCCAGATTAGTAAATGAAGCTTGTTTCATTCGCAGTTTGAGTTTCGTTGCTTTGTTTGATTTGATTCTTTTTGCAAACCGGAGTTCTTAAGTTGAACTTTCTGGTTAGATCTTCTCATTTGAGTTTTACCCGTGCATCTTTGCTTGATTGCTTATTGTATGCTTGTTTGATTGCGATAGAGTACCCGGAGTGTGAAGCGTGCTACTGCGAGTCTCTAGGTTTTACGGATCATCAGCAAGGCAAGTAACACTTTGATCATACCCCTTTATTACCCAATTTTTATGCATTAGTTTCAACCCTCTAACAATTGCATGGTTAGGATCTGAATAAATTGTGGGTTGGGAAGTAGATGAGGTAGTACCTATTCACCTGTTTATTATCAAACCTTTGGGAATTACTTCTACGTTGCTTATATTACTATGCTATGCTCGTAGGCATGGTTTGGGTTTGAGTGTATCCATGACAGATGTGAGTTGTTAATTAATGGTTCAACTTAAGGTGGCTACTTTAAAACACATCTTGGTGGATTGAGGCACCTGGGGAACCCAGTGATTGCCTGTATTTTTGGAAATCCCGGGGTACCATGTGATTCTCCTATGGACTGCCACCCAGGCTCAAAGGGATCATAAGATTATTCATGCTGGAAACTTCCATGTGCAGCCACATGCCATTATGGGCTCTGGCATAGTTGAGTAAGTTGTGGGAAACCTTTCCATGATGGGCTAGCAGATGTAGGGGATTGTAGGTATACAGGCCTATCTATCGGTTAAGGGGACCTCTTCGGAAAGACTGTGTCTCGGTCATCCATTTCTCAAACACCATGTAGTGCGAGAAATCCAACGGAGGAGATTGAGTCTTGTGGGGAAAAGTGCACAAACCTCTGCAGAGTGTACAAACTAATCATGGTTAGCCGTGTCCCCGGTTATGGACATCTTGAGTATCTAGTTCTTGAATTATCATGTGGATCTCATCACTCTTAATATAAATATGGTTGGGTTATTAATTATTTTTAATTGGGATTGAGATGGGGTTTACCATTCTCAATGTTTTTCAACAAATTTTGTAGTTAAATAAAATATATACCTTTGCAGTAGGGAAAAATTGGCTTTCCGCAAAACATATTAACCATACAGCCTCCACCAGCCATATATGCATATAGTGATAGCTTTATTCTGTTCATTACTCTTTTGTGTTGCCTTGCCAGCATATTCCATGAGCTGACCCGTTTTGGGCTGCAACGTATCATGTTGCAGACTTTTCACACGAGGAGTAAGGAGCCTTAGGTCGTGGTCTTTCACTCAG
Organism: Triticum aestivum; assembly: GCF_018294505.1. Classification (NCBI taxonomy): domain Eukaryota; kingdom Viridiplantae; phylum Streptophyta; class Magnoliopsida; order Poales; family Poaceae; genus Triticum; species Triticum aestivum. Next base: position 334,690,388 of record NC_057806.1, on the reverse strand, counting down.
TGATGCCGTTGGAGTTGATGGACTCACTTTATCTTCCAAGCCTTCCGCTGTTATCGTATTAGATGGCCTTAAGCCATATTTATTGTAATAAGTTCTCCTTTGAGACATTCGATGTAATAAGTGTGTGATTGCTACTCTGTTATAAATCCTCAAGTACTGTGCATGTCAGCATTACCGATCCAGGGATGACACTGATGCACAGAGATCAGATTGTTTGAGGTCTGGTCGCTACAATAGCCCATTGATACGCCTAGTTGATGTGAGACTATCTTCTCCTTTTTGTCTTCTCCACAGGTATCATTGTATTCCACCTATAGTGCTATGTCCATGGCTCACACTCATGTACTGCATGAAGATTGAAAAAGTTTGAGAACATTAAAAGCATGATTTAAATATTTTGTGTGATGAAGATAGAGCATAGCCAGACTATATGATTTTGTAGGGATAGCTTTCTTTGGCCATGTTATTTTGAGAAGACATGATTTCTTTATTAGTATGCTTGAAGTATTATTATTTTTATGTCAATATTAAACTTTTGTATTGAATCTTTTGGATCTGAATATTCACGCCACAATAAAGAAAATCACATTGAAAATTATGTTAGGTAGCATTCCACATCAAAAATTCTGTTTTTTATCATTTACCTACTGGAGGACGAGCATGAATTAAGCTTGGGGATGCTTGATACGTCTCCAACGTATCTATAATTTTTTTTGTTCCATGCTATTATATTATCAACCTTGGATGTTTTATATGCATTTATATTTTATATGATTTTTGGGACTAACCTATTAACCTAGAGCCCTGTGCCAGTTTCTGTTTTTCCTTGTTTTTGAGTATCGTGGAAAAGGAAAACCAAACAGAGTCCAATTGACCAAAAATTTCATGGAGATTGTTTTTGGATCATAAGAAACCCACGGAGTACCGGAGATGGACCAGAGGAGTCCCGAGGCCACCACGAGGGTGGGGGCGCCATACCCCCCTGGGCGCGCCCCTATCTCGTGGCCGCCTCGTGGACCCCCTGACTTGTTCCCGACTCCAACACCTCTTATATATACCCAAACTTCCAGAAAGAAACCTAGATCGGGAGTTTCATCGCTGCAACCTCTGTAGCCACCGAAAACCAATCTAGACCCGTTCCGGCACCCTGCTGGAGGGGGGAATCCCTCTCCGGTGGCCATCTTCATCATCCCTGCGCTCTCCATGATGAGGAGGGAGTAGTTCACCCTCGGGGCTGAGGGTATGTACCAGTAGCTATGTGTTTGAGCTCTCTCTCTCTCGTGTTCTAGATTCGGCACGATCTTGATGTATCGTGAGCTTTGCTATTATAGTTGGATGTTATGATGTTTCTCCCCCTCTACTCCCTTGTAATGGATTGGGTTTTCCCTTTGAAGTTATCTTATCGGGCTGAGTCTTTAAGGATTTGAGAACACTTGATGTATGTCTTGCATGTGCTTATCTATGGTGACAATGGGATATTCACGTGATCCACTTGATGTATGTTTCGGTGATCAACTTGCGAGTTCCGTGACCTCGTGAACTTATGCATAGGGGTTGGCACACGTTTTTGTCTTGACTCTCCAGTAGAAACTTTGGGGCACTCTTCGAAGTTATTTGTATTGGTTGAATAGATGAATCTGAGATTGTGTGATGCATATTGTATAATCATACCCACGGATACTTGAGGTGCCATTGGAGTATCTAGGTGACATTAGGGTTTTGGTTGATTTGTGTCTTAAGGTGTTATTCTAGTATCAACTCTAGGATAGATTGAATGGAAAGAATAGCTTCGTGTTATTTTACTACGGACTCTTGAATAGATCGATCAGAAAGGATAACTTCGAGGTGGTTTCCTACCCTACAATAATCTCTTCGTTTGTTCTCCGCTATTAGTGACTTTGGAGTGACTCTTTGTTGCATGTTGAGGGATAGTTATATGATCCAATTGTGTTATTATTGTCGAGAGAACTTACACTAGTGAAAGTATGAACCCTAGGCCTTGTTTCAATGCATTGCAATACCGTTTTTGCTCACTTTTATCATTAGTTACCTTGCTGTTTTTATATTTTCGGATTACAAAAAGCTATATCTACCATCCATATTGCACTTGTATCGCCATCTCTTCGCCGAACTAGTGCACCTATACAATTTACCATTGTATTGGGTGTGTTGGGGACACAAGAGACTCTTTGTTATTTGGTTGTAGGGTTCTTTGTGAGAGACTGTCTTCATCCTATGCCTCCCATGGATTGATAAACCTTAGGTCACCCACTTGAAGGAAATTTGCTACTGTCCTACAAATCTCTGCACTTGGAGTCCCAACAACGTCTACAAGAAGAAGGTTGTGTAGTAGACATCATGGAGCCATTGCAACTAGGTTAGCTTGAAGGGTTTAAGCGGGACAATGGACACAGAGAGTTTACCCAGGTTCGGCCCCTCACAACAAGGTGAAAGCCTACTCCTGCTTTGTGTTGTATTGCTAGGGCTTCGATTACCAGGGAGCGAATACGCTTGACCTAGTTCTTGATTGTTCTTACTTGCCCCTAAACCGCCATGGGGTCGTCCCTTTATATACACAGGTTGACGCCCGACGGCTCACAGAGTCCTGGCCGGCTCATACACAGCGTGTCCGTCTCGGTGGCTAACTACGCTTGCCTTACAAAACAAGTTATACACATATGGCGGTTCATCCTGTTGGGCCTCAAGTCACCTCTGGGTCTTGGGCCGTCAATAGGCTTGTATGAGCCACCATCTTCATTGATAAGTCGCCTGTGGTATGACCCGGCCCCTCCTGGGCGGTTCATACCCAATAGCTATATCCCCAACATTAGGCCCCAAGTTGATTTGAGCTTGTTCATATCAATCTTCAATACCCGACTTGTCAAAATCTTGCATCGCTTGTTTGATAAATTTGTTGTAACCCGCCATGACGTCAGCTCACATAATCTTCTTAAATCGCCATGATGTCATTTCACATTAATTTCGTGTGAGGCCCAGAATATCTTTAACTGGTCCTTATCTTAATGACCATCCAAAAAATCGAGGCGTCCATATAGCCATATGATGATTTCGGCCTCCTTGATTCCCGCGCATGCCTTGTATCCACCCTCTTATAAATAGGGATGGGGGTCTTTATCATTTCCCCCTAGCCTCCTCGTCTTCGTCTTCCTCTCGCATCTCTTCTGTCACCCGAGCTCTGCCACCGCGACCTCCGACCACTGCATCGACCTGACCAGATCAGAGAACTCCGGCGCACCACCGCTGTTCACCGCATCCGTAAGTACTTCTTTACCCAAGCTTCAGATCTGTACTAGGGTTTGAGTAGTTCATCGGTGTTCTCGTTGTTCTTCACTGTTTCCTTCAACTCAAGTAGCTTTTAATCTGAAATATGTTATGAACCTTGCGCGGTAGTAGTTTAGCATTCATTTTTATCGTCAGAATAGCATCTTTCCATAGAAGACCTCATCAGAGCACCAAAACTTTTCTACTGCCGCCACCTTAGGTTTAGCATTTACTGTCTTTTCTGAACTGCCTTAGATCCAAAATTATAGCTCTAGCTTATGAAATCTGTTTGTCCGCCACTTAGAAAAAATTTCACTGATAGATTTGAAGCACCATAACTACCATGCTGGCTTATACAATAAACTGTGACCCACCATACAACATTAGGCCCCGTTTAAGCTACCGTTATATGCCTCAAAGTCAATAATCCAGCAATATCCTTCCGGCTTAACTATTCTTGGTTATTCATTCTCATAATTCAGTTCTCCGGTTTTGACAACTATATACTCTGAACTGTATCTCCATAGCCATTAGCCCTTTTACAGCGGTTTAAACGATAATTTGTAACTCGCCAGATATCTGCCAGTTTAATAACATCTTGAATCGCCTTGTGTAGGCCGTGCACCCAATCATGACTAAGACAGTCACATCATGCGACTGGGTCCCATCCATCGTTACCGAGGGAATGCTTCAGGATTGTATCAAAATTGGCTTCTTACCAGCAAAAAACATCATTCACTGGCGTGCTCCAAAGTCGGACGAAGTCAAACCTCAGTCGCAGGATGATGAAGTTATTGTTTTCACTGATCACATGAACCAGGGCTTCTCACCGCCTGGGTCAAAATTCTTCTGTGATGTTCTGCATTTTTTGCAACTTCATTCTCAAGACATCTGACCCAATTATGTTTCTAATATCTGCAATTTCCAAGTTTTCTGTGAAGTATACCTTCAAGAAGAGCCAATGTTGAACTTTTTAAAGAGTATTTTTATTTGAACTGCCAAAATGAATTCACTTACGGGCCCAACCAGGAGCTTGGAGGGATCTCAATTCAGTGATGAAGAGATGCCATTTTTCCTTATGCTCAGCTTCCAAGTCATCCCAAGGATTGGAATCAAACCTGGTTCTACTGCAAAGATACTTCTCTGCTAATGAAAACCCCTTGCCAGGCTTCCGTGATCAACGGCTCAACCCGAAGCACCCTCTCCCCGAACGGTTTACCACTACTGAATGGGCCAAATTTATGCATACATTTTCAAAGGTTAGAGCATTATTGGTCAATGGATTGACTGGGGTTGACCTGGTTCGATGCTAGGTAGCTTGGAGGATCATACCCTTAAGCTGCCGGTCTGGTTTAATGTGCACATATACCGGCGATACCAAAGATCCACTGCGTTATGATAACCCACAAGTATAAGGGATCACAACAGTTTTCGAGGGTAGAGTATTCAACCCAAATTTATTGATTCGACACAAGGGGAGCCAAAGAATATTCTCAAGTATTAGCAGCTGAGTTGTCAATTCAACCACACATGTAAACTTAATATCTATAGCAAGGTATTTAGTAGCAAAGTAATATGATAGTAGTGGTAACGGTGATAAAAGGTAATGGTGGCAAAAGTAATATTTTTCGTGTTTTATATTGATGATAACAATAGCAACGGAAAAGTAAATAAGAGAAGAACAATATGTCGAAAGCTCATAGGCAATGGATCGGTGATGGAGAATTATGCCGGATGTGGTTCATCATGTAACAATCATAACCTAGGGTGACACAGAACTAGCTCCAGTTCATCAATGTAATGTAGGCATGTATTCCGAATATAGTCATACGTGCTTATGGAAAAGAACTTGCATGACATATTTTGTCCTACCCTCCTGTGGCAGCGGGGTCCTAGCGGAAACTAAGGGATATTAAGGCCTCCTTTTAATAGAGTACCGGAACAAAGCATTAACACATAGTGAATACATGAACTCCTCAAACTGCGGTCATCACTGGTAAGTATCCCGATTATTGTCACTTCGGGGTTAACAGATCATAACACATAATAGGTGACTATAGACTTGCAAGATAGGATCAAGAACTCTCATATATTGATGAAAACATAATAGGTTCAAATCTGAAATCATGGCACTCGGGCCCTAGTAACAAGCATTAAGCATAGCAAAGTCATAGCAACATCAATCTCGGAACATAGTGGATACTAGGGATCAAACCCTAACAAAACTAACTCGATTACATGATAAATCTCATCCAACCCATCACCGTCCAGCAAGCCTACGATGGAATTACTCACGCACGATGGTGAGCATCATGAAATTGGTGATGGATGATGGTTGATGATGATGGCGACGGATTCCCCTCTTCGGAGCCCCGAACGGACTCTAGATCAGCCCTCCCGAGAGAGTTTAGGGCTTGGCGGCGGCTCCGTATCGTAAAACATGATGAATCCTTCTCCCATGGTTTTTTCTCCCCGAAAGTGAATATATGGAGTCTAGGTTGAGGTCGATGGAGCGTCAGGGGGTCCACGAGGCAGGGGGCGTGCCCAGGGGCAGGCGCGGCCCCACCCTCGTGGATAGGTGAGGCACCCCCTGACGTGGATCTTCCTTCCAATATTCATTATATATTCCAGAATAATGCTTCGTTGATTTTCGGGTCATTCTGAGTACTTTTATTTCTGCACAAAAATAACACCATGGCAATTATGCTGAAAACAGCGTCAGCCCGGGTTAGTTCCATTCAAATCATGCAAGTTAGAGTCCAAAACAAGGGCAAAAGTGTTTGGAAAAGTAGATACGACAGAGACGTATCAACTCCCCCAAGCTTAAACCTTTGCTTGTCCTCAAGAAATTTAGTTGATAAACTGAAAGTGATAAAGAAAAACTTTTACAAACTCTAACATGAATGAAACTTAATTATTACTCCCTCTGTCCGGAAATACATGTCAGAGAAATGGATGTATCTAGATGTATTTTAGTTTTGGATACATCCATTTTCCGTTTCTCTGACAAGTATTTTCGGACGGAGGGAGTACTTTATTAGTGAGGAATTACAAGCGTTGAATAAAACTATGAATAAGAATGCAGTAGAGGAATTGATTTCGATATCATACAAGCCCTAATTTTGCGTTAAAGAAGTTGACGACAAAACTGGAAGATGGATGTCATTGCATTAGATGTTGATGGACTAATACCTTCATTTTTAATGCTATAGGTTGCTGGGCACTCCAAATGCGGATGTTTGGAGAGGAATAGGCAAGTTTCTGATCTCACGAGTACCCTCAATGCAAGGTCTCAAAGCTATCTACTATAATTCCCAGTGGTGACAAACTGACAATGTCAATTATTAGGACAAGTTTTAGTAATCCCATAAGATGCAGTGCTAACTAGATGCAAAAAAACTAGATGCTTCAGCCTTGCTACATCTACTATACAAAAAATTTGAGGGCACAATAACTAAATTCAATAAGTTTACCCATACACTTCTATTTGTCTTTTCAAAATCCAGGAAATCTGAACCATTTGCGTACCTATGTTTGCTATGCCGTTTAATACGTCCTATTCAATTTTTTTATTGAGGCATACTTCGGTTATAATTATACGATAAGCTATTCTAATTGTGAAGTGTTCCTCTCTTTTCTTTTGGTGAAAGAAAGCGTTCCCCATTTTGAGCAAGTTCGAACTCTGAATCATTGCCTTTTACCATGTTGTAGAAATCAGGAACTTCTAAAGTCTGTAACATTCCTCTACTACACTGCTACTTCAAAAAGATTAATAGCCTAAAGATTTGTTTAGGTCTCAGTTGTTGTTAAGTGTTTTAGCTCATGTCAGTTGCTGCTTTCATGGCCCCCGAAGAAGAACAAATCCTGACCATGTTAGTTGCCACCTACTGTTGTTTCCCCTTCGTGCCGGAGCGCTCACGGCCGGTTCTGGTACTATGCTCGGCTACCGCCTGTCCTTTCAAAACCTCAATGTGCCCACCCTTGCCACCTACCAAATTCAATTTTTCTATGATCCAAATCTGCGTGCCTATGTTGAACTATCTAGAAACCACTCTTGCAGCCCATTATAAGTCAAGTGAGCAGGCAAATGGTACTCACGCTGCTCAAACCACATCCAAAGAAGCAACACGCTCTTCACCATCTGATTTGGTTCGCCAAGGACCAAGGTATGGTGTGTTTCAGGCAATCCTTATTTGTGCAATTGCGGACATGTGTTTGTAGGGAAACTCTCTTGTCTTCTATGTTCAATAAATATATTCCAAGGTGTATTGTTTTTTTTCAACATTAGCTATTCGTTTCACAGTAGTCAGTCGGTCACCACTGTAGCAATATTTGGTTCAATTTCTTTTTTGGATTCTTCTTCTGGAATGGCTATGAACAAGAAGACATGCCATAGTTACTGTTAGAGGAATTAACTTCAATATCATGTTGGCCATAATTTTGTGTTAAAGAAGATTTTTAGTGCCCAAAAAATTAATAATGATCACAATAGATGAGTATCGACATATACTACTATTACATGATGATGCCACTTTTATTGGTGAAGTTGAACATCATGACGGGGAGTTGTAGGTCACCGTATGGTTCTGTAAGATGTAATTTTGTCATTTTATTATTTACGCATATTGATCGTTGGGTATTTCGAACTCCAAGCTGGTCTGTTTGTCACCCAGGATGTTAATTATAATAAGCATCAGTATAGAAACAAATTTATGATGACTGAAATATTATGATAAAGTAGTCAGAAGATCCAGATCAAGCACAGAGTTCCTGGCTGGAAAATATATACTATTTTTATGTTTTCCTCAAGTAGCACGCAGTGGCTTTGGTTTTCATCTTGATACAGTGAAATCTTGCTTTATATCGTGTAAGAGGGTGAAAGTTTTGTTTAATTAATTAGTAATTTTTTGATATATATATACACACACACACAATGAATGCCCTCCAGGAGCATTGTCTCCAGTGTCTTGCTATCCGTTGAGCATTTTTTTGTAAGATGTAACATAATACAAGACACCTATCAAATAAAGGGGGAAATCATGCCTATATTTTTGTTGTATATACCAATATATGTGTGCCTATGTTTCAGACTGTAAAACACGTTTATTGATAATTTTGTTATTATATAAGTAGTGCTTGCAGGAGGTGAAAGATCAAAGAGATCACACCCCATTGGCAGAGGTGAGTGGAGTGGAGGTGAGTGGAGTGGAGTGGAGGTGTGCGGTGCGCTGAGAGGGCGAAGCAGAGGCTGGAAGCCAGACTGATTTTTTGTGCTTCACAAGTTGCTCTGTAGCTAAGTTAAATACTCTGCTTTTTATAGTGGAGGTACTCTGCTTCGTGGTAGGGGGAGATATATTGTTACTTTTGTCTTGTTCTTGTACATTTAAGGTTAATAACAATTGATTAAGTGTAGTGTTGATTTTCCATGACGTGAAGTTCTTGATGGCGTGTTTCTCGTGTCGAGGCTCATATGCTTCATGAGATGATTGGTTTTAAGAATAAAAGTAACGTTCATATGCTAACATTCATTTGTAATGTAGTGAACAATAAAGACCGTTATGTATGCAGTAGTGATTGTCTGATGTATACAATATTTACTCCTCCTATCAATGAAATCAACAGCTTTTCCTTTGCATTTAAGAAAAATCTATGTCGGAGCTTAGGTCTTGCATGTTTCATATATTTACATTCTATGAATAAACTTGAATGAGAAGCATTCATGATGCTTTCTATATTCCAGTGCAAATTATTCATGTACATGCAACACTATATGAATTTTATATACTCTCTTATGTATGCAAGTTATAAAGTGTTTTTATTTGTGTTCTCTTTTTCCATGTGAGTTATCTTGTATTTAGAGATAAAGGTGGTCATTATCGCCGCAATTGCTAAATGTGTGTGGTTGGATTTTCTATTTGGAGTGAGTAATGAGAAAGCCGGGTAGGGAGAAAAAAATCTTCCTGCAGGTGAAGATGGAGAAGAAAATGGTTGGCTTGGATGAAGGGGTCGGAAACCACATGTTTAATTGTGCTCGATGTGTGCCCATGAACAATATAACATTGTTTGATCACTGTCTAGGAACAATTTTTATTGTTCCGTAGGAATGTTGAAGTAAACAATGTTACACTTATCATTTTGTGACCCTGTAGAGTAGCACGGGCATCTTACTAGTTGCGTTAAAATGATTGTGATGTAGTATGATGATATGGTATCCTCCTATGAATGTTTGAGTGGCTTGACTTGGCACATGTTCATGCATGTAGTTGAATCAAAACCAACATAGCCTCTATGATATTTATGTTCATGGTGTTCATATCACTACTGCAAGATACTGCTAACGCGACACTACGATCAGAGACCCTTTGCCGAAACTGTGTGCGATGCAATAATCACAAATGGTGGTGTTAAAAAACCGTCAAAAAGGTGCAAAATGTTTGCGATGGATGATGCATCAAACACGGTTCAGATTTTATTTGTGTGTGCGATGCATGACACACGGTTAATCCATTCAAACTGTCTGCGATGAGGCAGAACAACAGAAACAGGCATCCATAACAATGTGTGTGCGATGCAGGACACACGGTTAATCCGTTTGAACTGTTTGCGATGAGGTAGAATAACAGAAACAGACAACCATATCAATGTGTGTGCCATATACGACATACGGTTAACTCGGACGAACCGTTTTCGATTAGGGAACACAACATAAATGGTTCAACTTAACAAGATGTGTGTGATATGCGGCATACAGTTCACATGGATGAACTATTTGTGATGAGCCAAAATAACACAAATGAGTCGTGTAAAAAAGATGTGTGTGATATGTGGCAAACAGCCGACTCGGATGAACTATTAGCGATGAGAAATTATAACACAAACGGTCAATGCAGTTACTTCATGTGCGATTCTGTGTGTACAAAAAACTTTGAAAAATGCGAACTAGTTGCTTGCGGTGGTGGAGTATCGCACACGATGCGTCTGCGAGTACTCATGTGTGATGATTAGTATGTTACACATACGTTTCCATATGTTAACATGTGTGTGAATTTGCAATAAGGACAGTTAATCTGCAAATGCCTTCTGGTCATCGGGCACACGCTTAAACTCAATGAACTGTGTATGATACTAATACTTTCCATGAAAATTTATGAACTTGGGTAACAACATCCGAGTAACATATATGTAGTGGTCACATTATTCGACAAAAGGAGGATCTTCGTAACACGGTTTTGACAACCATATGGTCCATATCTACATACTTAACATAGTAACAACTATCACATTTTAAGAAGCTAAGGGCCAACAACCATATGGTCCATATCTACATACTTAACATATATAATAACAGCTAGCACATTTTAAGAGGCTGAGGGCCAACAACCACAACTATCCACTAGAAGCAGCTTGATCACGGCGACTCGGCATCTCGTCAATGAAAAGGAAGAGCCCTCCCGTGCCTTGGTAGATCATGAGTAGAACAGTGTATCCAATTTTCCAATATGGATGCATTGCCACGAGAAGCGGGAAATGCAGTACCTTGCAATCACTTTGGCGTTATTAGCAGGCACAAGTGTAATTCAACCACACCGAGAAATCGATCCAGGAACTGCTACAAGGGGCAATTTCTGTTGACATGTAAAATAAAAACAATTGTAACATATCGTTAAAGATATATATAATTTATGAGCATCAACATTAAAATAAGACTTTTCACCAGCGTTTTGTGCACACAATTGGTCTTGTTCAGTGTGTGCACCATAGGTCTAATTAATCCCATCCAACATCCAGCGTTCATACGCTGTGCTATCTCTGTCAGATTATCAACAAAGTTTATGACATGCTTCAAGTCCTTCCATTGAAATTTGGTACGCTTAGTAACATACAGATCGTTCACTATGCATCCAAAATATCCTGCTTAAAAGGTGGAAAGCTATTATTTATTCAGAACATGACAGAAGAATATATAGTGTGCATAAATTGGTAAATAGAATTTGTTACTGCGTAGGAACGGAGTTAGAATATGATATCACAATTGGTTGCTTAAATAGTGATCAATTGGTTGCTTAAATAGTAATATGACAACAAGGAGAAAGTTGAAAGGACACTAACCTCGATCAGACTTTGATCGGCTGATGACGTTGGGGAAGTAAACATCCATGTTAATTTAGACCAGGCTGTGGTGCACGCACTAGAATTTTATTGCTAGCTTTTAGTTCATAACACTTAGACATTTTTCTCCAAAGGTCCGCATTAAAATAGGAGTGACCATCTTTATCAAGTTTTACGCTAGTTGTCATTGTAAATCCATGCTGCGTTATCAATATGACATCCTGGGAGTCATCAGCAAAGTAAAGCCCAAGATTTCCTTCTACTCCTATTCTTGCAAAGCAAGGTATGTACTTCTTGAAATGAAAATTAAGATCGTAATTTAGATACATTGAAATAACAGAGCAAGATGCAAAAATGGGAGTAACTGATAGAACAGATCCATATATATATATATAAAGAGAGAGAGAGAGATGAAAGCAAAGTAAAAATATATAGAATTAAAAATAGATAATCTAACAAAGATTTGATGCAAATATAAGCAACATACGGTATATGTTCACGAATTTAAGCCATGCCGACCGTGGTAGGTTGAGATTGAACATACCGAGCACTCCCTGAAGTCATACGAAATGGTGAGATAAAACTTCATTTCCGACTGGCCATGACCACAGTCCCCGATTTATGCTCACACTGTGGACACATGAATGAACACCCACGAATCAGCTAGAACAAAAATGATTCCATGGTGATTTCCGTCGATTGATTAACAGCGACGGACAAACTGCGATAAGAGATGAGTGAATATTTTGCAAATTAAGTTGATTACCTTCTCCATGAGAAAAATCCCTGGCCCAATCCCGCAGAAAAAACCCAGTCGACCAGAGTCTAGAATGTCGGTGCAGATAGGCGGCGGAAAGCAGTGGAGACGAAATCCAGTGCCATTTGGAGCGCGACGTACCTCCGCCGCCAACAGCCGTCGAGCTTAGGGTGCAGAGTTGCGGAGGATTCTGCGGCGAGTGAGTGGGGACAAAGTGTGCGAGGGTTTTCTTTTCCTTTTGCATGTGTGAGTGAACACACGCGGTTCGCAAAGGCGATGGAGATGAATTGTGTGCGATAGTAAATCACCGAGAGTGAATGGGAATCCAAATTTCCTTTGTCCTTCATCCATGAGTTTTTTCTACAATGAATAACCCTGCTAATCACTGTGTTCAAATTTGACACTTTTCCAGGTTCATTTACATTATTTATGGGATTATGTGCATTTTGTAGGCATTAATGCATGTAATTCAAATTCAAACAATCGGTGCATGAAAGGGTGCACAAGAACGGTCTGAAAAACCATGCTTGTGCTATTTAGTACATTCTCATGCCTTTTACAAGGAATGGGCAGATATTTCAAGGAAATGTGTGGCAATAGTCAACCATAAACACGTCGTTTACTGGGTTAAAAACTATACAAAATGAAATACATGCTTGGAAAACACATGACGTCTGGTGTGGTGCCATGGTATGACCTCACCATGCCCTGGTAACAATGTTGTCATGCACGTCTTTCATAAAATGAACCATCACCGAGGGAGTTTCATGGTTTCGAGGAGAAATCACCAAGATTCAAGGGGGTCCAAATTTCCTTTGTCCTTTGTCCATGAGTTTTTTTTCTATGATGAACATACAACCTGCAAATCACTCTGTTCAAATTTGGCACTTTTCCGGGTTCATTTGCCATATTTAGGGGATTATGTGCATTTCCTAGGCATTAATGCACATAATTCAAGTTCAAACAATCGGTGCATGAAAGGGTCCACAAGAACGGCCTGGAAAACCATGCTCGTGCCATTTAGTAAATTCTCATGCCTTTTACAAGGAATAATGGATAGATATTTCATTGAGATGTGTGGCAATAGTCAACCACAAATGTTTGTTTGTTGGGTTTTCAACTATGGAAAAAATGAAATAAATGCTTAAAAAACATGATGCCTGGCATGGTGCCATGGTATGACCTTACCATGCTCTCGTAAAAATTTGAGAAGGTTTGGCTTATGTCGTCATGCACGCCCTTCATAAATCGAACCATCACCGAGGAAGTTCCATGCTTTTGAGAGGGAAAATCCCCAAGATTGAAGGGAAATCCAAATTTCCGTCCTAGTTTGTCATTCAGTTTTTTTCCAACGACCAACATACCGCCTCAAATGCAACGTGTTCAAATTTGACATTTTCTCGGGCTCATTTACCATATTTCAGGGATTATGTGTATTTTCTAGGCATTAATGGACATAACTCAAATTCAAACAATCGGTGCATGAAAAGGTGCACAAGAACGGTCTGGAAAACCATGCTCGTGTTATTTAGTACATTCTCATGCCTTTTACAAGGAATGGACAGATATTTCAAGGAAATGTTTGGCAATAGTCGCGTCGTTTACTCGGTTAACAACTATACAAAAAAATGAAACACATGGATGGGAAACATGACGCCTGGCGTGGTGCCATGGTATGGCCTCACCATGCCCTGGTAAAAATTAGAGAATGTTTTCCTTATGTCATGACGCGCGCCTTTCATAAATCGAACCATCACCAAGGAAGTTTCATGGTTTCAAGGGGGAAAGCACCAAGATTGAAGGGGGGTCCAAATTTCCTTTGTCCTTTGTCCACGAGTTATTTTCTACAATGAACATACAACATGCAAATCACCGTGTTCAAATTTGGCACTTTTCCACGTTCATTTGCCATATTTAGGGGATTATGTGCATTTCCTAGGCATTAATGCACATAATTCAAGTTCAAACAATCGATGCATGAAAGGGTCCACAAGAACGGCCTAGAAAACCATGCTCATGCCATTTAGTAAATTCTCGTGCCTTTTACAAGGAATGGACAGATTTTTGATGAAGTGTGGCAATAGTCAACCACAAATGTTTGTTTGTTGGGTTTTCAACTATAGAAAAAATGAAATAAATACTTAGAAAACATGACGCCTGGCATGGTGCCATGGTATGACCTCACCATGCCCTGGTAAAAATTTGAGAAGGTTTGGCTTATGTCATCATGCACGCCCTTCATAAATCGAACCATCACTGAGGAAGTTCCATGCTTTCGAGAGGGAAATCCCCAAGATTGAAAGGGAATCCAAAATTTTCTCGTTCTTTGCCCTGGAGTTTTTTTCTACGATGAACATACACCCTGCAAATCGCTGTGTTCAAATTTGGCATTTTTCTGGGCTCATTTACCATATTTAGTGGATTATGTGCATTTTCTAGGCATTTAGCGCATATAAATCCAATCCAGCTACAGGTGCACGGGTGTGATGTGAGGGACGTGGATTGTCGTTCGATCGCGGCGCATCCAACGGTGCACACGTGCGATCCGCGTGGCTGGGGTTCCGGCCAATCATAACGCAACACATAATAGGCTCAGCGCACACTATTTCCGAAAGCGACGGAGATGAACCGTGTGCGATAATGAACAAGCAAAATTGTAACAGAAGCCAAATTTCTGTTGTCGTTTGTCATTGAGCTCTTGAATAACACCGCACTGTACGGCTGCCCGACCCCTCCGTCCTAGAGCTCTCTCCAGGCGTCGTCCATGGAACCGTGGCGCACAGTAACTGGTAAGGAAGCAGTGGCATCCCGCTGCGCTGTGTTCCTCGCCGCCCGCAACCGCACACATCGTAAGGAAGCGATGGCATCTCGCGCCGCCGAGTTCAACGCCGCCGCCGGCCAAACAGTTACATGGGCGGACTTTGAGGCTGCCATGGCCGAATGGGTGGTGGATCTAGAGGCGGGCAAAGCCGCATAGAAGGAGCGGAAAAATGCAGAAAGCAGTCAAGAAAAGAGAGTCCCGTCGTCGCAAGAAAAAAGAGGTCGCACGCCGTGGTGAGGAGAGCTTGGCGGAGATCAAAGCACGGTGGGCTTCCGCCTACAAGGCCGGGAAGGAGAACGCCGGCGTCTAGCCAGCATGCCCTGATGGCAGCATGTGAGAAGTAGTTTAAGTTTGTAGTATTAGAGAAAATTACCAGTAGTACTTTAAATTTGTAGTATTAACGTACAATGTCGGTAAGAACATCCTTTGAGGGCTTTGAGCATTGATTAGAATGTGTGCCCGTGTCCGTTTTTTGCGTTAATCATTAGAAGATCACAAAACACATGGTTTCTATGTCGTACCTGTCTGCGTTTTTTTGCGTTAATGACCCATAAGTCAGTTACCTGTGCGATATTTCTTAATAAACCAGGCATACCATTGACCTAAAAATAGGTACATGTGTACATTTTTTTGGAGACGGGATCTGCCAACTTTCTTTTTTCTCGCACATGAGTATTTTATGCGCTTCATCTGCGTTATGTGTTTCCCCCGCCCAGTTTCAAGTTTCGCACCAAAATTTTCATTAGGCGCGTGATTTTAGAATTTATTCCTCCAACAACATCCGCTTCCCCTCAGTATCCCCCCTCCCTCACCCCTCCCCCTACCGGCATCTCAAACCGCCGCCGCCGCAACCACAACTTCAACCACATCTACGTTCTACTCGGATCCAGTCAAGTAACCCACCAATCTCTATTGCATCCCCGGCCTGATTGCTTAAATGGCGCCTGCAAAACATCATCATGCCTCCAAATCCACCCCGCCAGGAGCTAATGGCGGTCCATAGCGTGATGGCCGTTGTGCGTGTGACCCGGAGGAATACCTCGCCTCCGCCGCTGCCGCCGACATGGTGCAGGCTCTGGCCCAGATGAAGTCCACCAACGACTACCCCCAAGACTTAATAGGTAAGATCTGACCAGCTAAATCTTACCAATACCACTTGCAATGGCTATGATTTGTACGGTTGATGTATTAACAATGTTCGTGCCTTGTTTATTTCAATACTACACACTGTGTGATGTTCAAATATTATCGTGTCCAGCTCAATTTCACCAAGACCAGCAACAAACTTACAATACATGACACAGGTAATCACTAGAGATGCTACTCATTTGCTATTTTTAGTGGATGCTAACCCTGTTGTACTTAACATCCATGTCCATGTACTTACGCAGGGTCATAACAGCCGATGCTTTTGTTTGCCGTCGAGGTGAGCTGCATCCCATGTCTTATAGTATTTCACATAATTTGTGCAATTGCAGTTTAACTTCTACCATTTACTGGTTGCCTATAGGTACACATGTCAGTGGCACTGATCCATGCCTCGACCCGGAGCAAGAGCTCGCCTCCGCCGTCGCTGACTTTGGGTGAGCTCTGGCCAAGATGAAGTGCCCCAGCAACTACCTCTCAGGACTTACCAAGTATGTACTCACCAGTTCAATCTTACCAATACCAGTTGCAATTAATGGCTATGTTCTGTACGGTCGATGTATTAAGCATGTTCTAGTAAACATGCCTAATACGTTTTTGCTACTTTCCCTACCTTTCTATAGACATCTGGGCCATTCTCTGCTCTGGCAGCACCTGCCTTGTGATGTTTAACTATGCCAATTGCATTTTTATCAGTACCGGTTTCAATGTCTATTAAGCATGTTGCAATTAACAGTTGAATCCATTTTTAAACAGTTGTATTTCAATGGCTACAAACTTACAAAACATGACTTAGGATGCTGTTAAGCCTGTTGCAATTAACAGTTGTATCCATTTTTAATCTGTCCATTTGCTACCATGCTACTCTCCGCAATGAAGATATACTAGAGATGCTACCCCATTTGCTATTTTTGGTGGATGCTAACCCTGTTTTACTTAACATGCTTGTCCATGTACTTATGCAGGGTCATAATGGCCGATGTTGTTGTTTGCCGTCAAGGTTAGCTGCATCCCATGTCTTACAGTATTTCACATCATTTGTGCAATTGCAGTTTAACTTCTACCATTTACTGGTTGCCTGTAGGTACACATGTCAGTGGCACTGATCCACACTTCGACCCGGAGGAACAGCTCGCCTCCGCCGCTGCTGACTTTGGGCGGGCTCTGGCCAAGATGAAGTGCCCCAGCAACTACCTCTCAGGACTTACCAAGTATGTACCCACCAGTTCAATCTTATCAATACCAGTTGAAATTAATGGCTATGTTTTGTACTGTCGATGTATTAAGCATGTTGTAGTAAACATGCCTAACATGTTTGAGCTATTTTCCCTACCTTTTTATAGACAACTGGGCCATTATCTGCTCTAGCAGCACCTGCCCTGTCATGTTTAACTCTGCCAATTGCATTTTTATCAGTACCGGTTTCAATGGCCATTAAGCCTGTTGCAATTAATAGTTGTATCCATTTTCAAAGAGTTGTATTTCAATGGCTACAAACTTACAAAACATGAATTAGGATTTTGTTAAGCCTGTTGCAATTAATAGTTGTATCCATTTTAATCCGTCCCTTTGCTACCATGCTACTCTTTCGAAATGAATATATCACTACAGATGTCGTTTTATTACCATTTGCTATTTTTGGTGGATGTTAACCCTATTGGAGTTAACATTGGCTTTCCATGTACTTACACAGGGCTACGATGGGCGATGTTGTTGTTTGCCGTCGAGGTTAGCTGCATCCCATGTCTTATACACCATCTATTCCTAAATAAAAGTATTTTTAGAGATTCCAATATAGACTACATAAGGAGCAAAATGAGTGAATCTAGATTCTAATCTAAACTATATCTATAATTCTATATACATCCGTATGTAGTTCATATTGAAATCTCAAAAAAAATACTTGTACTTAGGAACATAGGTAGTTGTATTTTACATCATTTGTGCAATCTCAGTTTAGCTTCTAACATTTACTGGTTGCTTGTAGGTACATATATGAGCGGTACTGATCCACGCTTCGATCCCTTTTGCGTATGGGGCAATGAGATATTCATGAACAAGCGTCAAGTGAGGAAACTAAGAAAGATTGTTAGGCGAAAGAAACGGGTGATTGGAATTAAGCTCTTTATTTACACTTTGTCGAAGACAACAGTGAACTTTAGGATGGTAAGTAATGTGTTGCCTTTTCCCCCTGCCCACAACAAGTTACTCTATTAGACCTCAGTATCTGATACTTTTCTCTTTTCAGTGGTTTCCGAAGCTATTTACTGATGATTACCTTGCAAACTACATGACTGGAGTGGAGGCAACTAAGGTTAAATTATATAATTCATGCTACCATGATAATGCTCTAGAAGTCTTCCTGAAGGCGGTGAAGGATGGGCGGGCGATCGTCACAAGGGGTTGGACAAAAGTGGTTCGTGCATATGACATGCAGGAAGGCACATTATGGGCATTCCGCTTCTTCAACACCGTTGGCAGTCAAAATGATTTACACTTTTCTCTTCACCTTTACCGCCTTTAAATAACGTGGTTCATCATAGTTAATTGCTGCCTAATCCTGTAATTACTGACATATTGTACTGGCAACTTTATTTATGGATTCGTTGTTGAACCATTGTGCTGAGAATTTGAATTGCACGTTTCTATTTCAAAATTTCCAATTAGAATAATAAATTACAGGCAAAAATAAGAAGAGAATAGACGGTCATGGAACTTTGCAAACGGTTCTAGTAGTAAAAGCGCGTGATGGATAGCCCAATGCCACACAGTTTTCTACATCAAATTGTGTGTGATGTAGTTAATGAAAGCAAACAGTTAACCAAGGCAGACCGTGTGTGATAGTTACACCTTTCACACACGAGTGTATACATAAAACCGTGTGGGATGTACATCCGAACGGAAACGTTTTCCCTGGATTGACTGTGTGGGATGTACATAAGAACGGAAACGTATTCCTTGGATTGACTGTGTGTGATATACATACAAACGGAAATGATTTTCTGAGATTCACCATGTGGGATGTAAATACCTACGGAAATGATTTTCTCGGATTACCGTGTGGGATGTACATACCTACGGAAATGATTGGGTTTCGATGCCTCGCCCGATCGCACACGGCCCCAACCTGGGTCCCAGGAGGGCCTATCCCCGACGATTTCTAGGTCGTGTGGGAAGGACACCCTATCGCACACACTCACTTGGCGACGGTTCTAAATGTCATCGCGGAAAGGGGTTAAAACCGTTTGTTTAGGACCGACGCGCACCAGTCTATCCTACTCATGCTAGTGTCCAATGTTACTTATGCATAATGCATGATCATGATCGTTGTTGCTCTCTATCTAGCCGCTTCTCAATCTAATTGCTAGCCTTCGCCTGTACTAAGTGGGGATTCTTCTTGTACATCAAAAACCCTGAACCCATGTAATTCCAGATGAGTCCACCATATCTACCTATATGCGGTATTACCCTGCCGTCCTAAGTAAATTTGCATGTGCCACCTCTAAAAACTTCTAAAAAAATATCTGTTTTGTGTGCCTGGATCGTCCATGGAATGACAGGAGGTAGTCGGTATCTTGCATGCTAAGTGGGTTATTCTCAGGTCGAGTGTTTATTCACTCGCCATCACACGAGAAAAGGGTGGTAATAGGGATGCCTGGTTCCAAACTGCAAAATACAAAATCAGTTAATCGCTCGAATAACCAAACAAAAACTCCCAATGGAGTGAAAACATTTACTTTTTACTGCTTGGGAACCGCCACTAGCTTGTTTAGCATGGGAGATATTGATAACTGATAGACGTGAAGTAAATGAGAAGGGTGCATGTCTCAAAATTATCATTTATCTCTGTTTTAAAACTTGAGCTCTGGCACCTCTACAAATCACTGCTTCCTCTGCGAAAGGACTATCTATTTACTTTTATGTTGTGTCATCACCTTCTAAAACAAGTGCTAGAACCTGAGACCACAGCTGTCATGACTTATGCATTGTGTGTAGCTAATGTTGGGTGCATCATGACTGGATCTTTTCTACCATGAATTACAATGTTTAGTCGCTGCTTCGACTTTGGAGGTGCTCTACATTTATGTTTTGCGGTTTCAGAAAGGGCTAGCGAGATACCACTATTGTCATATTATATCATGGTTGTTTTTACAACGTGTTGCCATTTGAGATCTCTTATTATTGCTCGATAGCTGATTATGTCATTGATATGAGTTAATATAATCTTTAAGAGTTATTTTCGGCATGGTTAGTTATAATGTTGGCTGAAAACCTGGGTGTTGTTTAAACTTATTTATGCAAACAAGAGCAAAAGAGTTCGTAAAAGTTTTTCTTTTTCACTTTCAGTTTATCAACTGAATTGCTTGAGACAAGCAAAGGTTTAAGCTTGGGGAATTGATATGTCTCCAATGTATCTACTTTTCCTAGTGATTTTCCTCTTGTTTTGGACTCTAATTTGCATGATTTGAATGAAACTAACCCCGGACTGACGTTGTTTTCAGCAAAACTACCATGGTGTTGTTTTTTGTGCAGAAATAAAAGTTCTCAGAATGGAACAAAACTTTGCGGGGAATTTTTATATGATATATAAGAATTTTTGGTGCCAAGACCTACCGAAGGGAGGCACCTGGGTGGGCACATACCACCAGGGCGCGCCCCCTTCACCAGGCACGCCCAGGTGGGTTGTCCCCACCTGGTGGCTCCGGAGACCCTGAAATCGACGCTATAAATCCTATTTTCGGAGAAAAAAATCACGAAGAAAGAATTATCACGATCCACGAGACAGAGCCGCCGCCAAGCCCTGTTCTTCCTCGGGAGGGTAGATCTGGAGTCCGTTTGGGGCTCCAGAGAGGGGGATCTTCGTTCTTCGTCATCACCAACCCTTCTCCATCGCCAATTCCATGATGCTCCCCACTGGGAGTGAGTAATTCCTTCGTAGGCTCGCTGGTCAGTGAGGAGTTGGATGATATTCATCATGTAATAGCGTCAGTTTTGTTAGGCCTTGATCCCTAGTATCCACTATGTTCTTAGATTGATGTTGCTATGACTTTGATCCCTAGTAAGCGACTCTGGTGTCTCCTTCTCATGATTTCATTTGAAGCGTTTTGATCCAAGGTGAGCCAAAAAGAGTATGCCTGAATCTGTTGTGCTTGGGCGTCCAAAGCATCTTGCTCCGTGGCCATCCTAGCATTCTCAGCCGCCAACTGTTCCTTGGCTTGAGCTATCTCATCTCGTAACCTTGCAACATCCACCTTATGTTGTTACTGAGTCTCCGGGGTCACTTCTACCCCCATCAAAGCCTCCAATAACTCCGTTAGAACCTGAGCCGGCGGGCGCACAGAGTTGCTAGCACCAGCCGTCGCTGCAGCCGTTGAGCTGGAGGTCATAGCCGCGGTGGTCGTTGAGCAGAGCGCTGGCTGTGTACCGGCCATGAAGATCGCGACCCTGTTCGGCGGCTCATAGGGGTCCGGAATACTGTCGCCATCGGAACAGCCCCCAAGCCGGCCGTCTTGCACTTGATACATTGAATTGGTCTTGCATGTGGACGATTCACCATCAGAGTAGATGGTTGTCTCACCACCAGACACAGATCCTTCCTCAAATTCCGCCCCATGGATGAAACCAACAAAGGTGTGCTCCACGGCAGGTTGAACCTGGGCGGGTCGTGCATGCTGAGCCGTCTCGATGGTGACGATGCAGGTGTCCGGCTCAAGGCCTGGTTCGCCAATCTTGCCGATGAAGACGTGGATTCCGCCAAAGGGGACCCGGTACCCATACTCGATTGAGACGGCCTCGGGGCCCTAGCCTACATCGCTGATGTAGAGCTTGTCGCGATGACTCTTGGTCATCCGGCCCACAGCATATCCCTTGATACCTTCGAAGTTGCCCTTCAAGAACTCGAAACCACCATGCGCTGGCCCCATGGTGGGCGCCAACTGTCGTGGACTTGACATGGTAGATGTCCTAGCGCAAGGACTTAGTTGTGGAGCCATCACAACTAGGTTAGCTTGAAGGGGTTGAGCGGGACAAAGGACACAGAGAGTTTACCCAGGTTCGGCCCCTCTCAATGAGGTAAAAGCCTACTCCTGCTATGTGTTGTATTGCTAGGATTTCGATTACTAGGGAGCGAATACGCTCGACCTAGTTCTCGATTATTGTTACTTGCCCCTAAACCGCCACCGGGTCATCCCTTTATATACACAAGTTGATGCCCGGCGGCTCGTAGAGTCCCGGCCGGCTCATACACAGTGTGCCCGGCTCGGTGACTAACTATGCTTGCCTTACAAAACAACTTATGCACATATGGCGGTTCATCCTCTTGGGCCTCAAGTCGACTCTGGGTCTTGGGCCGTCAATGGGCTTGTATGAGCCGCCATCTTCATTGATAAGTCACCCGTGGTATATCCCGACCCCTCCTAGGCGGTTCATACCCAATAGCTATATCCCCATCAACTAATGAACCTGAGCTATCCCTTCACTGCTAACTGAACCTGAGCGATCCCTTCGCTGCTTACTGAACCTGAGTGATGTGAGTGAGACTCATGCGCATATGCAGTTTGCTGGCTTGATCGATCAATGTGTTGCATCGATCCCCCGAGCGAGACATGACTTAACCTAGCCAGTTGGTTGCCTCTCGATGAACAGTCCCCGCTATGACCGCGCGTGTGATATGTAGGTCAAGTTGAGACCAGCAGATGGTTGCATCGATCCAAACCCTTGTGCGAGACGTGCTAAACTAGTTGGTTGGTTTCTCGTGGATGAACAATCCTCTTTGCTAGATGCCGTGCGCGTACGTAGACTCCACCCCAGCCGGTGGGTTGGCCGTGGATGAATAGGACTCCGATCATGTAGTAAATTGTTGGCACTGGATGAACATGGCCCTAATCGATCGAGGAGGCCGTTTTGTGGTATGCCACACCCTAGATAGTTGGGGTGGATGAATAGGACCCCCTAGAGGTCATAGGCGGTGGACGAACAATAGCCCATGGAGGCGGAAGGAAGTTGATGGTAGATGAAAAGTAGCCTGTGGAGGCCATTTTGCGGTACACCACACCCCTCCCGATGAACAGGGTCCTGTTTTGATAGTAGGCGATTGAACAGAACTATGTTTCATTTTTTGTGGTATGCCACACCCCTCCCTATGAATAGGACCATGTTTAGACCGTAGGCCATTGAACAAAACTCTGTTTCGTCCCTATTGCGGTACACCACACCCCCAGGCCCCAGCTGATGGGGTGTCAATGAACAGGATCCCGTATCGACTGTGCCACCCAAGCCGGATGGCTCACGATGAACATGATGCATTCCAACCCAGTTGGTTGGCTCCTAATGAACATGATGTTGTTTCATTTGTTTCGACCTAGCCGGTTGGCTGCCGATGAACAAGACGCCATTGTTGCATACCCTCACCGTCTAGTGCATTCGTCTGTTGCCTCTACGACATTGCCTGTCGATGTACACGAGCCCTGGTTGTATGCGCTCGTACATGTTTGAGACCCTGCCCATATGTACGTATGTGGCCGTATTTTTTATAGTGTGGCTATACGTACGTGTACATGATATAGATGGGACTGCCTGAACTGCTACGTTTGGAGCAAAATTTCCTAGTACGACACGTGCCCCTCCTTTACTAGATCATGGTTCTTCACTTGATAGAGACCAGTATGTACATGCACGTTCGCGACTAGACAGATAATGCAATACGTACGCTTCAACCTGGTGGGTCCCAGCTGTCTGGGGGAGGAATCTTTCTTTGCGCGTAATAAGGAGGCACTTCCTTGCGTGCGACCATGTAGCTAGTGGGTCCCGGCTGTCTGGGGGAGGAATAATTTTTGCTCATAATAAGGAGGCCCTTGCTTGCGTGTAGCCATGTGGCTGGTGGGTCCCAGCTATCGGCCTCTCCATGTACAGTCCTCTTCCGAGTGTTGTCGTTCGTTGACCACTGATACGTCTCCAACATATCTATAATTTTTTCTTGTTACATGCTACTATATTATCTATCTTGGATGTTCTATATGCATTAATATGCTATTTTAAATCATTTTTTGGGACTAACCTATTAAACTAGTGCCTAGTGCCAATTGCAGTTTTTTCCTTGTTTTTTACTTTTACAGAAAATCAATACCATACAGAGTCCAAACGGAACAAAGCTTTTGACAATTTTTCTTGGACAACAAGACACCCACAAAGCTTTGGGAAGAGGCCAGAAGACCCATGAGGGGGCCAGAAGACCTAGGGGCGCACCCTAGGGGGGCTTGTGCCCCCCCCCCCCCCCCCCCCCGTGGCTCTCCTAACCCTAACTCCTACTCTATAAATACCCAAATATCCCCCCTACATCAGCAGGCACACCAAAAATACTTTTCCACAGACGCAAGCTTCTGTTCTCGCGAGATCCCATCTTGCGGCCTTTTTCGGCACTCCGCCGGAGGGGGATTTGATCATGGAGGGCCACTGCACCAACCTTGTTGCCCTTCCGATGATGTGTGAGTAATTTACCGCAGACCTACGGGTCCATAGCTAGTATCTAGATGGCTTCTTCTCTCTCTTTGATCTTCAATAAAATGTTATCCTCGAAGTTCTTGGAGATCTATTTGATGTAATCTTCTTCTGTGGTGCGTTTGTTGAGATCCGATGAATTATGGATTTATGATCGGATTATCTATGAATATTATTTGAGTCTTCTCTCAAATCTTTTATGCATGATTAAGATAGCTTTATATTTATCTCCAATCTATCGATTTGGTTTGGCCAACTAGATTGTTTTTTCTTACAATGGCAGAGGTGCTTTGTGATAGGTTCAATCTTGCGGTGTCCTCACCTAGTGACAGTAGGGGTAGCGAGGCACATATTTGTATTGTTGCCATTAAGGCTAAAAAGATGGGGTTTCTACCATATTTATTGGATATATCCCTCTACATCATGTAATCTTGATTAACGCGTTACTCCGTTCTGGGTAACTTACTACACTAGATGCATGCTGGATAGCGGTCGATGTGTGGAGTAATAGTAGTAGATACAAGCAGAGCCGGTCTACTTGTCATGGATGTGATGTATATTTTCATGATCATATCCTTAGATATCATCATAACTATGTGTGTTTCTATCAATTGCTCAACGGTAATTTGTTTACCCACCGTATGTTTTCTTTAAAGAGAAGCCTCTAGTGAAACCTATGGCCTCGGGTCTATTTTTGTCGGATCGTGGGCTCCGGCTAACCCTTGAGGTTTGAACACGGGGGTGCGCATGAAGTCCTCTTCCTCCCTAGTTCGCTCACTCGATGATCCCACGGCCTAGCTCGACGAACCCAAGGAACACGAGACACCGAGGTTTATACTGGTTCGGGCCACCGTTGTGGTGTAATACCCTACTCTAGTGTGGTGGTGGTGGATTGCCTCGAGGGCTAGGGATGAACTAGTACAATGGATGAACTGCCGCCTGAGGAGAGGTGTTCTTGAGCTTGATGAGCTGATGTGTGTGAGGATGATCTGAATGATCCCCCTTTTCTACGATGGTGGCTAGCCCTATTTATAGAGGCCCTAGTCCTCTTCCCAAATGTTAGGCGGGAAGGGATCCTACAATGGCCAAGTTTGAAGGGGGGACAGCTAGTACAAGCTATCCTGACAAAAGGTGGTCTTCGCCTGCCAAAGGCTCTGGTGGTGACACTGTTGTGGGCTCCGTGGTGACCTCCATCCCGTTGTCCTGTTGGCCTTGGTCTTGTTGCACTGATTTGGATCCAAGTGGTGACAAACTGACAATGTCTACAATTAAATATTAGGATAAGTTTTAGTAATCCCATAAGATGCAGTGCTAACTAGATGCAAAAAAAACTAGATGCTTCAGCCTTGCTACATCTACTATACAAAAAATTTGAGGGCACAATAACTAAATTCAATAAGTTTACCCATACACTTCTATTTGGCTTTTCAAAATCCAGGAAATCTGAACCATTTGCGTACCTATGTTTGCTATGCCGTTTGCTACGTCCTATTCAATTTTTTTATTGAGGCATACTTCGGTTATAATTATATGATAAGCTATTCTAATTGTGAAGTGTTCCTCTCTTTTCTTTTGGCGAAAGAAAGCGTTCCCCATTTTGAGCAAGTTCGAACTCTGAATCATTGCCTTTTACCATGTTGTAGAAATCAGGAACTTCTAAAGTCTGTAACATTCCTCTACTACACTGCTACTTCAAAAAGATTAATAGCCTAAAGATTTGTTTCAGTCTCAGTTGTTGTTAAGCGTTTTAGCTCATGTCAGTTGCTGCTTTCATGGCCCCCGAAGAAGAACAAATCCTGACCATGTTAGTTGCCACCTACTGTTGTTTCCCCTTCGTGCCGGAGCGCTCCCGGCCAGTTCTGGTGCTATGCTCGGCTACCGGCTGTCCTTTCAAAACCTCAATGTGCCCACCCTTGGCACCTACCAAATTCAATTTTTCTATGATCCAAATCTGCGTGCCTATGTTGAACTGTCTAGAAACCACTCTTGCAGCCCATTATAAGTCAAGTGAGCAGGCAAATGGTACTCACGCTGCTCAAACCACATCCAAAGAAGCAACACGCTCTTCACCATCTGATTTGGTTCGCCAAGGACCAAGGTATGGTGTGTTTTAGGCAATCCTTATTTGTGCAATTGCGGACATGTGTTTGTAGGGAAACTCTCTTGTCTTCTATGTTCAATAAATATATTCCAAGGTGTATTGTTTTTTTTTCAACATTAGCTATTCGTTTCACAGTAGTCAGTCGGCCACCACTGTAGCAATATTTGGTTCAATTTCTTTTTTGGATTCTTCTTCTGGAATGGCTATGAACAAGAAGACATGCCATAGTTACTGTTAGAGGAATTAACTTCAATATCATGTTGGCCATAATTTTGTGTTAAAGAAGATTTTTAGTGCCCAAAAAATTAATAATGATCACAATAGATGAGTATCGACATATACTACTATTACACGATGATGCCACATTTATTGGTGAAGTTGAACATCATGACGGGGAGTTGCAGGTCACCGTATGGTTCTGTAACATGTAATTTTGTCCTTTTATTATTTATGCATATTGATCGTTGGGTATTTCGAACTCTAAGCTAGTCTGTTTGTCACCAAGGATGTTAATTATAATAAGCATCAGTATAGAAAAAAATTTATGATGACTGAAATATTATGATAAAGTAGTCAGAAGATCTAGATCAAGCACAGAGTTCCTGGCTGGAAAATATATACTATTTTTATGTTTTCCTCAAGTAGCAGGCAGTGGCTTTGGTTTTCATCTTGATATAGTGAAATCTTGCTTTATATCGTGTAAGAGGGTGAAAGTTTTGTTTAATTAATTAGTAATTTTTTGATATATATACACACACACACACAATGAATGCCCTCCAGGAGCATTGTCTCCAGTGTCTTGCTATCCGTTGAGCATTTTTTGTAAGATGTAACATAATCCAAGACACCTATCAAATAAAGGGGGAAATCATGCCTATATTTTTGTTGTATATACCAATATATGTGTGCCTATGTTTCAGACTGTAAAACACGTTTATTGATAATTTTGTTATTATATAAGTAGTGCTTGCAGGAGGTGAAAGATCAAAGAGATCACACCCCATTGGCAGAGGTGAGTGGAGTGGAGGTGAGTGGAGTGGATTGGAGGTGTGCGGTGCGCTGAGAGGGCGAAGCAGAGGCTGGAAGCCAGACTGATTTTTTGTGCTTCACAAGCTGCTCTGTAGCTAAGTTAAATACTCTGCTTTTTATAGTGGAGGTACTCTGCTTCGTGGTAGGGGGAGATATATTGTTACTTTTGTCTTGTTCTTGTACATTTAAGGTTAATAACAATTGATTAAGTGTGGTGTTGATTTTCCATGACGTGAAGTTCTTGATGGCGTGTTTCTCGTGTCGAGGCTCATATGCTTCATGAGATGATTGGTTCTAAGAATAAAAGTAATGTTCATATGCTAGCATTCATTTGTAATGTAGTGAACAATAAAGACCGTTATGTATGCAGTAGTGATTGTCTGATGTATACAATATTTACTCCTCCTATCAATGAAATCAATAGCTTTTCCTTTGCGTTTAAGAAAAATCTATGTCGGAGCTCAGGCCTTGCATGTTTCATATATTTACATTCTATGAATAAACTTGAATGAGAAGCATTCATGATGCTTTCTATATTCCAGTGCAAATTTTTCATGTACATGCAACACTATATGAATTTTATATACTCTGTTATGTATGCAAGTTATAAAGTGTTTTTATTTGTGTTCTCTTTTTCCATGTGAGTTCTCTTGTATTCAGAGATAAAGGTGGTCATTATCGCCGCAATTGCTAAATGTGTGTGGTTGGATTTTCTATTTGGAGTGAGTAATGAGAAAGCCGGGCAGGGAGAAAAAAATCTTCCTGCAGGTGAAGATGGAGAAGAAAATGGTTGGCTTGGATGAAGGGGTCGGAAACCACATGTTTAATTGTGCTTGATGTGTGCCTATGAACAATATAACATTGTTTGATCACTGTCTAGGAACAATTTTTATTGTTCCGTAGGAATGTTGAAGTAAACAATGTTACACTTATCATTTTGTGACCCCGTAGAGTAGCACGGGCATCTTACTAGTTGCGTTAAAATGATTGTGATGTAGTATGATGATATGGTATCCTCCTCTGAATGTTTGAGTGGCTTGACTTGGCACATGTTCATGCATATAGTTGAATCAAAACCAACATAGCCTCTATGATATTTATGTTCATGGTGTTCATATCACTACTGCAAGATACTGCTAACGCGACACTACGATCAAAGACCCTTTGCCGAAACTGTGTGCGATGCAATAATCACAAACGGTGGTGTTAAAAAACCGTCAAAAAGGTGCAAAATGTTTGCGATGGATGATGCATCAAACACGGTTCAGATTTTATTTGTGTGTGCGATGCATGACACACGGTTAATCCATTCAAACTGTCTGCGATGAGGCAGAACAACAGAAACAGGCATCCATAACAATGTGTGTGCGATGCAGGACACACGGTTAATCCGTTCGAACTGTTTGCGAGGAGGTAGAACAACAGAAACAGACAACCATATCAATGTGTGTGCGATATACGGCATATGGTTAACTCGGACGAACTGTTTTCGATTAGGGAACACAACATAAACGGTTCAACTTAACAAGATGTGTGTGATATGCGGCATACAGTTCACATGGATGAACTATTTGTGATGAGCCAAAATAACACAAATGAGTCGTGTAAAAAAGATGTGTGTGATACGTGGCAAACAGCCGACTCGGATGAACTATTTGCAATGAGAAATTATAACACAAACGGTCAATGCAGTTACTTCATGTGCGATTCTGTGTGTACAAAAAACTTTGAAAAATGCGAACTAGTTGCTTGCGGTGGTGGAGTATCGCACACAATGCGTCTGCGAGTACTCATATGCGATGATTAGTATGTTACACATACGTTTCCATATGTTAACATGTGTGTGAATTTGCAATATGGACAGTTAATCTGCAAATGCCTTCTGGTCATCGGGCACACGCTTAAACTCAATGAACTGTGTATGATACTAATACTTTCCATGAAAATTTATGAACTTGGGTAACAACATTCGAGTAACATATATGTAGTGGTCACATTATTCGACAAAAGGAGGATCTTCGTAACACGGTTTTGACAACCATATGGTCCATATCTACATACTTAACATAGTAACAACTATCACATTTTAAGAAGCTAAGGGCCAACAACCATATGGTCCATATCTACATACTTAACATATATAATAACAGCTAGCACATTTTAAGAGGCTGAGGGCCAACAACCACAACTATCCACTAGAAGCAGCTTGATCACGGCAACTCGGCATCTCGTCAATGAAAAGGAAGAGCCCTCCTGTGCCTTGGTAGATCATGAGTAGAACCGTGTATCCAATTTTCCAATATGGATGCATTGCCACGAGAAGCGGGAAATGCAGTACCTTGCAATCACTTTGGCGTTATTAGCAGGCACAAGTGTAATTCAACCACACCGAGAAATCGATCCAGGAACTGCTACAAGGGGCAATTTCTGTTGACATGTAAAATAAAAACAATTGTAACATATCGTTGAAGATATATATAATTTATGAGCATCAACATTAAAATAAGACTTTTCACCAGCGTTTTGTGCACACAATTGGTCTTGTTCAGTGTGTGCACCATAGGTCTAATTAATCCCATCCAACATCCAGTGTTCATACGCTATGCTATCTCTGTCAGATTATCAACAAAGTTTATGACATGCTTCAAGTCCTTCCATTGAAATTTGGTACGCTTAGTAACATACAGATCGTTCACTATGCATCCAAAATATCCTGCTTAAAAGGTGAAAAGGTATTATTTATTCAGAACATGACAGAAGAATATATAGTGTGCATAAATTGGTAAATAGAATTTGTTACTGCGTAGGAACGGAGTCAGAATATGATATCACAATTGGTTGCTTAAATAGTGATCAATTGGTTGCTTAAATAGTAATATGACAACAAGGAGAAAGTTGAAAGGACACTAACCTCGATCAGACTTTGATCGGCTGATGACGTTGGGGAAGTAAACATCCATGTTAATTTAGACCAGGCTGTGGTGCACGCACTAGAATTTTATTGCTAGCTTTTAGTTCATAACACTTAGACATTTTTCTCCAAAGGTCCGCATTAAAATAGGAGTGACCATCTTTATCAAGTTTTACGCTAGCTGTCATTGTAAATCCATGCTGCATTGTCAATATGACATCCTGGGAGTCATCAGCAAAGTAAAGCCCAAGATTTCCTTCTACTCCTATTCTTGCAAAGCAAGGTATGTACTTCTTGAAATGAAAATTAAGATCGTAAATTAGATATATTGAAATAACAGAGCAAGATGCAAATATGGGAGTAACTGTTAGAGAGAGAGATGAAAGCAAAGTAAAAATATATAGAATTTAAAATAGATAATCTAACAAAGATTTGATGCAAATATAAGCAACAGACGGTATATGTTCACGAATTTAAGCCATGCCGGCCATGGTAGGTTGAGATTAAACATACCAAGCACTCCCTGAAGTCATACGGAATGGTGAGATAAAACTTCATTTCTGACTGGCCATGACCACAGTCCCCGATTTGTGCTCGCACTGTGGACACATGAATGAACACCCACGAATCAGCTAGAACAAAAATGATTCCACGGTGATTTCCGCCGATTGATTAACAGCGACGGACAAACTACGATAAGAGATGAGTGAATATTTTGCAAATTAAGTTGATTACCTTCTCCATGAGAAAAATCCCTGGCCCAATCCCGCAGAAAAAACCCAGTCGACAGAGTCTAGAATGTCGGTGCAGATAGGCGGCGGAAAGCAGTGGAGGCGAAATCCAGTGCCGTTTGGAGCGCGACGTACCTCCGCCGCCAACAGCCGTCGAGCTTAGGGTGCAGAGTTGCGGAAGATTCTGCGGCGAGTGAGTGGGGACAAAGTGTGTGAGGGTTTTCTTTTCCTTTTGCATGTGTGAGTGAACACACACGGTTCGCAGAGGCGACGGAGATGAATTGTGTGCAATAGTAAATCACCGAGATTGAATGGGAATCCAAATTTCCTTTGTCCTTCATCCATGAGTTTTTTCTACAATGAATAACCCTGCTAATCACTGTGTTCAAATTTGACACTTTTCCAGGTTCATTTACAATATTTATGGGATTATGTGCATTTTGTAGGCATTAATGCATGTAATTCAAATTCAAACAATCGGTGCATGAAAGGGTGCACAAGAACGGTCTGGAAAACCATGCTTGTGCTATTTAGTACATTCTCATGCCTTTTACAAGGAATGGGCAGATATTTCAAGGAAATGTGTGGCAATAGTCAACCCTAAACGCGTCGTTTACTGGGTTAAAAACTATACAAAATGAAATACATGCTTGGAAAACACATGACGTCTCGTGTGGTGCCATGGTATGGCCTCACCATGCCCTGGTAAAAATGTTGTCATGCACGTCTTTCATAAAACGAACCATCACCGAGGAAGTTTCATGGTTTCGAGGAGAAATCACCAAGATTGAAGGGGGTCCAAATTTCCTTTATCCTTTGTCCATGAGTTTTTTTTCTATGATGAACATACAACCTGCAAATCACTCTGTTCAAATTTGGCACTTTCCCGGGTTCATTTGCCATATTTAGGGGATTATGTGCATTTCCTAGGCATTAATGCACATAATTCAAGTTGTGCATGAAAGGGTCCACAAGAACGGTCTGGAAAACCATGCTCGTGCCATTTAGTAAATTCTCATGCCTTTTACAAGGAATAATGGATAGATATTTCATTGAAATGTGTGGCAATAGTCAACCACAAATGTTTGTTTGTTGGGTTTTCAACTATGGAAAAAATGAAATAAATGCTTAAAAACATGACGCCTGGCATGGTGCCATGGTATGACCTCACCATGCTCTCGTAAAAATTTGAGAAGGTTTGGCTTATGTCGTCATGCACGCCCTTCATAAATCGAACCATCACCGAGGAAGTTCCATGCTTTTGAGAGGGAAAATCCCCAAGATTGAAGGGAAATCCAAATTTCCGTCCTAGTTTGTCATTCAGTTTTTTTCCAATGACCAACATAGCGCCTCAAATGCAACGTGTTCAAATTTGACATTTTCCCGGGTTCATTTACCATATTTCAGGGATTATGTGTATTTTCTAGGCATTAATGGACATAACTCAAATTCGAACAATCGGTGCATGAAAAGGTGCACAAGAACGGTCTGGAAAACCATGCTCGTGTTATTTAGTACATTCTCATGCCTTTTACAAGGAATGGACAGATATTTCAAGGAAATGTGTGGCAATAGTCGCGTTGTTTACTCGGTTAACAACTATACAAAAAAATGAAACACATGGATGGAAAACATGACGCCTGGCGTGGTGCCATGGTATGGCCTCACCATGCCCTGGTAAAAATTGGAGAATGTTTTCCTTATGTCATGACGCGCGCCTTTCATAAATCGAACCATCACCAAGGAAGTTTCATGGTTTCAAGGGGGAAAGCACCAAGATTGAAGGGGGGGTCCAAATTTCCTTTGTCCTTTGTCCACGAGTTATTTTCTACAATGAACATACAACATGCAAATCACCGTGTTCAAATTTGGCACTTTTCCACGTTCATTTGCCATATTTAGGGGATTATGTGCATTTCCTAGGCATTAATGCGCATAATTCAAGTTCAAACAATCGATGCATGAAAGGGTCCACAAGAATGGCCTAGAAAACCATGCTCATGCCATTTAGTAAATTCTCGTGCCTTTTACAAGGAATGGACAGATTTTTTGATGAGTGTGGCAATAGTCAACCACAAATGTTTGTTTGTTGGGTTTTCAACTATAGAAAAAATGAAATAAATACTTAGAAAACATGACGCCTGGCATGGTGCCATGGTATGACCTCACCATGCCCTGGTAAAAATTTGAGAAGGTTTGGCTTATGTCATCATGCACGCCCTTCATAAATCGAACCATCACTGAGGAAGTTCCATGCTTTCGAGAGGGAAATCCCCAAGATTGAAAGGGAATCCAAAATTTTCTCGTTCTTTGCCCTGGAGTTTTTTTCTACGATGAACATACACCCTGCAAATCGCTGTGTTCAAATTTGGCATTTTTCCGGGCTCATTTACCATATTTAGTGGATTATGTGCATTTTCTAGGCATTTAGCGCATATAAATCCAATCCAGCTACAGGTGCACGGGTGTGATGTGAGGGACGTGGATTGTCGTTCGATCGTGGCGCATCCAACGGTGCACACATGCGATCCGCGTGGCTGGGGTTCCGGCCAATCATAACGCAACACATAATAGGCTCAGCGCACACTATTTTCGAAAGCGACGGAGATGAACCGTGTGCGATAATGAACGAGCAAAATTGTAACGGAAGCCAAATTTCTGTTGTCGTTTGTCATTGAGCTCTTGAATAACACCGCACTGTACGGCTGCCCAGCCCCTCCGTCCCAGAGCTCTCTCCAGGCGTCGTCCATGGAATCGTGGCGCACAGTAACTGGTAAGGAAGCAGTGGCATCCCGCTGCGCCGCGTTCCTCGCCGCCCGCAAGCGCACACATTGTAAGGAAGCGATGGCATCTCACCGCGCCGAGTTCATCACCGCCGCCGGCCAAACAGTTACATGGGCGGACTTTGAGGCTGCCATGGCCGAATGGGTGGTGGATCTAGAGGCGGCCAAAGCCGCACAGAAGGAGCGGAAAAATGCAGAAAGCAGTCAAGAAAAGAGAGTCCCATCGCCGCAAGAAAAAAGAGGTCGCACGCCGTGGTGAGGAGAGCTTGGCGGAGATCGAAGCACGGTGGGCTTCCGCCTACAAGGCCGGGAAGGAGAACGCCGGCGTCTAGCCAGCATGTCCTGATGGCAGCATGTGAGAAGTAGTTTAAGTTTGTAGTATTAGAGAAAATTACCAGTAGTACTTTAAATTTGTAGTATTAACGTACAATGTCGGTAAGAACATCCTTTGAGGGCTTTGAGCGTTGATTAGAATGTGTGCCCGTGTCCGTTTTTTGCGTTAATCATTAGAAGATCACAAAACACACGGTTTCTATGCCGTACCCGTCTGCGTTTTTTTGCGTTAATGACCCATAAGTTAGTTACCTGTGCTATATTTCCTAATAAACCTGGCGTACCATTGACCGAAAAATTAGGTACATGTGTACATTTTTTTGGAGACGGGATCTGCCAACTTTCTTTTTTCTCGCACATGAGTATTTTACGCGCTTCATCTGCGTTATGTGTTTCCCCCGCCCAGTTTCAAGTTTCGCAACAAAATTTTCATTAGGCGCACGATTTTAGAATTTATTCCTCCAACAACATCCACTTCCCCTCAGTATCCCCCCTCCCTCACCCCTCCCCCTACCGGCATCTCAAACCGCCGCCGCCGCAACCACAACTTCAACCACATCTACGTTCTACTCAGATCCAGTCAAGTAACCCACCAATCTCTATCGCGTCCCCGGCCTGATTGCTTAAATGGCGCCTGCAAAACATCATCATGCCTCCAAATCCACCCCGCCAGGAGCTGATGGCGGTCCATAGCGTGATGGCCGTTGTGCGTGTGACCCGGAGGAATACCTCGCCTCCGCCGCTGCCGCCGACATGGTGCAGGCTCTGGCCCAGATGAAGTCCCCCAACGACTACCCCCAGGGATTAACAGGTAAGATCTGACCAGCTAAATCTTACCAATACCACTTGCAATGTTCGTGCCTGGTTTATTTCAATACTACACACTGTGTGATGTTCAAATATTATCGTGTCCAGCTCAATTTCACCAATACCAGCAACAAACCTACAGTACATGACACAGGTAATCACTAGAGATGCTACTCATTTGCTATTTTTAGTGGATGCTAACCCTGTTGTACTTAACATCCATGTCCATGTACTTACGCAGGGTCATAACAGCCGATGCTTTTGTTTGCCGTCGAGGTGAGCTGCATCCCATGTCTTACAGTATTTCACATAATTTGTGCAATTGCAGTTTAACTTCTACCATTTACTGGTTGCCTGTAGGTACACATGTCAGTGGCACTAATCCACGCCTCGACCCGGAGGAACAGCTCGCCTCCACCGTCGCTGACTTTGGGTGAGCTCTGGCCAAGATGAAGTTCCCTAGCAATTACCTCTCAGCACTTACCAAGTATGTACTCACCAGTTCAATCTTACCAATACCAGTTACAATTAATGGCTATGTTCTTTACGGTCGATGTATTAAGCATGTTCTAGTAAACATGCCTAATACGTTTTTGCTACTTTTCCTACCTTTCTATAGACATCTGGGCCATTCACTGCTCTGGCAGCACCTGCCTTGCTATGTTTAACTATGCCAATTGCATTTTTATCAGTACCGGTTTCAATGTCTATTAAGCATGTTGCAATTAACAGTTGAATCCATTTTTAAACAGTTGTATTTCAATGGCTACAAACTTACAAAACATGACTTGGGATGCCGTTAAGCCTGTTGCAATTAACAGTTGTATCCATTTTTAATTTGTCCATTTGCTACCATGCTACTCTCCGCAATGAAGATATACTAGAGATGCTACCCCATTTGCTATTTTTGGTTGATGCTAACCCTGTTTTACTTAACATGCTTGTCCATGTACTTATGAAGGGTCATAACGGCCGATGCTGTTGTTTGCCGTCAAGGTTAGCTGCATCCCATGTCTTACAGTATTTCACATCATTTGTGCAATTGCAGTTTAACTTCTACCATTTACTGGTTGCCTGTAGGTACACATGTAAGTGGCACTGATCCACACTTCGACCTGGAGGAACAGCTCGCCTCCGCCGCTGCTGACTTTGGGTGGGCTCTGGCCAAGATAAAGTGCCCTAGTAACTACCTCAAAGGACTTACGGAGTATGTACCCACCAGTTCAATCTTATCAATACCAGTTGCAATTAATGGCTATGTTTTGTACTGTCGATGTATTAAGCATGTTGTAGTAGACATGCCTAACACGTTTGAGCTATTTTCCCTACCTTTTTATAGACAACTGGGCCATTATCTGCTCTGGCAGCACCTGCCCTGTGATGTTTAACTCTGCCAATTGCATTTTTATCAGTACCAGTTTCAATGGTCATTAAGCCTGTTGCAATTAACAGTTGTATCCATTTTTAAAGAGTTGTATTTCAATGGCTACAAACTTACAAAACATGAATTAGGATGTTGTTAAGCCTATTGCAATTAATAGTTGTATCCATTTTTAATCCGTCCCTTTGCTACCATGCTACTCTTTCGAAATGAATATATCACTACAGATGCTGCCGTTTTATTACCATTTGCTATTTTTGGTGGATGTTAACCCTATTGGAGTTAACATTGGCTTTCCATGTACTTACACAGGGCTACAATGGGCGATGTTGTTGTTTGCCGTCGAGGTTAGCTGCATCCCATGTCTTATACATCATCTATTCCTAAATAAAAGTATTTTTAGAGATTCCAATATAGACTACATAAGGAGCAAAATGAGTGAATCTAGATTCTAATCTAAACTATATCTATAATTCTATATACATCCGTATGTAGTTCATATTGAAATATCAAAGAATAAATACTTGTACTTAGGAACATAGGTAGTTGTATTTTACATCATTTGTGCAATCTCAGTTTAGCTTCTAACATTTACTAGTTGCTTGTAGGTACATATATGAGCGGTACTGATCCACGCTTCGATCCCTTTTGTGTATGGGGTAATGAGATATTCATGAACAAGCATCAAGTGAGGAAACTAAGAAAGATTGTTAGGCGAAAGAAGCATGTGATTGGAATTAAGCTCTTTATTTACACTTTGTCGAAGACAACAGTGAACTTTAGGATGGTAAGTAATGTGTTGCCTTTTCCCCCTGCCACAACAAGTTACTCTATTAGACCTCAGTATCGGATATTTTCTCTTTTTAGTGGTTTCCGAAGCTATTTACTGATGATTACCTTGCAAACTACATGACGAGAGTGGAGGCAACTAAGGTTAAAGTATATAATTCATGCTACCATGATAATGCTCTAGAAGTCTTCCTGAAGGCGGTGAAGGATGGGCGGGTGATCGTCACAAGGGGTTGGACAAAAGTGGTTCATGCCTATGGCATGCAGGAAGGCACATTATGGGTATTCCGCTTCTTCAACACTGTCGGCAGTCAAAATGATTTACACTTGTCTCTTCACCTTTACCGCCTTTAAATATTGTGGTTCATCATAGTTAATTGTTGCCTAATACTGTAATTACTGAACATATTGTACTGGCAACTTTATTTATGGATTCGTTGTTGAACCATTGTGCTAAGAATTTGAATTGCACGTTTCCTATTTCAAAATTTCCAATTAGAATAATAAATTACAGGAAAAAATAAAAAGAGAATAGACAGTCATGGAACTTTGCAAATGGTTCTCGTAGTAAAAGCGCTTGTGATGGATAGCCCAATGCCACACAATTTTCTACATCAAATCGTGTGTGATGTAGTTAATGAAAGCAAATAGTTAACCAAGGCAGACCGTGTGTGATAGTTACACCTTTCACACACGAGTGTATACATAAAACCGTGTGGGATGTACATCCGAACGAAACATTTTCCTTGGATTGACTGTGTTGGATATACATAAGAACGGAAACGTATTCCTTGGATTGACTGTGTGTGATATACATACGAACGGAAATGATTTTCTGGGATTCACCATGTGGGATGTACATACCTACAGAAATGATTTTCTCGGATTACCGTGTGGGATGTACATACCTACGAAAATGATTGGGTTTCGATGCCTCGCCCGATCGCACACGGCCCCAACCTGGGTCCCAGGAGGGCCTATCCCCGACGATTTCTAGGTCGTGTGGGAAGGACACCCTATCGCACACACTCACTTGGCGACGGTTCTAAATGTCATCGCGGAAAGGGGTTAAAACCGTTTGTTTAGGACCGGCGCGCACCAGTCTATCCTACTCATGCTAGTGTCCAATGTTACTTATGCATAATGCATGATCATGATCGTTGTTGCTCTCTAGCTAGCCGCTTCTCAGTCTAATTGCTAGCCTTCGACTGACTAAGTGGGGATTCTGCTTGTACATCAAAAACCCTAAACCCATGTAATTCCAGATGAGTCCACCATATCTACCTATATGCGGTATTACCCTGCCGTCCTAAGTAAATTTGCATGTGCCACCTCTAAAAACTTCTAAAAAAATATCTGTTTTGTGTGCCTGGATCGTCCATGGAACGACATGAGGTAGTCGGTATCTTGCATGCTAAGTGGGTTATTCTCAGGTCGAGTGTTTATTCACTCGCCATCGCACGAGAAAAGGGTGGTAATAGGGATGCCTGGTTCCAAACTTCAAAATACAAAAAGAGTTAATCGCTCGAATAACCAAACAAAAACTCCCAATGGAGTGAAAACATTTACTTTTTACCGCTTGGGAACCGCCACTAGCTTGTTTAGCATGGGAGATATTGATAACTGATAGTCGTGAAGTAAATGAGAAGGGTGCATGTCTCAAAATTATCATTTATCTCTGTTTTAAAACTTGAGCTCTGGCACCTCTGCAAATCACTGCTTCCCTCTGCGAAAGGACTATCTATTTACTTTTATGTTGTGTCATCACCTTCTAAAACAAGCGCTAGAACCTGAGACCACAGTTGTCATGACTTATGCATTGTGTGTAGCTAATGTTGGGTGCATCATGACTGGATCTTTTCTACCATGAATTACAATGTTTAGTCGCTGCTTCGACTTTGGAGGTGCTCTACATTTATGTTTTGCGGTCTCAGAAAGGGCTAGCGAGATACCACTATTGTCATATTATATCATGGTTGTTTTTACAACGTGTTGCCATTTGAGATCTCTTATTATTGCTCGATAGCTGATTATGTCATTGATATGAGTTAATATAATCTTTAAGAGTTATTTTCGGCATGGTTAGTTATAATGTTGGCTGAAAACCTGGGTGTTGTTTAAACTTATTTATGCAAACAAGAGCAAAAGAGTTCGTAAAAGTTTTTCTTTTTCACTTTCAGTTTATCAACTGAATTGCTTGAGGACAAGCAAAGGTTTAAGCTTGGGGAGTTGACACGTCTCCAACATATCTACTTTTCCTAGTGATATTCCTCTTGTTTTGGACTCTAATTTGCATGATTTGAATGAAACTAACCCCGGACTGACGTTGTTTTCAGCAAAACTACCATGGTGTTGTTTTTTGTGCATAAATAAAAGTTCTCAAAATGGAACATAACTTTGCGGGGAATTTTTATATGATATATAAGAATTTTTGGTGCCAAGACCTACCAAAGGGGGGCACCTGGGTGGGCACATACCACCAGGGTGCGCCCCCTTCACCAGGCACGCCTAGGTGGGTTCTCCCCACCTGGTGGCTCCGGAGACCCTGAAATCGACGCTATAAATCCTATTTTCGGAGAAAAAAATCACAAAGAAAGAATTATCGCGATCCACGAGACAGAGCCGCCGCCAAGCCCTGTTCTTCCTCGGGAGGGTAGATCTGGAGTCCGTTTGGGGCTCCAGAGAGGGGGATCTTCGTTCTTCGTCATCACCAACCCTTCTCCATCGCCAATTCCATGATGCTCCCCACCGGGAGTGAGTAATTCCTTCGTAGGCTCGCTGGTCAGTGAGGAGTTGGATGAGATTCATCATGTAATGGCGTTAGTTTCGTTAGGCCTTGATCCCTAGTATCCACTCTGTTCTTAGATTGATGTTGCTATGACTTTGATCCCTTGTAAGCGACTCTGGTGTCTCCTTCTCATGATTTCATTTGAAGCGTTTTGATCCAAGGTGAGCCGAAAAGAGTATGCCTGAATCTGTTGTGCTTGGGCGTCCAAAGCAGCTTGCTCTGTGGCCATCCTAGCATTCTCAGCTGCCAACTGTTCCTTGGCTTCAGCTATCTCATCTTGTAACCTCGCAACATCCACCTTATGTTGTTACTGAGTCTCCGAGGTCACTTCTACCCCCATCAAAAGCTCCATTAACTCTGTTAGAACCTGAGCCGGCGGGCGCATAGAGTTGCTAGCACCAGCCGTCGCTGCAGCCGTTGAGCTGGAGGTCATAGCCGCGGTGGTCGTTGAGCCGAGCGCTGGCTGTGTACCGGCCATGAAGATCGCGACCCTGTTCGGCGGCTCATAGGGGTCCGGAATACTGTCGCCATCGGAACAACCCCCAAGCCGGCCGTCTTGCACTTGATACATTGAATTGGTCTTGCCTGTGGACGATTCACCATCAGAGTAGATGGTTGTCTCACCACCAGACGCAGATCCTTCCTAAAATTCCGCCCATGGATGAAACCAACAAAGGTGCGCTCCACGGCAGGTTGAACCTGGGCGGGTCGTGCATGCTGACCCGTCTCGATGATGACGATGCAGGTGTCCGGCTCAAGGCCCGGTTCGCCAATCTTGCCGATGAAGACGTGGATTCCGCCAAAGGGGACCCGGTACCCATACTCGATTGAGACGGCCTTGGGGCCCTAGCCTACGTCGCTGATGTAGAGCTTGACGCGATGACTCTTGGTCATCCGGCCCACAGCATATCCCTTGATACCTTCGAAGTTGCCCTTCAAGAACTCGAAACCACCGTGCGCTGGCCCCATGGTGGGCGCCAACTGTCGTGGACTTGACATGGTAGATGTCCTAGCGCAAGGACTTAGTCGTGGAGCCATCGCAACTAGGTTAGCTTGAAGGGGTTAAGCAGGACAAAGGACACAGAGATTTTACCCAGGTTCGGCCCCTCTCAATGAGGTAAAAGCCTACTCCTGCTATGTGTTGTATTGCTAGGGTTTCGATTACCAGGGAGCGAATACGCTCGACCTAGTTCTCGATTATTGTTACTTTCCCCTAAACCGCCACCGGGTCGTCCCTTTATATACACAAGTTGATGCCCGGCGGCTCACAGAGTCCCGGCCGGCTCATACACAGTGTGCCCGGCTCAGTGACTAACTATGCTTTCCTTACAAAACAACTTATGCACATATGGCGGTTCATCCTCTTGGGCCTCAAGTCGACTCTGGGTCTTGGGCCGTCAATGGGCTTGTATGAGCCGCCATCTTCATTGATAAGTCGCCCGTGGTATAACCCGGTCCCTCCTGGGTGGTTCATA
Source organism: Triticum aestivum (assembly GCF_018294505.1). Taxonomy (NCBI): domain Eukaryota; kingdom Viridiplantae; phylum Streptophyta; class Magnoliopsida; order Poales; family Poaceae; genus Triticum; species Triticum aestivum. The sequence goes on along the minus strand of NC_057806.1, from coordinate 334,648,649 downwards.
CCCAATAGCTATATCCCCATCAACTAATGAACCTGAGCTATCCCTTCACTGCTAACTGAACCTGAGCGATCCCTTCGCTGCTTACTGAACCTGAGTGATGTGAGTGAGACTCGTGCGCATACGCAGTTTGCTGGCATGATCAATCAATGTGTTGCATCGAGCCCCCGAGCGAGACATGACTTGACCTAGCCGGTTGGTTGCCTCTCGATGAACAGTCCCCGCTATGACCGCGCGTGTGATACGTAGGTCAAGTCGAGACCAGCAGATGGTTGCATCGATCCAAACCCTTGTGCGAGACGTGCTAAACTAGTTGGTTGGTTTCCCGTGGATGAACAATCCTCGTTGCTAGCTGCCGTGCACGTACGTAGACTCCACCCCAGCCGGTGGGTTGGCCGTGGATGAATAGGACTCCGATCATGTAGTAAATTGTTGGCACTGGATGAACATGGCCCTAATCGATCGAGGAGGCCGTTTTGTGGTATGCCACACCCTAGATAGTTGGGGTGGATGAATAGGACTCCCTAGAGGTCATAGGCGGTGGACGAACAATAGCCCATGGAGGCGGAAGGAAGTTGATGGTAGATGAAAAGTAGCCTGTGGAGGCCATTTTGCGGTACACCACACCCCTCCCGATGAACAGGGTCCTGTTTTGATAGTAGGCGATTGAACAAAACTATGTTTCATTTTTTGTGGTATGCCACACCCCTCCCTATGAATAGGACCATGTTTAGACCGTAGGCCATTGAACAAAACTCTGTTTCGTCCCTATTGCGGTACACCACACCCCCAGGCCCCAGCTGATGGGGTGTCAATGAACAGGATCCCGTATCGACTGTGCCACCCAAGCCGGATGGCTCACGATGAACATGATGCATTCCAACCCAGTTGGTTGGCTCCTGATGAACATGATGTTGTTTCATCTGTTTCGACCCAGCCGGTTGGCAACCGATGAACAAGACGTCGTTGTTGCATACCCTCACCATCTAGTGCATTCGTCTGTTGCCTCTACCACATTGCCTGTCGATGTACACGAGCCCTGGCTGTATGCGCTCGTACATGTTTGAGACCCTGCCCATATGTACGTATGTGGCCGTGTTTTTATAGTGTGGCTATACGTACGTGTACATGATATAGATGGGACTGCCTGAACTGCTACGTTTGGAGCAAAATTTCCTAGTACGACACGTGCCCCTCCTTTACTAGATCATGGTTCTTCACTTGATAGAGACCAGTATGTACATGCACGTTCGCGACTAGACAGATAATGCAATACGTACGCTTCAACCTGGTGGGTCCCAGCTGTCTGGGGGAGGAATCTTTCTTTGCGCGTAATAAGGAGGCACTTCCTTGCGTGCGACCATGTAGCTAGTGGGTCCCGGCTGTCTGGGGGAGGAATAATTTTTGCTCATAATAAGGAGGCCCTTGCTTGCGTGTAGCCATGTGGCTGGTGGGTCCCAGCTATCGGCCTCTCCATGTACAGTCCTCTTCCGAGTGTTGTCGTTCGTTGACCACTGATACGTCTCCAACATATCTATAATTTTTTCTTGTTACATGCTACTATATTATCTATCTTGGATGTTCTATATGCATTAATATGCTATTTTAAATCATTTTTTGGGACTAACCTATTAAACTAGTGCCTAGTGCCAATTGCAGTTTTTCCCTTGTTTTTTACTTTTACAGAAAATCAATACCATACAGAGTCCAAACGGAACAAAGCTTTTGACAATTTTTCTTGGACAACAAGACACCCACAAAGCTTTGGGAAGAGGCCAGAAGACCCATGAGGGGGCCAGAAGACCTAGGGGCGCACCCTAGGGGGGGCTTGTGCCCCCCCCCCCCCGTGGCTCTCCTAACCCTAACTCCAACTCTATAAATACCCAAATATCCCCCCTACATCAGCAGGCACACCAAAAATACTTTTCCACAGACGCAAGCTTCTGTTCTCGCGAAATCCCATCTTGCGGCCTTTTTCGGCACTCCGCCGGAGGGGATTTGATCATGGAGGGCCACTACACCAACCTTGTTGCCCTTCCGATGATGTGTGAGTAATTTACCACAGACCTACGGGTCCATAGCTAGTATCTAGATGGCTTCTTCTCTCTCTTTGATCTTTAATAAAATGTTATCCTCGAAGTTCTTGGAGATCTATTTGATGTAATCTTCTTCTGTGGTGCGTTTGTTGAGATCCGATGAATTATGGATTTATGATCAGATTATCTATGAATATTATTTGAGTCTTCTCTCAAATCTTTTATGCATGATAAAGATAGCTTTATATTTCTCTCCAATCTATCGATTTGGTTTGGCCAACTAGATTGTTTTTTCTTACAATGGCAGAGGTGCTTTGTGATAGGTTCAATCTTGCGGTGTCCTCACCTAGTGACAGTAGGGGTAGCGAGGCACGTATTTGTATTGTTGCCATTAAGGATACAAAGATGGGGTTTCTACCATATTTATTGGATATATCCCTCTACATCATGTAATCTTGATTAACGCGTTACTCCATTCTGGGTAACTTACTACACTAGATGCATGCGGGATAGCGGTCGATGTGTGGAGTAATAGTAGTAGATACAGGGAGAGCCGGTCTACTTGTCATGGATGTGATGTATATTTTCATGATCATTTCCTTAGATATCGTCATAACTATGCGTGTTTCTATCAATTGCTCAACAGTAATTTGTTTACCCACCGTATGTTTTCTTCAAAGAGAAGCCTCTAGTGAAACCTATGGCCTCGGGTCTATGTTTGTCGGATCGTGAGTTCCAGCTAACCCTTGAGGTTTGAACACGGGGGTGCGCATGAAGTCCTCTTCCTCCCTAGTTCGCTCACTCGATGATCCCACGGCCTATCTCGACGAACCCAAGGAACACAAGACACCGAGGTTTATACTGGTTCGGGCCACCGTTGTGGTGTAATACCCTACTCTAGTGTGGTGGTGGTGGATTGCCTCGAGGGCTAGGGATGAACTAGTACAATGGATGAACTGCCGCCTGAGGAGAGGTGTTCTTGAGCTTGATGAGCTGATGTGTGTGAGGATGATCCGAATGATCCCCCTTTTCTACGGTGGTGGCTAGCCCTATTTATAGAGGCCCTAGTCCTCTTCCCAAATGTTAGGCGGGAAGGGATCCTACAATGGCCAAGTTTGAAGGGGGGACAACTAGTACAAGCTATCCTAACAAAAGGTGGTATTCGCCTGCCAAAGGCTCTGGTGGTGACACTGCTGTGGGCTCCGTGGTGACCTCCATCCTGTTGTCCTGCTGGCCTTGGTCTTTTTGCACTGATTTGGAAACCTTTGCCTGATGCCTCAGGACTCCTCGCCTGCGCCTGCCTCTTTAGCACCAAAGAGGAAACTGGTACAATGCACTCGATGGCGCCCGCCTTGCCTTGGTCGTCATGGCTCACGTCACGTGAACCTCGCGAGGTGCCCCTTGCATAGATATCTCCGCTCCTTGGGAGCTAGCCTAGTGAGGCTGCCCCCTGGGAGGTCTTGGCGTCGTGCGCCTCGCGAGGCTTGGCCCCTTGCGAGGGTCTTGAATTGTTGCTGCAGATGATGGGCCATACCAGGCCGCTGGTGGAGCGACGCCATGGGCCGCAGGCAGGCAAGTCTTGGTACCCCCGTTCCCAAGACGCCGACAGTAGCCCCCGGGCCCAAGGCGCACTAGAACATGGTTTCGAGGCGAAGCCAAAGGGCAAGTGCGGAGTGCCGTGGGCCCCAACCGCCTGCGGCCTTGGTCGCCGCGTGGCGATTGACGGGACGTGGGCACCTCTGCTTCCCCACGCTGCCTTGATATCTGTTCGACTTGATGAGTCCCTACTGCATGCAGAGGAAAACCATCATTACATGCGATCGTGGTGGCCGGTGGTTGGCCTCCTTCTGGCTATAAATGAGGAGGGGTGCGGAGCCCCCGTTGCTCATCTCTTCTTCCATTCCGCCTGCTTATTCTTCTTCCTCCTCACTTCGCCATCTTGCCGCGACACCCATGGCATCGACGAAGAGGTTCTCAGCCGCAGAGAAGGGGGAGGAGCGCCAGGAGGGGCCCGACTGTCCCCGCAAGCATGCTCTGACCCCTGCCACGGCCCCCCGGGGCACGGGCGTACTCCCTTCGGAACCGGTGGTGTCGTCCCCGGCGGCCGCAGTGGTGCCTCCCACGGCGGGGGCCGTTCCAGGCGGAGCAACCCTTGCGTCGAGGGGAGGCATGTCGTGGTCGCCCGGCCCCCTCGGTCGCGCTTCCATTCAGCGGAGGTGCTCCTGGAGTTTGTTATGTGGCTGGAGCACTCGGTCGGCACTTGGCTCCAGCTCCCGTGCTCCATCATCGGCGAGCTGCCGGCCGTAGGTCTCAACGGCTTCTCGCTGCAAGCTGGCGGCTGCTACAGTAAGGCCTCGTGGGCTACGATGGAGATTTTCGCTGTGGGCAACGTAGTCCTGGCCCGCGGTTGGCAGACATTTGCTCGTGCGTGCGGCCTAGGCAGGAGGTGCACCCTCCACTTCAAGTACAATGGCGTCGCGACCCTCTACGTGAGGGTTTTTGGGGTGGATGGTCGCCATGCAGGGTGCTGCCTCGAGGACAGCGGCGGTGACGACGAGCTAGGTCTTGATGATGGCCGCGATGACGTCGAGGGCGGGCTCGCCCTTGGCGACGGCCGTGGCCTGTCCGGCGGTAGCAGCTCCTCCTTCAGCGAAAGCTCCAGCAGCGGTGCTTACAACCAACCGCCAGGTCGTTGGGCTCGCTACGAGGACATCGGCTGGTCATCCTACCGCCGTGCCCCGGTGAAGTGCGAAGAGGACTCCGGCTGAGTCCGGGGGGAGGCGCTGGGAGCCAGCCCTCGTGAGCTGCTGCGGGTGTGGGCACCAATTTTGCTTGTCCTTTCCTTTTTCCTGTATTCCAAGAAACAAGTACGGGGCCCTGCATGGGCGTGTAATAAACCGTAATTCTTATGCCGCTCATGTTATGTTTATTGTTTCTATGTTGTGTTGTGGCATCTGTGCTTTATGTAGGCGTAGAGGGATAACTTAGCTTGACATATCTGAGGTAGTTTCCACTTCGTGAGGGAGCGCACCTCCTAGCATATGGTGAGCCTTCCCAACTGCCAACTCAGGAGTCGCTGACCTTGAGAGACAAGCGAAGCTGTAAAAATTTGTTAGGAAATCCTTATCCTTCCTTGCGCGAGGCCTCAAGCATAGGCTCATCATGGCCTAGCGCACCACGTCGCGGTACCCATGGGGCACGGACATAGAAGTGTTGGGGAACACAGTAATTTCAAAAATTTCCTACGCACAGGCAAGATCATGGTGATGTATAGCACCAACAGGGGAGAGTCTTGTCTACGTACCCTTGTATACTGTAAGTGGAAGAGTTATGACAACACGGTTGATGTAGTCGTACGTCTTCACGATCGACCGATCCTAGTACCGAAGTACGATACCTCTGCGATCTGCACATGTTCAGCTCGGTGACGTCCCACGAACTCACAATCCAGTAGAGTATCGAGGGAGAGCTTCGTCAGCACGATTGCATGATGACGGTGATGATGATGCTACCAGAACAGGGCTTCGCCTAAACACCGCTACGATATGACCGAGGTGGATTATGGTGGAGGGGGCACCGCACACGGCTGGAAACAATCAACTTATGTGTTCTAGGGTGCCCCCTGCCCCCGTATATAAAAGAGCAAGGGGAGGGCGGCCGGCCCTTAGGGCACGCCAGGAGAGGAGGAGTGCTCCTCCTAGTAGGGGTAGGACTCCCCTTTCCTACTCCTACTAGGAGGGGGGAAGGAAGGAGGAGAGGGAGAAGGAAAGGGGGGCGCCCCCCCTTTCCCTAGTCCAATTCAGACCAGAGGGGGAGGGGCGTGCGGCCTGCCATGGCCGGCCCTCTCTCTCTCTCTCCATTAAGGCTCATGTGGCCCATTAGTTCTCCCGGGGGCGTTCTGGTAACCGTCCGGCACTCCTGTTTTCTTCGAAATCACCCGGAACACTTCCGGTGTCCGAATATAGTCGTCCAATATATCCATATTTATGTCTCAACCATTTTGAGACTCCTCGTCATGTCTGTGATCACATCCGGGACTCCGAACTACCTTTGGTACATCAAAACAAATAAACTCATAATACCAATCGTCACCGAACGTTAGGCGTGCGGACCCTATGGGTTCGAGAACTATTTAGACATGACCGAGACACATCTCCGGTCAATAACTAATAGCGGAACCTGGATGTTCATATTGGCTCCCACATATTCTACAAAGATCTTTATCTGTCAAAACGCATAACGATATACGTTGTTCCCTTTGTCGTCGGTATGTTACTTGCGCGAGATTCGATCGTCGGTATCTCAATACCTAGTTCAATCTCGTTACTGGCAAGTCTCTTTACTCATTCCGTAATGCATCATCCCGTAACTAAGTCATTAGTCACATTGCTTGCAAGGCTTATATTGATGTGCATTACCAAGAGGGCCTAGAGATACCTCTCCGACAATCGGAGTGACAAATCCTAATCTCGATCTATGCCAACTCAGCAAACACCATCGGAGACACCTCTAGAGCACCTTTATAATCACCCAGTTACGTTGTGACGTTTGGTAGCACACAAAGTGTTCCTCCGGTATTCGGGAGTTGCATGATCTCATAGTCATAGGAACATGTATAAGTTATGGCAAAAGCAATAGCAACAAACTAAACGATCATCGTGCTAAGCTAATGGATGGGTCAAGTCAATCACATCATTCTCTAATGATGTGGTCCCATTAATCAAAATACAACTCATGTCTATGGTTAGGAAACATAACCATCATCGATTCAACGAGCTAGTCAAGTAGAGGCATACTAGTGACATTCTGTTTGTCTATGTATTCACACATGTACTAAGTTTCCGGTTAATACAATTCTAGCATGAATAATAAAAATTTATCATGATATAAGGAAATATAAATAACAACTTTATTATTGCCTCTAGGGCATATTTCCTTCAGTCTCCCACTTGCACTAGAGTCAATAATCTAGATTACATTGTGATGATTCTAACACCCATGGAGTCTTGGTGCTGATCATGTTTTGCTCGTGAGAGAGGCTTAGTCAATGGGTCTGCAACATTCAGATCCGTATGTATCTTTCAAATCTCTATGTCTCCCTCCTTGACTTGATCACAGATGGAATTGAAGCGTCTCTTGATGTGCTTGGTTCTTTTGTGAAATCTGGATTGCTTTGCCAAGGCAATTGGACGAGTATTGTCACAAAAGATTTTCATTGGACCCGATGCACTAGGTATTACACCAAGATCAGACATGAACTCCTTCATCCAGACTCCTTCATTTACTGCTTCTGAAGCAGCTATGTACTCCGCTTGACATGAAGATCCCACCACGACGCTTTGCTTGGAACTGCACCAACTGACAGCTCCACCATTTAATAAAAACACGTATCCGGTTTGTGATTTAGATTCATCCGGATCAGTGTCAAAGCTTGCATCGACGTAACTGTTCACGACGAGCTCTTTTTCACCTCCATATACGAGAAACATATCATTAGTCCTTTTCAGGTATTTCAGGATGTTCTTGACCATTGTCCAGTGATCCACTCCTAGATTACTTTGGTACCTCCCAGCTAAACTGACCAACGCACACATCAGGTCTGGTACACAACATTGCATACATGATAGAACCTATGGCTGAAGCATAGGGAACACCTTTCATTTTATCTCTATCTTCTGCAGTGGTCGGGCATTGAGTCTGACTCAACTTCACACCTTGTAACACAGGCAAGAACCCTTTCTTTGCTTGATCCATTTTGAACTTCTTCAAAACTTTATCAAGGTATGTGCTTTGGGAAATTCCAATTAAGCGTCTTGATCTATTTCTATAGATCTTGATGCCCAATATATAAGCAGCTTCACCGAGGTCTTTCATTGAAAAATTCTTATTCAAGTATCCTTTTATGCTATTCAGACATCCAGTATCATTTCTGATCAACAATATGTCATCTACATATAATATCAGAAATGCTACAGAGCTCCCACTCAGTTTCTTGTAAATACAGGCTTCTCCAAAAGTCTGTATAAAACCATATACTTTGATCACACTATCAAAGCGTATATTCCAACTCCGAGAGGCTTGCACCAGTCCATAAATGGATCGCTGGAGTTTGCACACTTTGTTTGCACCTTTTGGATCGACAAAACCTTCTGGTTGCATTATATACAACTCTTCTTTAAGATATCCATTAAGGAATGCAGTTTTGACATCCATTTGCCAAATTTCATAATCATAAAATGTGGCAATTGCTAACATGATTCGGACGGACTTAAGCATCGCTATGGGTGAGAAGGTCTCATCATAGTCAACTCCTTGAACTTGTCGAAAACCTTTTGCAACAAGTCGAGATTTGTAGAAAGTAATATTACCGTCAGCGTCAGTCTTCTTCTTGAAGATCAATTTATCTCTATGGCATGCCGATCATCGGGCAAGTCAACCAAAGTCCACACTTTGTTCTCATACATGGATCCCATCTCAGATTTCATGGCCTCAAGCCATTTTGTGGAATCTGGGCTCATCATCGCTTCCTCATACTTTGTAGGTTCGTCATGGTCAAGTAACATGACTTCCAGAACAGGATTACCGTACCACTCTAGTGCGGATCTTACTCTAGTTGACCAACGAGGTTCGGTAGTAACTTGATAAAAAGTTTCATGATCGTCATCATTAGCTTCCTCACTTACTGGTGTAGGAATCATTGGAACTGATTTTAGTGATGAACTACTTGCCAATAAGGGAGAAGGTACAGTTACGTCATCAAGTTCTACTCTCCTCCCACTCACTTCTTTCGAGAGAAACTCCTTCTCTAGAAAGGATCCATTCTTAGCAAAGAATATCTTGCCTTCGGATCTGTGATAGAACGTGTACCCAACAGCCTCCTTTGGGTATGCTATGAAGACACATTTCTCCAATTTGGGTTCGAGCTTATCAGGTTGAAGCTTTTTCACATAAGCATCGCAGCCCAAAACTTTAAGGAACGACAACTTGGGTTTCTTGCCAAACCACAATTCATAAGGTGTCATCTCAATGGATTTAGATGGTGTCCTATTTAATGTGAATGCAGCCGTCTCTAAAGCATAACCCCAAAATGATAGCGGTAAATCAGTGAGAGACATCATAGATTGCACCATATCTAATAAAGTGCGGTTATGACGTTCGGACGCACCATTACGTTGTGGTGTTCCAGGTGGCGTGAGTTGGGAAACTATTCCGCATTGTTTCAAATGAAGTCCAAACTCATAACTTGAATATTCACCTCCACGATCAGATCGTAGAAACTTGATTTTATTGTTACGATGATTTTCCGCTTCACTCTAAAATTCTTTGAACTTTTCAAATGTTTCATACTTATGTTTCATTAAGTAGATATACCCATATCTGCTCAAATCATCTGTGAAGGTGAGAAAATAATGATATTCGCCGCGAGCTTCAATGTTCATTGGACCACATACATCAGTATGTATGATTTCCAATAACTATGTTGCTCGCTCCATTGTTCCGGAGAACGGAGTTTTAGTCATCTTGCCCATGAGGCATGGTTTGCAATACCAAGTGATTCATAATCAGATGATTCCAGAAGTCCATCAGAATGGAGTTTCTTCATGTGCTTTACACCAATATGACCTAAACGGTAGTGCCACAAATAAGTTTGTTCCACCCACGACGCGTCTATATCTCCCACATGTCGGAGCATGACTTAGAGGCATAACCGCATTGTAGGCATGTCGCAAGAGGGGTAATCTTTACACATACCATGTACTGAATAAGAAAGAGGTACAGAGTTGGCTTACAATCGCCACTTCACACAATACATAAATATAGCATTACATCATCCAGATACAATCAAGATCCGACTACGGAACCAAAATAAAGACAACCCCAAATGCATAAGATCCCCGATTGCCCCAACTGGGCTCCACTACTATCGTCTGGAAAGGAAATGTAGTAACTGTTGGAAATATGCCCTAGAGGCAATAATAAAAGTATTATTATTATATTTCCTTGTTCATGATAATTGTCTTTTATTCATGCTATAACTGTATTATCCGGAAATCGTAATACACGTGTGAATACATAGACCACAATATGTCCCTAGTGAGCCTCTAGTTGACTAGCTCGTTGTGATCAACAGATAGTCATGGTTTCCTGGCTATGGACATTGGATGTCGTTGATAACGGGATCACATCATTAGGAGAATGATGTGATGGACAAGACCCAATCCTAAGACTAGCACAAAAGATCGTGTAGTTCATTTGCTAGAGCTTTGCCAATGTCAAGTATCTCTTCCTTTGACCATGAGATCATGTAACTCCTGGATACCGTAGGAGTGCTTTGAGTGTAAACGTCACAACGTAACTGGGTGACTATAAAGATGCACTACAGGTATCTCCGAAAGTATCTATTGTTTTATGCGGATCGAGACTGGGATTTGTCACTCCGTGTAAACGGAGAGGTATCTCTGGGCCCACTCGGTAGGACATCATCATATGCGCAATGTGACCAAGGAGTTGATCACGGGATGATGTGTTACGGAACGAGTAAAGTGACTTGCCGGTAACGAGATTGAACAAGGTATCGGTATACCGACGATCGAATCTCGGGCAAGTAACATACCGCTAGACAAAGGGAATTGTATACGGGATCGATTGAGTCCTTGACATCGTGGTTCATCCGATGAGATCATCGTGGAACATGTGGGAGCCAACATGGGTATCCAGATCCCGCTGTTGGTTATTGACCGGAGAACGTCTCGGTCATGTCTGCATGTCTCCCGAACCCGTAGGGTCTACACACTTAAGGTTCGATGACGCTAGGGTTATAAAGGAAGCTTGTATGTGGTTACCGAATGTTGTTCGGAGTCCCGGATGAGATCCCGGACATCACGAGGAGTTCCGGAATGGTCCGGAGGTAAAGATTTATATATAGGAAGTCCTGTTTCGGCCATCGGGACAAGTTTCGGGGTCATCGGTATTGTACCGGGACCACCGGAAGGGTCCCGGGGGCCCACCGGGTGGGGCCACCTGCCCCGGGGGGGCACATGGGCTGTAGGGGGTGCGCCTTGGCCTACATGGGCCAAGGGCACCAGCCCCAAGAGGCCCATGCGCCTGGGGAAACCCTAAAGGAAGAGTCCCAGCAGGGGAAGGCACCTCCTAGGTGCCTTGGGGGGAGGACTCCTCCCCTGGCCGCCGCCCCCTTGGAGATTGGATCTCCTAGGGGCTGGCGCACCCCCCCCCTTGGGATCCCTATATATAGTGGGGTAGGAGGGCCTCCCAAACACACCTTATGCCTTTGGTGCAGCCCCTCCCTCTCTCCCAAGTTCTTCTCCTCTCCCGTGGTGCTTGGCGAAGCCCTGCGGGATTACCACGCTCCTCCACCACCACCACGCTGTTGTGCTGCTGCTGGATGGAGTCTTCCTCAACCTCTCCCTCTCTCCTTGCTGGATCAAGGCGTGGGAGACGTCACCGGGCTGTACGTGTGTTGAACGCGGAGGTGCCGTCCGTTCGGCACTTGATCATCGGTGATCTGAATCACGACGAGTACGACTCCATCAACCCCGTTCACTTGAACGCTTCCGCTTAGCGATCTACAAGGGTATGTAGATGCACTCTCCTTTCTACTCGTTGCTGGTCTCTCCATAGATAGATCTTGGTGATACGTAGGAAAATTTTGAATTTCTGCTACGTTCCCCAACAGTGGCATCATGAGCTAGGTCTATTGCGTAGATTCTTTGCACGAGTAGAACACAAAGTAGTTGTGGGCGTTGATGTTGTTCAATATGCTTACCGTTACTAGTCCAATCTTGTTTCGATGGTATTGTGGGATGAAGCGGCCCGGACCGACCTTACACGTACTCTTACGTGAGACAGGTTCCACCGATTGACATGCACTTGGTGCATAAGGTGGCTAGCGGGTGCCAGTCTCTCCCACTTTAGTCGGAACGGATTCGATGAAAAGGGTCCTTATGAAGGGTAAATAGCAATTGGCATATCACGTTGTGGTCTTGCGTAGGTAAGAAACGTTCTTGCTAGAAACCCATAGCAGCCACGTAAAACATGCAACAACAATTAGAGGACGTCTAACTTGTTTTTGCAGGGTATGCTATGTGATGTGATATGGCCAAAAGGATGTGATGAATGATATATGTGATGTATGAGATTGATCATGTTCTTGTAATAGGATTCACGACTTGCATGTCGATGAGTATGACAACCGGTAGGAGCCATAGGAGTTGTCTTTATTTTTTGTATGACCTGCGTGTCATTGAAGAACGCCATGTAAACTACTTTACTTTATTGCTAAACGCGTTAGTCATAGAAGTAGAAGTAGTCGTTGGCGTGACAACTTCATGAAGACACGATGATGGAGATCATGATGATGGAGATCATGGTGTCATGCCGGTGACAAGATGATCATGGAGCCCCGAAGATGAAGATCAAAGGAGCTATATGATATTGGCCATATCATGTCACTACTCTATTTGATTGCATGTGATGTTTATCATGTTTATGCATCTTGTTTACTTAGGACGACGGTAGTAAATAAGATGATCCCTTACAAAACTTCAAGAAGTGTTCTCCCCTAACTGTGCACCGTTGCTACAGTTCGTCGCTTCTAAGCACCACGTGATGATCGGGTGTGATGGATTCTTACGTTCACATACAACGGGTGTAAGACAGTTTTACACAGCGAAAACACTTAGGGTTAACTTGACGAGCCTAGCATGTGCAGACATGGCCTCAGAACACGGAGACCGAAAGGTCGAGCATGAGTCGTATGGTAGATACGATCAACATGAAGATGTTCACCGATGATGACTAGTCCGTCTCACGTGATGATCGGACACGGCCTAGTTGACTCGGATCATGTGATCACTTAGATAACTAGACGGATGTCTATCTGAGTGGGAGTTCATAAGATGAACTTAATTATCCTGAACATAGTCAAAAGACCTTTTGCAAATTATGTCGTAGTTCACGCCATAGTTCTACTGTTTTAGTTATGTTCCTAGAGAAAATATAGTTGAAAGTTGACAGTAGCGATTATGCGGACACTAGAACGCGTATGTCCTTAATGCACTGCTTAGTGTGCTGAACCCCAAACGTCGTTTGTGGATGTTTCGAACATCGAACATACACGTTTTGATAACTACGTGATAGTTCAATTAAATGGTTTAAGTAGAGGCACCAAAGACGTTTTCGAAACGTCGCGGAACATATGAGATGTTTCGAGGGCTGAAATTGGGATTTCAGGCTCGTGCCCATGTCAAGAGGTATAAGACCTCCGACGATTTTCTTAGCCTGCAAACTAAGGGAGAAAAGCTCAATCGTTGAGCTTGTGCTCAGATTGTCTGAGTACAACAATCACTTGAATCGAGTGGGAGTTGATCCTCCAGATGAGATAGTGATGTTTTCCCAAAGTCATTACCACCAAGCTGCTAGAGCTTCGTGATGAACTATAACACATCAGGGATAAATAAGATGATCCTTGAGGTATTCATGATGTTTGACACCGCGAAAGTAGAAATCAAGAAGGAGCATCAATTGTTGATGGTTGGTGAAACCACTAGTTTCAAGAAGGGCAAGGGAACAAAGGGATACTTCATGAAACGGCAATTCAGCTGCTGCTCAAGTGAAGAAACCCAAGGTTGAACCCAAACCCGAGACTAAGTGCTTCTGTAATAAGGGGAACAACCACCGGAGCAGCATTACCCTAGATACTTGGTAGATGAGAAGGCTGGCAAGATCGATAGAAGTATATTGGATATACATTATGTTAATGTGTACTTTACTAGTACTCCTAGTAGCACCAGGGTATAAGATACCGGTTCGGTTGCTAAGTGTTAGTAACTCGAAATAAAAGCTACGGAATGAACGGAGACTAGCTAAAGGTGAGCTGACGATATATGTTGGAAGTGTTTCCAAGGTTGATATGATCAAGCATCGCACGCTCCCTCTACCATCAAGATTAGTATTAAAAATGAATGGTTCATTGAAATCTCGATCGTAGTGATACACATGTTCATGCCAAAAGATAGTAATGATAGTACCACCTATTTGTGGCACTGCCACGTAAGTCATATCGGTATAAAATGCATGAAGAAGCTCCATGTTGATGGATCTTTGGAATCACTCATTTTTGAAAAGTTTGAGACATGCGAACCATGTCTATTGGTATATATGCATGAAGAAACTCCATGCAAATGGACCGTTTGAACTCACTTGATTTTGAATCACTTGAGATATGCAAATCATACCACATGGGCAAGATGACTGAAAAGCCACGGTTTCAGTAAGATGGAACAAGATAGCAACTTGTTGGAAGTAACACATTTTGATGTGTGTAGTCTAATGAGTGGTGAGGCATGCAGTGAATATCATTATGTTCTTACTTCACAGATGATTCGAGTAGATGTTGAATATATTTACTTGATGAAACACAAGTCTGAATTATTGAATGGTTCAAGTAATTTCAGAGTAAAGTTGAAGATCATCGTGACAAGAGGATAAAATGTCTATGATAAGATCATAGAGATGAGTATCTGAGTTACGAGTTTTGGCACACAATTAAGACATTGTGGAAATTGTTTCGCAATTAATACCGCCTGGAACACCATAGTGTGATGGTGTGTCTGAACATCATAACTGCACCCTATTGGATATGATGCATACCATGATGTCTCTTATCAAATTACCACTATCGTTCATGGGTTAGGCATTAGAGACAACCACATTCACTTTAAATAGGGCACCACGTAATTCCGATAAGATGACACCGTATGAATTATGGTTTAGAGAAACCTAAGTTGTCGTTTCTTAAAAGTTTGGGGCTGCGACGCTTATATGAAAAAGTTTCAGGTTGATAAGCTCGAACCCAAAGCGGATAAAATGCATCTTCATAGGACACCCAAAACAGTTGGGTATACCTCCTGTCTCAGATCCGAAAGCAATAAGGGATTGTTTCTAGAATCAGGTCCTTTCTCGAGGAAAAGTTTCTCTCGAAAGAATTGAGTGGGAGGATGGTGGAAACTTGATGAGGTTATTGAACCGTCTCTTCAACTAGTGTGTGGCAGGGCACAGGAAGTTGTTCCTGTGGCACCTACACCAATTGAAGTGGAAGCTTATGATATTGATCATGAAACTTCGGATCAAGTCACTACCAAACCTCATGGGATGACAAGGATACGTACTACTTCAGAGTGGTACGTAATCCTGTCTTGGAAGTCATGTTGCTGGACAACAATGAACCTACGAGCTATGGAGAAGCGATGGTGGGCCCGGATTCCGATAAATGGCTCGAGGCCATAAAATCCGAGAACGGATCCATGACTTTGGAAGAAATACTTGATGGTCGTAAGGCCATTGGGTACGGATGGATTTTAAAAGGAAGACAGACAATGATGGTAAGAATTACCATTAAGAAAGCTCGACTTGTCGTTAAGATATTTTCCGACAAGTTCAAGGAGTTGATTACGGTGAGGTTTTCTCACTCGTAGCGATGCTAAGAGTCTGTTGGAATTGGATTAGCAGTTACTGCATGATTGATGAAATCTTGCAGATAGGATGTCAAAATGTTGTTTCCTCAACGTTATACTTGAGGAAAGGTTGTATGTGATACAACCGGAAGGTTTTGTCAATCCCAAAAGATGCTAATAAGTATGCAAAGCTCCAGCAATCCTTCTAAGGACTGGAGTGAGCATCTTGGAGTTGGAATGTATGCTTTGATGGTGATCAAAGATTTTGGGTTTGTACAAAGTTTATGAGAAACTTGTATTTCCAAAGAAGTGAGTGGGAGCACTATAGAATTTCTGATAAGTATATGTTGTTGACATATTGTTATGGATCAGAAATGACGTAGAATTTCTAGAAAGCATATAGGGTTATTTGGAAAGTGTTTTTCAATAGAAAACCTGGATTAAGCTACTTGAACATTGAGCATCAAGATCTATAAGGATAGATCAAAACGCTTAATAGTACTTTCAAATGAGCACATACCTTGACATGATCTTGAAGGTGTTCAAGATGGACCAGTCAAAGGAGTTCTTGCCTGAGTTGTAAGGTACGAAGTTAAGACTTAAAGCTCGACCACGGCAGAATAGAGAGAAAGGACGAAGGTCGTCCCCTATGCTTAAAACGTAGGCTCTTCAGTATGCTATGCTGTGTACCGCACCTGAAGTGTGCCTTGCCATGAGTCGGTCAAGGGGTACAAGAGTGATCCAAGAATGGCTCACAGGACAACGGTCAAAGTTATCCTTAGAAATTAGTGGACTAAGGAATTTTTCTCGATTATGGAGGTGGTAAAAGAGTTCGTCGTAAAGGGTTACGTCGATGCAAGCTTGACACCTATCCGGATAGCTCTGAGGAGAGATACCGGATACATATAATGGAGCAACAATTTAGAATAGCTCCAAGTAGAACAGTTATTTGGAATAGCTCCAAATAGAGCGTGGTAGCTGCATCTAGGAGATGACATAGAGATTTGTAAAACACACACTGATTTGAAAGGTTCAGACCCGTTGACTAAAACCTCTCTCACAAGCGACATGATCAAACTTAAAACTCATTAAGTATTAATCACATAGTGATGTGAACTAGACTACTGATTCTAGTAAACTCTTGGGTGTTAGTCACATGGCGATGTGACCTGTGAGTGTTAATCACATGACGATGTGAACTAGATTATTGACTCTAGTGCAAGTGGGAGACTGTTGGAAATATGCCCTAGAGGCAATAATAAAAGTATTATTATTATATTTCCTTGTTCATGAAAATTGTCTTTTATTCATGCTATAACTGTATTATCCGGAAATCGTAATACACGTGTGAATACATAGACCACAATATGTCCCTAGTGAGCCTCTAGTTGACTAGCTCGTTGTGATCAACAGATAGTCATGGTTTCCTGGCTATGGACATTGGATGTCGTTGATAACGGGATCACATCATTAGGAGAATGATGTGATGGACAAGACCCAATCCTAAGACTAGCACAAAAGATCGTGTAGTTCATTTGCTAGAGCTTTGCCAATGTCAAGTATCTCTTCCTTTGACCATGAGATCGTGTAACTCCTGGATACCATAGGAGTGCTTTGAGTGTATCAAACGTCACAACGTAACTGGGTGACTATAAAGATGCACTACAGGTATCTCCGAAAGTATCTATTGTTTTATGCGGATCGAGACTGGGATTTGTCACTCCGTGTAAACGGAGAGGTATCTCTGGGCCCACTCGGTAGGACATCATCATATGCGCAATGTGACCAAGGAGTTGATCACGGGATGATGTGTTACGGAACGAGTAAAGTGACTTGCCGGTAACGAGATTGAACAAGGTATCGGTATACCGACGATCGAATCTCGGGCAAGTAACATACCGCTAGACAAAGGGAATTGTATACGGGATCGATTGAGTCCTTGACATCGTGGTTCATCCGATGAGATCATCGTGGAACATGTGGGAGCCAACATGGGTATCCAGATCCCGCTGTTGGTTATTGACCGGAGAACGTCTCGGTCATGTCTGCATGTCTCCCGAACCCGTAGGGTCTACACACTTAAGGTTTGATGACGCTAGGGTTATAAAGGAAGCTTGTATGTGGTTACCGAATGTTGTTCAGAGTCCCGGATGAGATCCCGGACGTCACGAGGAGTTCCGGAATGGTCCGGAGGTAAAGATTTATATATAGGAAGTCCTGTTTCGGCCATCGGGACAAGTTTCGGGGTCATCGGTATTGTACCGGGACCACCGGAAGGGTCCCGGGGGCCCACCGGGTGGGGCCACCTGCCCCGGGGGGCCACATGGGCTGTAGGGGGTGCGCCTTGGCCTACATGGGCCAAGGGCACCAGCCCCAAGAGGCCCATGCGCCTGGGGAAACCCTAAAGGAAGAGTCCCAGCAGGGGAAGGCACCTCCTAGGTGCCTTGGGGGGGAGGACTCCTCCCCTGGCCGCCGCCCCCTTGGAGATTGGATCTCCTAGGGGCTGGCGCACCCCCCCTTGGGATCCCTATATATAGTGGGGTAGGAGGGCCTCCCAAACACACCTTATGCCTTTGGTGCAGCCCCTCCCTCTCTCCCAAGTTCTTCTCCTCTCCCGTGGTGCTTGGCGAAGCCCTGCGGGATTACCACGCTCCTCCACCACCACCACGCTGTTGTGCTGCTGCTGGATGGAGTCTTCCTCAACCTCTCCCTCTCTCCTTGCTGGATCAAGGCGTGGGAGACGTCACCGGGCTGTACGTGTGTTGAACGCGGAGGTGCCATCCGTTCGGCACTTGATCATCGGTGATCTGAATCACGACGAGTACGACTCCATCAACCCCGTTCACTTGAACGCTTCCGCTTAGCGATCTACAAGGGTATGTAGATGCACTCTCCTTTCTACTCGTTGCTGGTCTCTCCATAGATAGATCTTGGTGATACGTAGGAAAATTTTGAATTTCTGCTACGTTCCCCAACAGTAACGTCCTGAGTCCTCGTCGAACTCCCACTTGAGTTCAGTCGCATCTCCTGGAATGGCATCATCGACACCTGCATCTGGTTTTGGAAGTAATCTGTGAGTCACGGGGACTCGGCAATCTCACACCCTCGCGATCAAGACTATTCAAGCTTATGGGTAGGGAAAAGGTATGAGGTGGAGCTGCAGCAAGCACTAGCATATATGGTGGCTAACATACGCAGAAGAGAGCGAGAAGAGAAGGCAAAGCACGTTCGAGAATCTATGATCAAGAAGTGATCCTAGAAATACTTACGTTCAAGCATAACACGAGACCATGTTCTCTTCCCGGACTCCACCGAAAAGAGACCATCACGGATACACACGCTGTTCACCCATGTAAACATAGCAAGTTTCGTTAACAGATTCAGACTTAGCAGAAAATGGACATGGCAAAAACAGAGTTACATAGGCATGTTTGCGAGCTCGATGTACTCACCACAAGGCATTGCATGACAAAATAAGCATACACCCCGCAAGAAGACATGATCAAGAAGCTAACCATGGCAAGAACAATCTCCTAGCATGCATGGATCAACTACAACAACCTCGGCAAAATTGATTAACACGTAAACAATCTGCCAGGAATATTTTATAGCAAAAGTAGAGCAAGATTGAGTCATGCTAGGATACTCCATAATTTCAAACCAAGACATGGATGGATAGAACATAGCAATATCTCAAAATCATCCTTACTGAACATGCTCAAAATAGGCATGGATCACTCTGTAGCAACATGAATACATGGCATAAAAATAACATCAGGGAAATGACTTAGAAGAATACTAGGTCCCTGAAATCAGCAACATCACGAGAGCTACCTTGCATGCTTGTGCTAGTCACCACAATGATCACAAAAATACATGGCATACACCGCTGTAAAGATGGCATGGCATAGCCCAAAACACATGTAGGGCTCAAGTTCATAGGAGGCACACAATAATCATGGCAAAAATGACAAATGCCCATAATCTGTTATGAAACAGAAACTAACATTCTATAGCACTCTTACAACAGCATTTTAGGCATCAAGATGGACTCAAACAAGCATGGTGCAATGGAATGAAATGAAGAGCACATCCTAATGAACATTTTGGTATCTCACACGCACAAAACGGAGCTACGGATGATGAGATATGATGCCATGAACATGTCTAGAAAATATGAACATGGGAGAAAAACTTAGACGAAAATAGACCTAGGGTTTCTCAGATCTGGCGCGCGGAAGTCGAGGCATGTCGGAGCTTCGCCGGAGTACCGGTTGCCGGGGTGGAGGAAGGAGGCTGGCGCTGCAGGCTCACCGGATTTGGTGACTCCGGCGATGAGCGGAGCCGGATGGCGTGGAGGGGAGCGGCGAGGTGCGGTGGTGCGGGCGGCGCTGGCGGGCAGGCGGCGAGGCGGAGGCGGCGGAGCTGGGCGGCGCCGGTGGGCAGGCGGCGGGGTCGGGCGGCGCACGCACGGGATAGCGCACAGGCGGCGGCGGGCCCGATCTGGCTGCGGGGGCCGGCTACGGGCTGGACGGGACGGATCGGCGGAGGCAGCGAAGTGGGGCTCGGCCCGATGATGTGGCAGGCGGCGATTCGCTGGTGGTGGCGGCGCAGACGCGTCCGACCCGGACGGACGTGTCCGGCGGCGCGAGGAGGGGAAGATCTAGGGTTTCGCCCGAAAATTCGGAGGAGGAGACCTATTTGTAGATTCTGGGAGCTAGGAGAGTCCAAATGAGGTGCGGTTTTCGGCCACGCGATCGAGATCAAACGACCGAGAGGATGGAGGGGGTTTGGATGGGTTTTGGGCCAATTTGGAGGGGTGTTGGGCTGCAACACACATGAGGCCTTTACGGTTCCTCGGTTAACCGTTGGAGTATCAAACGAACTCCAAATGGCACGAAACTTGACAGGCGGTCTACCGGTAGTGAACCAAGGCCGCTTGGCAAGTCTCGGTCCAATCCGAGAATGCTTAACACTCACACACGAAAAGAGGCAAAAGGGGGACGCTGGAGGACATAGGAGTGCCGGAATGCAAAACAGACAACGGGGAAAATGCTCGGATGCATGAGATGAACACGTATGCAAATGCGATGCACATGATGACATGATATGAGATGCATGACATGGACAAAATGCAAAACAAATACAAAACCCAACCACGAGGAATATCATAACTTAGTGCCAAAAATGGCAAGAGTTGGAATACAATTATGGCAAGTTACATATGGGGCGTTACAACACTCCACCACTACGAAACGATCTCGTCCCAAGATCTGGGACTGGAAAAACTCTGGATATTCGGAACGAAGGTGGTCCTCGCGTTCCCCGGTGGCTTTCACGGTCGGAATGATGTGACCACTTCACTTTCAAGAATTTGATAGACTTGTTGTGAGTCTTGCGCTCAGTTTGTTCAAGGATAGCAACGGGATGCTCATGATAAGACAGGTCTTCTTGGAGATCAATCTCTTCGAAGTTGATGGTGCGGTCAGGAGTCTTGAAACACTTGCGAAGCTAAGACACGTGAAACACGTCATGCACGTTTGCAAAGTTGGATGGAAGCTCAAGTTGATAGGCGAGATCGCCTCTTTTGCCAATGATCTTGAAAGGACCCACGTATCTAGGGGCAAGCTTCCCTTTGATACCGAAGCGACGAGTACGTTTCATTGGAGAGATGCGGAGGTAGACATGGTCTCCGATATCAAAAGCCAAGTCACGATGCTTGCTATCATAGTAACTCTTCTGGCGCGATTGCGAGGCTTTGAGATTTTCACGAATGACTTTGCACATTTATTCAGCCTCTGTGATCAAGTCATTGCCAAGAAGTTGGCATTCACCAGTCTCTGACCAATTAAGAGGAGTACGGCACTTTCTGCCATAGAGAATCTCGAATGGGGCCTTGCCCGAACTTGCTTGGAAGTTGTTGTTGTAGGAGAACTCGGCATATGGAAGGAAATCTTCCCACTTCATACCGAAAGAAATGACACATGCCCTGAGCATATCTTCAAGAATTTGATTGACTTGCTCGACTTGGCCACTAGTTTGAGGATGAAAGGCTGTGCTGAAGCGAATGTCGGTGCCCATGGCCTTCTGAAAGGAATCCCAAAACTTAGAGGTAAAGATTCTTCCACGATCTAAAGATATCAACTGTGGAATGCCGTGCAACGAGACAATCCTGGAGGTATATAGCTCTGCCAACTGAGCTGCTGTGATAGATTCTTTGATAGGAAGAAAATGAGCCACTTTAGTGAGCTTGTCGATGACAACGAAGATAGCATCATTGCCATGCTTGGACTTGGGAAAACCAGTCACAAAGTCCATCTCAATATGGTCAAACTTCCATTCTGGAATGGCAAGAGGTTGGAGGAGACCAGCTGGCCATTGGTGTTCTGCTTTCACTCTTCTGCAGACATCACATTCATTCACGAACTGAGCAATCTCGTGCTTCATTCGAGTCCACCAATACGACTGCTTGAGGTCATGGTACATCTTTGTACTTCCAGGATGAATAGATAGAAGGGAATTGTGAGCCTCGTTCATAATGACTTTACGAAGGTATCCTTAGGAACAACAATGCGATCCTCGAAGAATAGGGTATCTTTGTCATCAAGGCGATAGCACTTGTACATGGGTTGGCTCTTGGCAATCCCAATCTTCACCTTCTTCACCATAGCATCAAGAAGTTGAGCCTCACGAATCTGATCTTCCAAAGTAGGAGAGACTTGGAGGTTGGCAAGGAATCCTTGAGGAACAACTTGGAGATTAAGTTTGCGGAAAGCTTCACAAAGATCCGGTTGGAAGGGCTTGAGAATCAAACTGTTGCAGTAAGCCTTCCTGCTCAAAGTGTCAGCAATGACATTGGCCTTGCCTGGAGTGAAGTCAATACTCGGATTATACTCTTGAATCATTTCGACCCAACGAGTCTGCCTGAGGTTGAGGTCTGTACTTGAGACTCTTATGATCAGTGAAGATGTCCACTTTCCTTCCCAACAAGAGATGTCTCCATGTTAAAAGAGCATGTACAACTGCCGCTAACTCGAGGTCATGAGTGGGGTAGTTCTTTTTGTTGGGCTTCAACTAGCGAGAGGTATAGGCCACAACTTTCTTCTCTTGCATTAACACAGCACCGAGACCTTGAAGGGAAGCATCACAGAAAACCTCGAATGGTTTGGATTCATCAGGAGGAGTCAGAACTGGAGCTGTGACTAACTTCTCTTTGAGGGTGTTGAAAGCGATGTCACATTCAGGCGTCCAGACATACTTCACATGCTTCTGGAGGAGGTTGAAAAGAGGCTTTGCGATCTTAGAGAAATTCTCAATGAATCTTCGACAATAGCTTGCGAGCCCAAGAAAGCTGCGGAGCTGCTTCACATTCTGAGGCGGTTCCCTATTCACAATTGTAGACACCTTCTCAGGATTAACAGCTATGCCCTTGGCGGAGATGATATGCCCAAGGTAGAGAACCTCATTGAGCCAAAACTCGCACTTTGAAAACTTCACATATAACTGATGTTCTCTGAGTTTGTCCAGCACCAATCTTAAGTGCTTGGCATGATCCTCTTTGTTCTTGGAAAATACCAAAATGTCATCGAGATAGACCAAGACGAAGTCATTTGTGTAAGGGTTGAAGATGAAGTTCATCATGCGAGAGAATGTTGGAGGAGCGTTGGCAAGGCCGAAAGACATGACAGTGTATTCATAAGAACCATACACTACTAGGGAAAACCCTAGCAGTAGCGCTGGTTTTGTGCTCACTAGTAGCGCGGGTAGGCGCGCTACTAATAAGGCGCTACAGCTATTGCTTAGCAGTAACGCGTGCCGCACGCACTACTGCTAGGACAAATAGTTGCAGCGCTTGTTCACTCCCACGCTGCTGCTAATGTAACTACTGGCAGCGTGTTTTCTTTCCATCGCTACTAGTATTGTTTTTTTATTTTTTATTTTTAGTGTATTTATGCGCCATCGTACAAATATTGGTACAATACCAGTTATGAGGTTTACATCATTATGTCCATAACAGTGTGTCAAATGAAGGTGGATTAGGTTCAAGTGGAGGCAATATGTGGTGCATGTAAAAAGTATACTACTAATCCAAACTTGATCTAGTTTGGACTAGTAGTACTTTCGATGTGCACCACATGTTGCCTCCACTTGAATCTAATCCGCCAGCACAAGCTATTTAATCATCATCATAATCATTAGCACCAACAATATTTATTTAATCACCACTAACACTAGATAATAATAATCATCAGTCATTACCACCAACACTAGCTATTTTATCATCATAGTAATAGTGTAGCACATCATCATCCTCAAACTCATTTCTAGCTAATCACTCCTGCTGCTCTCTCTTAGGTAAAACAACATAAAACATGTGTAGCTCTCCTCCTTGATCAAGTTGGAGCATGCAGATGAACCTGTCTCCTAATTTTGGGTAGCACATCTGTTTGCTGCCCCCTAGTACTTGTCTGTGCTCCCCCGTCACATATCTGGTCCAGTCTTGCACTATTAAGCATTCATCGCTGATCTTGAATGCACTAAAGTAACATGTAGGATATCTTGGCCGTAAGCTAATAATACTCACGGTACCTTTAGTCTCGATCCCATAAGGCACAACATTCATCGGGAGTCCCTGTTGAAGAACATCGTATGGTCACATACTTAGCAATGAAGTTTAGCTTCACAAATAATGTATGGAAAAGATGCACTGAGGACAAATAGTAAAAATCTTACCATCCTTCCTAAATAGATGTGACTGTAGTTCATGACGAACACTATTGGTCGCACGTTTTTAGTACTAAGATTTCTAAGTCCAGGAAGAAAATTTATCTTGACGGTATCAAGATCCTCAAGCCATGAAACATAATGACTTAGCTCCTCGCAGTTTAGTTCAGCCCCGGGACAGTAGTAGGTCCTGTCTACCAAGCGTTGGACATGCTTGCTTGCACCGAAATAAGCTGACAATACAAATTAGTTGTCAACTATTTTTGAATAAACAATATCAAAGACATAAATATGGTTGAGAAACTTACATTTTGGTGTAACTGGAGGCGTATGCACATCGACCCAGATGTTGGTATTACCTTCAATATCATCTTCCGGACGAATATCAAAGGTGATAACCATATCAGGCTGAAATGCATAAGTCTTGCATAGTGCTCGCCATGTTTTGCATCCAAAATAGGTGTAGTCGTCTGAATTGTATAATTTTGCATGGAAAATATAACCATGCTTGGTCTTCAAATAAACTTTCTTTACCTCCATAGTATGACTGAAACCTATCTTATCCAATACAAAAACTCTTTCATGGCAGGGGATACGCTAGTAGAATAGTAAAAAAATATAAGTTTGAAGCAAATGAAGCAGATGTCATGCTTAATTACGAAAAAAGACTTGTCGTTGTGACTTACTGTATCCACTTCGAAGTTCTCATCCAGCTTGATGCTGAAGCGCCTATCATCATCTAGGAAGATTCCGTCGCACAGGCCACGCTCGTCTTTGCAGTATTTGCAAATACCGAAATCCTTTTTGTCGTTAGACATTTCCTATGTTCATAGTTAAAACATTAATTGAAAATCGATAGAAGACAACTACCAGGATACTCAACACACAAATCCAGGGCACTCGATATTTCCTACATATTCTGGCAAAAGTCATGCCAAAATTCATGGAAAAATCCGGCATGACCTTTGCTAAAATAGGATATATCGAGCGCCTGAAATTTGTCGGAACGGAAATGAATCAACACTCCGGCAAAACATAGGCCACTCGGAGGTGTAACCTACAAACATGACCGGCCACTTGGATATTGAGCAACACAAGATATACATTTCAAAATATCTTATAAGACTCAAATTAGCATGCATTCAATAAGCAAAAGTAAATCATCTCATGTGTTCGTACATCGTCGAATATTATCACTAATACATCCCGAATAGTGTCATACATATAACATCACTAGTACAACTAAAACCCTAGCACACGATGGGTATCGGCGCGGGCGGTGGACACCCACAGAGAAGGAACCATCACGGGATCATAGCTCCAGTGAGATCCCTGGAGAACCTGCCAGGTATTGGAGAACCTGTGCTCCAACGCAAACAAGTAGCGACGGACGTGCGCGTCCTCCTCACTGACACGGTGACGCACCACCTCCGCGGAGTCCTCGAGCCTCTGGACCGTCACTGGCCCATGTGACCGCCACCAAAGAAGGTTTGGGTCAACGAAAGGCTGGCTCCTCACCAACCTGCGGCCCCGGTAGGTAGCGCGTCCCAGTACCACCCCGGCGGAGCCCAGTCCCAGACATGGCCCATCTGGTCAAGCAGGTGTCGTCCTCTGCCGACTCGACGACGAGGATACGGGATAGGCATCGTCCACGTCGATGCGGGAAAATTGCTTTAACTAAAAAAATAGCAACAAGTTCTTACTAACTAGTTCTATTAATTCAACTAGTTCTTACTAAAAATAAACTTACTATAAATAAAAATATTCTAGTACCTAATTAGTACCTAGTTCTTACTAACTAATTAGTACCTAAGAACTACTGCCCTAATTACCATCTAATTTGATGAACCTATAGGGGTGGAAAGTGGTAGTGGATATTCCAATTATCCAACTATAAAGTGAAATAAGTGGTCAAATTTTACTCGTTTTATGATTCATCTTAGAAATTTGATTCGTTTCCACCCTTACATGAACCCTAACTCATTTATGCCGCATCCGCATCCGATTCGTTTCCACCCTAACTAATTTGATGGAGGTAGAAACCCTAGGCAGAGGTAGGGGAGAGGGAGGAGCAGGCGTGCTCACCTCGGGTGCCTGCAATGAGGGAGGGGCAGGCGGCGTCGAGGTCGTGGTCGGGGCTCCGAGGCGGCGTTGAGGTCGGGGGGGGGGGGGGGGGGCGGCATCTGGGGCGGCGTTGAGGTCGGGGGCGGGGGCGGCATCCCGGGCGGTGTTGAGGTCGGGGCGGGGCCGGCGTTGAATCTGGGGTCGGGGGCGGCGTGGGGAGAGCGCGCGGGGGCCGAGGGGCGACGGCGTCGGCGAGAGTGGAGTTGATTTGGGGGATGAAGTGGGCGTGGGGAAGGACGAAAACGCGTGGTTAAGTCAGAAGTACCAGTTGCGCGTTCCAGAAAGGGCGCTACTGCTACGTTAGCTACAGCGCGTTCTGGAATACACGCTGCAGCTATAGCGATCTTCTGCAGAACCAGCTACTTCTATTCCTTTCTCCTTTTTCCCTTTTTTCTTTTATTTTTCTTTACATTTTATTTTTTCCCTTTCTCCTTTTTCTATTTCTTTCATTTTCATTTACTTTTCTACTTGTTTTTCACTTTATTTTATTTCCGTTAGCAGCAGCGCTTTACACGTAAGAGCGCTGCAGCTAAGGAGATTAGCAGTAGCGCTGGGCCATTATACGCGCTACTGCTAGGTTGGGCTAGCCATGTGCGCCCAGTTCAAACGTAGCAGCAGCGCTTTTCGCTAGTACACGCTACTGCTAAACTCATAGCAGTAGTGCGGTTTATCTACGCGCGCTACTACTAAGTAGCAGCAGCGCTTGATTTTGTACAGCGCTACTGGTAAAATTCTGTGTATAGGCTTTTCCCTAGTAGTGATAGCTTGTTCTGAATGCTATCTTGGGGATGTATTGTTCACGAATGCGAATCTGATGATAGCCCATACGGAGGTCAAGCTTGGATAATACTTGAGCACCTTTGAGTTGTTCGAAAAGCTCATTGATGTTGGGAAGTGGGTACTTGTTCTTTATGGTCTTCTTGTCCAATGGACGGTAGTCGACACAAAGTCGGTCCGTGCCATCCTTCTTCTTGACAAAAAGAACACCACAACCCCATGGAGAAGAACTCGGTCAGATGAGACCCATACGCTCTTGAATATCGAGTTGTTTCTTTAGCTCCTTCAACGTCCTAGCTTGTACGGACGTTTGCAAACAGGTTCTGTGCCAGGCTCAAGATCGATGACGAATTCAACTGGTCGGTGAGGAGGCATTCTTGGAAGCTCTTCTGGAAAGACATCTTAATATTCACAAACGACTAGAATCTGAGAGATGGCATCCAACTCGCCCTTCTCATTGAGAGAAATCAGTCGAATGGTATCATCACGAGCGGCAAATATGATCACATCCTCGGACGAGTGTGTCAATTGAATCTGCCTGGCAGCACAATAAAGTTGAGCCTTGTGCTTAGAAAGCCATTCCATGCCGAGAATTAGATCAATATCCGAGTTACCAAGGACCATTGGAGAAGACAGAAACTTATAGTCGCCCATCTTGATAGTAACATCTAGAACCATGGAGTTAGCGTTCATGCGTTTACCCGGTGAGACAACTGCTAACGGACTAGGAAAAACTTGGAAAGCCAACTCATGCTTAGATGCAAATGGTCTTGAGATGAAACAATGCGATGCACCAGTGTCAAAAAGAACTTTTGCAGGAATATCGTTAACAGGAAGGTTACCCATGATCACTTCTAAAGAGTCCTATGCCTGAGCTGCGTTCATCATGTTGACCTTTGCAAACATGGGATTATGCTTGACCACTGCATTGCCGGCAGATCTCACAGGAGGAGGAGGCGGAAGACGCCTCTGGTTGAAGCATTTGTTTGCATAGTGACCCTTCTGCTGACACTTGTTGCACGTAACCTCTGAAAGCGGCCAGTGATACAGAGCACTTGACCTTGGAGCATGAGATGAAGCTTTGTTCTGAAAGCCTGGGTTGGGTGGGTGGGAAGATCCATTGCCACCTTTGCTCTTCTGCTGATAAGGCTGACAGAACGGAGGAGGAGGAGGCAACCAATACTTTTGCTGCTTAGCTGCCACTTGAGTTGAAGAAGGAGTTGCATCCCTGACTCTCTTCTTGGAAGCTTCGCACTTGAGCTGAGAAGCCTCTTGCTTTAGTGCCATATTGTAGAACTCATCATACTTTTTCGGCTCAAAAAGCACAAGAGCTAGTTGAAGATCTTCTCTGAGGCCACCTCTAAACTGATAAATCATGCTCTTCTCGTCAGGGACGTCTTGCTTGGTGAAGCGAGCGAGCTTCTGGAACATGATGTTGTATTGGTAAACAGACAAGCTGCCTTGCTTTAGATTGCGGAACTCCTCACGCTTACTCTCAACAACACTCTGAGGAATGTGGTGAGCTTTCAAGTCTTGACGGAAATCATCCCAGGTAATCACACAACCTCCTCTGGAATCTTTGTATTGTTGATACCGCTCAGCAGCTTGGTCTTTGAGTTGGAACGAGGCAAACTTGACAAAGTCCTCAGGCCTGACGTTGCTACACTCAAAATGTTTGCAGATATCCACGAGCCAATCATCAGCGTCTGTGGCCTCGACACAGTTACGGAAAGACTTCGGCTGGTTTGCGAGGAACTGGTTGAGGGTAGCAAACTGAGTTTGATTGTTGCCATTGCCTTGATTTCCTTAGTTGCGCTCTTGCAAGAGTTGCATAATCAGCTGCGTGTTGGCGTTGGTAGCGGCCATCATAGCTTGCCATGCCTCCGGAGGTGGAGGTGGTGGCGGTGGTTCTGGATTCTGACGCGTTGGAGGAGCCATCCTGAAGAGGGTGACATCTGTTAGCATCTTGACAGGCATATATTCAAGCTGAATCAAGTGGATCAATATTGCAACATATAGCCTTAACATTCGAACAAGAATGAACGGATGAATTCCAAATTAAATGATCACACTTCCATAAATTGAGAAGCCACTTAGATAGAGGTAGATGAATAAAACAACAAGGTACGGATATGAACAAATAATTGGTAAGGATTACCGAATCACAAACCAAATATCTGCGGGAAGAAATACTAGAGCTACATGAATTCCCACCTATGAAACTCCCGAAACTTTTCGGTTATGCAATCAGGTGTTGGGGATACAGGGGAAGCATAATATCTCACCCAAAACTAGCAAATCCTACATCCAGCTGTATCCATCCTTCAACACATAACCAAGAAACCTTCGGAAATGATTTACATCAACCTTCGAAAAGCATTTGTTATATGAGTTATGGCAATACTTCCGAACTCCCGCCCCAGTACTGGGTGGCGTCGAGGTTATCTCACCAACAACTGCATAAAAGAGATTTTCGATGTCGGCGAACTCAGGTATTCCAGAACTGCAATGATAAAATTGTGACGACAACACCTCGGAGCTCAACTCCCCGGGACACTGCCACAACCCCTGAAATGTCAGGAGGTTCCAAGAACAATGTTCTCGTCACAAAACCATCGGAACGATTCCAAGATACCCGCGTGATCCTAAATTTTTTTAGTGAAATTTGACAAGAGAAGAGTAAAAACTCTATGTTCGGATGCCTCACCAGAGCGACGAAGGGACTGAGGAGTAAAAAGAATCCTACTCTCCGATATATATAATCCTAAAAGACTCAAAACCTTTTTCTAGACTCAACAACGACAGCGATTCGATCAAGCATGGGGCTCCTAAGTCGGGGAAGGCTCTGATTACCAACTTGTTACACCCACAATGCAGCTATATCTCTTACGTGTCGAAGCATGACTTAGAGGCATAACCACATTGTAGGCATGTTGCAAGAGGGTAATCTTTACACATCCCATGTACTGAATAAAAAGAGGTACAGAGTTGGCTTACAATCTCCACTTCACACAATACAAAAATATAGTATTACATCATCCAGATACAATCAAGGTCCGACTATGGAACCAAAATAAAGACAACCCCAAATGCATAAGATCCCCGATTGCCCCAACTGGGCTCCACTACTGATCGTCTGGAAAGGAAACGTAGTAACGTCCTGAGTCCTCATCGAACTCCCACTTGAGTTCAGTCGCATCTCCTGGAATGGCATCATCGACACCTGCATCTGGTTTTGGAAGTAATCTGTGAGTCACGGGGACTCAACAATCTCACACCCTTGCGATCAAGACTATTCAAGCTTATGGGTAGGGAAAAGGTATGAGGTGGAGCTGCAGCAAGCACTAGCATATATGGTGGCTAACATACGCAGAAGAGAGCAAGAAGATAAGGCAAAGCATGTTCGAGAATCTATGATCAAGAAGTGATCCTAGAAATACTTACGTTCAAGCATAACACGAGACCGTGTTCTCTTCCCGGACTCCGCCGAAAAGAGACCATCACGGCTACACACGCTGTTGATCCATTTTAATTAAGTTAAGTTTCAGGTTCTCTACAACCAGACATTAACAAATTCCCATCTGCCCATAACCGCGGGCACGGCTTTCGAAAGTTCAAAGCCCTACAGGGGTGTACCAACTTATCCCATCACAAGCTCTCACGGTCAACGAAGGATATTCCTTCTCCCAGGACGGCCCGATCAGACTCGGAATCCCGGTTACAAGACATCTCGACAATGGTAAAACAAAACCAGCAAAGCCACCCGAATGTGCCAACAAATCCCGATAGAAGCTGCACATATCTCATTCTCAGGGCACACCGGATTGTCCATGATTCCGGTAGGCCAACCCAGAGTTGCCCGTGGTGGCCACCGGCTGCTGACAGGTTGGACCGACACTCAGAGGAGCACTAGCCCGGGGGTTTAAAGTAAAGATGACCCTTGAGTCCGCGGAACCCAAGGGAAAAAGGCTAGGTGGCAAATGGTAAAACCAAGGTTGGGCCTTGCTAGAGGAGTTTTATTCAAGGCGAACTGTAAAGGGGTTCCCATTATAACCCAACCGCGTAAGGAACGCAAAATCAAGGAACATAACACCGGTATGACGGAAACTAGGGCGGCAAGAGTGGAACAAAACACCAGGCCTAAGGCCGAGCCTTCCACCCTTTACCAAGTATATAGGTGCATTAAAGTAAACAAGATATAATAATGATATCCCAAATAATAAACATGTTCCAACAAGGAACAACTCCAATCTTCACCTGCAACTAGCAGTGCTATAAGAGGGGCTGAGCAAAGCTTAACATAGCCAAACAACGTTTTGCTAAGACAAGGTGGGTTAGAGGTTTGACATGGAAATATGGGAGGCATGATATAGCAAGTGGTAGGTATCGCGGCATAGGCATAGCAATAGAGCGAGCAACTAGCAAGCAAAGATAGAAGTGATTTCGAGGGTATGGTCATCTTGCCTGCAAAGTTCTCCGAGTTGACGTAAGCTTAATCCTCGTAACCGTGCTCAACGGATTCCTTGATCATGTATTCGTCTCCCGGCTCTACCCAAGGCAAGAACACAAGCAAGGGAAACACAATCAACCATGGTGCAATGCACAAGCAACATGATGCAAAACATGGCATGATATGCGGGATGTAATATGCAATGCATATGCGTGCTCCGGAAGGAAAAGATTGAACCAGGCCTCAACTTGGCAAACCAAGAGTGCCTCTGGAAAGATGAGTTGATTTCGGTCGAAATCGATATAAAGATCACCGGAATCGGATGCACGGTTTGCAAATGGCAAGCAAAACAATAATGGCACTATTCTGCGATTAACAGCACGATGCCACCTAGAATGCAACAAGAAACTAAGCTACTGCACTCCAACATAGCAACAAAGCACATGGTAGTGATCCAATCAAGATTCTTAACAAAAGATGAACACTGAGCTATGGCTAAATCACACAATGGCAGGTTCAAACAAGCATAGCAAAAGTGCAAAAGATAACAGCATCACAGACTTTGTTAAAATAACATGTCAGGAATTAACATCAGGAAGCAATGTTTAGAGCAAGATATGAACATGCTACAGGATCAGAACATAGAAACACAAGGCATGGAATGAAACTACTCAAAGCATATAACAAAAGTCCCTTACTGACCATAAGCCAAAAGGGATCAGAACATATGGTGGCACCCATGTAAACATAGCAAGTTTCGTTAACAGATTCAGACTTAGCAGAAAAATGGACATGGCAAAAACAGAGTTACGTAGGCATGTTTGCGAGCTCGATGTACTCACCACAAGGCATTGCATGACAAATTAAGCATACACCCAGCAAGAAGACATGATCAAGAAGCTAACCATGGCAAGAACAATCTCATAGCATGCATGGATCAACTACAACAACCTCGGCAAAATTGATTAACACGTAAACAATCTGCCAGGAATATTTTATAGCAAAAGTAGAGCAAGATTGAGTTATGCTAGGGTACTCCATAATTGCAAACAAAGACATGGATGGATAGAACATAGAAATATATCAAAATCATCCTTACTGAACATGCTCAAAAGAGGCATGGATCACTCTGTAGCAACATGAATACATGGCATAAAAATAACATCAGGGAAATGACACAGAAGAATTCTAAGTCCCTGAAATCAGCAACATCACGAGAGCTATCTTGCATGCTTGTGCTAGTCACGACAATGATCACAAAAATACATGGCATACACACATGTAAAGATGGCATGGCATATCCCAAAACACATGTAGGGCTCAAGTTCATAGGAGGCACACAATAATCATGCCAAAAATGACAAATGCCCATAATCTGTTAAGAAACAGAAACTAACATTCTATAGTACTCTTGCAACAGCATTTTAGGCATCAAGATGGACTCAAACAAGCATGGTGCAATGGAGTGAAATGAAGAGCACATCCTAACGAACATTTTGGTATCTCACCCGCGCAAAATGGAGCTACGGATGATGAGATATGATGCCATGAACATGTCTAGAAAATATGAACATGGGAGAAAAACTTAGATGAAAATAGACCTAGGGTTTCTCAGATCTGGGGTGCGGAAGTCGAGGCATGTCGGAGCTTCGCCGGAGTAGCAGTTTCCGGGGTGGAGGAAGGATGCTGGCGCTGCGGGCTCACCGGATCTGGTGACTCCGGTGACGAGCGGAGCCGGACGGCTTGGAGGGGAGCGGCGAGGTGCAGTGGTGCGGGCGGCGCCGGTAGGCAGGTAGTGAGGCGGAGGCGGCGAAGCTGGGCGGCACTGGCGGGCAGGTGGCCGGGGTCGGGTGGCGCGCGCGCGGGACAGCGCACGGGCGGCGGCGGGCCCGATCTGGCCGCGGGGGCTGGCTACGGGCCGGACGGGCCGGATCGGCGGAGGCGGCGAAGTGGGGCTCGGCCCGGTGACGTGGCAGGCGGCGATTCGCTGGTGGCGGCAGCGCAGACGCGTCCGACCCGGACGGACGTGTCCGGCGGCGCGAGGAGGGGAAGATGTTGGGTATCGCCCGAAAATTCGGAGGAGGAGGCCTATTTATAGATTCTGGGAGCTAGGAGAGTCCAAATGAGGTGCGGTTTTCAGCCACGCGACCGTGATTGAACGACCGAGTGGATGGAGGGGGTTTGGGTAGGTTTTGGGACACTTTGGAGGGGTGTTGGGCTGCAACACACACGAGGCCTTTACGGTTCCTCGGTTAACCATTGGAGTATCAAACGAACTCCAAATGGCACAAAACTTGACAGGCGGTCTACCGGTAGTGAACCAAGGCTGCTTGGCAAGTCTCGGTCCAATCCGAGAATGTTTAACACTCGCACATGAAAAGAGGCAAAAGGGGGACGCCGGAGGGCATAGGAGTGCTGGAATGCAAAACGGACAACGGGGAAAATGCTCGGATGCATGAGACAAACACGTATGCTAATGCGATGCACATGATGACATGATATGAGATGCATGACATGGACAAAATGCAAAACGAAGACAAAACCCAACCACGAGGAATATCATAACTTAGTGCCGAAAATGGCAAGAGTTGGAATACAATTATGGCAAGTTACATACGGGGCGTTACAAAGTTGCACTATCATTATCAACTCTGCATCTTTCCGCTTCAATACTATGAACATGTGTATCACTATTATCAAGATTTAGTAAAAATAGACCACTCATCAAGGGTGCATGACCATAAAAGATATTACTCATATAAATAGAACAACCGTTATTCTCTAATTTAAATGAATAACCGTCTCGCATTAAACAAGATCCAGATATAATGTTCATGCTCAATGCTGGCACCAAATAACAATTATTTAGGTCTAAAACTAATCCCGAAGATAGATGTAGAGGTAGCATGCCGACGGTGATCACATCGACTTTGGAACCATTTCCCACACGCATCGTCACCTCGTCCTTAGCCAATCTTTGCTTAATCTGTAGCCCCTGTTTCGAGTTGCAAATGTTAGCAACTGAACCAGTATCAAATACCCAGGCACTACTACGAGCATTAGTAAGGTACACATCAATAACATGTATATCAAATATACCTTTCACTTTGCCATCCTTCTTCTCCGCCAAATACTTGGGGAAGTTCCGCTTCCAGTGACCAGTCCCTTTGCAGTAGAAGCACTCGGTCTCAGCCTTAGGTCCAGACTTGGGTTTCTTCACTTGAGCAGCAACTGGCTTGCTGTTCTTCTTGAAGATCCCCTTCTTCCCTTTACCCTTTTTCTTGAAACTGGTGGTCTTGTTGACGATCAACACTTGATGCTCCTTGATTTCTACCTCCGCAACCTTTAGCATTGCGAAGAGCTCTTGTAGCTTGGTGGCAGTGATTGAAGAACTCTGTCAATGACACTATCATCGGGAAGATTAACTCCCAGTTGAATCAAGTGGTTGTTGTACCTAGACATTCTGAGTATATGTTCACTGACAGAACTATTCTCCTCCATCTTGCACCTGTAGAACTTATTGGAGACTTCATATCTCTCTATCCGAGCATTTTCTTGAAATATTAACTTCAACTCCTGGAACATCTCATATGCTCCATGACATTCAAAACATCATTGAAGTTCCAGTTCTAAGCCGTAAAGCATGGCACACTGAACTATCAAGTAGTCATCAACTTTTCTCTGCCAGGTGTTCACAACATCTGGCGTTGCTCCTGCTGTGGGTTTGTCACCTAGCGGTGCTTCCAAGACATAATTCTTCTATGCAGTAATGAGGATAATCCTCAAGTTACGGACCCAGTCTGTGTAGTTGCTACCATCATCTTTCAACTTAGCTTTCTCTAGGAACGCATTCAAATTCAACGGAACAACAGCACGGGCCATCTATCTACGACAACATAGACATGCAAAATACTATCAGGTACTAAGTTCATGATAAATTAAAGTCCAATTATTCAAATTAATTAAGAACTCTCACTTAGATACAGATCTCTCTAATCATCTAAGTGATCATGTGATCCATATCAACTAAACCATGTCCAATCATCACGTGAGATGGAGTAGTTTTCAATGGTGAACATCACTATGTTGATCATATCTACTATATGATTCACGCTCGACCTTTCGGTCTTAGTGTTCCGAGGCCATATCTGCATATGCTAGGCTCGTCAAGTTTAACCTGAATACTCTACGTGTGCAAAACTGGCTTGCACCCGTTGTATGTGAACGTAGAGCTTATCACACCCGATCATCACGTGGTGTCTCGACACAACGAACTATAACAACAGTGCGTCTCAGGGAGAACACTTATACCTTGAAATTTAGTGAGAGATCATCTTATAAATGCTACCGCCGTATTAAGCAAAATAAGATGCATAAAATATAAACATCACATGCAATCAATATAAGTGATATGATATGGCCATCATCATCTTGTGCCTTTGATCCCATCTCCAAAGCACCGTCATGATCACCATCGTCACCGGCTTGACACCTTGATCTCCATCGAAGCATCATTGTCGTCTCGCCAACTATTGCTTCTATGACTATCGCTACCGCTTAGTGATAAAGTAAAGCAATTACATGGCGATTGCATTTCATACAATAAAGCAACAACCATATGGCTCCCGTCAGTTGCCGATAACTCTATTACAAAACATGATCATCTCATACAATAAAATTTAGCATCATGTCTTGACCATATCACATCACATCATGCCCTGCAAAAACAAGTTAGACGTCCTCTACTTTGTTGTTGCAAGTTTTACGTGGATGCTATGGGCTGAGCAAGAACCATTCTTACCTATGCATCAAAAACCACAACGCGGTATAGTAATTGCTTTTTTATCTTCAGAAAGAACCTTGTTCATTGAATCCAATTCAAGTAAAGTTGGAGAAACTGACACCCACCAGCCACCTGTGTGCGAAGCATGTCGGTAGAACCAGTCTCGCATAAGCGTACGCATAATGTCGGTCTGGGCCGCTTCATCGAACAATACCGCCAAATCAAGAATCAACTAGTGACGGCAAGCAATATGTATATACCCACACCCACAACTCCTTTTTGTTCCACGCATGCATATAACATCTACGCATAAACCTGGCTCTGATGCCACTATTGGGGAACGCAGTAATTTCAAAAATTTCCTACGCACACGCAAGATCATGGTGATGTATAGCAACAAGAGGGGAGAGTGTTGTCTATGTACCCTCGTAGATTGTAAGCGGAAGCGTTATAAACAACGTGGTTGATGTAGTCATACGTCTTCACGATCGACCGATCCTAGTACCGAAAGTATGGCACCTCCGTGATCTGCACACGTTCAGCTCAGTGACGTCCCACGAACTCACGATCCAGCAGAGTGTCGAGGGAGAGCTTCGTTAGCACGACGGTGTGATGATGGTGATGATGATGCTACCGGAACATGGCTTCGCCTAAGCACTGCTATGATATGACCGAGGTGGATTATGGTGGAGGGGGGCACCGCACACGGCTGGAAACAATCAACTTGTGTGTTCTAGGGTGCCCCCTGCCCCCGTATATAAAGGAGCAAGGGGGAGACCGGCCGGCCCTTAGGGAGTGCCAGGAGAGGAGGATTCATCCTCCTAGTAGGAGTAGGACTCTCTGAAAGAAAGGAGGAGAGGGAGAAGGAAAGGGGGGCGCCCCCCTTCCCTAGTCCAATTCAGACTACAGGAGGAGGGCGGCGCGGCCTGCCCTGGCCGGCCCTCTCTCTCTCTACATTAAGGCCCATGTGACCCATTAGTTCTCCCGGGGGGTTCCGGTAACCCTTTGGCACTCTTGTTTTCTCCGAAATCACCCGGAACACTTCCGGTGTCTGAATATAGCCGTCCAATATATCAATCTTTATGTCTCGACCATTTTAAGACTCCTCGTCATGTCCGTCATCACATCTGGGACTCCGAACTACCTTCGGTACATCAAAACACATAAACTCATAATACTGATCGTCACCGTATGTTAAGCATGCGGACCCTACGTGTTCGAGAACTATGTAGACATGACTGAGAAACGTCTCCGGTCAATAACCAATAGCCGAAGCTAGATGTTCATATTGGCTCCCACATATTCTATGAAGATCTTTATCGGTCAAACTGCATAACGATATACGTTGTTCCCTTTGTCATCGGTATGTTACTTGCCCGAGATTCGATCGTCGGTATCTCAATACCTAGTTCAATATCGTTACCGGCAAGTCTCTTTGCTCGTTCTGTAATGCATCATCCCGTAACTAACTCATTAGTCACATTGCTTGCAAGGCTTATATTGACGTGCATTACCGAGAGGGCCCAGAGATACCTCTCCCACAATCGGAGTGACAAATCCTAATCTCGATCTATGCCAACTCAACAAACACCATCGAAGACACCTGTAGAGCACCTTTATAATCACCCAGTTATGTTGTGATGTTTGGTAGCACACAAAGTGTTCCTCCGGTATTCAGGAGTTGCATGGTCTCATAGTCATAGGAACATGTATAAGTTATGGAGAAAGCAATTGACACAAACTAAACGATCATCGTGCCAAACTAATGGATGGGTCAAGTCAATCACATCATTCTCTAATGATGTGATCCCGTTAATCAAATGACAACTCATGTCTATGGTTAGGAAACATAACCATCATTGATTCAACGAGCTAGTCAAGTAGAGGCATACTAGCGACATTATGTTTGTCTATGTATTCACACATGTAATAAGTTTCCGGTTAATACAATTCTAGCATGAATAATAAAAATTTATGATGATATAAGGAAATATAAATAACAACTTTATTATTGCCTCTAGGGCATATTTCTTTCAAGAAGGGTGCGCCGATCACGAGCTCAATCGAGGGCGCCTCGCAAAGATCAGGGGAGCCGAAGCTTTGGAACAACAGGGCTTTGGCGAGGTGTGCCCATGACCGGGTTAGCCCAGCGCACGCACACACCTGCCTAGCCCCCGTGCGAGGCGTGCGAGGGGGAGCATCGAGCAACTGCTATCCTCCCTGGCGCAAAGCAAGAACCGAGCGAAGAAATAGAGAGAAGGGACTCAACCAAGCAAATCGAGAAACGCGAGAACTTCAAATTCCATTAAAAAGGTTGCAAGCCAACTACAAAAAGCAAATGAACAGCCGCGTCCGGCACCTAGTCTAGTCTTCTCACCAGCGCGGAGCTAAGTGCTGCCACTAGGACATGGGAGGGAGCCCCCGAGCCCCAAGGGCAGCACTCCAGAGACTCCGGGGCGTGTACAACCCCACTCATTACTATGTGAGAGTGTCACGGGCGGAGACCTTCACAGGCACTGGGCCTTGCTTCATGAGTAGAACCTCCGGAGGTGCTGGATGTTCCAGGCATTCTGGATGGGGGTCCCGTCCTATGTCTCCAGGCGCGCGGCGCCAGGCCTGGAGACGCGGGCAATCCTAAACGGGCCCTCCCACATGGGTGAGAGCTTATGCAGCCCTTCCCTGGAGAGCACCCGCCTTAGGACAAGATTGCCCACCTCGAGCGACCTGGGTCAGATGCTGCAGCAGTGATACCGTCACAGCGCCTGCTGGTATCTTGCGCCTGAAGCGAGGCTTGGCGGCGGTGTTCCTCCCGCAGCACGAGGTCCATCCCCCGCATGGCGTCCTGATGTGCCTCGTCGAACGCCAGGACTCGCGCGGAGCGATGCCTGACCTCATGAGGTAGAACCACTTTGGCTCCGTAGGTGAGGAAGAACGGGGTCTCGCCTGTTGGCTTGGTGGCGGTGGTGTAGATGGACTACAGCACGGACTGGAGCTCATCGTGCCAGCCCCTACCGCAAGCCTAGAGCTTCTTCTTGAAGGTCCTGGTCTTGAGGCCTCTCAAGACCTCTGTGTTGGCGCGCTCAGCTTGGCCATTGCTCCTAGGGTGCACCACTGAGGTGTAGCATATCTGTGTTCCAAGGTTAGCACAATATGTCTTGAAAAGATTGCTAGTGAACTACGAGCCATTGTCGGTGATGATGCGGTTAGGGACTCCAAACCGACTCACGAGGCCCTTGATGAACTTGACTGCGGAGCCTGCTGGGATGGTGCGGATGGCTTCCACCTCCGGCCACTTGGTGAACTTGTCGATGGCGATGTAGAGGTAACGATAACCCCCAGGCACTCGAGGGAAAGGACCCAGGATATCCAGCCCCCAGAATGCGAACGGCCATGAGAGTGGGATAGTCTGGAGGTCCTGGGTAGGCTGGTGGATTTGCTTTGCGTGAAACTGGCAGGCCTCGCAGGATCTCACCAGCTCGGTTGCGTCGTTGAGTGCTTTGGGCCAGTAGAACCCGCTGCGGAACGCCTTGCCCACCAGGGTCCGCGGCGACGAATGATGCCCGCAATCTCCGCCATGTATGTTAGCTAGCAGCTCGCACCCCTGCTTCCTAGAGATGCATCGCAAGGAAACATCATTTGTTCGCTTCCTGTATAGCTCACCATCCTGGATGCAGTGCACTGTAGCCTGCCGGGCCACGTGCTCCGCGTTTTCCTCCTTCTCCGGCAATGTTCCTTGCCCAGGGTATGCCCTGAATTCTTCAGTCCAAGACCCCTCCTGAGGCTTGAGCGCGAGGAGCATATGCGCTCCTGAGGTCGGGCCACAGGCGGGGGCTCTTGAAGCTGGCGGGCGGGGAAGCTCCTCTCGAGGTGGTGTTGGCTCCATGGCCGGAGGGGCTGCAGAAGGCTTGAAGAGCTGCTCCTCGAAGACGCCTGGTTCCTCTGGCTGACGCTTGGACGCCCTCTTGGCAATGTCATCGGCTTCCTTGTTCGTGCCGCGGGGCACATGCTGCAGTTCCAGGCCCAAGAATTGCTTCTCCATCTTGCGTACCACCGCGAGGTATGCCTCCATGTGCTCATCCTTTGGCTCGTACACCTTGTTGGAGAAGTTGACGAGGAGCTGAGAGTCGCCCTTGATGGTGAGACGCTTCACCCCCAAGACTGCTGCAGCCTTGAGGCCGGCGATCAACCCCTCGTATTCCGCGATGTTGTTGGAGACCTTCTCGCCCTACTGGAAGCAGAGCTGCATGGAGTAGTATAACTTGTCTTGAGTGGGCGAGACGAGCACGGCGCCAGCCCCCCACGCCCTAGCATGCAAAAGCGTCGTCGAAGTACATGACCCATCCATCCGACGCTTCACTTCCTGGCAGAGGGATCGGTCCTTGCCTGCTTTTGGTTCTGGAGCGTCGCTCCATTCTTCCGTGAAGTTGGCGAGGGTGGCTCCCTTGATGACCTTGGTTGTGCTGAACTCCAGCTGAAATGTCTGAAGTTCGATGTTCCACTCGGTGACTATTCCCATAGCATTGGGACTCCGGAGCACCCTCTCCAGTGGGTAGGCTGAGACGACCTTCATTGGGTGGCCTTGGAAGTAATGGCGCGGCTTGCGTGAGGCCACCAGGAGTGCGAGCAGGAGTTTCTATGGTATGGGGTATTGTGCCCTTGCGTCCCGTAGCACCGTGCTGACGAAGTACATTGGGTGCTCGACAAGGGTGGGAGTGTTGATGGAGCCCGAGGTCTTCGGGGGTGGCGACGTATCCTGAGTGAAGGAAATATGCCCTAGAGGCAATAGTAAAGTTTTTATTTATATTTCCTTATATCATGATAAATGTTTATTATTCATGCTAGAATTGTATTAACTGGAAACTTAGTACATGTGTGACTACATAGACAAACAGCGTGTCACTAGAATGCCTCTATTTGACTAGCTCGTAGAATCAAAGATGGTTAAGTTTCCTAGCCGTAGACATGAGTTGTCATTAGATTAATGGGATCACATCATTAGAGAATAATGTGATTGACTTGACCCATCTCTTAACTTAGCACGATGATCGTTTAGTTTGTTGCTATTGCTTTCTCCATAACTATACATGTTCATATGACTATGAGATCATGCAACTCCTGAATACCGGAGGAACACTTTGTGTGCTACCAAACGTCACAACGTAACTGGGTGATTATAAAGGTGCTCTACAGGTGTCTCCGATGGTGTTTGTTGAGTTGACATGGATCAAGATTAGGATTTGTCACTCCGATTGTCGGAGAGGTATCTCTGGGCCCTCTCGGTAATGTACATCACTATAAGCCTTGCAAGCAATGTAGATAATGAGTTAGTTACAGGACGTAGCATTACGAAACGAGTAAACAGACTTGCCGGTAACGAGATTGAACTAGGTATTGAGATACCGATGATCGAATCTCGGACAAGTAACATACCGATGACAAAGGGAAGAACGTATATCGTTATGCGGTTTGACCAATAAAGATCTTCGTAGAATATGTTGGAACCAATATGAGCATCCAGGCTCCGCTATTGGTCATTGAACGGAGACATGTCTCGGTCATGTCTACATAGTTCTCGAACCCGTAGGGTCCACACACTTAACATTCGGTGATGATCGGTATTACGAGTTTATGTGTTTTGATGTACCGAAGGTAGTTCAGAGTCCCGGATTTGATCACGGACATGACGAGGAGTCTCGAAATGGTCAAGACGTAAAGATTGATATATTGGAAGCCTATGTTTGGACATCGGAATGGTTCCGGGTGAAATCGGTAGTATACTGGAGCACCGGGAGGTTACCGGAACCACCCGGGAGGTATATGGGCCTTATTGGGCCTTAGTGGAAGAGAGGGAAAAGAAGCAAAGGAGGGGGCACCCCCCCCCCCAAGCCCAATCCGAATTGGGAAGGGGCCGGCCTCCCCTTTCCTTCCTTCTTCCTCCTCCTTCATTCTCTCCTAGAACAAACAAAGGGAAGGGGGGAATCCTACTCCCGGTGGGAGTAGGACTCCCTTGGGGCGCGCCTAGAGAGGCCGGCCCCCTCCCCCTCCTCCACTCCTTTATATACGGGGGAAGGGGGCGCCCCATGGACACAAAAGTTGATCATTGATCTTTAGCCGTGTGCGGTTCCCCCTCCAACATAATCCACATCGGTAATATCGTAGCGGTGCTTAGGCGAAGCCCTGTTCCGGTAGCAACATCATCACCGTAATCACGCTATCATTGTGACAAACCTCTGCCTCGAAGCTCTACAGGATCGTGAGTTCGTGGGACGTCACCGAGCCGAACGTGTGCAAATCATGGAGGTGTCGTATCTTTGGTACTAGATCGGTCGATCCTGAAGACATACGACTACATCAACCGCGTTTTCATAATGCTTCCTCTTATAGTCTATGAGGGTACGTAGACGATACTCTCCCCTCTTGTTGCTAAGCATCACCATGATCTTACGTGTGCGTAGGAAAATTCTGAAATTACTGCATTCCCCAATAGTGGCATCCGAGATAGGTTTATGCGCAGATGTTATATGCACGAGTAGAACACAAAGGAGTTGTGGGCATGGGTATATACATATTGCTTGCCGTCACTAGTTGATTCTTGATTCAGCGGCATTGTTGGATGAAGCGGCCAAAACCGACATTACGCATACGCTTACGCGAGACTGGTTCTAC
Organism: Triticum aestivum; assembly: GCF_018294505.1. Taxonomy (NCBI): domain Eukaryota; kingdom Viridiplantae; phylum Streptophyta; class Magnoliopsida; order Poales; family Poaceae; genus Triticum; species Triticum aestivum. The sequence continues at coordinate 334,605,620 of NC_057806.1, read as the reverse complement.
CGACGTGCTTCGCACACAAGTGGCTAGTGGGTGTCTGTTTCTCCAACTTTAGTTGAATCAGATTCAATGAACAGGGTTCTTTCTGAAGATCAAAAATCAATCACTATACCGCGTTGTGGTTTTCATGCGTAGGTAAGAACGGTTCTTGCTCAGCCCGTAGCAGCCACGTAAAACTTGCAACAACAAAGTAGAGGACGTCTTACTTGTTTTTGCAGGGCATGTTGTGATGTGATATGGTCAAGACATGATGCTAAATTTTATTATATGAGATGATCATGTTTTGTAACACAGTTATCGGCAACTGGCAGGAGCCATATGGTTGTCACTTTATTGTATGAAATGCAATTGCCATGTAAATACTTTACTTTATCACTAAGCGGTAGCGATAGTCATAGAAGCAATAGTTGGCGAGATGACAACGATGCTTCGATGGAGATCAAGGTGTCAAGCCGGTGATGATGGTGATCATGACGGTGCTTTGGAGATGGAGATCAAAGGCAAGATGATGATGGCCATATCATATCACTTATATTGATTGCATGCGATGTTTATCCTTTATGCATCTTATTTTGCTTAGATCGGCGGTAGCATTATAAGATGATCTCTCACTAAATTTCAAGGCATAAGTGTTCTCCCTGAGTATGCACCGTTGCAATAGTTCGTTGTGCCGAGACACCACGTGATGATCGGGTGTGATAAGCTCTACGTAAACATACAACGGGTGCAAGCTAGTTTTGCACAAGCAGAGTATTCAGGTTAAACTTGACAAGCCTAGCATATGCAATTATGGCCTCGGAACACTAAGACCGAAAGGTCGAGCGTGAATCATATAGTAGATATGATCAACATAGTGATGTTCACCGTTGAAAACTACTCCATCTCACGTGATGATCGGACATGGTTTAGTTGATATGGATCACGTGATCACTTAGATGATTAGAGAGATGTCTATCTAAGTGGGAGTTCTTAAGTAATTTGATTAATTGAACTTTCATTTATCATGAACTTAGTACCTGATAGTATTTTGCATGTCTATGTTTTCGTAGATAGATGGCTTGTGCTATTGTTCCATTGAATTTGAATGTGTTCCTAGAGAAAGCTAAGTTGAAAGATGATGGTAGCAACTACACAAACTTGGTCCGTAACTTGAGGATTATCCTCATTGCTGCTCCGCTAGGTGACAAACCCGCAGTAGGAGCAACGCCAGATGTTTGTGAACACCTGGCAGAGCAAAGCTGATGACTACTCAATAGTTAAGTGGGCCATGCTTTACGGCTTAGAACCAGGACTTCAACGACGTTTCGAACATCATGGAGCATATGAGATGTTCAAGCAGTTGAAGTTAATATTTCAAGAAAATGCTCGGATTGAGATATGTGAAGTCTCCAATAAGTTCTACAGGTGCAAGATGGATGAGAATAGTTCTGTCAGTGAACATATACTAAGAATGTTTGGGTACAACAACCACTTGATTCAACTAGGAGTTAATATTCCTGATGATAGTGTCATTGAAAGAGTTCTTTAATCACTGCCACCAAGCTACAAGAGCTTCATGATGAACTATAAAATGCAAGGGATGGATAAGACAATTCTTGAGCTCTTCACAATGCTAAAGGTTACGGAGGTAGGAATCAAGAAGGAGCATCAAGTGTTGATGGTCAACAAGACCACCAGTTTCAAGAAAAGGGGTAAAGGGAAGAAGGGGAACTTCAAGAAGAACAGCAAGCCAGTTGCTTCTCAAGTGAAGAATCCCAAGTCTGTACCTAAGGCTAAGACTGGGTGCTTCTACTGCAAAGGGACTGATCACTGGAAGCAGAACTGCCCAAGTATTTGGCGGATAAGAAGGATGGCAAAGTGAAAGGTATATTTGATATACATGTTATTGATGTGTACCTTACTAATGCTCACAGTAGTGCCTAGGTATTTGATACTGGTTCAGTTGCTAACATTTGCAACTCGAAACAGGGGCTACGGATTAATCAAAGATTGGCTAAGGATGAGGTGACGATGTGTGTGGGAAATGGTTCCAAAGTCGATGTGATCGCCGTCGGCACGCTACCTCTACATCTACCTTCGGGGTTAGTTTTAGACCTAAATAATTGTTATTTGGTGCCAGTGTTGAGCATGAACACTATATCTGGATCTTGTTTAATGCGAGATGGTTATTCATTTAAATCAGAGAATAATGGTTGTTCTATTTATATGATTAATATCTTTTATGGTCATGCACCCTTGATGAGTGGTCTATTTTTACTAAATCTTGATAGTAGTGATACACATGTTCATAGTATTGAAGCCAAAAGATGCAGAGTTGATAATGATAGTGCAACTTATTTGTGGCACTACCGTTTGGGTCATATTGGTGTAAAGCGCATGAAGAAACTCCATTCTGATGGACTTCTGGAATCACTTGATTATGAATCACTTGGTACTTGCGAACCATGCCTGATGGGCAAGATGACTAAAACTCTGTTCTCCAGAACAATGGAGCGAGCAACAGAGTTATTGGAAATCATACATACTGATGTATGTGGTCCAATGAACATTGAAGCTCGCGACGGATATCATTATTTTCTCACCTTCACAGATGATTTGAGCAGATATGGGTATATCTACTTGATGAAACATAAGTCTGAAACATTTGAAAAGTTCAAAGAATTTTAGAGTGAAGTGGAAAATCATCGTAATAAGAAAATCAAGTTTCTACGATCTGATCGTGGAGGTGAGAATTTGAGTTATGAGTTTGGACTTCATTTGAAACAATGCGAAATAGTTTCGCAACTCACACCACCTAGAACACCATAACGTAATGGCGTGTCCGAACGTCGTAACCGCACTTTATTAGATATGGTGCAATCTATGATGTCTCTGACTGATTTACCGCTATCATTTTGGGGTTATGCTTTAGATACGACTACATTCACGTTAAATAGGGCACCATCTAAATCCATCGAGACGACACCTTATGAACTGTGGTTTGGCAGGAAACCCAGGTTGTCGTTTCTTAAAGTTTGGGGTTGTGATGCTTATGTGAAAAAGCTTCAACCTGGTAAGCTCAAACCCAAACTGGAGAAATGTGTCTTCATAGGATACCCAAACGAGACTATTGGGTACACCTTCTATCACAGATCCAAAGGGAAGATGTTCGTTGCTAAGAATGGATCCTTTCTAGAGAAGGAGTTTCTCTCGAAAGAAGTGAGTGGGATGAAAGTAGAACTTGACGAGGTAATTGTACCTTCTCCCTTATTGGAAATTAGTTCATCACCGAAATCAGTTCTAGTGATTCCTACACCAGTAAGTGAGGAAGCTACTAATGATGATCATGAAACTTCTAATCAAGTTACTATCGAACCTCGTAGGTCAACCAGAGTAAGATCCGCACCAGAGTGGTACGGTAATCCTGTTCTGGAAGTCATGTTACTTGACCATGACGAACCTACGGACTATGAGGAAGCGATGATGAGCTCAGATTCTGCAAAATGGTTTGAGGCCATGAAATCTGAGATGGGATCCATGTATGAGAAGAAAGTATGGACTTTGGTTGACTTGTCCGATGATCGGCAGGCCATAGAGAATAAATGGATCTTCAAGAAAAAGACTGATGCTGGCGGTAATGTTACTATCTATAGAGCTCGACTTGTTGCAAAAGGTTTTCAAAAGTTCAAGGAGTTCACTATGATGAGACCTTATCATCCGTAGCGATGCTTAGGTCCGTCCGAATCATGTTAGCAATTGCCACATTTTATGATTATGAAATTTGGCAAATGGATGTCAAAACTGCATTCCTTAATGGACCTTAAAGAAGAGTTGTATATGATGCAACTAGAAGGTTTTGTCGATCCAAAAGGTGCTAACAAAGTGTGCAAGCTCCAGCGATCCATTTATGGACTGGTGCAAGCCTCTTGGAGTTGGAATATACGCTTTGATAGTGTGATCAAAGCATATGGTTTTGTACAGACTTTTGGAGAAGCCTGTATTTACAAGAAAGTGAGTGGGAGCTCTATAGCATTTCTGATAATATATGTAGATGACATATTGTTGATCGGAAATGATATTGAATTTCTAAATAGCATAAAAGGATGCTTGAATAAAAAAATTCAATGAAATACCTCGGTGAAGCTGCTTATATATTGGGCATCAAGATCTATAGAGATAGATCAAGACGCTTGATTGGACTTTCACAAAGCACATACCTTGATAAAGTTTTGAAGAAGTTCAAAATGGATCAGGCAAAGAAAGGGTTCTTGCCTAAATTACAAGGTGTGAAGTTGAGTCAGACTCAATGCCCAACCACTGCAGAAGATAGAGAGAAAATGAAAGGTGTTCCCTATGCTTCAGCCACAGGCTCTATCACGTATGCAATGCTGTGTACCAGACCTGATGTGTGCCTTGCTATAAGTTTAGCAGGGAGGTACCAAAGTAATCTAGGAGTGGATCACTGGACAGCGGTCAAGAACATCCTGAAATACCTGAAAAGGACTAAGGATATGTTTCTCGTATATGGAGGTGACAAAGAGCTTGTCGTAAACGGTTACGTCGATGCAAGCTTTAACACTGATCCAGATGACTCTAGGTCACAAACCGGATACATGTTTTTATTAAATGGTGGAGCTGTCAGTTGGTGCAGTTCCAAGCAGAGTGTCGTGGCGGGATCTACGTGTGAAGCGGAATACATAGCTGCTTCGGAAGCAACACACGAAGGAGTCTGGATGAAGGAATTCATATCTGATCTAGGTGTCATACCTAGTGCATTGGGTCCAATGAAAATATTTTGTGACAATATTGGTGCAATTGCCTTGGCAAAGGAATCCAGATTTCACAAGAGAACCAAGCACATCAAGAGACGCTTCAATTCCATCCGCGATCAAGTCAAGGAGGGAGACATAGAGATTTGCAAGATACATACGGATCTGGATGTTGCAAACCTGTTGACTAAGCCTCTCTCATGATCAAAACATGATCAGCACCAAGACTCCATGGGTGTTAGAATCATTACAATGTAATCTAGATTATTGACTCAAGTGCAAGTGGGAGACTGAAGAAAATATGCCATAGAGGCAATAATGAAGTTGTTATTTATATTTCCTTATATCATGATAAATGTTTATTATTCATGCTAGAATTGTATTAACCGGAAACTTAGTACATGTGCGAATACATAGACAAACAGAGTGTCACTAGTATGCCTCTATTTGACTAGCTCGTTGAATCAAAGATGGTTAAGTTTCCTAGCCATAGAAATGAGTTGTCATTTGATTAACGGGATCACATCATTAGAGAATGATGTGATTCACTTGACCTATCCGTTATCTTAGCACGATGATTGTTTAATTTGTTGTTATTGCTTTCTCCATAACTATACATGTTCCTATGGCTATGAGATCATGCAACTCCTGAATACCGGAGGAACACTTTGTGTGCTACCAAACGTCACAACGTAACTGGGTGATTATAAAGGTGCTCTACAGGTGTCTCCGATGGTGTTTGTTGAGTTGACATGGATCAAGATTAGGATTTGTCACTCCGATTGTCGGAGAGGTATCTTTGGGCCCTCTCGGTAATGTACATCACTATAAGACTTGCAAGCAATGTAGCTAATTAGTTAGTTACGGGACGTAGCATTATGAAACGAGTAAAGAGACTTGCCGGTAACGAGATTGAACTAGGTATTGAGATACCGACGATCGAATCTCGGACGAGTAACATACCGATGACAAAGGGAACAACGTATATCGTTATGCGGTTTGACTGATAAAGATCTTCGTAGAATACGTAGGAACCAATATGAGCATCCAGGTTCCGCTATTGGTTATTAACCGGAGACATGTCTCAGTCATGTCTACATAGTTCTCGAACCCGTAGGGTCCGCACGCTTAACGTTCGGTGATGATCGGTATTACGAGTTTATGTGTTTTGATGTACTGAAGGTATTTCAAAGTGCCAGATTTGATCACGGACATGACGAGGAGTCTCGAAATGGTCGAGACGTGAAGATCGATATATTGGAAGCCTATGTTTGGACATCGGAATGGTTCCGGGTGAAATCAGGAGTATACCGGAGCGCCGAGAGGTTACTGAAACCCCCCGGGAGGTATATGGGCCTTATTGGGCCTTAGTGGAAGAGAGGGAAAAGAAGCAAAGGAGGGCCCCCCAAGCTCAATCCGAATTGGGATGCCCCCCCCCCCATTTCCTTCCTTCTTTCTCCTCCTTCCTTCTCTCCTAGAACCAACAAAGGGAAGGGGGAATCCTACTCTCGGTGGGAGTAGGACTCCCTTGGGGCGCACCTAGAGAGGCCGCCCCCTCCCCCTCCTCCACTCCTTTATATATGGGGGAAGGGGCACCCCATGGACACACAAGTTGATCATTGATCTTTAGCCATGTGCGGTGCCCCCCTCCACCATAATCCACCTCGGTAATATCGTAGTGGTGCTTAGGCGAAGCCCTGTTTCGGTAGCAACATCATTACCATCATCACGCCGTCGTGCTGACGAAGCTATCCCTCGAAGCTCTATTGGATCATGAGTTCGCGGGATGTCACTGAGCCGAATGTGTGTAGATCGCGGAGGTGCCGTATCTTTGGTACTAGATCAGTCGACCGTGAAGACGTACGACTACATCAACCGTGTTGTCATAACGCTTGTGCTTACGGTCTACGAGGGTACATAGATGATACTCTCCCCTCTCGTTGCTATGCATCACCATGATCTTACGTGTGCGTAGGAAAATTTTGAAATTACTGTGTTCCCCAACACTGAGGTGGAGGGACCTCAGGAGCTTGGTCACCCATCAAGGCCTCCTCTGGCCCAGGAGCGCCGTCTTGTAGGGCATGATCATCCGTTGGCGTTGCTACAGCTCTAGTGGCACCGTCTTGGTGCCGCATCGTCCCCGCTGAAGGTGCAGCATTGCGCGGCAGGCTCTTGATCTGGCGCTCCTCCCGGATAGCCACCAACGCCGCGCTGGCCGAGTGAGGCGTGGCGGCCAAATAGAGCACCAGAGGCTCGAGGGGATGAGGCGCTACCATCACCGGTGGGCTGGTCAGGTATCTCTTGAGGTCTTGAAATGCCAGGTCGGCCTCCGGGGTCCACTCGAACGGGCCCTTCTTCTTCATCAGCTTGAAGAACGGCAGGGCGCACTCCCACAACTTGGAGATAAAGCGCCCCAGCAAGGTCACGTATCCTGCGAGCTTTTGCATTTCCTTGAGGGTTTGCGGCGGGCTCATATCTTCTATCACCTTGACCTTCTTCGGATTCGCCTCAATCCCCCTGTGTGACACGAGGAAACCCAACAGCTTGCCAGAGGGGACACCGAACCCGTAGTTTTCCCGATTGAGCCGCAGGTCCACCTGGCACAGGCTGGCGAAAGTCTCCTCCAGGTCCAGAATGAGGGTCCTCGCCTCCCGAGACTTTACCACGATGTCGTCGACATAGGCCTCGGCATTCCTCCTGAGCCGCTGGCCCAGGGCGATGTGCATCAGCCGCTGAAAAGTCGCCCCAGCGTTGCGCAGTCCGAACGGCATGCACGTGTAGTAGTATACCCCACACGGGGTCAGAAAGGCCGTCTTTTCCATGTCCTCCACCACCATATTGATCTGATGATAACCCCAGAAAGCATCTAGAAAACACAGCAGGTCGCACTCGGTGGTGGAGTCAACGATCTGGTCGATGCGCGGAAGCGGGAACGAGTCTTGAGGGCAGGCTTTGTTGAGGTTGGTGAAGTCTACGCACATGCGTTCCTTCCCGTCTTTCTTGGGCATGACGACGGGGATCGCCGGCCACTCTGGGTACCGGACCTCGTGGATGACACCCGCCGCTTGTAGCTTTGCGGGTTTCCTCGATGATGAAGGACTGCTTCTCCGTGGACTATCGCCGCGCCTTCTGCTTCACAGGGCGCACATTGGGGCACACCCTCAAGTGATGCTCGATTACCCCCTTGGAACCCCCACCAGCTGCCTGGGCACCCAGGCGAATACCTCCTTGTTCGCGCGCAGGAACTTCACCAGTGCCTCTTCTTGGTCAGGGCCGAGGTTGGCGTCTATGGTGAAGGTGGCTCCTGAGGCCCTGTCCTCCTCGACCAGCACTTGCTTTGTTTTGGCCCGATCTTGAGTGAACGACTGCTTCTTTTTCGTTGGCGCAACCCCCTTAGCCCCAGGGCGGCTCCGTTGGCCGGACGTGCTGCCACGGATGCCCTGAAGGCGAGCTTGAGAGCCGTCATGGCTTCCTTGGTGTCCCCAGCCATGGTGAGAATGTCGCTGCTCCTTGGCATCTTCATGAGGTTGTAGGACGGGTGGGTCGCTGCCATGAACTGAGCCAGGTCAGGGTACCCGAGGATGGCGTTGTACGGGAGGCCGATCCGGGCAATGTCAAGTCGGTCAGCTTGGTGCGGTAGTTGTTGCAGGTACCGAAGATAACCAGGAGGCGTATTTGCCCTAGGGGGCTGGTGGAACTGATGCCAACTCCGGAGAAAGGCTTGGTGGGGCGGAGCCGGCCGTATGGTACGTGAAGCAAACCAAAAGCTTCCATGGAGAGCACATTGAGGCCGGCTTCACCATTGATGAGGGTCTTGGTCATAGCTACGTTGCAGATGGTGGGTGTGCAGAGCATCGGAAGCGTGCCCGAGCCATCAGTGGTCGCGGGGTGGTCCCCCGAGTCACAGGTGAGGTCGGCCTTGGGCGCCGCCCATCCTCGAGGGGCTCCCTGTTGCACAGAGGCGCCGCCAATCTGGCGGAAGAACTGCTTGGCGTGGCGGTCGGAGGGCGGTGCCTGTGAGCCGCCGAGGAGGGCCACAACGGTGAGTGGCACCGGCACCGCGAATCGCGCGACGAAAATGGCGAGCAGCTCCCCCCATGAAGCCACAGAAGATCCTGGGAGGTTGAGCAGCGAGGCACGCGGCGCGCCAGCAAGGGCCATGGGTAACCAGTTGGCCATGACCTTGTCGTCGCCTCCACGTTCCAGATCCGCCGCGCCGTCATAGCGAGATGGCATCTCTGGCTTGAACTTGTGAGGCCACTGTACTTGCCACAAGGGGGTTGAGGGCTTTGAGGCCCATGGCGCCGTCGCGGGTGTCCGTCGGTCCAGCCGGAGGAGCGGCACCAACCATGGGGCCAGATGGAGAGGTGAAGCTCTAGCGCACCCCTACGTGGCGCGCCAAATGTCGGATCATGGGTTCCGGCTAACCCTTGAGGTTCGAACATGGGGGGTGCGCACAAAGAACTTTTCCTCCCTAGTTTTCTTGCTCGATGATCCCACGGCCTAGCTCGACAAACCCAAGGAACATGAGACACAGAGGTTTATACTGGTTCAAGCCACCGTTGTGGTGTAATACCCTACTCCAGTGTGGTGCTGGTGGATTGCCTCGGGGTCTAGGGATGAACTAGTACAATGGATGAACTGCCTCCTGAGGAGAGGTGTTCTTGAGCTTGATGAGCTGATGTGTGTGAGGATGATCCGAATGATCCCCCTTTGCTACGATGGTGGCTAGCCCTATTTATAGAGGCCCTAGTCCTCTTCCCAAATGTTAGGCGGGAAGGGATCCTACAATGGCCAAGTTTGAAGGGGGACAGCTAGTACAAGCTATCCTAACAAAAGGTGGCCTTCACCTGCCAAAGGCTCTGGTGGTGACGCTACTGTGGGCTCCGTGTGACCTCCATCCTGCCGTCCTGCTGGCCTTGGTATTGTTGCATTGATATGGAAACCTTTGCCTGATGCCTTGGGACTCCTCGTCTGTGCCTGCCTCTTTAGCACCAAAGAGGAAACTGGCACACTACGCCCGCTGGCGCCCGCCTGGCCTTGGTCGTCATGGCTTACATCACGTGAACCTCGCGAGGTGCCCCTTGCATAGATATCTCCGCTCCTCGGGAGCCATCCTAGTGAGGCTGACCCCAGGGAGGTCTTGGCGTCGTCCGCCTCGCGAGGCTTGGCCCCTTGCAAGGGTCTTGAATTGTTGTTGCAGATGATGGGTTGTACCAGGCCGCTGGTGGAGCCATGCCATGGGCCGCAGGCAGGCAAGTCTGGGTACCCCAGTTCCTAGGACGCCGACAATTTTCCATCATATATTTTAAGATCTATAAAAAAACCAAAAATACCTTGCTGCAATTTTTTTAAATTTACTTTATTTTGTGTTTTACTTATCTTTTATATCTATCTCTATTAGATCTCACTCTTGCAAGTGACCGTGAAGGGATTGACAACCCCTTTTTCGCGTTGAGTGCAAGTGTTTGTTAGTTCGTGCAGGTGCATCTATTGGGGACTTGCTAGTACCTCCTACTGGATTGATACCTTGGTTCTTAACTGAGGGAAATACTTGTCTCTACTTTGCTGCATCACCCTTTACTCTTCGAGGATAAAATCAACGCAAGCTCAAGAAGTAGCAGGAAGAATTTATGGCGCCGTTGCCCGGGAGGTTCTACATCCTGCCTACCAAGTACCTATCATAAACTCGCATCTCTTGCATTACATTATTTTCCATTTTCCTCTCGTTTTCCTCTCCCCCACTTCTAAAACATTTTCAGAAAAACACAAAAATAATTTCCTTTTTATTCGCCATTCCTTCCTTCGTTCGTCTTTTCGTTTACTTTTGGTTTGCTTGTGTCCTAGATTGCTTTCTTTGTCACCATGTCTCAAGAAAATACCAAGTTGTGTTAATTTTCCAACACTAATAATAATTATTTTATTAGTACTTCGATTGCTCCCACCACTAGTGCGAAATCTTATGAAATTAATGCCTCTTTGTTGAATCTTTTTATGAAAGAACAATTTTCTGGTAGTCCTAATGAAGATGTTGCATCCCATCTAAATACTTCTGTTGAGTTGAGTGATATGCAAAAGAAAAATATTTGGATAATGATATTGCTAAACTAAAGCTATTTCGGTTCTCACTACGAGATCGTGCTAAAACTTGGTCTTCATCTTTCTCTAAAAATAGTACTGATTCATGGAACAAGTGTAAAGATGCTTTTATTTCCAAGTATTTTCCTCCCAGTAAGATCATCTCCCTTAATAACAATATAATGAATTTTAAGCAACTTGATCATGAACATGTTGCACAATCTTGGGAGAGGATGAAACTGATGATAAGAAATTTCCCTACTCATGGTTTAATCTTATGGATGATCATACAAAAAATTTATGCTGGATTTAATTTCGCATCTAGAAATCTTTTAGATTCTGCTGTGGGATGTACTTTTATGGAAATCACATTAGGAGAGGCTACTAAGCTCCTAGATAATATTATGTCAAATGACTCGCAATGGTGTACCGAAAGATCTTCTACTTGTAAAAAAGTGCATGCGATTGAAGAAATTAATACTTTGAGTGGAAAGATGGATGAACTTATGAAATTGATTGCTAGTAAGAGTGCTCCTATTGGTCCTAATTAAGTTCCTTTGTCTACTTTGATTGATAATAATAGTAGTAATAATAATGAATTTATGGATGTGAATTTTGTTGGTAGGAACAATTCTGGTAATAACGCGTATAGAGGCAATTTTAATCCTAGGCCGTTTCCTAGTAACTCTTATAATAATTATGGTAATTCCTACAACAATTCTTATGGAAATTATATTAAGATATCTTCTGATCTTGAGAATAATATTAAAGATTTCATTAATTCTAAAAAGATTTTCAATGCTATGGTAAAAGAAAATTTTCTTAAGATTGATGATTTGGCTAGGAAGGTTGATAGAATTTCTCAGGAGATTGATTCTTTTAAGATTAGATCTATGCCACCCAAGATTGATATTAATGAATCTCTAAAAGATATTAAAATTTCTATGAATGAAAGTAGAGAGAGAACAGCTAGGATGCATGCTAAGAGAGATTGGCTAGAAAAAGCATGTTCTTTTAGTTTTCCTGATAATAATGATGAAGATCTTAAACTGATTGGTGTGAATCATATTGAATATTTGTTTGACAATATAATACTTGATAAATATGGGACTAGAGATGAGTTGACTTTAGCTAGAAGGTGTCCCAATAATTTGGAAGGTGAAGATCTTAATGAAAATATTGATAAAAGTGGGATTGGAGAGGTCAAAACTTTAAGTAGTGATGAACCCACTCTTTTGGATTTCATGGACTTTAATTATGATAATTGTTCTTTGATTGATTATATTTCCTTGCTCCAATCCATGCTTAATTCACCTCATGCATATAGTCAAAATAAAGCTTTTACTAAACATATCGAGGATGCTATGATGAAATCTTTTGAAGAAAAACTTGAGTTGGAAGTTACAATAGCTAGAAAAATTTATGATTAATGGGAACCTACTATTAAGATTAAGATTAAATATTATGAGTGCAATGATTTGTGTGATTTGGGTGCTAGTGTTTCCACTATTCCAAAAATTCCATGTGATGTGCTAGGTTTCCAATAAATTTGATGATTGTTCTTTGAATTTGCATCTAACATATTCTACTATTAAGAAACCTATGGGAAGGATTAATGATGTTATTATTGTTGCCAGTAGGAATTATGTACCCATAGATTTTATTTTGCTTGATATAGATTGCAATCCTACATGCACTATTATTCTTGGTAGACCTTTCCTTAGAACGATTGGTGCAATTATTGATATGAAAGAAGGAAACATTATATTTCAATTTGCGTTAAGGAAGAGCAAGGAACACTTTCCAAGAAAGAAAATTAAGTTTCCATATGAATATATAATGAGGGACACTTATGGATTAAATACCAAAGGTGACAATACCTAGACCTATGCAATATGCCTAATTAGGGGCGTTAAACTATAGCGCTTGTTGGGAGGCAACCCAATTTTATTTTGTGTTTTTTGTTTTTGCTTATCTTCTTGAATAAATACACAATATTACTTCTGTAGTAATTTTTTTAGTGTTTTAATTCATGTTTGAGCCAAGTAAGACCTCTGGGATGATCTATGGTGATAGTTGATTTTATTTCGCTGAAAAATAGAAACTTTTGCGTCCAGAAACAGAATTGTTAAAAACACTAGAGTGCAATAAAATTCTGATTTTCTTAGAAAAGATTGAAATTAAAATTTCCTCTATTTTCCTAATTTTTCAGAATTTTTGGAGTTACGGAAGTTTGGCAAAAGTCCATATTACTACAGATTATTTTGTTTTTGACAGATTCTGTTTTCATTATGTTGTTTGCTTATTTTGATGAATCTATATATGGGTAGTGTCGGGGGGTATGAAGCATGGAGAAGTTAGAACACAGTAGATATAACACCAATATAAAATTAGAATGAGTTTATAGCAGTACCTAAAGTGGTTATTTGTTTTGTTTCACTAACGGATCTCACGAGTTTTCTGTTGAGTCTTGTGTTGTGAAGTTTTCAAGTTTTGGGTAAAATTTGGATGGACTACGGAATAAGGAGTAGCAAGAGCCTAAGCTTGGGGATGCCCAAGGCATCCCAAGGTAATATTCAAGGACAACCAAGCATCTAAGCTTGGGGAGGCCCCGGATGGCATCCCCTCTTTTGTCTTCAATCCATCGGTAAATTTACTTGAGGCTATATTTTTATTCACCACATGATATGTGTTTTTCTTGGAGCATCCTGTATTATATGAGTATTTATTTTTAGTTTGCCACCATCCTTTATGTACACACCATTTGATAGGGACACACATTAATCGGGAATTTATTAGAATACTCTATGTGCTTCACTTATATCTTTTGAGCTAGGTAGTTGCTCTAGTGCTTCACTTATATCTTTTTAGAGTAGGGCGGTGGTTTTATTTTGAAGAAATTGATGAACTCTCCTGCTTCACTTATATTATGTTGAGAGTCTTAAAAATAGTATGGCAAATTGCTTAGGTTATGAATTTGGTCCTAATATGATGGGTATCCATGAGGGATATAATAAAAACTTTCATAAAGAGCATTGAATATATGAGAAGTTTGATTCCTTGCAATTATTGAGATATAAAGATGGTGATATTAAAGTCATGATAGAGAGTAATTGTGGATTAGTAGGAATACTTGTATTAAGGTTTGTGATTCCTAAAGCATGCACGTATGGTCTATCGTTATGTAATGAAGTTAGAGCATGATTTATTTTTGATTGTCTTCCTTATGAGTGGAGGTCAGGGATGAGCGATGGTATTTTCCTACCAATCTATCCCCCTAGGAGCATGCGTATTAGTACTTGCTTTGATGGCTAATAATTTTTTGCAATAAGTATGTGAGTTCTTTATGACTAATGTTGAGTCCATGGATTATACGCACTCTCACCCTTCCACCATTGCTAGCCTCTCTAGTACCGCGCAACTTTCGCCGGTGCATTAAACCCACCATATACCCTTCCTCAAAACAGTGACCATGCCCACCTATTATGGCAATTCCATAGCCATTCCGAGATATATTGCCATCAAACTTCCAGGGTTCCATTTATTATGACACATACCATCATTATCATATTGCTTTGTGTGATCATATAGTTGAGATAGTATTTGTGGCTTGGCTACCGTTCATGTTTTTTTATACATGTCATTCTAGATCATTGCACATCCTGGTACACCACTGGAGGCATTCATATAGAGTCATATATTTGTTCTAGTGTCGAGTTGTAATTCTTGAGTTGTAAGTAAATAAAAGTATGATGATCATCATTATTAGAGCATTGTCCCACGTGAGGAAAGGATGATGGAGACTATGATTCCCCCACAAGTAGAGATGAGGCTCTGGACGAAAAAAGAGAGGCCAAAGAACCCAAAAGAAGAAAAAAATGAAAAATGAGAGAAAAAGAGAGAAGGGGCAATGTTACTATACTTTTCCACACTTGTGCTTCGAAAATAGCACCATGTTCTTCATGATAGAGAGTCTCCTATATGGAATTTTTTTATAGAACTTGGCTTGTATATTCCTATGATGGGCTTCCTCAAATTGCGCTAGGTCTTCATGAGCAAGCAAGTTGGATGCACACCCACTTAGTTTTCTTTTTAGCCTTCATACACTTATAGCTCTAGTGCATCTGTTGCATTGCAATCCCTGCTCACTTGCATCGATATCAATTGATCGGCATCTCCATAGCCCATTAATTTTCCTAGTTGATGTGAGACTTTCTCCTTTTTGTCTTCTCCTCAAAACCTCCATCATACTCTATTCCAGCTATAGTGCTACATCCATGGCTCGCGTTCATGTATTGCATGAAAGTTGAAAAAGCTTGAGAACATTAAAAGTATGAAACAATTGCTTGTCTTGTCATCGGGGTTGTGCATGATAAATACTTTGTGTGATGAACATAGAGCATGACAAGATTATACAATTTTGTACGGATAACTTTCTTTAGCCATGATATTTTGAGAAGACATGATTGCTTTATTAGTATGCTTGAAGTATTATTGTTTTTATGTCAATATTAAATTTTATTTTTGAATCTTATGGATCTAAATATTCATGCCACAATAAGAAGAAATTACATTGATAAATATGTTAGGTAGCATACCACATCAAAAATTCTATTTTTATCATTTACCTACTTGAGGACAAGCAGGAATTAAGCTTAGGGATGCTTGATACGTCTCCAATGTATCTATAATCTTTGATTGTTCCATGCTATTATATTATCTATCTTGGATGTTTTATATGCATTAATAGGATATTTTATATCATTTACTAGGACTAACCTATTAACCTAGTGCCAAGTCCCAGTTGTTGTTTTTCCTTGTTTATGACTTCTACAGAAAATCAGTACCAAATAGAGTCCAAACCGAATGAAACTTTTTGATGATTTTTCTTGGACAACAAGACACCCACGAAACTTGGGGAAGAGGCCAGAAGACCCACGAGGGGGCCACAAGCCCTAGGGGCGTGCCCCAGGGGGCTTGTGGGCCCCCCATGGCTCTCCTAACCCCAATTCCAGCTCTATAAATACCCAAATATTCCCCCTACGTTAGGGGGCACACCAAAAATACTTTTCTGCCACCACAAGCTTCTATTCTCGTGAGATCCTAATACATCTCCATCGTATCTACTTTTCCAAACTCTTTTGCTCTTGTTTTGGACTCTAATTTGCATGATTTGAATGGAACTAACCCGGACTGACGCTGTTTTCAGCAGAATTGCCTTGGTGTTATTTTTGTGCGGAAATAAAAGTTCTCGAAATGACCTAGAAATTCATGGAGAATAATTTTGGAATTAATAAAAAATATTGGTGAAAGAATCAACTGAGGGGGACCCACCTGCTGCCCACAAGGGTGGAGGGCGCGCCCACCCCCGTGGGGCGCGCCCCCTACCTTATGGGTCGCCTGGACCTCCACCGACCTCAACTCTAACTCCATGTATTCATGTCCGGGGATAAAAAATAGACAGAAGGATTCATCATGTTTTATGATATGGAGCCGCCGCCACCTCCTGTTCTTCCTCGGGAGGGCAGATCTGGAGTCCCTTTTGTGCTCCGGAGAGGGGAAATCATCGCCATGATCATCACCAACCTTCCTCCATCGCCAATTTCATGATGCTCACTGCCGTCCGTGAGTAATTCCATCGTAGGCTTGCTAGACGGTGATGTGTTGGATGAGATTTATCATGTAATTGAGTTAGTTTTGTTAGGGTTTGATCTCTAGCATCCACTATGTTCTGAGATTGATGTTGCTATCAATTTACTATGCTTAATGCTTGTCACTAGGGCCCGAGTGTCATGATTTCAGATCTGGACCTATTATGTTTTCATGAATATATTTGTGTTCTTGATCCTATCTTTCAAGTTGTGGACACCTATTATGAGTTATGATCCGCATACCCCATGGTGACAATAATTGGGATTCTTTTCGGTGATTACTATAGTTTGAGGAGTTCATGTATTCACTAAGTGCTAATGCTTTGGTCCGGTTCTCTATTAAAAGGAGGCTTTAATATCCCTTAGTTTCCATTCGGACCCAGCTGCCACAAGAGGGTAGAACAAAAGATGTCATGCAGGTTCTTTTCCATAAGCACGATGACTATATACGGAATACATGCCTACATTATATTGATGAATTGGAGCTAGTTCTGTTTCACCCTAGGTTATAACTGTTGCATGACGAATGCCATCCAACATAATTATACATCATTGATCCATTGCCTACGAGTTCGTTTTATATTGATCTTTGCTAAGTTACTTTTCTGTTGCCACTATTACAATCTCTACAAAACTGCTACTGTTACTTTTGCCACTATTACCGTTACTTCCATACTACTTTACTACTAAATACTTTGCTACATATATTAAGTCTTTCAGGTGCGGTTGAATTGACAACTTAGCTGCTAATACTTGAGAATATGCTTTGGCTCCCCTTGTGTTGAATCAATAAATTTGGGTTGAATACTCTACCCTCGAAAACTATTCTGATCCCCTATACTTGTGGGTTATAAAGACCTTTTTCTGGCGCCGTTGCAGGGGAGCATAACTCTATTCTCTGAGGCACTTGGGATTTATATGTGTTGATCACTATAAGGAATCTGAAAGACAACAAAACCAAGATCTATCCCTCTACTATGAGGGGAGGTAAGGAACTGCCATCTAGCTCTGCACTTGATTCACCTTCTGTTTTGAGTAAGCTTGCGACACCTACACCTTTTATTGATTCTGATATGTCGCATGTTATTGATGATTCCACTTCTGCTATGCATGATGCTTATGGTGATACTACTTCTTTGCTTGATAATATTGTGCCACTAGGTGAATTTCTTGATGAACAACTTGCTAGGGTTAGAGAGAATGAAATTACTAAAACTAATGATATTATTGAAACTGAAAATTATGATTCTCCCCCTAGATATGAATTTCCTAAGGTACCTGAGGGCCATATTATGGATCAACAAACTGCTAGACACTTTTTTGCTTGCAATGATAGAGATGATCTTAAGAAACCGTTAGCTAAGCTGAAAGAAAAATCTTTGAATGCTAGAATGCAATATGATCCTAAGTTTGCTACTTCACCTATCTTTGTTACTGATAAGGATTATGAATTCTCTCTCGATCCTGAGTTAACTACTTTGGTTGAATCTGATCCTTTCTATGGTTATGAATCTGAAACTATTGTGGCACATCTTACTAAATTGAATCATATAGCCAACCTATTTGCTCATGAGGAAAAAATCGCTATTACTATATTCTTAAGTTGTTTCCTTTCTCGTTAAAGGGTGATGCTAAGTTATGGTTTAATTCTATTGCTCCTGGTTGTGTGCGTAGTCCCCAGGATATGATTTACTACTTCTCTGAAAAATATTTCCTTGCTCATAAGAAACAAGCTGCTTTAAAGGAAATATCTAACTTTGTGCAAATTGAAGAAGAGAGTCTCCCACAAGCTTGGGGAGGCTTCTCCAATTACTTAATGATTTGCCTGATCATCCTCTCAAGAAAAATGAAATACTTGATATCTTTTATAATGGACTAACGGATGCTTCTAGGGACCACTTAGATAGTTGTGTTGGTTGCGTTTTCAGGGAATGAACTATTGAGCAAGCTGAATTGCTATTGAATAATATATTGAGTAATGATACTGATTGGACACTTCCTAAACCAGCTCCTAAGCCAACTCTGAAGAGGAGAGGTATTCTATTTCTCAGTCCTGAATATATGTAAGAGGCAAAGAAATCTATGAAAGAAAAGGGTATTAAAGCTAAAGATGTTAAGAATTTACCGCCTATTGAAGAAATACTTGGTCTTGATAACCCGACACAAGTAGTAGAGGTAAACTCTCTCTATAGATTTGATGAAGGTGATATTCCTCATAATAAGTCTACTAGTCAATGCTTGGATGAGTTTGATAATTTTATTGTTAAACAAGAAAACTTCAATGCTTATGTTAGTAGACAATTGAAACGTAATGCTTACATGCTTGAATGCTTGGGTGACTATATGAGTAGAACTGTTAATGATCTTAAGCTTATTAGTAAGCATGCTTCCATGGTTAAAACTCAAGTAGAACAAGTACTTAAGGAACAAGATGATTTGCTCAATGAGTTGAATAGTAAGAATAATGATAATGTTGCTAGGGTTATGACTAGAGGTCGTAAAACGACCCAAGAACCTTTGATCCTAAGGGCCATCCTAAGAGAGTTGAGCAAGATTCTCAGAGAACTAATACTGATGCACCTATTCCTAGTAATAAAAAGAAAAAGAAAATTGATAGGACTTTGCATGCTTCTAGTGAACCTGTTATAGACACATCTGAGAATCCCAATGATATTTCTATTTCTGATGCTGAGACACAATCTGGTAATGAACATGAACCTAGTGATAATGTTAATGATGATGTTCATGTTGATGATCAACCTAGTAATGATAGTGATGTAGAGATTGAACCTGTTGTTTATCTTGATAACCCACAACCAAAGAATCAACGTTATGATAAGAGAGACTTCATTGCTAGGAAACATGGTAAAGAAAGAGAACCATGGGTTCGGAAACCCATGCCCTTTCCTCTTAAACCATCCAAGAAAAAGGATGATGAGGATTTTGAGTGCTTTGCTGAAATGATTAGACCTATCTTTTTGTGTATGCGTTTGACCGATATGCTGAAAATGGCTCCTTATGCTAAGTATATGAATGATATTGTTACAAATAAAAGCAAGATACCGGAAGCTGAAATTTCCACCATGCTTGCAAATTACACTTTTAAGGGTGGAATACCAAAGAAACTAGGAGACCCGGAGTACCTACTATACCATGCTCCATTAGAAGAAACTGTGTTAAAACTGCTTTATGTGATCTTGGAGCCGGTGTTAGTGTTATGCCTTTCTCTTTATACCGTAGACTTGAATTGAATAAGTTGACACCTAGTGAAATATCTTTGCAAATGGCTGATAAATCAACTACTATACCCATCGGTATTTGTGAGGATGTGCCTATCGTGGTTGCAAAACGTTACTATCTTAGCGGACTTTGTTATTCTTGATATTCCTGAGGACGACAGTATGTCGATCATCCTTGGTAGACCCTTTTTGAATACTGCAGGGGCTGTTATTGATTGCAACAAGGGCAATGCCACTTTTCATATTAATGGTAATGAGCATACGGTGCACTTTCCTAGGAAACAACCTCAAGTTCATAGTATCAATTCTATTGGAAAATATCAACTATTACTATTGGAGGTTTTGAATTCCCTCTTCCTATTGTCAAAAAGAAATATGATATTCTTATTGTTGGGGACATGCATATCCCTATTGAGGTAAACTAGTGTTATTCGAAAATTCTCTGGTTTCATGTCATTCGGAAGAAGTTTGTTAATAAGACTTGATCAACCTTGTTAATAGATTCCTTTTGATGAGCATGAGATGGATGAATTTAGAAAGCACAACTTTTTGTACCGACTTTTTACTTTCTGTTATTTAGAATAAACAAAGAAAAAATAGTATTTTCTGTCTGTTTTCTAAATTATCCATGCAATAAAAAATGTCCCGAAAATAAAAGTTCTCCAAATGCCCTGAAATTTAGTATGATTTTTTATAGAATATTTTAGAATTTCTGGCACTGAACATGCACCAGGGGGCTGCACCAGTGGGCCACAAGGATGGAGGGCGCGCCCTACCCCCTGTGCGCTCCCCCTACCTTGTGGGTCCTACGTAGGCCCCCTCACTTATTCCAGCACCCATCCACTTTGTATTCCTCCAGAAAAATCATCTCGTTGCTCAAACCCGTGTTCTAGCTCATCTTGCTGCCATTTTCGATCTCCTTGTGCAAAGCTCCATTTGCAAAACTATTTTGGGGGATTGTTCTTCGGTATGTGACTCCTCCAATGGTCCAATTATATATTTTTTCTAGTGCTTTATTTTATGCAATTTTTTGCTGTTGTGGTGACCTTGTTCTTGAGCTTGCATGTCAAATTTATATGGTCCAAAGTAGTTTTGATGCATGATATAGCCTCTAGACACTTGTAGGAGTAGTTGCTATTAATTTTGTTGAGTTTGCTTCACTTTTATTTTGAGTCACTAAAAATTTCAGAAATTTTTCAGAGGAACAAAAATGTTTAGGAAAATATACCAAGGTGGTTCCTCGAGGAAGCAAGCCCCAAGGCTCGCGATACATGAGTCGGATCTTGAACCACTAAGGGAAGCTCAAGTACGGCCTTGGGAATGGCCGTCGGATCAATTCATGGTTCATGCAGGTTTCAAAGAGGAATTTGATGCGTATGTACGAAAAGCTGATCTTGAAGACTTTGTATCAGATAACTGTCCTCGGTACTATCAACTCACGGATTCATTCCTGCGAAGGTTTAAGTTTACATCTGAACGTAATACCCACACTGTTTTATTTGATCTTTATGATGAATCATATACCATGGACCTTGAAGATTTTAGCACTGCATGCAAAATTCCACAATGGGGCACTCATAGCGAGCCTCGAAAAAATGAGTATAATGATTTTCTTGCTAGCATTACTATGGGAGCTAGAAACTAGAAGTATTACAAGCTTCCATGGGGAGCATTCATTTTCCTACCATACATTATTTTGCTCTCTTTATAGGAAGATGCATTAATAGTAAACATGATCATAGCCACCTTTGTGCATCAGATCTTAGTGTCCTCAAGTGTGTGATGTTGGGTGATAAACGATATAACTTGGGGGCCATTATTGCGAGGAGGTTACATCTTAATGCTAAAGATGGAGATTTATTTGGTGGGATTTATGCAACCTGTTTAGCTAATTTTCTTGAAGTACCCATAAGGGGGAATGACATTGAGTTACCACCTACTTTTCTTGATTATAATGCTTTAGTACGCTACAAGTTTCTTGTGAGGAACGAATAGTCCCTCCTGTACCGACTAATCTTTGACAGGCAGCACTCTGTCCATATTATCCTTCCTGCTCCTGCCTTCTTTAACTTTCAGGAAAAACGGGGACATTTTATAACTAGAGAGGAGGCAGACGAGTAAAAGAGAGAGGTGGAGGCCGCTCGCCTCCATGCTGCAGCCCTTCAGGCAATAGATGCCGCATCCCAGTACAACCCCGACTACAACTTTGGATATCCGCCAAGCCAGCCGTGGCCCTAGACCAACTTAGGCCAAAAGCCTAAGCTTGGGGGAGTACGTATTTCTCACCGACATTGCATTCATGTTCACACACTCATTTTAGTTGTCAGTGTTCATACTTGTTCATTGTATTATCCATGCTAGTTTATTTTCTTTTTCCCGCTTTCTTCTTGTGTGTTTGAAAAATTGTAAGAAAAATAAAAAAAATACTTGTAGCTTCTTTTTAGTTTCCATCCCATGTTTAGTTAGTAGTAGTATATTAAAAGAAAACCCAAAAATATTTTGTGTTATTCTTTTGCTTCTTGGGAGCTTTTCTTGTTCTTGTTTTTACATTCTTCAAATAAACAAAAACTCCAAAAACATTTTAGTGTGTTTCTTTGAAATTATTTTTCCTTTCTTTGGGTCGAGAGGAGAAGACCATGACGAAAATGTTGAGTGGCTCTCATATGCATTATTGTTGATCTAGCAAGAGAGCCCATATTACCTTGTCTTCTCCTTTGAATAAATGTTTGCAGATTCCAGCTTAGTCCAATGCACGTGCACTATTATTATTGTCCACACCGTTCGGTCGTGCAAGTGAAAGGCAATAATGATGATATATGATGAAATGATTGAGATGAGGAAAAGCTGGTATGAACTCGACCTATCTTGTGTTTGTAAATATGATTAGTTCATCATCATTGATTCAGCCCATTATGAATGAAACATGTTTGCAATGACAATTAGAGATCATAGTTACTCATGCATTGCTTAATTAGCTAGGTGTTTATAATGGTTTACCTTGCATGCCAACATGCTTTTAAAATGGTTGTGATGTGGTATGATAGGATGGTATCCTCCTTTGAATGATTTAAGTGGATTGACTTGGCACATGTTCACACATGTAGTTGAAACAAAATCAACATAGCCTCCATGATATTTATGTTCATGGTGATTTATATCCTACACATGCTTGCACTCAAAGTTGGTTAATCTCAATGCATGTTTATGACTATTGTTGCTCTCTAGTTGGTCGCTCGTCAATCTCTTGCTAGCCTTCACTTGTACTTGAAGGAAATATGCCCTAGAGGCAATAATAAAGTTGTTGATTTATATTTCCTTATATCATGATAAATGTTTATTATTCACGCGAGAATTGTATTAACCGGAAACTTGATACATGTGTGGATACATAGACAAAACACAGTCTCCTTAGCAAGCCTCTCCTAGACTAGTTCGTTAATCAAAGATGGTTAAGTTTCCTAACCATAGACACGTGTTTTCATTTTATGAACGGGATCACATCATTAGCAGAATGATGTGATGGACAAGACCCATCACTTAGCATAGCATATTGATCGTTCCGTTTTATTGCTATTGCTTTCTTCATGTCAAATACATATTCCTTCGACTATGAGATTATGCAACTCCCGGATACCGAAGGAATACCTTGTGTGCTATCAAACGTCACAACATAATTGGGTGATTATAAAGATGCTCTGCAGGTATCTCTGAAGGTGTTTGTTGGGTTGGCATAGATTGAGATTAGGATTTTTCACTCCGAGTATTGGAGAGGTATCTCTGGGCCCTCTCGGTAATGCACACCATAATAAGCCTTGCAAGAAATGTGACTAATGAGTAAGTTACAGGATGATGTATTACGGAACGAGTAAAGTGACTTGCCGGTAACAAGATTGAACTAGGTATGAAGATACCGACGATCGAATCTCACTGATGACAAAGGGGGTAACGTATGTTGTCATTACGGTTCGACCGATAAAGATCTTCATAGAGTATGTGGGAGCCAATATGAGCATCCAGGTTCCCCTATTGGTTATTGACCGGAGAGATGTCTCAGTCATGTCTACATAGTTATCGAACCCGTAGCGTCTGCACGCTTAACGTTCGATGACGATTTTGTATTATATAAGTTATGTGATTTGGTGACCGAAAGTTGTTCGAAGTCCCGGATGATATCATGTACATGACGATGAGTCTCGAAATGGTTGAGAGGTAAATATTGATATATAGGACGATGGTATTTGGACACCGAAAGTGTTTCGGGGTGCACTGAGTATTTATCGGGTCACCGGAAGGGGTTTCGGGCACCCCGGCAAAAGATATGGGCCTTATGGGCCAAGAGGGGAACACACCAGCCAAAAAAGGGCTGGTGTGCCCCTCCCATATGGGCTATCCAAATTGGAGAAGAAAAGGGGAAGGAGAAAAGGAAAAAGGGAATAGGATTCCCCCTTTCCCCTCTTCCCTTCCTACTCTGAATAGGAATAGGAAAGGGGAGAGGCCGAATTGGTGGAGGCGCCCAAGTAGGATTCCTCCTACTTGGTGCGCCCCCTTGGCTGCCTCTCCTCTCCTCCAACCTATATATATGAAGGGGGCACTTCTAGAACACACACCAACAATTGTTAGTCGTGTGCGGCGCCCCCTCCATAGTTTACGCCTCCTGTCATATCTTCGTAGTGCTTAGGCGAAGCCCTACGCAGATCACTTCACCATCACCGTCACCATGCCGTCGTGCTGACAGAACTCTCCCTTGACACTTTGCTGGATCAAGAGTTCAAGGGACGTCATCGAGCTGAACGTGTGCAGAACTCAGAGGTGACGTACGTTCGGTGCTTGATCGGTCGGAACGAGAAGAAGTTCGACTACACCAACCGCGTTGTCAAACGCTTCCGCTTTCGGTCTACAAGGGTACATGGACACACTCTCCCCCTCTCGTTTCTATGCATCTCCTAGATAGATCTTGCGTGAGCATAGGAATTTTTTTGAAATTGCATGCTATGTTACCCAATAGTGGTATCAGAGCCAGGTCTATGCGTAGATGATATGCACAAGTAGAACACAAAGAGTTGTGAGCGGTGATATTCATATTGCTTACCACCAATATCTTATTTTGATTCGGCGGTATTGTTGGATGAAGCAACCCGGACCAACCTTACATGACCACGTTCATGAGACGGTTCCACCGACAGAGATGCAACTTGTTTTGCATAAAAGTGGCTGGCGGGTGTCTGTTTCTCCAACTTTAGTTGAATGGAATTTGACTGCGGCCGGTCCTTGTTGAAGGTTAAAACGGCAAACTTGAAAAATCACTGTTGTGGTTTTGATGCGTAGGTAAGAATGGTTCTTACTAGAAGCCCGTAGTAGCCACATAAAATTTGCAATAACAAAGTTGTTGGGGATATTACTACTGGACTAAACCGGCCAGGAGTAGCCGGATTAACTTTATGAAGATTAGAAGCCCATGAAGATGTGAAGATGATGGTGCTTCACGAAGGCCCAAGGCCCAGAAGTGAGTTAAGGCCTATAGATGTAAACCGGCTTAATCATGTAACTTGCTTTGTAAGATAGGGAGTGTAGAGACCGAATCGGAAACGTTTATGATCTGGCTTCGGGACTCTGTAAACTGACGGGCACCACCCATGTATATAAGGGGATGACCCGGCAGCGGTTCAGGGGACACACAACAACTCGAGAGCCAAACAAAGCGGATTCACTCCCTGGCCTTCGAAACCCAAGCAATACCAATCACAACTAGACGTAGACTTTTACCTTCATCGAAGGGGCCGAACTAGTATAAACTTCCATGTCCCCTTGTCCGGTTTAACCCCTTTAAGCTAACCCTTTGCAATGGCTCCACGACTAAGTCCTTTCACAAGGACATCTGCCGTGACAAACCCACGATAGTTGGCACCAACCGTGGGGCTATCGCACGATGGTTTCAAGTTCTTGAAGGGCAGCTTTGATGGACTCAAGGGATATGCTGTGGGCCGGATGACGAAGAGTCGTCGCGGCAAGCTCTACATCGACAATGCAGGATGGGGTCCCGAGGCCGACTCAATTGAATATGGGTACCGGGTCCCCTTTGGTGGGATTCACATCTTCATCGGCAAGATTGGTGAACCGCCCCCTGAGCCGGACACCTGCACCGACATCATCGAAACGGCTCAGCGCGCAAGTTTTTCGCCGGTTTAGCCCGTGACGAAGCGCGTCTTTGCAGGCGTCATCCATGGAGTGGAATACGAGGACAGACCGGCATCCGATGGAGAAACCATTGTCTGTTCCGACGGCGAGTCTTCAGGAGAGACCGAATCACTCTATCAGCTGCAGGATGGCCGGATTGATGGAGGATCCGAGGGCAACAGTATTCCGGACCCCCATGATCTGCCAAACCGGGCCGCTATCTTCATGGCCGGCACACAGTCGGTGCCTCACTCATCAACTGCTGCAGCAATACTCTTCGGTTCAGCAACGGCTACGCCGGTGGGGGCAGGAATGTAACGCCCTGGACACACCCGCCGGTGGTCGTTACTCCTGGCGGGATCTAGACTGGCCCCACATATCAATACTAGTCTTTTCTGCGCACTTTGTCCTCACTCGTGTGCACCCGGGAGCAACTTCCCGGTCGGTCACCCATCCTGACACTACTCCAAGCTGAGCACGCTTAACTTTGGAGTTCTGTCCGAATGGGCTCCCGGAAAAGAAGGAATTCCTTATTGATATGAGTAGTCTATCATCCCTAATAAGCCAGGCCATCACATACACCCCCACTCAGAGGAATCGACGTCCTCGTCGGGCCACAGGAACATTCCCTCTTGGCACATACGTATGTGCATCCAGTCCGGTACATGTGCCATGCTGGGTGCCACGACGGGTCACAAACGTCATGACAACATGACCACGCACCTGTCCGCAACCATCCGTGTAACCGCGAGGGTCGGCTCTAATACCAACTTGTAACGCCCCGGACACACCCGCCGGTGGTCGTTACTCCTGGCGGGATCTAGACTGGCCCCACATATCAATACTAGTCTTTTCTTTGCACTTTGTCCTCACTCGTGCGCACCCGGGAGCAACTTCCCGGTCGGTCACCCATCCTGACACTACTCCAAGTTGAGCACGCTTAACTTTGGAGTTTTGTCCGAATGGGCTCCCGGAAAAGAAGGAATTCCTTATTGATACGAGTAGTCTATCATCCCTAATAAGCCAGGCCATCACAAGGAAGCTCTGCACCGCCTCCGGCTCAAGTCCTATCTGACCTATTCGACGCTCTGGCAACACTGATGGCCGCAGAGGTGGATGCAGCAGCCCGGGATCAACACAAAGCGGAGATTGCGAAGGTGAAGGATCAAATAGCTCAGGCTAAAGCGGACCTAGCGGCAGAGAACGCTAGGATGGCTACAGGACGGGCCGAGTTGGAAGCACAGGCCTACCGGATTAGGCTGGATCAGAACGCTTCCGAAGAAGTCATGAGAAGAAGGTACCGATCGCATCTCCCATCGGGTTATGAGCCACGAAACCTCTTCAACACACCAGGAGCAGGAGCTAGTAACCAGCCAATACTGAACCGAACGAAGGCGCCAGGGACAGGAGCGCCGGTTCAACCGCGCACGATGGACTCGCCTCGTCAGAACAATGTTGTGCCACAGTATGTACCAACACCTCCCGGGCATTATTCCAACCCGTTGGACAATGTCGTGGCTGCCGCTTCACGCCTGGCAGCCCTCCCAACCGACAGCGAATCACCAGTTGTGATTGAGGCACGTCAGGCTAGAGATATCCTTCAAACGGCGCTAAACTAGCAGCAGTCATACTCACACAGTCGTGAGAGGATTCATTCTACTCCCCGTCCAAGCCGGAGCTATAGCAGACATGTGGAGGATGAACCGGCTGTGTCAAGCAGCGCACGTCGACGTAACTCGCCGCGAGGGCACAACCCGGCAGGGGGAGGAGCTAATGTGCAAGATGTTGTGGATCATGGCCGCGCGCGTCGGGAGGCCGAGTTAGCAGCTCGACACGGAGCGCGACAACATACTCCGGTTCATCCTACCGCGTCAGTAGAACCAGGGGTGGTATTCAGTTCCTTAGGGGTGCCGTGTCTCGCCCCCGCTTTACGTACTGTGAGACTGCCTAAGGATTTCAAAGGGCCTCGTAATGTGCCTGATACGTCTCCAACGTATCTATAATTTTTGATTGCTCCATGCTATATTATCTACTATTTTGAATGTTTATGGGCTTTATTATACACTTTTATATCATTTTTGGGACTAACCTATTAACCCAGAGCCCAGTGCCAGTTTCTATTTTTATCCTGTTTTAGGGTTTCGAAGAAAAGGAAAATCAAACGGAGTCCAATTGACCTGAAACTTCACAGAACTCATTTTTGGAAGGAAAGAAGCCCAGAAGACTTGGAGTGCACGTCGGGGGACCTGCGAGGAGGCCACGAGGCAGGGGGCGCGCCCACCCCCCTGGGCGCGCCCTCCACCCTCATGGGCCCCTCGTGGCCCCCCTAACGTACTTCTTCCACCTATATATCTCCATATACCCTAAAAACATCGGGGAGCACAATAGATCGGGAGTTCCGCCGCCAGAAGCCTCCGTAGCCACCGAAAGCCAATCTAGACCCATTCCGGCACCCTGCCGGAGGGGGAATCCTTCTCCGGTGGCCATCTTCATCATCCCGGTGCTCTCCATCACGAGGAGGGAGTAGTTCTCCCTCGGGGCTGAGGGTATGTACCAGTAGCTATGAGTTTTGATCTCTCCCTCTCGTGTTCTTGAGATGATACGATCTTGATGTATCGCGAGCTTTGTTATTATAGTTGGATCTTATGTTTCTCCTCCCCCTCTACTCTCTTGTAATGGATTGCGTTTCCCCTTTGGAGTTATCTTATCGGATTGAGTCTTTAAAGATTTGAGAACACTTGATGTATGTCTTGCCATGGATATCTGTGGTGACAATGGGATATCACGTGATTCACTTGATGTACGTTTTGGTGACCAACTTGCCAGTTCTGCCCATGAACCTATGCATAGGGGTTGGCACATGTTTTCGTCGTGATTCTCCGGTAGAACTTTGGGGCACTCTTTGAGGTCCTTTGTTTTGGTTGAATAGATGAATCTGAGATTGTGTGATGCATATCGTATAATCATGCCCACGGATACTTGAGGTGACATTGGAGTATCTAGGTGACATTAGGGTTTTGGTTGATTTGTGTCTTACGGTGTTATTCTAGTACGAACTCTAGGGCTGTTTGTGACACTTATAGGAATAGCCCAACGGATTGATTGGAAAGAATAACTTTGAGGTGGTTTCGTACCCTACCATAATCTCTTCGTTCGTTCTCCGCTATTAGTGGCTTTGGAGTGACTCTTTGTTGCATGTTGAGGGATAGTTATGTGATCCAATTATGATATTATTGTTGAGGGAACTTACACTAGTGAAAGTATGAACCCTAGGCCTTATTTCCACACATTGCAATACTGTTTACGCTCACTTTTATCACTTGCTACCTTGCTGTTTTTATTATTTCAGATTACAAATACCTTTATCTACCATCCATATACCACTTGTATCACCATCTCTTCGCCGAACTAGTGGGCCTATACAATTTATCATTGTATTGGGTGTGTTGGCGACACAAGAGACTCTTTGTTATTTGGTTGCAGGGTTGCTTGAGAGAGACCATCTTCATCCTACGCCTCCTACGGATTGATAAACCTTAGGTCATCCACTTGAGGGAAATTTGCTACTGTCCTACAAACCTCTGCACTTGGAGGTCCAACAACGTCTACAAGAATAAGGTTGTGTAGTAGACATCAAGCTCTTTCTGGCGCCGTTGCCGGGGAGGTGAGTGCTTGAAGGTATATCTTTAGATCTTGCAATCGAGTCTTTTAGTTTCTTGTTTTATCACTAGTTTAGTTTATAAAATAAAACTACAAAAAATGGAATTGAGTTTGTCTCATATGCTTCACCTTTTTAATATCTTTCGTGAGTATGATGGAAAGGATAATTGTGCTCAAGTGCTAGAAGAAGAAATCTATAAAATGTTTGGCACTAAATATTTGAATGATGAGCATGATGGCAATGTTGTTAGTATGAATTCCTTGAATATCCATGATGTTAATGATATGAAAAGGCCCAAGCTTGGGGATGCTATGTTTGATGAAGATGATGTTTTTGAGAATATATTTGCTGCAATTAATGTTTGTCCCAAGCTTGGGGATGCTACGCTTAATGAAGATGATATTTTAGTCTCCCAAGTTTTAATATGCAAATTTATAATTATGATAGCATGCCTCCTACTTATGATGATTATTGTGATGATACTTATGCTATAAAAAGTAGTGATTATATTTATAAAAAAATTCATGATTATGGTTACCCCTTCTCTGAACATTACTCTTTTAATATGGAAACAATTTATAGTATCCAAGTCTCTTATGATACTCCCACTATCCCGAATGAGAAGAATTTTGCTTATGTGGAGATTAATAAAATTTCTATGCTTGTAGATCATGAAAAGAATGCTTTAGGTGCTGGTTATATTGTTAAATTCATTCATGATGCTACTGAAAATTATTATGAGGGAGGAACATATGCTTGTAGGAATTGCAATAATATCAAGTTTCCTCTCTATATGCTTAAAGTTTTGAAGTTATGCTTGTTTTGCCCTCCTATGCTAGTTGATTATTGTTCCTACAAGTTGTTTGCTCACAAAATCCATATGCATAGGAAGTGGGTTAGACTTAAATGTATTAGCAATATTCTTCATGATGCTCTCTTTATGTTTCAATTCTTATCTTTACATGAGCATCATTGAAATCGTCATGCCTAGCTAGGGGCGTTAAACGATAGCGCTTGTTGGGAGGCAACCCAACTTTGTTTTTGTTCATCGCATTTTGTTCCTGTTTCGTAATAAATAATTCATCTAGCCTCTGTTTAGATGTGGTTTTATGCTTTTAATTAGCGTTTGTTCCAAGTAGAACCTTTGGGAAGACTTGGGTGAAAGTCTTTATGATCATGCTGTAAAAAACAGAAACTTTAGCGCTCACGAGAATTGCTGCCATTTTTATTTGGAGAGTGATATTTAGTTAATTCTTTTTGAAGATGATTAACATATAAATTCCTCAGGTCAATAAATTTATTTTATAATTTTATGAGTTCCAGAAGTATACGTTTTATTCAGATTACTACAGACTGTTCTGTTTTTGACATATTCTGTTTTCTATGTGTTGTTTGCCTATTTTGATGAATCTATGGCTAGTAAAAGAGTTTATAAACCATAGATAAGTTGGAATACAGTAGATATTACACCAATATAAATAAATAATGAGTTCATTACAGTACCTTGAAGTGGTATTTTGTTTTCTTTCGCTAATGGAGCTTACGAGTTTTCTGTTAAGTTTTGTGTTGTGAAGTTTTCAAGTTTTGGGTAAGGATTCGACGGACTATGGAATAAGGAGTGGAAAGAGCCTAAGCTTGGGGATGCCCAAGGCACACCAAGTTAATATTCAAGGATAACCAAGAGCCTAAGCTTGGGGATGCCCCGGAAGGCATCCCCTCTTTCGTCTTCGTTCATCGGTAACTTTACTTGGAGCTATATTTTTATTTACCACATGATATGTGTTTTGCTTGGAGCATCAATTTATTTTGTTAGGATTTTCTTGCTGTTATTTATAACAATGTTTTGCATCTTTTATTTCAATAAAAGTGGCATTGATAGCCTTTACTATGCCTATGTTACAAGTATACATGTTGCTGTTTGAAAACAGAAAGTTTACCGCTGTTGCAATAATTCCCTAGAAAAGTCAGAATGTGATAAAATGTTAAAACCTTTTGCATATTAAGCTCTGATAAATTTACTACAGTGTGAATTTTATTTAATAATTTTTTGAGCTAGGGAAGTATGGATGTTGCAGCATTCTTTACAGACTATCCTGTTTAGGCAGATTGCTGTTATGTTTGCATTGTTTGCATATGTTTGCTTCTTTGATGATTCTATTTGAGGACAGGACTATTAAATATTCAGAGGCATTTAGTATGAAATGAATAATAATAATTTTAGTGATTTGCTACAGTAGAGTATGATAAGGTTTTGGCAATGGTTTATACTAACTTATCTCACGAGTCCTTGTTGAGTTTTGTGTGGATGAAGCTTTTGAGATTTAGGGAGACCGTGATATGAGAGGAATTAAGGAGACACAAAATCTCAAGCTTGGGGATTCCCAAGGCACCCCAAGATAATATTTCAAGAAGTCTCAAGCGTCTAAGCTTGGGGATGCCCCGGTTGGCATCCCACCTTTCTTCTTCAACAGCTATCGGTTAGTATCGGGTGATCCTAAGTTTTTGCTTCTTCACATGATGTTTGCTATTCTTAGAATGTCATTTTATTTTGCTTTGCTTGCTGTTTGAATAAAATACCAAGATATGAAATTATTAAATGTTATAGAGTCTTCACATAGTTGCATAATTATTCAACTACTCATTGATCTTCACTTATATCCTTCGGAGTAGTTTGTCATTTGCTCTAGTGCTTCACTTATATCTTTTAGAGCACGGTGGTGGATTTGTTTTAAAGAAACTATTGATCTCTCATGCTTCACTTAAATTATTTTGAGAGTCTTAATAGCATGGTAATTTGCTTAATAATAACATGCTTGGTATTCAAGATTTGTGAAACTTTCTTTTGAGTGTGTTGAATACTAAGAAAAGTTGGATGCTTGATAATTGTTTTGAGATATGGAGGTAGTAATATCAAAGTCATGCTAGTAGAGTAATTGTGAATTTGAGAAGTGCTTGAGTTAAAGTTTGCAAGTCCCGTAGCATGCACGTATGGTAAATGTTATGCAAGAAATTTGAAACATGAGGTGTTGTTTGATTGTCCTCCTTATGAGTGGCGCTCGGGGACGAGCGATGGTATTTTCCTACCAATCTATCCCCCTAGGAGCATGCGCGTAGTGCCGAGGTTTTTGATGACTTGTAGTTTTTGCAATAAGTATGTGAGTTCTTTATAACTAATGTTGAGTCCATGGATTATACGCACTCTCACCCTTCCATCCTTGCTAGCCTCTTCGGTACCGTGCATTGCCCTTTCTCACATCGAGAGTTGGTGCAAACTTCGCCGGTGCATCCAAACCCCGTGATATGATACGCTCTTTCACACATAAACCTCCTTATATCTTCCTCAAAACAGCCACCATACCTACCTATTATGGCATTTACATAGCCATTCCGAGATATATTGCCATGCAACTTTCCACCATCCAGTTTATCATGACACATTCATCATTGTCATATTGCTTAGCATGATCATGTAGTTGACATAGTATTCGTGGCAAAGCCACCGTTCATAATTTTTTCATACTTGTCACTCTTGATTCATTGCATATCTCGGTACACTGCCGGAGGCATCCATATAGAGTCATACTTTGTTCTAGTATCGAGTTGTAATCATTGAGTTGTAAATAAATAGAAGTGTGATGATCATCATTCAATAGAGCATTGTCCCAAAAAAAGAGAGAGAAAGGCCAAAGAAAAAAAAATAAGGCCCAAAAAAAATAAAAAAAAATAAAAAAGGGGCAATGCTACTATCTTTTTTCTCCACACTTGTGCTTCAAAGTAGCACCATGTTCTTCATATAGAGAGTCTCTTGAGTTATCACTTTCATATACTAGTGGGAATTTTCATTATAGAACTTGGCTTGTATATTCCAACAATGGGCCTCCTCAAGTGCCCTAGGTATTCGTGAGCAAGCAAGTTGGATGCACACCCACTAGTTTATTTTGTTGAGCTTTCATACATTTATAGCTCTAGTGCATCCGCTGCATGACAATCCCTACTCCTTGCATTAACATCAATCGGTGGGCATCTCCATAGCCCATTGATTAGCCTCGTTGATGTGAGACTTTCTCCTTTTTGTCTTCTCCACCCCCTCATTATATTCTATTCCACCCAAGTGCTATATCCATGGCTCACGCTCATGTATTGCGTGAAAGTTTATGAGTTTGAGATTACTAAAGTATGAAACAATTGCTTGTCTTGTCATCGGGGTTGTGCATGATGAGAGCATTCTTGTGTGACGAAAATGAAACATGACTAAACTATATGATTTTGTAGGGATGAACTTTCTTTGGCCATGTTATTTTGAGAAGACATAATTGCTTAGTTAGTATGCTTGAAATATTATCATTTTTATGTCAATGTGAACTTTCGTCTTGAATCTTTCGGATCTGAATATTCATACCACAATTCAGAAGTATTACATTGAAATTATGCCAAGTAGCACTCCGCATCAAAAATTCTATTTTTATCATTTACCTACTTGAGGACGAGCAGGAATTAAGCTTGGGGATGCTGATACGTCTCCAATGTATCTATAATTTTTGATTGCTCCATGCTATATTATCTACTGTTTTGAATGTTTATGGGCTTTTTTATACACTTTTATATCATTTTTGGGACTAACCTATTAACCGAGAGCCCAGTGCGAGTTTCTGTTTTTACCCTGTTTTAGGGTTTTGAAGAAAAGGAAAATCAAACGGAGTCCAATTGACCTGAAACTTCACGGAACTCATTTTTTGGAAGGAAAGAAGCCCAGAAGACTTGGAGTGCACGTCGGGGGACCTGCGAGGAGGCCACGAGGCAGGGGGCGCCCACCCCCTAGGTGCGCCATCCACCCTCGTGACCCCCCTGACGTACTTCTTCCGCCTATATATCTCCATATACCCCTAAAAACATCGGGGAGCACAATAGATCGGGAGTTCCGTCGCCAGAAGGCTCCGTAGCCACCGAAAGCCAATCTAGACCCGTTCCGGCACCTTGCCGGAGGGGGAATCCTTCTTCGGTGGCCATCTTCATCATCCCGGTGCTCTCCATGACGAGGAGGGAGTAGTTCTCCCTCAGGGCTGAGGGTATGTACCAGTAGCTATGTGTTTTGATCTCTCTCTCTCTCGTGTTCTTGAGGTGATATGATCTTGATGTATCGCGAGCTTTGCTATTATAGTTGGATCTTATGTTTCTCCTCCCCCTCTACTCTCTTGTAATGGATTGAGTTTCCCCTTTGGAGTTATCTTATCGGATTGAGTCTTTAAAGATTTGAGAACACTTGATGTATGTCTTGCCGTGGATATCTGTGGTGACAATGGGATATCACGTGATTCACTTGATGTATGTTTTGGTGACCAACTTGCGGGTTCTGCCCATGAACCTATGCATTGGGGTTGGCACACGTTTTCGTCGTGATTCTCCGATAGAACTTTAGGGAACTCTTTGAGGTCCTTTGTGTTGGTTGAATAGATGAATCTGAGATTGTGTGATGCATATCGTATAATCATGCCCACGGATACTTGAGGTGACATTGGAGTATCTAGGTGACATTAGGGTTTTGGTTGATTTGTGTCTTACGGTGTTATTCTAGTACGAACTCTAGGGCTGTTTGTGAAACTTATAGGAATAGCCCAACGGATTGATTGGAAAGAATAACTTTGAGGTGGTTTCGTACCCTACCATAATCTCTTCATTCGTTCTCCGCTATTAGTGACTTTGGAGTGACTCTTTGTTGCATGTTGAGGGATAGTTATGTGATCCAATTATGATATTATTGTTGAGGGAACTTACACTAGTGAAAGTATGAACCCTAGGCCTTATTTCCACACATTGCAATACCGTTTACGCTCACTTTTATCACTTGCTACCTTGCTGTTTTTATTATTTCAGATTACAAATACCTTTATCTACCATCCATATACCACTTGTATCACCATCTCTTCGCCGAACTAGTGGGCCTATACAATTTATCATTGTATTGGGTGTGTTGGGGACACAAGAGACTCTTTGTTATTTGGTTGCAGGGTTGCTTGAGAGAGACCATCTTCATCCTACGCCTCCTACGGATTGATAAACCTTAGGTCATCCACTTGAGGGAAATTTGCTACTGTCCTACAAACCTCTGCACTTGGAGGTCCAACAATGTCTACAAGAAGAAGGTTGTGTAGTAGACATCAGTGCCCAATTACACCGCTGATTTGCAGCCCGAGGCGTGGTTTGAAAGTTACAAGATGGCAATGGAGATGCTGGATGTGGATGAAGCGGTGTGTGCTAAATACTTCACCATGATGCTAGAGGGAACAACTCGTACTTGGTTAAAGAGCTTACCAGTTAATTCTGTCGGATCATGGGCTGAATTGAAGCACCGGTTTATCCAGAACTTCAAAGATACTTGTAAGCAGCCTATGTCAATCGTGGATCTGGCCGCTTGTGTCCAGGAGGAGGGGGAGTCCACGACCCATTGGGTCAAGCGGGTCTCAGCGATTTTACATTCATCGAATCGCATCAACGCAGACACCGCAGTGCTAACATTGGAGGGCAATTGTCATTTTCTCCCGCTTAAACAGAAGTTCGGAAGGCTCAAATGTCACTGCAATGATATGTCAACACTCATGGCCGCTTTGGTTAAGTACGCCGATTCAGATAATACCAAAGACCCGGACTCAAAGGAGGACAAACCGGGGAAAGGGAAGAAGAACGGTAACGCCAAGAGTCAGCACCCTAATCTGGCAGGCCACGGGAACAATGGTAAGCGCAAGGCCGACAGCAGTTTGTACTTTGTCGCTAACACCAATGCTCAGGAGAATGGCCAGCACCACAAGGGCAAGCGGCCCCAGAGGGGCGGAGGTTCAGGCTCCAGTTTGGAGCGCCTGTTAAATCAGCCCTGTCCAAAGCATGGATCAAAGGAGAAGCCAACGTCGCATCTTTGGAAGGATTGTTACATCATGCGGGATTTTAAGAACTCCAATATGTTCCAGTATGATATTGGCCCGCCCGGCGGTTCAGGAGGTGGCTTCCACAGGCCGGGTTACGGAGGTGGCAGTTCCGGTTCAGGATTTCAAGGCAGTCAAACCAGGCACATCAATCAAGGGCACCAAGGCAACCAGGGAGGCTACAACCATCAGGGGAGCCAGTAGCAGCAGTCAAGTTATCAAAGCCATCCTAAGCAGTTAAATAGTGGGCAATATCATGCCTTCACTACTAGCTTGTGTAAGCGTGACTAGAAGCTTCACAAGAGGGCAGTAAACACTGTTGAACCGGCAGTGCCTCAGTATCTACGCTTGTCTGAGCAACCCATTTTGTGGAGCAGAGAGGATCACCCACCCCGGGTTGACAATCCGGGTCACTTGGCCCTAGTAGTGGCCCCTCAAGTTGGGGGATATAAGTTCACTAAAAGTACTCATGGATGGAGGAAGTAGTATCAACATTCTGTATTATGATACATTCCGGTGAATGGGGTTGATAGATAAGAATCTTAAACCGTCAAATACAGTTTTTCATGGTGTGGTGCCTGGTAAGTCTGCATACCAAGTGGGCAAGATAGCTTTAGAGGTGGCCTTTGGGGATGATTATGATTCAAGGTCAGAAACATTGACTTTTGAGGTGGTGAAATCAAAAGTCCGTATCACGCCCTCTTTGGGAGGCCGGCTTATGCTAAATTCATGGCGAGGCCGTGTTATGTTTATCTACAGCTTAAAATGCCAGGTCATAAGGGGACTATCACGGTACATGGAAGCAGAAAGATCGCTTTGGAGTGTGAAGAAGATGATGCGGCTTATACTGGGTCGGTTTGTGCCATGGAGGAGTTGAAATTCTACAAGGAGCAAGTTGATCCGGCAGATATGACCTCTTTGAAAAAGCCGACTACGGAGCATGATCCAGTGTTGAAGTTCAAATCGGCTACAGATACTAAGATGATTGATTTTGTTCCTGGTGACTCATCCAAGCAATTCAGCATCAGCGCTAACCTGGATCCCAAATAGGAAAGCACGCTCATCGAGTTCATCCGTGAGAACCGGGACATCTTTGCATGGAAACCTTCTGACATGCCAGGTGTACCGAGGGAACTCACTGAGCACACACTTAACATTGATCCTAAATTTAAATCGGTCCGGCAATTTCTCCGCCCTTCAATGAAGAAAGGCATAAGGCTATTGGCGAAGAGGTAGCCTGTTTATTGGCCGCAGGGTTTATCGTGGAGGTCTTTCATCCAGAGTGGTTGGCTAATCCGGTGCTAGTTCTTAAGAAAAACGGCACTTGGCATATGTGTGTGGATTACACAGATTTAAACAAGGCTTGCCTTGCAGACCCCTTTGCTCTCCCTCGCATTGATGAGATAATTGATGCTACAGCAGGTTGTGATCGTTTGTGTTTTATGGATGCTTATTCTGGTTATCATCAGATCAAAATGGCGGTTAAGGAACAGGAGAAGACAGCTTTCATAACTCCCTTTGGAGCCTTCTGCTATGTCTCCATGCCCTTTGGACTCAAGAGTGCCTAGGAAACTTATCAGCGCTGCGTTCAGAATGGCCTTCATAAGCAGATTGGGCGCAATGTTCATGCATATGTGGATGATATTGTGATAAAGTCTAGAAAGGAGGAAACGTTGATAGATGACTTGAGAGAAACCTTTGACAACCTTCGGGTTTACAAGATGATGCTCAATCCAGAGAAGTGTGTCTTTGGTGTCCCGGCAGGCAAGCTCTTGGGTTTTCTGGTGTCAAACAGAAGCATTGAGGCTAATCCGGAAAAAAATTCAGCGATCACATCTTTGGCTAAACCGGCATGTATCAATGGCGTTCAACGTCTAGCCGGCCAGATTACAGCTTTGAGCCGTTTTATCAGTCGTCTCGGGGAGAAGGCCATCCCTTTATATCAGATGCTCAAGAAAACAGATAACTTTGTCTGGAGCGAGGCAGCTGATAAAGCGTTCGAGGATCTGAAGAGGCAGTTAGCTAAACCACCTGTGCTTGCAGCACCGATCGATAAGGAGCTATTGTTGCTATATGTGGCTGCTAATGCCCGAGCTATTAGAATGGCTATCATGGTGGAGCGCAAGGAGGTTGGCAAGGAATATCCGGTTCAACAGCCGGTTTATTATATCAGTGAGGTGCTCATTGAGTCAAAGCAGAGGTATCTACATTGGCAGAAGCTGGTATATGGAGTGTTTATGCCAAGCCGGAAGCTTAAACACTATTTTCAAGGCCATCCCATCACAGTGGTCAGTTCATCCCCTCTGGGAGATATCATTCAAAACAAAGAAGCAACTGGCCGCATTGCCAAGTGGGCTATCAAGCTTGGACCTCATGGGCTCAAATATATACCCCGCACAGTAATCAAATCCCAAGCACTCGTGGACTTCATCAATGATTGGACGGAGTTATAGGCACCAGAAGAGAAACCAGATAATACATATTGGACAATTCATTTTGATGGATCCAGGCAGTTGGAGGGCTCGGGGGCTGGAGTCATACTAACTTCCCCACGAGGTGACAAGTTTTGTCCTCCGTTTAATGTTCCCTTGTACTAACAATGCAGTTGAATATGAGGCTTTGCTCCACGGTCTTCGGATGGCTAAGGAGATGAACTTAAGCCGGGTTAAGTGCTTCGGCGATTCAGATCTTGTGGCTCAACAGGTGTCTGGCACTTGGGATTCTAAAGACCCACTCATGGCTGCATATCGGCGAGAGGTGGATACAGTGGCTGGTCACTTCAAGGGTTATCAAGTGGACCATATAGACCGGCGAAAGAATGAAGCGGCAGATGCTTTAAGTCATCTTGGTTCTCAGCGTAAACCGGTTCCACCAAATGTCTTTCTTGACGTATTGCATAATCCGTCAGTCAAGGTACCAACAGAAGAAGAGTTGGCTATTCCTAATCCAGAGGCTCTATTAGTGGCAGCTTTACACGTCATACCAGATTGGACAATCCCATATCTGGCTTACATGAACCGGGGGGAGTTACCAGATGATGAAACGTTGGCTCGACAGATAATCCGGTGTTCCAAGTCCATGACCATACTTAACGGGGAGTTACATCGTTATAGCATTTCAGGAGCAATTCAGCGTTGTGTTTCTCCTCAAGAGGGTTGTGAGATTTTGTGAGAAATCCATGAAGGGGATTGCGGTCATCTCGCCAGTTCAAAGTCTTTGGTTGCTAAGGCTTTTCGCCATGGTTTTTACTGGTTAACAGCACATGCCGATGCGGAGGATTTGGTCAAAAGATTTGATGACTGTCAAAAATTCGCACGTCGTGCTCACATTCCGGCTCAGGAGTTGAGGATGGTTCCAATAACTTGGTCGTTTGCGACTTGGGGTCTTGATATGGTTGGACCCTTCTAGCGATCCAAGGACAAAAAGACCCACCTGTTAGTAGCAGTTGATAAATTTACCAAATGGGTGGAGGCAGAACCAGTCAGTAAGTGTGATGCGGCCACAATGGTTAAGTTCATCAAAAAGGTGATATTCCGGTTTGGCTTTCCACACAGTATTATAACTGATAATGGTACTAACCTGTCAAAAGGGGAGATGGGGGAATTTTGCCAACGTGAGCACATCCGGCTCGATCTAGCATCAGTGGCTCACCCCCAGTCTAATGGTCAAGCGGAGAGGGCAAATCAAGAAATTCTACGAGGTATCAAACCCAGGCTTATGGTTCCTTTAAAGCGGACACCGGGTTGTTGGGTTGAGGAGCTACCTTCTGTGTTATGGAGTATCAACACCACACCCAATAGGTCTACGGGTTACACACCTTTCTTCATGGTTTATGGAGCGGAGGCAGTTCTTCCTAGTGACATCCGTCACGACTCGCCCCGTGTGACAGCCTACATTGAAGCTGATAATGAGAAGGCACGCCAAGATTCTCTGGACCTGTTGGATGAAGAGCGTGATCTTGCAGCAGCACGTTCGGCGATTTATCAACAAGATCACCGACGTTATCACAGCCGACGGGTTAAGACCAGAACCTTCCAAGAAGGCGATTTGGTGCTCCGGCTTATCCAGGATCAGACTGATATGCACAAGTTATCCCCACCTTGGGAAGAACCCTT
This sequence comes from Triticum aestivum, assembly GCF_018294505.1. Lineage (NCBI taxonomy): Eukaryota > Viridiplantae > Streptophyta > Magnoliopsida > Poales > Poaceae > Triticum > Triticum aestivum. The sequence continues at coordinate 334,565,043 of NC_057806.1, read as the reverse complement.
TGTGGTCAGCAAGAATCTGCACAACAGGTCTTACTACCTCATTGATGTTCGAGAGCACAAAGACTCACGTAAATCAGAGGAGGAGACCAAGCGGCCATGGAACATAGCTCTTCTTCGGCCTTACTATACTTGAAGCCATAGGCTCTTCATATGTACATATTTATGACGATGTATATATTATATAATAAACTGGAGCTTCCGTTATAGCGGGGTATCTATTCTTTTTACATCCTGTGTGTGCTTACAAGAGTTTACTGACAAAGCGGAGTTTTTTGTTAATCCGGTCTCAGCAGCCGCACGGATATAAAGAAAATCACTAGGGGGCTTGGTCATATCTGAACCATAGCTACACCCCTTGATTGGTTTGAAACCACGAATGGATATCACTAGGGGCTTGGTTGTTGTCACACCATAGCTACACCTCTTGATAGGCATTTAAGCCACAAAAGAAAAATATGTGGAGCCAAAGAGAGTGTTGCACAAAGCACATACTCAAACATGGGCACACACTGAGCACAGCTCACAAAGTTACTTGGGGGCTCTTTTTTGCAAAGCAACAAAGAGTTTGAAAGGACCCTTGTAATTGGCTATCAAGCCACGGCTTGGAAGCCTGGTGTATTCACCTAAAAACCCGAGTTAACCTGCCTTCATCAGGTAAGCCATTCCTGTCCAGGTAATCCTGGTATGACCCACCGAACGTTTGACAAGTCAATCTTTTACAGACCCTGAACTTGTCAAAGTTAAAACGACGATTGGTTAATTGGAGGCCCATCTTAAAAGGCTTTGTTAAATGGTTTAACTCAGAGGCATGGCAGCCCATGAAAAGCCTCGATTTGGAGCCTGGCAGCTCGTAAAAAGACTTGCATATTTCCTTTTTGAGTCTTATTAGTTGAAGATTTTTTACTTTTTAAAAGTTCATAAATGTCTTCTGATAAACCGGTGTCCTTGACCCGGCTTGCCTTTCAACTACCAGTTGTCAGTGCATGATCAGTTATAAACCGGTGTTCATTGTCCCGGTCTGGTTTGACTAAATCACCAGTGCTATAAAGAAAACCCGGTGATTGTTATATCCCGGTACGGTTTATTATCATAATCCGGCATTATAAGGATGGAGTTATTATCACTCCGGATTGGTGTTAGCACCTTTACCAAAACAGTTGGTCAACCAACGAGGTATGTTGCACATATTACTTTTTATACAACAACTTTGATCACTCATCTAGGTATTGTATATATATGTTGAGCATCATAACCCGTCCAATGGTAAACCATTAGGACACTTTGCAAGTTTTTGTATTCAGGAACAAAACTATTCCTGAGCTATGCATAAATATATCCCAAAAGGTGGAACAAGTTGTCACGAGGTATTACAAAACATGCTCGATGGCATGGCAAATAACAGAGTTTTAGCTATCCTATTACAAGAAGCTTTCAAAGCGGCTCCAATTGCATAATGTTTTTCAAAGTATCGGCACACAGTAGCCAGTAAACCGGCGACCGGTTTAAGACACTTTGTCTGGACGGTTTGATGGTTGAGGGTCAGTTGGTGTGGGCACTTCTTCATCCCTCCCCAGACGCTGGAAATCAACCGTCGACCAATCGATTCCAGTTAAAGCTTGAAACACTACCTCTTCATGGATAAGATTGGATGGATTAATATCAGGAGCATAAGTGTGCTTACTAATCGGAGGCACAAGTTCTTCAACTTCATGGATTTCGACAGGCTGTCTTTTCCCTTCAGCGCCATAAGCCGGTTGAAAATGGGACAAGTCCGTGTCTTCGGCCAGCTTGCTGGCTATTGGCCGCATCTCTTTGGTCAGCCGCCGGAGGTCATCATTGTCGAAGTCTGAACCGTCCTCCTTCACGCCTGGGTATCCTTTAATGATGTCCTCCGCTTCAAGGTCTGGAATCCAGGCTTTGGCTCGAATAAGTGTGGTTAAAGCTCCTGATCTAGCAGCTGCCTGCTTCAATTCAACAATCCGGGCTGGTAACATGGCCAGCTTCTCAAGTGTTTCTTTTATCAGGGTTGGTGCCGGTTTGCTGTAAGCCGCCGTGCAAATAGCCTGCTGTCGGTGTCAAAACCGGCGGATCTCGGGTAGGGGGTCCCGAACTGTGCGTCTAGGCCGGATGGTAACAGGAGGCAGGGGACACAAAGTTTTACCCAGGTTTGGGCCCTCTTGATGGAGGTAAAACCCTACATCCTGCTTGATTAATATTGATGATATGGGTAGTACAAGAGTAGATCTACCACGAGATCAGAGAGGCTAAACCCTAGAAGCTAGCCTATGGTATGATTGTATGTTATGGTTGTTGTCCTATGGACTAAAACCCTTCGGTTTATATAGACACCGGAGAGGGTTAGGGTTACACAAGGTCGGTTACAAAGGAGGAGATATCCATATCTGTATTGCCTAGCTTGCCTTCCACGCCAAGCAGAGTCCCATCTGGACACGAGACGAAGTCTTCAATCTTGTATCTTCATAGTCTAACAGTCCGGCTAATGGAGATAGTCCGGCTGTCCGGAGACCCCCTAATCCAGGACTCCCTTAGTAGCCCCTGAACCAGGCTTCAATGACGATGAGTCCGGCGCGCAGTATTGTCTTTCGACATTGCAAGGCGGGTTCCTCTCCAAATTATGTGTACCTGTCGAAATAATGTCCGGTTTCTTGTGAATGTTTGTACCCCTCGGCTTCTACGCCCAATAATGGCCACTTTCCACGTGTCGAGCGAATGTGAAGAGCCAGGGTGTTTTCACATTTACCCCCTAGCTGTGTGAATGAGCCGTCTATTTAAAAAGACGAGGATTCAGATCCAAATCACACCATCCTCCCTTGGCGAGCCTTCATCAGAGCGTACCCGACAGAGATCCATTCCATCATGGCCGGTCGACGCAGCTCCTCCTCTCGCACCCCTAGCTCCAAGCCCGAAGATTGGGAGAGATGTTCCGTCCCGCACAGCAAATTAGTGATGCTACAGTCCAAGGGATTTCTTCCCCCGGCGTACCTGGTCCCGGTTCGAGCCGGGCTTGCCACCTATAATGGCGGAGAGCAAGCGGAGAGCCTTCCCAATCCCTCCAAAGGAGAGCGGGTATGCCTTGTCCCTTATTTGGTAAGAGGGCTCGGATTCCCAATTCATCCGTTTCTCTGGGGGCTCCTGGAGTTCTACGGCCTCCAGTTGCACAACCTTACGCCTGCTTCCGTGCTGCATATCGCGGGATTCGTAGCCCTTTGCGAGTTGTTTTTGGGCCGTGAGGCTCATTTCGCTCTATGGAAGAAGCTGTTCTATCTTGTGCCCCATTCTCAGAAGGGGTCAATATATCAAGTGGGCGGAGCCGAAGTGTGGCGTATTGCCGGGACCGGATACCTGTCCGGGACCCCAAAGAAGACATCCGAAGACTGGCCTTCAGAATGGTTTTATATAGAAGACGTCCCCCTCCTGGATCCTATTCGGATCGGCCTTCCTGAGTTCGACAATGCCCCTTTGAAGAAGCGCCGGAGCTGGCGTCCACGGAGCTCCCTGGAGGAAGATGACAGGGACATTCTTTACCTGATGAGCCGGATAAGTTTTTTAGCTCGATGCAGATTGACCATGATCAAGGTCATGGCTATATGCATCATGCGGGGGGTGCAGCCGCTTCAGTATAGAGGCCACCCCATGTGGGATTTCAACGGGGAGGATGACGCCACCCGCCACGGCCGCAAAGGGCCGGGATCGTCTGATGATCTAATAAAGGTCTTATCCACTTTGTACAAGGGAGAAGAGGAGGAATTCCTTCGTGTCAACCCGCAGGGCGGATTTTCTATGTACAATCCTCCGAGCTGGGTAAGCAGAGACTTTTTATCGCCCATCCATTTCGTATTCCCGTAGTTAAGTATTCATTCTAGCGATTTCATCGCAGGAGCTGTGCCAGGCTGTAAAGGAGATAAACAGCCCTCCTCCACAACCCGAGGACCCTGGACGGTCCCTTGACTCGGCCTCCCAGGAGGATCCAGACATATCTGTGGAGCTGATCGATGGGGTATTTTACCAAGCGAGTAATGACAATGCTTTGGTGGCCATTACGGTCGATTACCCTGGGCTAGTTCCAGCCTCACAGGTGACTGAGACCGAAGTCCTAGAAGTTCAAAAAGGGATTCGTCCTTGAGTGTTTTTGATTGCCGTATAACAGCCGTGTTTTGCAGGGGAGGTCCTCGAGGCCGAAGGCCGAGCCTGCGGCGACTGGCCAACAAGGGGCCGCGAGGCCAGGCAGGCTGAAAAGACCCGCAGTCCGGATTGAGACACTGGCGCAGCGGTATGGCGCGCCGTTCTTATTACAAGACATTATTCTCAGAGGCATATTAACGCCCATGCCTTCTTTTCAGGAAAAAGAGCGCTCGCCGGACTATACCCGGAGAGGCTACCAATTGCGCCTCCACAAGCCAGGCTCCAAGGCCGGATTCAGAGGCGGGAACGAATACAAGGCGTGAGCCGGGTGCTCCTTCGACAGAGGATGCGGATAAACTATCTGCCACCCATTCCGAGGTGGAAAGTGCCATGAACCACAAGCGTCGCCGGACTATTCTTCGTGACGCTTGTTTCTCCCAAGAGGCATTGGATGCCTTCAACTCGGGAGATGCACACCTCCGTGCCGCTCAAAATGGTCTAGCCAAAGCCATGGAGCAGTATGTAAAAGACATACGGGTGAGAAAATTTGATGATTATATATATCAGTAGCCCCTGAGACTTGAAAAAGTTAGGATAACTGATTTAAGGATCGTTTGTTATGCAGGTTCTTACAGAAAAGAATACTCAACTGTCCCAGGAGCTGGAAGAGTGCAAAGCCCAACTTCAGGCCGCACTGGCCGCGGCAGGGGAGCCCAAAGAGACCCCCTCTGGTAACATATCCTTTGAATGATAAGTATCATATAGAATGCGGCGTATATGCAGATCTAACGATAAAATTGCAGATGACGCTGGAGTAAATCCGGATAAGCAACAGCTCATACGCCAGCTGAAGGCCGGTGAGAGCGTGCTTACAAGGGTGAGGCAGGAGAAAAATGATCTCCTAGATGCCAACACCAAGCTGGGCGTGGAACTACAAGATGTTCGTGCCCAACTGTCGGACTCTGTTAAGGAAAATCGGCGGCTTTGACGCGGCATATTTAGTAAGTGCTTGAACGAACTTTGAAAAAGAGTTCGGCGAGGAAGCTGGCTGACAGAGTTATGTCTATAGGTATGCTAACAGGTCGTCCTACCGAGGAAATGCCCGGTTCCACGGGTGACCTTCTTCCCGAGCTCTCCCAACTGCACGAACGAGTTCGGCAGGTGATGCAAGGCGTCGCCCATGACTTGTGTCCATCCGTCTCCATACCCAAAGGCCTTGGAGAGCTTGCAGAAAAGCTAAAGGGAGCAAGGCGGCGCTTCCGATTATGGAAGATATCGGCCTACCGTCAGGGAACCAGGGAAGCCTGGGCGATGGTGAAGACACGGTACACGAAGGCTGACCCGAACCACATGGCCGAAGTTGGACCTGTGGGGCCCGATGGGAAGGAGATCCCTGTGAGCTTAGTGTACGGCCAAGTAGAATTGGCCGCAAAGTATTCCCAATAGGACTGTACACTAGACAGCCTGTTGGATGGTATTGAAGAGGAATTCAACCAGTCAAATTGACTATGTAATTTCAAAGTGACATGTATAATGCCTTCTAGCCGGATTGTAGATCGTTTGTCGTGGCGGACCTTTTCGCTTCAACCTCGGGACCCGACAATCCGGAGTGTATCCGAATACCCTCTCGGTTATGTAAGAACCGGGGCATGCGTGGAGACCAGGCGTAGGGGTCATTAGTGCTTTATTAGACAAGTGCCCAACTAGTTATGTTATATTACATGGGTAGTAAGAAACATCTTCCAGGGAGAATAGTTTCGTTAAGGGTTCCTTTCCCTGGGTAAGCATGCCCTAAAGTGCATGTCCGGACTGTGATAAGAAGCGCAGAAAAATCATCTGGGGGCAGATATGGATAATAAAAAGTCATCTTTTGTTCACCGACCGAATATTCCCTTAAGAACGCTAGCTTTCGGCTTCACTCAGTCTGAGGTACACGTCCGGCTGAAACGGCGGTAACAATCGCAGAGGTGCTCCCCTTATGCCCTAGCCGAATTAACGGGAACGTAGGGCATAAATACAAGAGCCAGGAAAACCAGCTTGGCCAAAACTTAAGTCATATCGATGCATATAATGGTGAAAAAAGGTATATGCGGAAGTATAACACATGTGTTGGGCGTGAGGCCTAGGTAAATAACTTAAGCTTCTGTGGAAGAAGCCCCCAGGTATGAAGAGTGCGGCTAGCACATCTGTAATGTACAAGTGAGGCACAAGGTGGCCCTTGAAGGCCTAAAGAAATAAAAGAAAGAAAGGGAAACAGGACAGATGATGCATATGCAGAAAATGGACAAAGGGAGGGGACTAACATAGAGTTCGGTGCTAGGCGTAGAATCTTCGAAGCCTGGCTGCGTTCCATGGGTTCGGCTCGAGTGGACTAGTCAATGCATCCCGCAGTCGGTACGCTCCACCGGTCAGAACTTGGTCAATAATGAAGGGACCTTCCCATTTGGGCTCGAGCTTGTTCTTTTTCTTATCCGGCAGTCGTAGAACTAGTTCGCCAATGTTATAAGTCTGTAGCGACTCCCAGGGCGGCGATGCGATCCAAGAGCTCATTCAGGGAAGAGAGCTCCATTGGATCTAACTGCTCGGCGAGTTCTGAGTTGACGTGAAGATTGCTTTCATTGACCCGAGAAGTCATCGTCGGCGCAGCGACCGAACAGGCGGTCATAAGAAAACCACCTAGTCGGAGAGTTTTGCCGATAGCCAAAGCTCCCTCAGCAATAATGTCGTCTTTAAAGACGGGATGAGACATCCTTCCTGGTGGCGACGGCACAGCGGAACTCTCAATGAAAGCACCAATGTCGGTGTCAAAACCGGCGGATCTCGGGTAGGGGGTCCCGAACTGTGCGTCTAGGCCGGATGGTAACAGGAGGAAGGGGACACAAGGTTTTACCCAGGTTCGGGCCCTCTTGATGGAGGTAAAACCCTACGTCCTGCTTGATTAATATTGATAATATGGGTAGTACAAGAGTAGATCTACCACGAGATCAGAGAGGCTAAACCCTAGAAGCTAGCCTATGGTATGATTGTATGTTATGGTTGTTGTCCTACGGACTAAAACCCTTCGGTTTATATAGACACTGGAGAGGGTTAGGGTTACACAAGGTCGGTTACAAAGGAGGAGATATCCATATCTGTATTGCCTAGCTTGCCTTCCACGCCAAGCAGAGTCCCATCCGGACACGAGACGAAGTCTTCAATCTTGTATCTTCATAGTCTAACAGTCCGGCCAATGGAGATAGTCCGGCTGTCCGGAGACCCCCTAATCCAGGACTCCCTCCCCGCTGAGACCTAGAGTATAACTGTTCAATCAAAGTATACGCCACTTTGAGCTTCATTCGCATGTCTGTACCAAGATGAGCAATCCGAGTGCCTACCAAGGGTTTATGTCAATATTCTGGTCAATGATAAGGTTCATTGAATTGCGCCAAGCACATAAGGAGATACTTACCAAATATAGCAGAAGTCATAGCGTTGATTTGCCGTTTCAAACCAGCTAGTTCATCTATAATTTGTTTCAGGGCTGCCTCGGTGTCTTCAGCTCTTTTGGTTAAACCGGATTTTTCAGTTTCCTAGTCAGCACAATCTTTGTTGAAAGATTCTTTCAGCTTTTCCATTACGGCCAGGGCTTGGGTCAGCTCCTCTTTGGCCTTTGCAGCTTCTGCTTGTTGTGACTTCACATTCTCTTGCAAGTCAGAGTTTCGGGCATCTCTATTTCTCAGTTCAGCCTGCAACATTGAAGGTATATTAAACAACAGGATATATATACGTACTAAGTACAAAGCGTATAACAAGTTATGCACTTCATAATTGGGGGCTAATGCCTACTTGCTCTAAAGTACTACATTTTATACAAGTCTCCAGAATAATGCAAGCATTATCCTGGACACTTGGTGGCTAATGTACGTCTGTTCTAAAATGGATGCATGGATTAAAACCCGGATTAACTTGCCAAGTTAAACCGTCCTTTGGGGGCTACACTGCGGAAAGCTATCTAATTGTTAAAAGAGGAGTCTTGGTTCTTATTAGAGACCTGACATTTTGAGGGTCAATTATGAGAAACTTAAAGTGCTACAAAGACCCGGTTTATGATTAACATCATAAAATGGCCCTTGGGGGCTACTTGGGCTAGTATTTCAACTTTGAATCAACGAACAAAGGGAGATGAAAATACCTCATATTGCTCCTTCATCAAATTCACTAAACCGGCTTCATAGTCCCGGTTTGAATGAAGACGGTTCAAGAAGCCAGAATGAAGTTCTTCAGCGTTGAGATGAGCATAATTCAATAAATCGCTACTCCATTTGCCTTTTTCCCTAGCAACCTGCTCTTCCTTGGCACTATTACGGGATGGCCAGGAGAGCTGTGTCCCATTCCAGTAATGATAACATCATCTCCTTGGCCTTCAGTGTTTTTGGCTGGTGATAATGGAGTCTCAACATCTCTCACCGGACTAGCACGGTTTGGCTCGGCCGGTTCAGTGTCAGGCACAGTAGGCTCAGCATTTGTTGGTTCATCCATGTTTTGGCCTTGAAGGGGCGGGTCGTCAGAGGCGGCTTCAGGATGAAGGCCCTCCGATTCACAAGTCTGGTCCAGATCACCTCTTGGTTCCTCTTCAATAGTGGCTGGGTCTTCGGGCGGATCGTTGACCCGAGCTTTCTTGTTGGGTCTGGCTTTGGCTCTGCAGACAAAATTAAAAGGAGGGTTAACATTTTATTCCAGATTTACAACACATTGAGATGAAAGATTACAAAGCTTACCCAGCCACAGTTTTCAGAGGGGGGAGTTGAGTTGCTGTCGATTCACCAGAGGATGAGGGAGGTGTCACTTGATAATTGGAATCGGACGGATTAAGAGGTTATCTGAAATAACCTGCCTTGGGATAAGAGTTGTCAGGAGTAGGAGAGACCTCAGACCGGCGCTTCCGAACCGGGGTGTCAGGTAAACCGGTTGAAGTAACCTGTTGGCCACTGTGCCGGGTTGTCTCGCGAGCTTCATGATGCTGAGTCTTCAAAATAAATGTTGGATCCAAATGAGCAAGAGGATGAGAAAATCTTACTTTCCAGACTGCTTGATGGGTTTTTTGTGTTGGCTTAGAGTCTGAACCGGAGGAAAGGGTAATTACCTCAACATCATCAGCTTAACTGCCTTCTGCGTCCTCCTGAGGAAGATCATTGTTAATGAGATGCATGAAAAGGGAGCCAAGTGAGTCAAGTTCTACCTCAACTTCCGGATCATCAGCATCATCATCAAGTTCCATGTTAATCCGGTTAGCCGTCTTCCGTTTTGACGTCCGTTTGACGGCTTTGGTTTTGGGGCGAGATGGTTTGACCGCTTTATCCCCGGTTGGCTTTACTGCTTTTTCTACGGTTTTCTGTTTCTAGAAGGGATCATCACCCTATACATACATACACAGAAGAAGGATTACATGTTGCACAAATTAAAAGATATCGAAGATGAAAAGGAAGAATAGTGCTTACAGCAGGCGGTTTGTTCTTGGTATAGAAGGGATTCAAGCCGGTTTGACTGCAGACTAGTTCCGATTCATTCAAAATTTTCTTTACACTTTCAGTGACTTCTTCATCAGTCACTTGAATGTTGCAATGGCGTTGAGGGTCTTCAACCTCACCAGTGTACTCACACATTAAACCGAGACGCCGGCTTAGCGGCAAGATGCTCCAAGATATCCAACAGCGCACGAAATCAACACCTGTTAAACCGTTAGCCATAAAAGCCCGGAGTTTGGCGAGTTGAGGGGCATATTTCGCCCTTTCTGTGGAACTTAAGCGTTGCAGCGTCGGATGGGTATTGGAAAGCCGGTGATCACGAAAGCCTGTGAGGGGGTTCTCATCTTCAGGAGAAGTGTCTCTGCATTAAAACCAAGTCTGGTTCCATTCCTCTGGGTGGCTGTGCAATTTGGCATGAGGAAATTCAACTTCTTTCCGCTTCTGAATTGAGACACCACCAAGTTCAGTGTTTGGGCCATTTACAAATTCTGTGCGCCGGTTTAGGTGAAAGAAGTCCAAGAACAGCTCCACAGTTGGTTCTTCCTGTAAGTACACTTCGCAGAAGACCTGGAAGTTGCATAGATTGGATACTGAGTTGGGACCGATGTCTTGAGGATGGAGTTGGAAATTGGCAAGCGCATCTCGGTAAAACCTTGACCCTGGCGGTTTGAAGCCACGGCCTATGTGGTCGACAAAGACCACCACCTCACCCTGCCTCGGGGTCGGAGGATTTTCTGCTCCTGGAGCTCGCCATTTGATCTCAGTCTTCTTAGGCAAGGTACCAATGCTAACCATATCGTTCAATTGTTCCTCGGTGACCCGAGAATGAGCCCAGTTGCAAGCGGTAAATTGCTTGGCCATTATAGAGCAAAAAAAGCTGTGGAAGAAACGCCGGTTTACAGATCATTCAGGATAACACACAAGATGTAATGATATCAACATATACTGGTACATAAGACTGCGTAAACCGGAGGCTGATATAATAATGAAGGACAAGGTTATATCAAGGATATAAACATATCATTAAACTGGAGTTGGCAATTCCATACAAGAATTCATTAAATACAGGTTATGAGGGGAAGTACATTGGCGGTTCAACAAGGGGACTAATGGTGTATACCGGATTGTCATTCTTGCAAAGTTAAACCGCCTATATTGGTGTGAGTAGTACAGATCTAAAAATACCTAAGTAAGGGGAAATAGATTTCATAGAGTTATATGAAAATTTCGGATCTAAGGTATGACAGAAACTGGAAAATATTCAGGTTCAAGCTTCATGTATTTAAACAGTTCAGCGGATTAAGATAAGTTAGTCTTGATATAAAGAGATGGTCTAATGAGGAGAATATGATTACGGCTACGGTCGCGCAAGGATAATAGGTCCAACCTAGCCTGGGATGCTACAGAGAAGAAAACAGAAGAACAGCACTAAGTTTTTCGATGAACTCCGATGAGCAGTGAAACCCTAAAAACAAGATCTAGGGTGGAAGGAAAAAGGGTTACCAGTATCACAGGAATGGCCGAGAGATGCTGCAGTATTCTGGTACGTTCAGGGTGATGCAGCGGCCGGAGTCAGAGCAGAGGCGACGGTCGACGGTGGCGGCGGAGCTCTGGAGGATGAGCAGCGCAAGGAAGACGACGCGAAGAGGCACGAGGGAGAAAAAGTGAAAATGACTCCCCGGTCTTATTTATAAAGGCAAGGGATAGGTGTCAGGCGCGAAAATTGAGGAGCCAAAACTTGGAAGTGAGGCAGAGTTGTCGCCTCGATTGTCGGAGAACCATTAATGAAGATGACGTCATGACGGTTTACCACGATCTGAGAAGATGACGTCACGGCGGTTTACCAAAATATGAGAAGATGTGCAAGACGAATTTTTTTACTAAGGATTGACATGAAACCTGTTCAAATCAATCTGGGGCCTAATGTTGGGGATATTACTACTGGACGTAAACCGTCCAGGAGTAGCCGGATTAACTTTATGAAGATTAGAAGCCCATGAAGATGTGAAGATGATGGCGCTTTACGAAGGCCCAAGTCCCAGAAGTGAGTTAAGGCCTACAGATGTAAACCGGCTTAATCATGTAACTTGCTTTGTAAGATAGGGAGTGTAGAGACCGAACCGGAAACGTTTATGATCCGGCTTCGGGACTCTGTAAATCGGCGGGCGCCACCCATGTATATAAGGGGATGACCCGGCAGCGGTTCAGGGGACAGACAACAACTCGAGAGCCAGACAAAGCGGATTTGCTCCCTGGCCTTCGAAACCCAAGCAATACCAATCACAACTAGACGTAGGCTTTTACCTTCATCGAAGGGGCCGAACTAGTATAAACTTCCCGTGTCCCCTTGTCCGGTTTAACCCCTTTAAGCTAACCCGTTGCGATGGCTCCATGACTAAGTCCTTTCACAAGGACATCTGCCGTGACAAACCCACGACAAAAGTAGAGGACATCTAACTTGTTTTTGCAGGGCATGTTGTGATGTGATATGGTCAAGACATGATGTGATATACATTATTGTATGAGATGATCATGTTTTGTAGAAGTTATCGGCAACTGGCAGGAGCCTCATGGTTGTCACTTTATTGTATGAAATGCAAACGCCATGTAATTGCTTTACTTTATCACTATGTGTTAGCGATAGTTGTAGAAGCAATAGTTGGTGAGACGACCACGACGCTTTGATGGAGATCAAGGTGTCAAGCCAGTGACGATGGAGATCATGACGGTGCTTTGGAGATGGAGATCAAAGGCACAAGATGATGATGGCCATATCATGTCACATATTTTGATTGCATGTGATGTTTATCTTTTATGCATCTTATTTTGCTTAGTACAGCGGTAGCATTATAAGATGATCCCTCACTAAAATTTAACGGTATAAGTGTTCTCCCTGAGTATGCACCATTGCGACAGTTCGTCGTGCCAAGACACCACGTGATGATCGGGTGTGATAAGCTCTACGTTAACATACAACGGGTGCAAGACAGTTTTGTACATGCGGAATACTCAGGTTAAACTTGACGAGCCTAGCATGTACAGACATGGCCTCGGAACACTGGAGACCAAAAGGTCGAACATGAATCATATAGTAGATATGATCAACATAGAGATGTTCAACACTGAAAACCACTCCATCTCACGTGATGATCAGACATGGTTTCGTTGATATGGATCACGTGATCATTTAGATGACTCGAGGGATGTCTATCTAAGTGGGAGTTCTTAAGTAATATGATTAATTGAACTTAATTTATCATGAACTTAGTCCTGATAGTATTTGCATATCTATGTTGTAGATCAATAGCTCGCGTATAGCTCCCCTGTTTTATTTTTGATATGTTCCTAGAGAAAACTAAGTTGAAAGATGATAGTAGCAATGATATGCACTAGGTCTGTGATCTGAGGATTATCCTCATTGCCGCATAGAAGAATTATGTCCTTGATGCACCACTAGGTGACAGACCCATTGTAGGAGCAGATGCAGACGTTATGAACGTTTGACAAGCTCAGTATGATGACTACTTGATAGTTTAGTGCACCATGTTTACGGCTTAGAACCGGGACATCAAAAACGTTCTGAACGCCACGGAGCATATGAGATGTTCCGAGTGTTGAAATTGGTATTTCAGACTCATGCCCATGTAGAGAGGTATGATACCTATGACAAGTACTTTGCCTACAAGATGGAGGAGAATAGCTCAGCTAGTGAGCATGTGCTCAGAATGTCTGGGTACTACAATCGCTTGAATCAAGTGGGAGTTAATCTTCCAGGTAAGATAGTGATTGACAGAGTTCTCTAGTCACTATCACAAGGTTACTAGAACTTCGTGATGAACTATAATATGCAAGGGATGAAGAAAATGATTCCCAAGCTCTTCGCGATGCTGAAATTGGCAAAGGTAGAAATCAAGAAATAGCATCAAGTGTTGATGGTTAACAAGACCACTAGTTTCAAGAAAAAGGGCAAGGGAAAGAAAGGGAACTTTAAGAAGAATGGCAAGCAAGTTTCCACTCCCATGAAGAAGCTCAAAGCTAGACCCAAACCTGAAACTGAGTCCTACTACTGCAAAGGAAATGGTCACTTGAAGCGGAACTGCCCCAAGAACTTGGCGGATAAGAAGGGTGGCAAAGTGAACAAAGGTATATTTGATATACATGTTATTGATGTGTACTTTACTAGTGTTCATAGTAGCCCCTAGGTATTTGATAACGGTTCAGTTGCTAAGATTTGTAACTCGAAACAGGAGTTGCAAAATGAACAGATATTAGTTAAGGGCGAGGTGACGATGTGTGTTGGAAGTGATTCCAAGGTTGATAAGATCACCATCGCACACTCCCTTTACTTTCGGGATTAGTGTTGAACCTAAAATAAATGTTACTTGGTGTTTGCGTTGAGCATAAATATGATTGGATCATGTTTATTGCAATACGGTTATTCATTTAAGTCGAAGAATAATTGTTGTTCTGTTTACGTGAATAAAACCTTCTATGGTCATACACTCAATATAAATGGTTTATTGAGTCTCGATCGTAGTGATACACATATTCATAATATTGATGCCAAAAGATGCAAAGTTGATAATGATAGTGCAACATACTTGTGGCACTGCCATTTAGGTCATATTGCTGTAAAGCGCATGAAGAAACTCCATGCGGATGGATTTTTGGAATCACTTGATTGTGAATCTTTTGATACTTGTGAACCATGCCTCATAGGCAAGATGACTAAAAACTCTGTTCTTCAGAACAATGGAGCGAGCTAATGAATTATTGGAAATAATACAAACCGATGTATGCGGTCCAATGAGTATTGAGGCACGCGGCGGGTATCATTATTTTCTGACCTTCAAGATGATTTGAGCAGATATGGGTATATCTACTTAATGAAACACAAGTCTGAAACATTTGAAAAGTTCAAAGAATTTCAGAGTGAAGTGGAGAATCATCGTAACAATAAAATAAAGTTTCTACGATCTGATCACGGAGGCGAATATTTGAGTTACGAGTTTGGCCTTCATTTAAAACAATGTGGAATAGTTTCACAACTCACACCACTTGGAACACCATAGCGTAATGGTGTGTCCGAACAACGTAACCGTACTTTATTAGATATGGTGCGATCTATGATGTCTCTTACCGATTTAAAACTATCGTTTTGGGGTTATGCATTAGAGACAACTACATTCACGTTAAATAGGGCACCGTCTAAATCCATTGAGACGACACCGTGTGAATTGTGGTTTGGCAAGAAACCTAAGTTGTCATTTCTTAAAGTTTGGGGTTGCGATGCTTATGTGAAAAAGCTTCAGCCTGGTAAGCTCGAACCCAAATCAGAGAAGTGTGTCTTCATAGGATACCAAAAGAAAATGTTGGGTACACCTTCTATCACAGATCTGAAGGCAAGATCTTTGTTTCTAAGAATGGATCCTTTCTAGAGAAGGAGTTTCTATCAAAATAAGTAAGGGGGAGGAAAGTAGAACTTGATGAGGTAATTGTACCTTGTCTCGAAATTGAAAGTAGCTCATCACATAAAACCGTTCCCGTGATGCCTACACCAACTAGAGAGGAAGCTAATATTAATGAACATGAAACTTCAGATCAAGTTACTACCAAACCTCATAGGTCAACCAGAGCACGTTTCGCACCAGAGTGGTATCGTAATCCTGTTCTGGAAGTCATGTTACTAGACCATGACGAACCTATGAACTATGAGGAATCGATGATGAGCCCAGATTCTGCAAAATGGCTTGAGGCCATGAAATCTGAGATAGGATCCAAGTGTGAGAACAAAATATGGACTTTGGTTGACTTGCCCGATGATTGGCAAGCCATAGAGAATAAATGGATCTTCAAGAAGAAGCCTAACGCTGATGGTAATATTACTGTCTACAAAGCTCGACTTGTTGTGAAAGGTTTTCGACAAGTTCAAGGAGTTGACTATGATGAGACTTTCTCACCTGTAGCGATGTTTAAGTTTGTCTGAATCATGTTAGCAGTTGTTGCATTTTATGATTATGAAATCTAGCAAATGGACGTCAAAACTGCATTCCTTAATGGATTTCTTAAAGAAGAGTTGTATATGATGCAACCAAAAGGTTTTGTCAATCCTAAAGGTGCTAACAGAGTTGGAATATACGCTTTGATGAGGTGATCAAAGCATATGGTTTTATACAGACTTACGGTGAAGCATGTATTTACAAGAAAGTGAGTGGGAGCTCTGTAGCATTTTGAATATTATATGTGGATGAAATGTTGCTGATTGGAAATGATATAGAATTTTTGGATAGAACAAAAGGATACTTGAATAAGATTTTTTCAATAAAAGACCTCGGTAAAGCTACTTATGTATTGGGCATCAAGATCTATGGAGATAGATCGAGACGCTTAATAGGACTTTCACAAAGCACACACCTTGACAAGATTTTGAAGGGGTTCAAAATGGATCAGTGAAAGAAGGAATTCTAGCTTGTATTGTAAGGTGTAAAGTTGAGTAAGACTCAAAACCCGAACATGACAGAAGATAAAGAGAGAATGAAATTCATTCCCTATGCCATGTTGTGTGCCAGACCTATTGTATACCTTGCCATGAGTTTGGCAAGGGGGTACAATAGTGATCTAGGAGTAGCTCACTGGACATAGGTCAAAATTATCCTTAGGTACCTAAAGAGGACTAAGGAAATGCTTCTCGGTTATGGAGGTGACAAAGAGTTCGTCGTAAAGGGTTACGACGATCCAGGCTTTTACACCGATCCACATGACTCTGAGTCTCAATCTGGATACGTATTGAAAGTGTTGCAATTAGCTAGAGTAGCTCCATGCAGAGCATTGTAGACATATAAATCTGTAAAATACATACGGATCTGAATGTGACAGACCTGTTAACTAAACTTCTCTCACAAGCAAAACATGATCACACCTTAGTACTCTTTGGGTGTTAATCACATAGTGATCTGAACTAGTTTATTGACTCTAGTAAACCTTTTGGGTGTTGGTCACATGGCGATGTGAACTATGGGTGTTAATCACATAAAGATGTGAACTATTGGTGTTAAATCACATGGCGATGTGAACTAGATTATTGACTCTAGTGCAAGTGGGAGACTGAAGGAAATATGCCCTATAGGCAATAATAAAGTTGTTATTTTATATTTCCTTATATCATGATAAATGTTTATTATTCATGCTAGAATTATATTAACTGGAAATTTGATACATGTGTGGATACATAGACAAAACACCGTGTCCCTAGTAAGCCTCTACTAGACTAGTTCGTTAATCAAAGATGGTTAAGTTTCCTAACCATAGACATGTGTTGTCATTTGATGAACGGGGTCACATCATTAGCAGAATGGTGTGATGGACAAGACCCATCCGTTAGCGTAGCATATTGGTCGTTCAGTTTTATTGCTATTGCTTTCTTCATGTCAAATACATATTCCTTCGACTATGAGATTATGCAACTCCCAAATACCGGAGGAATACCTTGTGTGCTATCAAACGTCACAGCGTAACTGGGTGATTATAAATATGCTCTATAGGTATCTCTGAAGGTTTTGTTGGGTTGGCATAGATCGAGATTAGGATTTGTCACTCCAAGTATCGGAGAGGTATCTCTGGGCCCTCTCGGTAATGCACATCATAATAAGCCTTGCAAGCAATTTGACTAATGAGTTACTTACAGGATGATGTATTACAGAATGAGTAAAGAGACTTGCCAGTAACGAGATTGAACTAGGTTTGAAGATACCGACGATCGAATCTCGGGCAAGTAACATACCGATGACAAAGGGAGTAAGGTATCTTGTCATTATGTTCGACCGATAAAGATCTTCTTAGAATATGTGGGAGACAATATGAGCATCCAGGTTCCGCTATTGGTTATTGACCAGAGAGATGTCTCGGTCATGTCTACATAATTCTTGAACCCGTAGGGTCCGCACGCTTAACGTTCGATGACGATTTGTATTATATGAGTTATGTGATTTGGTGACCGAATGTTGTTCAGAGTCCCAGATGAGATCACGGACATGAGGAGGAGTCTCGAAATGGTCGATAGGTAAAGATTGATATATAGGGCGATGGTATTCGGACACCGGAAGTGCTTCGGGATGCACCGGGTATTTATCGGGTCACCAGAAGGGGTTCCGGCACCCCAGCAAAAGATATGGGCCTTATGGGCCAAGAGGGGAAACACACCAGCCACAAAGGGGCTGGTGCGCCTCTCCCATATGGGCTGGCCAAATTGGATAAGGAAAGGGGAAGGAGGAAAGGAAAAAGGGAATAGGATTCCCCCTTCCCCCTCTTCCCTTCCTACTCCGAATAGGAATAGGAAGGGGGAGGAGCCGAATTGGGAGGCTCCCAAGTAGGATTCCTCCTACTTGCGGTGCCCCCTTGGCTGCCTCTCCTCCCCTCCAACCTATATATATGAAGGGGGGCACCACTAGAACACACACCAACAATTGTTAGTCGTGTGCGGCGCCCCCCTCCACAGTTTACACCTCCGGTCATATCTTCGTAGTGCTTAGGCGAAACCCTGCGGATCACTTCACCATCACCGTCACCACGCCATCATGCTGACGGAACTCTCCCTTGACACTTTGCTGGATCAAGAGTTCAAGGGGTGTCATCGATCTGAACGTGTGCAGAACTCGGAGGTGCCGTACGTTCGGTGCTTGATCGGTCGGAATGAGAAGAAGTTCGACTACATCAACCACGTTGTCAAACGCTTCCGCTTTCGGTCTACGAGTGTATGTGGACACACTCTCCCCCTCTTGTTTCTATGCATCTCCTTTATAGATCTTGTGTGAGCGTAGGAAATTTTTTGAAATTGCATGCTACGTTACCCAACAGTACTAAGCGGGAATACTGCTTGTGCATCCACTTCCATAAACCCAAAGTTTTTCCATATGAGTCCACCATACCTACCTATATGCGGTATATATTTACCTCCGTTCCAAGTAAATTTGCATGTGCCAAACTCTAAACCTTCAAATGATAATCTGTTTTGTATGCCCGAATCGCTCATGTAGCAACTGGGGGCTTTCAGTATCTTCCATGCTAGAGGGATTATTCTCATGATGAGTGGACTCCCCTCATCATTCACGAGAAAATGGTTGGTAATTGGGATGCCTAGTTCCATGCTGAAATCAAATCAAAATATAATTTCAGACAAAACTCCCCCAGGATTGTTGTTAGTTGGACGGTACCTGTTGTTTCGGACCAGTCGTGGAATGTGCTTGTTGGTGGAGGGGGGTATAAACTTTACCATTCGGTTTGGGAACCGCCTACAATGTATCTAGTACGGAAGATACCGAGACCTCTTGGTTGTTATGTTGAAAACAAAAGCATGCCACTCAAAATATTATTTATCTCTATTTCAAAAAGCTCGAGCTCTGGCACCTCTGCAAATCCGTGCTTCCCTCTACGAAGGGCCTATCTATTTACTTTTATTGTTGAGTCATCATCCTCTTATAAAAAGCACCAGTTAGAGAGCACCACTGTCATTTGTATGATTTGCTGTTAATTGATATTGAGTATGACTAGATCTCTTTTACCATGAATTACAATTTCTAGTCAGTCCTTGATCTTCAGGGGTGCTCTGCATTTATGTTTTGTGGTCTCGGAAAGGGCTAGCGAGATACCATCTTGTTATATCATATCATGATTGTTTTGGAAAAGTGTGTCTTCCAATATTTATTATTATTAGTCGCTAGTTGATTATGCCATTAATATGAGTAAATGTGAGACCTAAATGTTATTGTGAATATGGTTAGTTCATAATCTTTGCTGAAAACCTGAATGCTAGCTTTACATATTTGCAACAACAAGATCAAACAGAGTTTGTAAAATTTTTCATTATCACTTTCAGTTTGTCAACTAAATTACTTGAGGACAATAAATGGGTTAAGCTTGGGGGAGTTGATACGTCTCCATCGTATCTACTATTCCAAACTCTTTTGCCCTTGTTTTGGACTCTAATTTGCATGATTTGAATGGAACAAACCCGGACTGACATTGTTTTCAGCAGAATTGCCTCGGTGTTATTTTTGTGCAGAAATAAAAGTTCTCGGAATGACCTGAAACTTCACAGAGAATATTTTTGGAATTAATAAAAAATATTGGCGAAAGAATCAACTAAGGCGGGCCCACCTGCTGTCCACAAGGGTGGAGGACACGCCCGCCCCGTGGGTGCGTCCCCTGCCTTGTGGGTCCCCTGGACCTCGACCGACCTTGATACGTCAATTTTGCATCATGTTTTCTTACTGTTATTTGTGATGTTTTTATCCATAATAATGCTTTTTGGGGTAATTCTAATGCATTTTCTCTCATAATTTGCAAGGTACACACCAAGAGGGAGAATTCTGGCAACTGGAAATCTGGACATGGAAAAGCTACATCGGGCCACCTATTCTGCACAACTCCAAACAAGCTAAAACTTCACGGAGATTTTTATGGATTATTGAAGAATTATTGGAGCAAATAACTACCAGAGGGGGGCCACCATGTGGGCACAACTCACCTGGGCGCGCTAGGGAGCCCAGGCGTGCCCTAGTGGGTTGTGCCCTCCTCGGCCCACCTCTAGTGCCCATCTTTTGGTATATAAGTCATTTTGACCTAGAAAAAATAAGGAGAGGACTTTCGGGACGAAGCACCGCCACCTCGAGGTGGAACTTGGGAAGGAGCACTTTTGCCCTCCGGCGGGGCGATTCCACCGGGGAACTTCCCTCCCAGAGAGGAAATCATCGTCATCATCATCACCAACAACTCTTCCATCTTGGGGAGGGCAATCTCCATCGACATCTTCAACAGCACCATCTCCTCTCAAACCCTAGTTCATCTCTTGTATTCAATCATGATCAACACCAATCTATAGTTCCGGTAACAAGATTGAATACAAGAGATGAACTAGGGTTTGAGATGAGATGGTGTTGTTGAAGATGTTGATGGAGATTGCCCTCCCCAAGATGGGAGAGTTGTTGGTGATGATGATGACAATGATTCCCCTCTCCAGGAGGGAAGTTCCCCCGGCAGAATCGCTCCACAGGAGGGCAAAAGTTCTCCTGCCAAGTTCTGCCTCGAGACGGCGGTGCTTCGTCCCAAAAGTCTTACCCTTATTTTTTTCTAGGTCAAAATGACTTATATACCAAAAATGGGCACCGAGGGTGGGCCAAGGAGGCCACAACCCACAAGGGTGCGCCTGGGGGGCTTGGCGCGCCCAGGTGGGTTGTGCCCACCTCGTTGCCCCCCTCTGGTGTTTATTGGCTCCAGTATTTCTTAAACAATCCATAAAAAATCTTCGTGAAGTTTCAGCTTATTTGGAGTTGTGCAGAATAGGTGGCCTGACGTAGCTTTTCCAGGTCCAGATTTCCAGCTGCCGGAATTCTCCCTCTTGGTGTGTTCCTTGCAAATTATGAGAGAAAAGGCATTATAATTACTCCAAAAAGCATTATTATGGATAAAAACATTATAAATAACAGTAACAAAACATGATGCAAAATGGACGTATCATCCACCTCATAGTAACACAAGTCATCAATCAGTGTGATGTCAAGCCTCCAAGTGACTAAGTGGGTGTTTCTTGACACATGGCATCCACTTCCGAAGGAAATCGCCTCCAAGTGACACCCATCTAGAGACGTGTCAAGCAGACAGACTAGAAGGTGGCCGAACAGCCCGGCAAGTCTTGTCGGGTGTGCCGTGATGTGACACTAAGCGGCGCATTTATTGTGCTCTGCCCTATCTGCAGACTTAGGTATGATAGCATTGTTAGCTATCTAATTAGTACACAATGACTGATTTGCCACTGTGGTGACCCCTTGATCTATAAAGGGAGGGTCGTGGCAACCATAGAAAGCATTCAGACCCTTGTACACGCATACGCGCGTAGCCGCTCTCGCCCCGAGGCAACCCTACCGGGCTAGAGCACTACATTTCCACCCTAGTCCACCATCAATCCACCAAAGTAGGGGTAGGGTTTTACGCCTCGTGGTGGCCCGAACTTGGGTAAATTTGCCCGTGTGATCTCTGTTGTGTTGTGCTACGTTCTCTGCTCTTTGTGCACTGTGCTCATCCCCCTGCCGAACCACAAGGGGCTGATGGGCCCATAGGTGGATGTGGTTTCCCATAACATCTTTAGCGTGCCAGGTAGGGGGAAGCACTTGCGCGAACCCGAGAAGCATACACAGCGTGTCATCTTCATCATTATTTTCTTTATCGATGGCTCCATCGTCCATGGCGCCCAAGAAGAAGCCCAATGTCGCAGCCCACCAGTACACCTCGAAGGCACCGCCGTACGCGACCACCAATGCCGCGAGGGCTACGGGGACGCCTGGGGATGTGGACGCCGTGGGGGACGTGGTCGGCGTAGGCGGCATCGTCACCACCTCCCCTGCGGTCGAAACAGGAGCAGGAGGCACCGGAGAAGGACAACACCAACAACATCCCAGCGACCACACTCCATGAGGTACGGGTGGAGATCATTCCGTCTGCACCTCTCCGCCCGGCCGAAGGGCACAGCCACAGCAGCGGCACCCGCTCTGGGGCGAATCGCAACTCTCCGGCCGCTCCCATTGCGGGTGCGACCGCAGGGCATGCACCACCCCAGGAGCGAGCTGACCCAGCCAATGCACCAAACGGAGCCGCTAGTCCTCAAGCGCCTCCACCTCGTCACCACGCCATCTTGGGGACTGGCCCACAATGACGAGAACACAGCGCAGCCACTACCGGAACCGTCAGGAGACGGGTGACGTTACGATCTACGTCATCATCCATGCCAAGCACCGCTTCGGAGACCATGGCGCGGGCCCAACTGTTGTTTTGATTTTCGCCGGCAGTCGATCAGATGGATGAGTGGAGAGCCACCATTCAAAGTCTGGTTGGTTTCGTCGAGGTGGGAGGATCGTAGCGAGCTGGCCCGCCACGACCTCCCGAGGCGACGACAACGGCCCACGTTGCTGGCCGTGCGGAAGGGGCCACCCCCATGGTGCAGTCCCCTCCACGGAAGCCAGCATGGTAGCCACGCGACCAAGAACCCGATGACGTCTCAATGGCTTCGTCCGACCCTTGAGCGCGTCAAGGCCAACGGTGAGTCCTGGAGGACAGGCAAAGGGAAGGTGCGCGCGTCACCATCGAGCGACACCATGACACCCACCGCCAGTCTGATAGGCGTGATGGCCCCGATGTCGATGAGCCCGCACTCGGTGAAGGTGGGTACCTGCCTTTCGAGGATGGGTGCCCCGCGTTCACCTGTGAGTTGCGGCAAGTCCGTTGACCATCCACTCGCTTGTTCAAGCCAGAAATACCAGAGAAGTATGATGGGAGACTGAACTCGGCGGAGTTCTTGAGCATCCACACCATCACAGTTCAAGTTGCCGGGGGAAGAGACGAGAAGGTGTTCACCAACTACTTCCCTTTGGCACTCAAGCCAAATGTGAGGTCTTGGCTGATGCACCTGCCGGAGAACTCCATTTCGACCTGGCTGACCTGTGCCATGAGTTTGTTGGTGCCTTTACGGGCAGCCATCAAGAACCAGGACAGCCCAGCGACTTACAGCTCCTCCTGCATAAGGAAGGAGAGACTCTGCGGAAGTACATGCAGAGGTTCAACCGAGTACACAGGAACATTCTAGACATCCACCTGGCAGATATGATTTCTGTGTTCCAGTCCAACGTGCGCAATCGTCGAATACATTCCAAGATGAATGTTCGGTTGCCCAAGACTGTGAAGGAGCTATACACTCTAGTGAATAAGTGTGCTCGAGTAGAGGATGGGAGGTGGCTCCCCGGTGAAGAGGATGGCATCGACATTGATTCAAAAGATGATGACGAAGCCACCAATTAGAAGAAGAAGAATAAGAAGTGCAGCAAAAGGCACAAGGATAAGGCAGTGATTACCGTTGAGGGGTCGACCGCACCTAGTACCGGCAAGAAGGCCAAGCCCGAGGTTCCCAACAAGGAAGCTGCCACGTGCACTGATTGCCGGGAAGCCGCGGCTGCCAAGAAGGCTGGGAAAGGTGATAGGCCGTACCGCAAGATCCATTGGACCAAGGGCCACGATCTCTAGGAGTGTCAACAGGTTGAGCAGCTCATCAAGAAGCAAAGGGATGAATATGAGAAGCGTGATGAGGAGAAAGGTCAAGATGGAGCTGGTGGGAAGGGCCGAGAAGGCGGAGCAAGTCGCCCCAGCAAGGCTCCTCGGAATCAAGGGAAACCCGCTAGAGGCCGTGAGAAGGAGGATTGCAATGATGAGAGTGATGGAGGAGATGAAGAGGAAACTAGCGAGCAGGAATTCCAAAAATCCACTGACGCCATCTGCATTGATGGGGGTGCATCTTTGCACTCCTCTCACCGCCAACTTAAACAGTGGGCGCGTGAAGTCAATGTTGTTGAGCCAGCGGCAGATTCTTGGACGTCGCTCAAGTGGTCCCGCACGCCCATTGCCTTTGACAAAGAGGACCACCCTGACCGCACCACTGCAGTAGGGTGCTTGCTGTCGTTGGTCTCACCAACAGTCCGCAACCTCAAAGTCACAAAGATGTTGGTTGATGGTGGGGCTGGGTTGAATCTGATTTCTCCAAAGGTCATCAGCAAACTTCAGATAGCAGAGGAAGATCTCAAGGTTACTGGCACGTTTCAAGGGATCAACCCTGGCAGGAGTCATCCCAAGGGGAAGATCACGCTACTGGTAACATTCGGGGGGGAGTTGAATTACCGGACTGAGAAGATCGTGTTTGATGTGGTCGAACTACCCCTGTCGTACAATGGAATCCTTGGTCACCCAGCTCTGGCCACATTCATGGCGGCATTCCACTATGCCTACAACACCTTGAAGATGCCATGGCCGATAGGCATCATTTCCATTCCATCAAACGAGAAGGATGCAATCATTTGCATGGACAAAATGTACTGAGAAGCAGTCGCGGCATAGGCCGCTGAAGCCACTGTTCCCGCCAAGGAAAGTAAAGGAAAGAAGAGAGCTAACAAGGATGCCAGCAAGGAATCCAGGAAGCGTACCATGAGTTTGTTGGTGCCTTTACGGGCAGCCATCAAGAACCAGGACAGCCCAGCGACTTGCAACTCCTCCCGCATAAGGAAGGAGAGACTCTGCGGAAGTACATGCAGAGGTTCAGCCGAGTACACAGGAACATTCTAGACATCCACCCGGTAGATATGATTTCTGTGTTCCAGTCCAACGTGCAATCGTCGAATACATTCCAAGATGAATGTTCGGTTGCCCAAGACTGTGAAGGAGCTATACACTCTAGTGGATAAGTGTGCTCGAGTAGAGGATGGGAGGCGGCTCCCCGGTGAAGAGGATGGCATCGACATTGATTCAAAAGATGATGACGAAGCCACCAATTAGAAGAAGAAGAATAAGAAGTGCAGCAAAAGGCACAAGGATAAGGCAGTGATTACCGTTGAGGGGTCGACCGCACCTAGTACTGGCAAGAAGGCCAAGCCCGAGGTTCCCAACAAGGAAGCTGCCACGTGCACTGATTGCTAGGAAGCCGCGGCTGCCAAGAAGGCTGGGAAAGGTGATAGGCCGTACCGCAAGATCCATTGGACCAAGGGCCACGATCTCTAGGAGTGTCATCAGGTTGAACAGCTCGTCAAGAAGCAAAGGGATGAATATGAGAAGCGTGATGAGGAGAAAGGTCAAGATGGTGCTGGCGGGAAGGGCCGAGACGGCGGAGCAAGTCGCCCCAGCAAGGCTCCTCAGAATCAAGGGAAACCCGCTAACAGCCGTGAGAAGGAGGATTGCAATGATGAGAGTGATGGAGGAGATGAAGAGGAAACTAGCGAGCAGGAATTCCAAAAATCCACTGACGCCATCTGCATTGATGGGGGTGCATCTCTGCACTCCTCTCACCGCCAACTTAAACAGTGGGCGCGTGAAGTCAATGTTGTTGAGCCAGCGGCAGATTCTTGGAGGTCGCTCAAATGGTCCCGCACGCCCATTGCCTTTGACAAAGAGGACCACCCTGACCGCACCACTGCAGTAGGGTGCTTGCTGTCGTTGGTCTCACCAACAGTCCGCAACCTCAAAGTCACAAAGATGTTGGTTGATGGTGGGGCTGGGTTGAATCTGATTTCTCCAAAGGTCATCAGCAAACTTCAGATAGCAGAGGAAGATCTCAAGGTGACTGGCACGTTTCAAGGGATCAACCCTGGCAGGAGTCGTCCCAAGGGGAAGATCACGCTACTGGTAACATTCGGGGGGGGGGGAGTTGAATTACCGGACTAAGAAGATCGTGTTTGATGTGGTCGAACTACCCCTGTCGTACAATGGAATCCTTGGTCACCCAGCTCTGGCCACATTCATGGCGGCATTCCACTATGCCTACAACACCTTGAAGATGCCATGGCCGATAGGCATCATTTCCATTCCATCAAACGAGAAGGATGCAATCATTTGCATGGACAAGATGTACTGAGAAGCAGTCGCGGCATAGGCCGCTGAAGCCACTGTTCCCGCCAAGGAAAGTAAAGGAAAGAAGAGAGCTAACAAGGATGCCAGCAAGGAATCCAGGAAGCGTACCTCTTCGGAGTATGCTGCGTCTGTTGATGACTTGCCGAAGAGTTCCAATAGCAAGAGACCCGAAGCTGTTGCACGCGTTGTGAAAAAGGTCCCGGTAGGGCTGGCTGGCGCTGATGGTACCTTCACTATCAATGCCACCCTCGATGACAAATAGGAAAGCGTGATCGTTGCCTTCCTGCAGGCGAATATCGATGTGTTTGCCTGGCAACCATCTGATATCCCCGGTGTTCCCAGGGAGGTAATCGAGCACCACCTTGATGTCTGCCCACATGCCCGACCTGTCAAGCAGAAGGTTCGGAAGCAAGCTTTGGAGCGGCAGCAGTTCATTGCTGAGGGGATCAAGAAACATGAGGTAGCTGGTCTGGTCAGAGGAGTACTACATCCAACATGGTTAGGAAATTATGTGCTCGTGCGCAAGACTAATAGGAAATGGAGGCTCTGCATAGATTTTATGGATCAGAACAAGGCATGCCCGAAGGACCCATTTCCCTTACCCCGCATCCACCAGATTGTGGATTCCACCTCCGGGTGTGACCTACTTTCTTTCCTGGATGCATACTCTGGATACCATCAGATATTTATGTCCAAGGAAGACGAAGAGAAGACTACGTTCATCACCCCATGTGGCACGTACTGCTTTGTATGGATGCCCTTCGGGTTGAAGAGTGGCGGATCCAATTTTGCAAGGGCTGTATAGATTGGCATTGAGCCCCAACTGCATAGAAACATTGAAGCTTACATGGATGATATTGTAGTCAAGTCCAAGGACAGATCAACCCTCATTCAGGATTTGGAAGAAACATTTGCTAATCTGTGCAAGATCAACTTGAAGCTGAACCTGGAGAAGTCTGTGTTTGGCGTTCCTTTCGGCAAGCTACTTGGCTTCTTTGTGTCCCATCGGGGGATAGAGGCCAACCCCAACAGGATCAAGGCTATCGAGCAGATTCAAGCACCCAAGGTAGTTAAGGACGTAAGGAGTTTGACTGGATGTGTTGTCGCGCTTAGCAGGTTCATTTCCAAGTCTGCCGACCGTGCCTTGCCGTTCTTCAAAATCTTGAAGAAGGCAGGACCTGTTGAGTGGACCCCCAAGGCAGATGCTGCGCTGCAAGATTTGATGGCCTATCTTTCCTCTGTGCCCTCTTTGGTTGCTCCCAGACCACAGGAGTCATTGCTGCTATACTTAGCGGCAACTAATCAAGTGGTTAGTGTGGCACTAGTGGCGCAGTGGGAAGTGGATGAAACGGCAGCCACAACCATTGTCCTCTCTAGAGAGGAAAGCGAGCACCCCCCCGGCAAGGTCAGATGCTGTTCAGGACAAAGAAGAGCAAGGCAGCGGAGACAGTCCCAAGATTTTGGCAAGGAGGAAGGTGGTGCATCGCCCAGTGTACTTCGTCAGCTCCCTGTTGAAGGGGGCTAGATCAAGGTACTCTTGTGGCACCCCGGCTCAGAGAAAACCGGAACGCCCCGTATTCCAGCCCAGAGATCAAGGAGAAGTCTTCTGGAATACGGCACTACTTAGCATAGAACAAACCAGCTTTCTATTATTACACGAATATGATTACAAGGTCTCCAATATTACAATGAATAACATCGGCGGCGACACTATGCCATCCTCAGTTGCTCTATGCAAGCAGCAGAACAACTCAAAGCAGCGGAAAAACTCTAGCAGCGGAAAAACTATTGGCAGCGGAACGACGACGAGATGGTGAACTCCAATCCACAGGGACTCTGGCTGGAACGCTTATCCTAGCTCGCGAACACAGGAACAACGCCAAACAAGCAAGCAATCCAAGCATGACCTGCAAGCTGGCATGACACGCCAGGTCAGTACATTGAATGTACTTGCAAGCTCACAATTAACCAGAAGCATTCAAGACAAACAACAGCATGGCAATTATAGGTTAAGCAGGAATTAACATGAGATCATTAGGATAGCATGGCATGAGCAACATGACATCCAAAGTAATACTCCCAAAATAATACCAGATACCATCATGAAAATAAGCATAATAGCCACTAAGAATCCAAAGGCAACATGAACATGATACCGATAAAACAATATGAGCATAGCATGAACATATGAATCTGTCGATACTAACATGGAACATGATAACACTACATGCACCAATTATTCTGCTCGGGTTATCTCGCAACCATCACTTGCAGCACTTACCGACCTCGGACATCACACGATCATCTCAGGATCAAATCAAGCTTGGTATAAACAATACCGAGTAATCATTAAATGACCATAAGGAGCTTGATCTTTACCCATGATTCTCGCACAACATAATGAATATCCAACAACTCGGTATCCTTGATACCACGGTGATCATTCTGGCGATCACAACCATGACCAACACTTGTTCTCAAACAGTGAACATTCCGGCGATCACAACCATGACCAACACTTGGTCTCAAACGGTGATCATTCCGGCGATCACAACCAACTTATCTCCTCATCAAACCGGGGTTGTCATTAATCAAGTTATTATTAATACTGTTGACTCACGGTGGGACCGACACGAACTGGGCCTTTATCCACGGGCGCAGCTATCGATAGATTTAATATACACTCTGCAGAGGTAGCACACTGTACGCACACCACGGAACCCATGGCCTCGCACTCCCATTCGGGTGGACCAACGGCGTTCCGACATAACCGATCTACTGCCGTGACACTCTCCCGGCCACTCCGACCCACTCCCAACTGGGCTAGTCCTAGGTGGCCCCGTGTCTACCAAAGACACCCTGACCACCGTCGTGGTCAAAACACTCTCACTCGGGGACCAGATCCATAACAATAAAAACAACGGGCACACAAGGTTATGTCCGCCTACCTGATCAGGGTAAGCACGCCCATAACCTTCCCTCGTGGGAGGCACCGGCAAGATGCACGACAATAGACCCAGTTAGGACCTGACCCATAAGGTAAGCGTGGTTGCACTGGTCAGTTTCGATCTGGCGGCACCATGACTCAGCCAACAGTTGTTCAAGTTCAATTAAATCCGGTTAAACTTGAATGCAATATGCTGAGCCATCATAAAATAACATGATGCTGTCGTATTTCGGGTTCCGGCAGACCCTTGAGGTTCGAACACTGGGGTGCGCGCGAAGATCTCTCCCCTACCGATCTACGTCCAATCTCCTCGCGTAATCTAAGCTGGAAACAACGAACAACACAAGGGACATGAGGTTTATACTGGTTCGGGCCACCGTTGTGGTGTAATACCCTACTCCAGTGTGTGGTGTGGTAGATTGCCTCAGGGGGCTGATGATGAATAGTACAAAGGAAGAACAGCCTCGCGAGAGGTGTTCTTGAGCTGGTGCGATGAACTTCTAGGGTGAGTTCAGTCGCCTCTCTCTCTCTCTACTAGGGTTCTACCAGATCTTTTCTTCTCTCCCTACTCTGTGGTGGCTAGCCCTATTTATAGAGGCCCTGGGCCTCTCCCCAAATAATGAGCGGGAAGGGCGCCAACACTTGGCCATTTTGGCGGGGAACATATAGTACAGGTTATCTTGACCAAAGGTGGTCTTCGGCTGCCAAAAGCACTGGTGATGACGCCGTCTTGGGCTCCACGGTGACCTCCGTCCTGCCGCTCCGCTGGTCTTGGTCTTGTTGCACCGGAATGGTAACCTTTGCCCGATGCCTTGGCATGTGCTTGCCCCCTTTGCACCAAAGAGGAAACAAGGACACTGCGCAGGCCGGCGCCCGCCCGGTCTCGATCTTCATGGCTTGCGTCACGGGCTCTTCGCGAGGTACCCCTGCCTTGATCTCTCCGCCTCCTCGCGAGCCTGCCTGACGAGGCTGCCTCTGAGGAAGCTTCATGTCGTCCGCCCCACGAGGCTTGGCCCCTCGTGAGGGTCTTGAGCTTGAGCTGATGAAGATGGGCCGTGCTGGGGCCCCACTTGAGCCACGCCGCAGGCTGCAAGCAGGAAAGTCTGGGGACCCACGTTCCCAGAACGCCGACAGTAGCCCCCGGGCCCGAGGTGCGCCCGGGCTTGGCCTAGCAGGAAAGCGAAGGGCCAAGCGCGAAATGCCGCGGGCCCTAACAGCCTGTGGCCTTGGGCGCCGCATGGCGATTGATTGGACATGGGCGCGTGCGCTTCCCCATGATGCCTCAACGACCGCACGACCTGACAAGTACCTGCATGCAGAGAAACTGGTCATGATTACCTATGATTGTGGTATTCGGCGGTTGGCCTCCTCCGGCTATAAGTACGGAGCTGGGTGAGCCCCCTTCAGTCCATCCCTTCTTGCTGCTCCTTTTCTTCTTCTTGGCTACTCGCCGTCCCCATGGCCCCAAAGAGATTCTCGGCCACGGAGAAAGGAAAGGCCCCCTGGGCAGGGCCTGATCCCCCCTCCCTCGACCAAGCGCGGCCGTGGCCGCCCTCGCAAGTATACCACGGTCCCCGTGGTAGCCTCCCGTGGCCATGGAGGCGGTTCCCTGCGCGGTGGTGAGCGCCCGGTTGCCGACGGGGGGCACGCCATGGGTGTGCGCCCCCCTAGGCCACACTTTCGCTCTACGGAGGTGCTGCCGGAGTTTGTCGTGTGGTCGGTGGACCCATCTAGCACCCGGCTCCAGCTCCCCCGTTTCTTCGTAGATGAACTGCCGGCCATCGCTCGGTGCGGCTTCTGGCTCCAGGCAGATGGCTGTTGCAGCAGGGCCTCCCGGGCTTCGCTGGAGGTCTCTGTCTCTGGGAACGGGGCTCTGACACGCGGCTAGCAAACGTTCGCCCACGCGTGCGGCCTGGGCCGGTGGTGTACCCTGTACTTCAAGTTCGATGGCGACGCCACCCTCTTCGTGAGGGTGTTTGGGGAAGATGGTCGTCGTGTCGGGTGCTGCCCTGCAGACGACGATCGTGGCCGCCTGCCCAGCCCCGGCACCGACCAGGATGAAGATGGCGACTGGCATACAGGCGGCGGTGCTCGGGGTTCACTGAGCTTCGGCGACCCCCTCTCATGCAGCAGCTCCTCCAGCGGTGGCCGCGAACAGCCCCCGCGCCGTCGTGCCCGCCTGGGTGAAGGTAGCGCGTCAGCCCGCCGTCGCTCCCCGGTGAACCGAGAGGAGGGATCCGCCTGAGCCCCAGGAGCAGATCGAGCCTTCGCTGTGGGTTGGCGCAGGACGAATCGTGCCCGTTTTGTTTTCTTTCTTATCTTGCATAAAAATAGAAAGTAATGTTGGGCCCCGCGGGGGCGTGTTAGAACTGCTGCTGTTTAACCATCGTGTTGTTCCTGCGTTGTGTTTCCGCGCCGTGCTCCTATGTGCGGGAACTATTTTATCTCGGTGGGGCTTGGCACGGTCCTCGCCTCCCGAGGCCGTGGCCTCGTCGTGCGCTTCGTGCCCTGCAAGGATCAGTAGGAGGGGTAACTTACGGTCTCAGTTGTGGGGGCGATCGGCCCAGGTCCTGCGCTCGTGTCACGATGCCCGTGGGGCATAGACTGGGAGGGGTGCTCCCGCAGAGGACTCGGATAGGAAAGCTCCAAACGATGGGGGCAGAAAACACTCGCGAGGGCGCCCGCGAACCTCCCTCGCGAGACTCGTGCGAGAGAAAACGAGGCAAGCGAGCGAGAAAGACAAAGAGTCACAAGCCAGGAATGTCAGCAACTCCAATAAAACTTCAAACGGGAACAAACAAGCCAACTGCAGAAAGCAAATGGGAAAGCCGCGTCCGGCACCTATTCTAGTCTTCGACGTCTTCTCACCAGCGCGGAGCTAAGTGCTGCCACTGGGCATGGGCGGGAGCCCCCGAGGCCCGAGGGCGGCACTCCGGAGACTCCGGGGCATGTACAGCCCCACTCATTATTACGTGAGAGTGTCACGGGCAGCGAGCTTCACAGGCATTGGCCTTCTTCACAAGCACAGGGCCTTTCTCGAAATGTGACAGCTTCACAGGCATTTGCCTTCTTCACAGGCACCGGGCCTTTTCCAAAATGCAGCTTCATAGGCATTCGCCTTCTTCACAGGCATCGGGCCTTTTCCAAAATGCAGCTTCACATGCATTCACCTTCTTCACAGGCACCGGGCCTTTTCCAAAACGCAGCTTCACAGGCATTCTCCTTCTTCACAGGCACCGGGCCTTTTCCAAAATGCAGCTTCACAGGCATTCACCTTCTTCACAGGCACCGGGCCTTTCCTAGGCGCTAGGCCTCGCTCAGGGATAGAACCTCTGGAGATGTTGAATATTCCACGCGTTCTGGATGGGTACCCCCTCCGTGGTCTCCAAGCGCGCGGAGCTGGGCCTGGAGACATGAACAACCTTGAATGGGCCCTCCCACATGGGAGAGAGCTTGTGCAGCCCCTCCCTGGAGAGAACCCGTCTGAGCACGAGATCCCCTACCTCAAGAGTTTTGGGGCGGATGTTGCGGCAGTGATATTATCGCAGCGCCTGTTGATACCTTGCCGCTCGCAGCGTGGCTTCTCGACGGTGTTCCTCCCCCAGCACGAGATCCGTCCCCCGCATGGCGTCCTACTGCGTCTCGTCGAACGCCAGGACCCGTGCGGAGCGATGCCTGACCTCGTGAAGGAGAATAGCCTCTGCTCCGTAGACGAGGAAGAACGGGGTCTCGCCAGTCGGCTTGGTCGCAGTTGTGCGGATTGACCACAGCACGGACTGGAGCTCGTCGTACCAGCCCCTGCCGCAGGCTTCCAGCTTCTTCTTGAAGGTCCTGGCTTTGAGGCCCCTCGGGACCTCCGCATTGGCCCGCTCGGCCTGGTCGTTGCTCCGGGGGTGTGCTACCGAAGCGTAGCATATCTGCGTTCCAAGGTTAGCACAGTACATTTTGAAGAGATTACTGGTGAATTGCGAACCGTCGTTGGTGATGATGCGTTTGGGCACCCCAAATCGGCTCACGAGGCCCTTGATGAATTTGACCGCTGAGCCTGCCGGGATTGTGTGGACGGCTTCCACCTCAGTGCACTTGGTGAATTTGTCCACGTCGACATAGAGGTAGCGATAGCCCCCTGGCGCCCGAGGAAACGGGCCCAGAATGTCCAGCCCCCAAACTGCGAACGGCCATGAGAGGGGTATAGTCTGTAGACCCCCCGCAGGCTGATGGATCTTCTTAGCGTGAAACTGGCAAGCCTCGCAAGCCTTCACAAGCTCAACGGCATCGTTGAGCGCTGTGGGCCAATAGAATCCACTACGGAACGCCTTGCCGACGAGGGTCCATGACAACGAGTGGTGTCCGCAGTCTCCGCCGTGTATGTTTGCCAGCAGCTCCTTCCCTTGCTCTCGAGAGATGCAACGTAGGGACACGTCATTTGGTCGCTTCCTGTAGAGTTCTCCATCCCTGATGCAATAAGTCGTGGCCTGCCGCGCCACACGCTCCGCTTCCTCCTCATTCTCCGGCAGAGTCCCTTGCATCAGGTAGTTCTTGAGCTCCGGGATCCAACACCCTTCCCGAGGCTCTAACGCCAGGAGCAGGCGTGCCCCAGAGGCTGGGCCGTAGACCAGGGCTCCTGAGGCAGGCGGCTGAGGGAGCTCCTCCCTTGGTTGCGCCGTGCTCGATAGTGACGGTACCTCCGAGGGTTTGAAGAGCCGCTCCTCAAAGACGCCAGGCTCCTGAGGCAGCCGCCTAGATGCCCTCTTGGCGATGTCATCAGCCTCCTGATTGGTGCTGCGAGGCACGTGCTGCAACTCCAGCCTCCAGAACTGTTTCTCCATCTTGTGAACCTCAGCGAGGTAGGCTTCCATGTGCTTGTCCTTTGGCTCGTATATCTTGTTGGAGAAGTTGTAAGGAGCTGCGAATCGCCCTTGATGATGAGGCACTTCACCCCTAAGGCAGCTGCGGCCTTCAAGCCTGCTATTAGGCCTTCATACTCCGCTATGTTGTTGGAGACCTTTTCTCCGTGCTGGAAGCAAAGTTTTACGGCGTAGTAGAGTTTGTCCTGGGTAGGGGATACGAGCACTGCGCCAGCTCCCGCACCATGTCGGGAGAACGCCCCATCAAAGTACATGACCCGGCCATCCGGCGCTTCACCTCCCGGGGAAAGTGATCGGTCTTCGCCTGCCTTGAGACCTGGCGCTTCTGCCCATTCTGCCACGAAATCCGCAAGTGCAGCCCCCTTGATGACTCTGGTCGTACTGAATTCTAGCTGAAATGCCTGTAGCTCGATGTTCCATTCAGCAACCCTTCCAGCTGAGTTGGGGCTCCTGAGCACTCTTTCCAAGGGGTATGCTGAGACAACTTTGATAGGATGTCCCTGGAAGTAGTGGCGCAGCTTGTGTGAGGCCACCAGTAGCGCGAGGAGGAGTTTTTGAGGCATGGGGTACCGTGCCCTTGCGTCCCGTAGCACCGTGCTGACGAAGTAAATGAGATGCTCGACAAGGTTGAGGGTGCTGGCGCTGCTTGTATCCTCCAAAGGTCGAGGCGCCTCTTAACGGAGCTCCTAGTGCTTGGTCGCCTGAAGAGGCCTCTCCTGCCCCGGGTGCGTTCTTCTGCTGCGGCTGTTACTTTCTAGCCGCGGTTGCGACCTTCACGAGGCCCTCCTGGCTCTGCTTTTCTTCAGTTTGGACGGTCGATGCGGCCTTGGCACAGCGCTCCTCCCTGACCGCTACCAGGGCTGCGCTAGCGGAGTAGGGGGTGGCCGCAAGGTAGAGCACCAGGGGCTCCCGAGGACGCGGAGCTACCATCACTGGTGGACTGGTAAGGTACATCTTGAGGTCCTGGAATGCCTTGTCTGCCTCTTCAGTCCATTCGAAGGGACCCTTTCTCTTCATCAGCTTGAAGAAGGGCAGTGCTGGTTCCCCCAGCTTGGAGATGAAACGCCCCAGCGCAGTTACACGCCTGGTGAGCTTCTGCATTTCTCTGAGGGTCCTTGGCGGGCTCATGTCTTCGACTGCCTTGACCTTCTCCGGGTTGGCCTCGATGCCCCTGTGGGATACGAGGAAACCCAGGAGCTTGCCCGAGGGGACTCCAAACATGCACTTCTCCGGGTTGAGCCGTAGGTCCACTTCGTTGAGGCTCGCGAAGGTTTCTTCCAGGTCCTGTATTAGGGTTCTTGCCTCACGAGACTTCACCACAATGTCATCGACGTAAGCTTTAGCGTTCCTCCCGAGCTGCCGGCCTAAGGCGATGTGCATCAGCCGCTAAAAGGTCGCGCCTGCGTTGCGCAACCCAAACGGCATGCACGTATAGCAGTACACTCCACACGGGGTCAGGAAAGCCGTCTTCTCCACGTCTTCCACCGCCATCTTGATCTGGTGATAGCCCGAGAAGGCATCTAGGAAGCACAATAGGTCACACTCTGCGGTGGAGTCGACTGTCTGGTCAATGCGGGGGAGTGGAAATGGATCATGCGGGCAGGCCTTGTTGAGGTTGGTGAAGTCGACGCACATGCGCTCCTTTCCTCCCTTTTTCAGCACAACGACCAGATTAGCCAGCTAATCAGGGTAGCGGACCTCACGGATAACTCCTGCCGCCTCTAGCTTCCGGGTCTTTTGAACGATGAAAGCCTGTTTCTTAGTAGACTGCCGCCTTGCCTTTTGCTTCACGGGACGCACATTGGGGCACATGTTGAGGTGATGCTTAATCACTTCCCTTGGTACCCCTACTAACTTATCAGGTTCCCACGCAAACACCTTCTTGTTTGCACGCAGGAACCTGATTAGGGCCTTCTCCTTCTCGGGCTCGAGGTTGGCCCCTATGGTGAAGGTGGAGCTAGCGGTCCCGTCCTCGTTGACTGGTACCTGCTTGGTTTCCGCCTTGTCTTGGGTCAACAGCTGCTTCTTTTTGGCCGGCGCAGCCCCCTTGGGCTCAGGGGCATCGGTGCTAGTGAACTGCGCCACCGCGGCCGCCCTGAAAACAAGCTGGAGCACCTGCAGCGCGTCCTTTGTGTCTCCTGACACGGTGAGGACGCCGCTGCTCCCAGACATCTTCATGAGGTTGTACGCCAGGTGAGTTGCTGCCATGAACCGAGCCAAGGCCGGATAGCCGAGGATGGCATTGTAGGGGAGGCCAATGGGGGCAATGTCGAAGTCGATCAGCTCCGTGCGGAAGTTGTCGCAGGTGCCGAAGGTCACTAGGAGGCGGATCTGTCCCAAGGAGGCGGTGGAACCGGCTCCGACGCCCGAGAAAGGCCTGCTGGGTTGGAGCCGCTCCAGCGGCACGTGGAGGAGGCTGGAGGCCTCCACCGAGAGCATGTTGAGGCCGGCACCACCGTCGATGAGGGTCCTGGTAACGGCCACTTGGCAGATGGTGGGGGTGCACAGCATCGGGAGTGCGCCTGAACCAATGGGGTTGAAGGGGTGGTCCTCCGAGTCGAAGGTTAGATCGGCCTCGGGCGCCACCCAGCCCGGGGGGGCTTCTCGGCGCTTGGGGGCGGTGCTGATCCGGCGGGTGAATGGCTTGACATGATGGCTCGAGGGTGGTGCCTGGGAGCCACCCAGGAGAGCTGCAACGACGGGCGGCGCTGGTGCGGCGAAGCGGGCGAGGAAGAGGTCGCGCAGCTCCTCCCAGGAGGTGACAGAGACCGTCGGCAGGTGGACGAGCCACGCGTGCGGGATGCCGATGAGGGCCATGGGTAACCAGTTGGCCATCACCCGATCATCGCCCCTGGCTCCGAGGACGGCCTCCTCGTACGCCAGCAGGAAAATCATCGGGTCCATCGTGCCGTCGTAGCGCGGCGGCATCTCGGGCTCGAACTTGCACGGCCACTGCACCTGTCGCAAGGCAGGGGCCAAGGCCCGGAGCCCCCTGGCCCCTGCGTCGGCATCCGCTGCTGGAGCGGGCGGCGCGCTATCCGCCATGAGGGCGGGATGCGATGTCGGGGGAGAGCGGGTCGTCAGGAGGGAGGCCTCCAGCGCACCCCTACCTGGCACGCCAAATGTCAGATTTCGGGTTCCGGCAGACCCTTGAGGTTCGAACACTGGGGTGCGCGCGAAGATCTCTCCCCTACCGATCTACGTCCAATCTCCTCGAATAATCTAAGATGGAAACAACGAACAACACAAGGGACACTAGGTTTATACTGGTTCGGGCCACTGTTGTGGTGTAATACCCTACTCCAGTGTGTGGTGTGGTGGATTGCCTCAGGGGGCTGATGATGAACAGTACAAAGGAAGAACAGCCTCGCGAGAGGTGTTCTTGAGCTGGTGCGATGAACTGCTAGGGTGAGTTCAGTCGCCTCTCTCTCTCTCTCTACTAGGGTTCTACCAGATCTTTTCTTATCTCCCTACTCTGTGGTGGCTAGCCCTATTTATAGAGGCCCTGGGCCTCTCCCCAAATAATGAGCGGGAAGGGCGCCAACACTTGGCCATTTTGGAGGGGAACATATAGTACAGGTTATCCTGACCAAAGGTGGTCTTCGGCTGCCAAAAGCACTGGTGATGACGCCGTCTTGGGCTCCACGGTGACCTCCGTCCTGCCGCTCCGCTGGTCTTGGTCTTGTTGCACCAGAATGGTAACCTTTGCCCGATGCCTTGGCCTGTGCTTGCCCCCTTTGCACCAAAGAGGAAACAAGGACACTACGCAGGTCGGCGCCCGCCTGGCGCCCGCCTGGTCTTGATCGTCATGGCTTGTGTCACGGGCTCTTCGCGAGGTACCCCTGCCTTGATCTCTTCGCCTCCTTGCGAGCCTGCCTGACGAGGCTGCCTCTGAGGAAGCTTCATGTCGTCCGCCCTGCGAGGCTTGGCCCCTCGCGAGGGTCTTGAGCTTGAGCTGATGAAGATGGGCCGCGCTGGGCCCCCACTTGAGCTACGTCGCAGGCCGCAGGCAGGCAAGTCTGGGGACCCCCATTCCCAGAACGCCGATAGATGCAATTACAATCCATGAGCATGATATCAACATAATCACGGGATGCAACATAACTATCCACCACATCAACTATGAAATAATCTCCAACTGAGCATGGCATAATGACGAGCATAAATAATACAAGTGCAACACTACTCATAGTATAACATAACATGACCACTAGCATCAACCATAAATAACATGCAAGAACTTATCAATAACATCACCGAGTAACACTTAACCAACTGACAGCAACAGAACAATGCCTATTAACAGTACTCGGTAACCGACCAACATGTACTACTATCAAGCATGGCAATATGAAAGTAATACTAGCAACTAGCAGGGCATGATAACCAGGTGCATAACAACATAGCAAACAACTAAGCACAATCCCAGAAGCATTTCCGAAACAAAAATAACCATATTTTAAACAAGCAATCATTTAATAAATATTCAAGTTGAAAACCATGGCTACTGTATGACTATCATGCACGTGGGTATTGTGGCTTGCCTGGGGGTGAAGAAGGCACCGGAAAGAAGTGCGGTGAAGCCGCAGAAAGATTTGCCGGAAACAGTTCTCTCTTAGAGGGGCTGTTTACGTGCAAGGGCAAAAAGGTCATTTTCATAGTTTCAAACCATAGTGAAAATGAGGCGAACAGAACGGGCTCAACGAAACGAAGAAATGGGCTTTGGAATCACCTCATTTGGAGTTGTGGTTAAAAAGATATGAAGTGTTTTCTGCCAGGGACCTATCTGTAATGAAAATATTTTCAAACAGGGCCTGGACAGAAAAACAGAAAGCGCCTTTCGACAGAATACGCTTCCCGACTGAGAAAACATAAACTCGACTGCAACAGAGACCGAGTACGCTTTCGGATAGGGAAGACGTATTCAAGCGGAATACGCTTCCACTTATCCTAGTCAGCAGAGGCGGGGCAGGGGCTTGGGCAACTGACGTGCGAGTCCCATGGGTGGGGCCCATCACTAATCCAGCTTGACCGGGCGGGTCAACACCCGAGTGGCTGCCAAGTGGGGCCCACCTTATCCTCTCCCTTTCTCTCTCCTCTTGCCTGGCTCCTTCTCCTTCCTCCCGTCCCCCCCCCCCGGCGCGGCGAGGGACCCAATGGGCTCTGGGCGGAGCGCCGCCTCCATTCAGGCGAGGGGCACTCGCCGGGGACGCGCAGGTCTGCGCGGCTCGTGTCAACAGAAGGCAGAGGCGGGCGGCAGCCTATGGCGGGGACGAGGCAGCACGGCCACTCCGGCGGCACGAGGAGTGGACAGGGAGGTCCATCAGGCTCCAGTGGGTCTTCTGGTGGTGGAATGAGGAGGGTAGGGGCTTGGCATGCCGCGAATTTAGCCGGGCTCTGGCGCTAGGAACTGCGGCCATGGGGTCTAGGAGAGGCTCTGGAGCTCGGGCTAGAGGTGGGGAGGGCCTAGAGGAGTGCGGTGGAGGCGATGGTGTGCTCGGAGTGGCTCAGGGTAGCCTTTATATAGGTGGGGCGAGGAGGCCGAGCTGTCACCGCCGTGGATGTGTGTCCGGCATCACGGACGCGTGTGCACGCGCTCGAGCTCGAAGGTAGACAATGGGGGAGGCACAGGGGAGAGCTTCACGGGGCAGAGGCGACCAAGGGAGCGCAAAGAGAAGGATCTGAACGCCATTAATGCCTTGTCGGCACTCTGTGCTCGTGGACGCGCGGCGGCTTGCGTCGGTGAGGAAGCGGACGAAGGGGGAGAGGGGTCCAGGTGATCGCCGACGACGCGGGCTAGCTACTGGACATGCCCGTGCTCGCTGATACGCTGAGCAGAGAAGGGGCCTGAGCAAGAGGCCATTCTGGGTGCGGCCATTGCACGCCAAAACGGTGGTCACCGCGTGCACGGGTGCACACAATGCCACGAGCTAAGCCAAACGATGTCTGGGGTGGAGTCATTCCTGGGGAGGTTGCATCGAGGTGGTAGATTGGTTAAAAGTGACATGGTTAAATGGCAGTTAACACCTGAAGTTTACTGCAGTAAACTTGATCGTGTACTGCTGAATAACAGGGATGTGATTGGGTCAAATGGAGTTGTCTGGTAAGTTCATGGTAAGAAGGACTTACATCCTGGTAATTTTGAGAAGAATTGGACCACTAATTAATATAGTTACTTTACAACCAAGTAATCTGGTCCAGAATGAAGATCATGATGATGCTCTCAAATGGAGGAGCCACTTGAGCTGAACTTTGGCAAGGCAGGCTTATTTGGCCATATGAAGATGCTGCAAAAGGTTTCATACCAATTGGATAAACCAAAATGGTACTTCCTTCACAAACATTTTCACTGACCAGAAACTTGCAAACATTCTAGAGGAAAAATGGCTTAATTAAACATGCCCAAAATGGGTGGAGGTAGGTTATATGGATAATAGAAGGCCTAGAAAAATTGGCAGCCATAATGGAGCAATATACAATATACTTGCTTCACAAACTGAAATTTTGGACAGAATCAAAGAATTGATGGTGAGCTCACATGGAGGCATGACATGAGCTCTACTTTGGTGGATAGCTATGATATGATGATATGAGGGATCATGCAAAATGGAAACTCATTTGGACATGCCTAGCTTGTACTTCCTTCACAACCAGTTCCCTCAGACAGGAACTTTGGAAAATCATAATTAAATAATTTCTAGGAAAATGAGGTTGCATTTTGGCATGTGGCAATGATATGGACAGGAAAAGGTGTCCAAGGAGTTTGAGGTCAATTGGAAAAGATAAATGGCACTTGCTTCACATTCTGCCATTCAGGACAGAATAGGAAATGAATTAATTGAGCATGATAGGGAACATGGAAAATGAAATATTTTGCCATATTTGAGAAATATGTGACCCAAACAATTTATGAGAATTATTTGGGAATTTTAGGAGTGATGGAAATATAGGTTGCTTCACAACCTAGGGCAATTTGAGTTATTCCTTTAATAGAAAAGGAATATTCCCAATAAAAAGAATATTGGGATTTGGGCTAGGATGAAAATGACAGGGTCTAGGGAAGGATTTGGGTATGACAAGCCACTCTAGAAGCAAAGAAGAGTTCATCTTATTCACTTTCCAGACCACAAGGCCACGGAAAAAGAAAACTCAAGCAAAAACCTCAGAAAAATAAAAGAAAAAGAAAGGGCCAAAAATTAGGCTGTCACAAACCTTACCCCCTTAAAGAAATCTCGTCCTCAAGATTTGGTTGCTCAGCGAACAAGTATGAAAATACTGACTTAAGGAAACCGTTTCCAACTCGGGTATCCTTTTTCTTATTTTTGTTCCCACTAAATTTTTATCTGACTGGCCCTGGGGTGGTTTGCTTTAATATATCCATATTCTGACAGATCTTACCTTGCTTGTTCATGCTTATATAGACTCCAGTTTCTTTTTAGATCTGCTGACTTAACTGACTGTGATTGATCCTCACATCTGAAATATATGCCGGTCTCACAAATCCAAGAGTGATTTCTGCTGGTTGTGTCATCCGGCACTGACAATATTTCATGAAGTGGTGATCAGATTTTCCTAGTGGACACCCAAGCTCTAACTCCTTGCATTGGGTTTCTCCACTAAATGCAGGTCCTTCGGGTTCCAAACAGTGAATTGGGTCATAACTGCTTTCCTAACAGATTCTGGCTTATCCCGGAAGTTTTGGAATCATCTTAACTGGTTCCGCTGTCTTGAGTATCAGATCCGTACCAAATATTTGATTGTTGCCTATCGTGGCTAACATAAGAGTTTGACCTGTAGGATAATATCTGCAGACTTGGCTGATGGTGGTTCTGCACCACGAGGGTCTTGCAACAATTTTCATACCCACATCACTGGTCTTGCTTCTTCATTTTTTTTCTTGGCCTGGATCCTTGGTTGAAAGAGCTAGGTCATATTGCTTCTTTGTATCACCATAGGTACTGTCGGTACAATATTTCGGCAATCGTAGCTTATCCTCATATTCCTTTGTCACACTGCGGTGTATATTGGCCTTCTTCTCCTAACCATCCTCACGTGGTTGTCAGATCCTCATCCGAGTGACTTGTAAAATCTTGGTGGTATGTTCAACGCATATATATATGAGAATCTGATTCCCGAGACAGACTAGTATTCTGACTGATTCTTGCTTCTGACCAAAATGTTGCGGATCTGATTCTTGGGATTCACTGCCATATGCTGTCAATTCACAGCGTACTACCTTGTACCAATGTCTTACTGAGGAAGATTGGCTGGCTTGTGCTTGAAACTTCCATCGGACAGCTTGCTGAAGAAGACTGGTTATCGTGCTTCAGAAGCTTACCCCCTTGAAGACTTTGCTGGGGAAAGACTCAGTACCTTATGTCGGAAGCTTTTCTAGTTGCCTACTGAAGAAGACAGAGTACCTTGTGCGGGAAATCATCCATGTCTCGTACTGAGGAAGATAGATCAATCTTGCCTTGGAAGCTTCTCGGGTATCTTGCGAGGGAAAATTTGTTTGCTTACACCAGAAGCTTCTTACTGTGATATGCGGACCAATTTCCACATATATAACCATCTTACAATTTTTGTTATTGATTTCTTGTATGAAATGGGGTTTTGCAGGACTATCCTCCTTTCTGAGTACATGCCATATTCTTGCTTGCTTCCAGGTACGTCGGGTTCCAAAATCATCCTCGACGAAAAATTAAACTTGTATCTGAGCCATACCTATGATAATATTTTGTCAACCTTGCACACAATTTATCTTCTTGCTGATTTGATCATTTCTTCTATGAGGAGTGCACACTGAGGGAGACTTGACACTCAGTAACATGATCAGATATTCCCCAATCTGAATGCAGTCAGCTGAGAATTTCATATTGTGGTGAGGAGTGCATGTTAATGCAAACTTTATACTGACATTCCATCCAGGATTTCTTTTGTATTCAGACGAGCTATTTCCAATTTCACTGTAGTCTGCTAACAATTCCATTCTGTTTAGCTGAGTTTCCAAATATATGCATTTCTCGCTGACTCTTCGGGTCCGGTGTCAGCTGACGAGCAACTTTAATAGGTGGAAAATTCGTAACACCGAAGGACCAAAGAAAGAAATGACTAAAACAAAAGCACACAAGCATACTACTAATATAATTAATCAAACAATCATCACATATTACTGCTACTCACACAATAATATGCATGCACACCTAAGCACACAAATCTCGCAGAAACTCTGGTATTACGGTCTAATATGGTGTGGTGGTGTGCACGAAAATTATATCCATGTGTGGAAGGAGTTGGCGTAACCGAACCTACACCAAGCACTGGCTGAACAGTGGCTGGATCTGGATGGATACACAGGTGAGAACGGACTTGACGACCAAGTAGTGAGACACAAAAGTCACGACCACCTCTTCATCAAGCATACGAAGGGAATCGTACCCGTCCAAAGAATGAAATGACATGGCAAGATAACAGTGGAAGACTGGGTTTATTGGTATTGCCCTTTTTTGATAACCAAGATCAGTAAGGGTTGCCAAGGGAACGAGATGGAGGGCAATGGATGATGATGTGGTCGCATCACACCAAGGAGCAGGCATGCTACGAAAGATG
This sequence comes from Triticum aestivum, assembly GCF_018294505.1. Classification (NCBI taxonomy): domain Eukaryota; kingdom Viridiplantae; phylum Streptophyta; class Magnoliopsida; order Poales; family Poaceae; genus Triticum; species Triticum aestivum. The sequence continues at coordinate 334,521,541 of NC_057806.1, read as the reverse complement.
GTGCAGGCGGTGGACCGAAAACGATGCCACCTACACTCACAAGATTAACCGTTAGCGACAAAATAACAATCTATATGCATGCTATGCGTCAAACAAATGCAACAATCAAGTGCAACAAACCAACTAGGGTCTATACTACCACTTTCTAACGTCCGCGCGGGCTAGGGCATCCTACAGCCAGACCTGCTCTGATACCAAGCGCTGTGGCACCCTAGCTCAGAGAAAACCGGAACGCCCCGTATTCCAGCCCAGAGATCGAGGAGAGGTCTTCTGGAATACGGCACTGCTTAGCATAGAACAAACCAGCTTTCGATTATTACACGAATATGATTACAAGGTCTCTGATATTACAATGAATAACATCGGCACGGCGACACTACGCCATCCTTAGTTGCTCTATGCAAGCAGCAGAACAACTCGAAGCAGCGAAAGAACTGTAGCAGCGGAAAAACTATTGGTAGCGGAACAACGACGACGATGGTGAACTTCAATCCACAGGGACTCTGGCTGGAATGCTTATCCTAGCTCGCGAACACAGGAACAACGCCAAACAAGCAAGCAATCCAAGCACGACCTGCAAGCTAGCATGACACGCCAGGTTAGTACATTGAATGTACTTGCAAGCTCACAATTAACCAGAAGCATTCAAGACAAACAACAGCATGGCAATTACAGGTTAAGCAGGAATTAACATGAGATCATTAGGATAGCATGGCATGAACAACATGACATCCAAAGTAATACTCCCAAAATAATACCAGCTACCATCATGAAAATAAGCATAATAGCCACTAAGAGCATCTCCGGTCGTTGGGGCGCCTAAAATCGCCGCCTGGGGGTGAGTCGGCGCAAAAATTGAGCCTGGGGGCGAGTTGGTCCCCAGCCGCCGGCCCCAGGGCCGCCCCCAGGCACGCTTAAAAATAAATTTGTATAGCAAATTTCGGCACAGTTCGGCGAAGTTCGGCGAAACATGATAAATTTCGGCAAACTTGGGCATATATTAGACATGTTCGTCGGTTTTCATTACATAGCAAAATAGATAACTAAACTAAAAGAGAAACTGGTTGAACGCCGAGTAGTCGCCGTCGTCGCCGACATCGTCGCCGCCGTCGTCGGACTTCTCCTCCTTGACGCGGCCATCCCTGGTGGACCCCTGACCGGCATCGCCAACACAGGCTGGTGGCGGTGGCGCGTTGTGTTGTGCTGTCGCAGATGACGACGACCCCGCCTTCGTCGCGGCCGCGTCGGCGCTCCGCGAAGCGGCGCTGGGCGGCGCACTGGCCCTCCTTCGCCTTCTCCAGGCGCTCCTTCTCCATCGCTATGGAGTCCCTGCGTCCCATTCCAGGGCCGCGTCGTCGTTGTCGAGCTCCGTCTTTACCGGCACGGCCGGCTCCTTCTTCACCGGCGCGAGCCCCAGCTCCTCTTTGGCTTGATGAAGCGTGGAGGAGGAGCCGACAAGGAGGCACGCCGGCCGCCCTCGTTGATGACGATGCCGGCGCTGCAAGTGCGCCGGCCGAGCGGCGTCTCCGCCGTGGGCTCGGCCTTGACGCCGAGCAGGGCCAGAGCACCGGAGGAGTGCGAGGAAGATCGCGAGGAGGAAGAAGAGGAGGAGGACCCGAACCTCCTTGGCACCCATGGCCCGGTGCGTCGGTGGTGCGCCGGGGCGGCCACCCTCGCCGGGTAGGCCAACGGCGGGTCGTTGCCGCCCTTGAGGTACGTCAGCACGCCCTCGAGTGTGCGGCCGGGGACGCCCCACCACAGGTGGCGCCCCTCGCTATTCTTCCGGCCGCCGACCACTAGCGCGTCGTTGGTGGACGCCAACCGCTGCTGCTGGCGGCGCTCGAAGTACGCCGCCCAAGCCGCGTGGTTGTCGGCGGTGTACTGGGTGAGGGAGAGTTGGGCGTCGGTGAGGGAGGCGCGGACGAGCTCGACCTCCTCGGCAAAGTAATTTGGCTTGGCAACAGCGTCGGGCAACGGGGGAACGGGCACTCCCCCGTCACTGAGCCTCCACCCCGTTGGCCCGGCGCGCATGTCCAGCGACGCCGGGATGTTCGCCTGGAACAGGAGCCAGGACTCCTGTTCGCGCAGCGAACGGCGGCCGAAGCCGTTGGCCGCCGCCTCGTCTCCGAGGAAACGCTCTGCCGTGGCGACGGGCTCAGGAGAGGTAGAGAGGGAGAGGGAGGGGCTGGGCGGCGGCGCTCGGGAGAGGTAGAGGGAGGGGTTGGGCGGCGCGAGGGGCGGGGCTGGTGTGGGCACAGGCGAGGGAGGCCACCGGCTATATAGCCGCGTCGCGCCCGTGTGAACGCGTGCGAGGGAGGGGAGGCGTCGGCGCGTCGTCCCGTGATGCGCCGCTCGTGAGGAATCAATGGCAAGGCTAACCGGCGGCAGCCTTGCCATTGATTCCCCACGTGAACCGAGGCCGTTGGGGGAAGACGAGGCACCGTGCCACTGACACGGCTGGCCCATGGCTTTTTCGCACCAAAACAGCTCGCCCCGGCGCCCCCGGGTACCCCCCAGCGCACCGGGTTCGGCCTGGGTCCGCCGGCGCTGTTTTCGGCCCAGGCCGGCGAAAATCAGGCTCCTGGGGGCGCGACTGGGTCGTTTTTTTGGCGCCGGCGCGAGAAAATCGCCTGGGGAGGCCTTCCTGGGGGCGCGGCTGGAGATGCTCTAAGAATCCAAAGGCAACATGAACATGATACTGATAAAACAATATGAGCATAGCATGAACATATGAATCTGTCGGTACTAACATGCAACATGATAACACTACATGCACCAATTATTATGCTCAGGTTATCTCTCAACCATCACACGCAGCACTTACTAACCTCGGACATCACATGATCATCTCAGGATCAAATCAAGCTTGGTATAAACAATACCGTAGTAATCATTAAATGGCCACAAGGAGCTTGATCTTTACCCATGATTCTCGCACAACATCACGAATATCCAACAACTCAGTATCCTTGATACCACGGTGATCATTCCGGCGATCACAACCATGACCAACACTTGGTCTCAAACAGTGATTATTCCGGCGATCACAACCATGACCAACACTTGGTCTCAAACTGTGATCATTCCGGCGATCACAACCAACTTATCTCCTCATCAAACCGGGGTTGTCATTAATCAAGTTATTATTAATATTGTTGACTCACGCTAGGACCGACACGAACTGGGCCCTCATCCGCGGGCGCAGCTATCGATAGATTTAATATACACTCTGCAGAGGTAGCACACTGTACCCACACCACGGAATTCATGGCCTCGCACTCCCATTCGGTTGGAGCAACGGCGTTCCGACAAAATCAATCTACTGCCGTAACACTCTCCCGGCCACTCCGACCCACTCCCAACTGGGCTAGTCCTGGGTGGCCCCGTGTCTACCAAAGACACCCCGACCACCGTCGTGGTCAAAACACTCCCACTCGGGGACACTCCCACTCGTGAACCGGATCCATAACAATAAAAACAACGGGCACACAAGGTTATGTCCGCCTACCTAATCAGGGTAAGCACGCCCATAACCTTCCCTCGTGGGAGGCACCGGCGAGATGCATGACAATAGACCCAGTTAGGACCTGACCCATAAGGTAACCGTGGTTGCACTAGTCAGTTTCGATCTCGCGGCATCATGACTCAGCCAACAGTTGTTCAAGTTCAATTAAATCCGGTTAAACTTGAATGCAATATGCTGAGGCATGATAAAATAACATGATGCAATTACAATGCATGAGCATGATATCAACATAATCACGGGATGCAACATAACTATCCACCACATCAACTATGAAATAATCTCCATCTGAGCATGGCATAATGACGAGCATAAATATTACAAGTGCAACACTACTCATAGTATAACATAACATGACCACTAGCATCAACCATAAATAACATGCAAGAACTTATCAATAACATCACCGAGTAACACTTAACCAACTGACAGCAACGGAACAATGCCTATTAACAGTACTCGGTAACCGACGTTAGTCATTCACCGAAGAGCATGACCAACCCAACATGTACTACTATCAAGCATGGAAATATGAAAGTAATACTAGCAACTAGCAGGGCATGATAACCAGGTGCATAACAACATAGCAAACAAGTAAGCACGATCCTAGAAGCATTTCCGAAATAGCGATAACCATATTTTAAACAAGCAATCATTTAATAAATATTCAAGTTGAAAACCATGGCTACTGCATGACTATCATGCAAGTGGGTATTGTGGCTTGCCTGGGGGTGAAGAAGGCACCGGAAAGAAGTGCGGTGAAGCCATGGAAAGATTTGCCAGAAACAGTTCTCTCTCAGAGGGGCTGTTTACGTGCAAGGGCAAAAAGGTCATTTTCACAGTGTCAAACCATAGTGAAAATGAAACGAACAGAATGGGCTCGACGAAACGAAGAAATGGACTTTGAAATCACCTCAGTTGGAGTTGTGGTTAAAAAGAAATGAAGTGTTTTCTACCAGGGACCTATCTGTAATGAAAATATTTTCAAACAGGGCCTGCACAGAAAAACAGAAAGCGCCTTTCGACAGAATACGCTTCTCGACTGAGAAAACATAAACTGGACCGCAATAGAGCCCGAGTACGCTTTCAGATAGGGAAGACGTATTCCAGCGGAATACGCTTCCACTTATCCTAGTCAGCAGAGGCGGGGCAGGGGCTTGGGCAACTGACGTGCGGGTCCCACGGGTGGGGCCCGTCACTTATCCAGCTAGACCGGGCGGGTCAACGCCCGAGTGGCTGCCAGGTGGGGCCTTCCTTATCCTCTCCCTTTCTCTCTCCTCTCTCCTAGCTCCTTCTCCTTCCTCCTGTTCCCCCCAGGAAGCAGAGGAGGAAGAAGGGGAAGACACCGGCGACGGGGCTAACCGGCTCCGGTCACCTTAGGGCGCGGCGAGGGACCCAACGGGCTCCGGGCGGAGCGCCGCCTCTATTCAGGCGAGGGGCACTCGCCGGGGACGCGCAGGTCTGTCGCGGCTCATGTCAACAGAAGGCAGAGGCGGGCGGCAGCCTATGGCGGGGACGAGGCAGCACGGCCACTCCGGCGGCACGAGGAGTGGACGGGGAGGTGCGCCGGGCTCCGGTGGGTCTTCTGGTGGTGGAATGAGGAGGGGAGGGGCTTGGCATGCCGCGAATTTAGCCGGGCTCCGGCGAGAGGAACTGCAGCCATGGGGTCTAGGAGGGGCTCTGGAGCTCGGGCTAGAGGTGGGGAGGGCCTAGAGGAGTGCGGTGGAGGCGATGGTATGCTCGGAGTGGCTCGGGGTGGCCTTTATATAGGTGGGGCGAGGAGGCCGAGCTGTCACCGCCGCGGATGCGTGTCCGGCGCCACGGACGCATGTGCACGCACTCGAGCTCGAAGGTAGACGACGGGGGAGGCACAGGGGAGAGCTTCACGGGGCAGAGGCGACCAAGGGAGCGCAGAGAGAAGGATTTGAACGCCATTAATGCCTTGTCGGCACTGTGTGCTCGTGGATGCGCGGCGGCTTGCGTCGGTGAGCAAGCGGACGAAGGGGGAGAGGGGTTCAGGTGATCGGCGACAACACGGGCTAGCTGCTGGACATGCCCGTGCTCGCTGAGACGCCGAGCAGAGAAGGGGCCTGAGCAAGAAGCCATTCTGGGCGCGGCCATTGCACGCCAAAACGGTGGTCACCGCGTGCACGGGTGCACACAGTGCCACGAGCTAAGACAAACAATGTCTGGGGTGGAGTCCTTCCTGGGGAGGTTGCATCTGAGGTGGTAGATTGGTTAAAAATGACATGGTTAAATGGCAGTTAACACCTGAAGTTTACTATAGTAAACTTGATCATGTACTACTGATCAACAGGGATGTGATTAGGTCAAATGGAGTTGTCTGGTAAGTTCATGGTAAGAAGGACTTACATCCTGGTAATTTTGAGAAGAATTGGACCACTAATTAATATAGTTGCTTTACAACTAAGTAATGTGGTCCAGAATGAAGATCATAATGATGCTCTCAAATGGAGGAGCCACTTGAGCTGAACTTTGGCAAGGCAGGCTTATTTGGCCATATGAAGATGCTGCAAAAGGTTTCATACCAATTGGATAAACCAAAATGGTACTTCCTTCACAAACATTTACACTAACCAGAAACTTACAAAAATTATAGAGGAAAAATGGCTTAATGAAACATGCCCAAAATAGGTGAAGGTAGGTTATATGGATAATAGAAGGCCTAGAAAAATTGGCAGCCATAATGGAGCAATATACAATATACTTGCTTCACAAACTGAAATTTTGGACAGAATCAAAGAATTGATGGTGAGCTCACATGGAGGCATGACATGAGCTCTACTTTGGTGGATAGCTATGATATGATGATATGAGGATCATGCAAAATGGCAACTCATCTGGATATGCCTAGCTTGTACTTCCTTCACAACCAGTTCCCTCAGACAGGAACTTTGGAAAATCATAATTAAATAATTACTAGGCAAATGAGGTTGCATTTTGGCATGTGTCAGTGATATGGATAGGAAAAGGTGTCCAAGGAGTCTGAGGTCAATTGGGAAAAGATAAATGGCACTTGCTTCACATTCTACCATTCAGGACAGAATAGGAAATGAATTAATTGAGCATGATGGGGAAGATGGCAAATGAAATATTTTTCCATATTTGAGAAAGATGTGATCCAAACAATTTATGGGAATTATTTGGGAATTTTAGGAGTGATGGAAATAAAGGTTACTTCACAACCTAGGGCAATTTGAGTTGTTCCTTTAATAGAAAAGGAATATTCCCAATAAAAGAATATTGGGATTTGGGCTAGGATGAAAATGATAGGGTCTAGGGAAGGATTTGGGTATGACAAGCCACTCTAGAAGCAAAGAAGAGTTCATCTTCTTCACTTTCCAGACCACAAGGCCACGGAAAAAGAAAACTCAAGCAAAAACCTGAGAAAAATAAAAGAAAAAGAAAGGGCCAAAAATTAGGCTGTCACAAACCTTACCCCCTTAAAGAAATCTCATCCTCAAGATTTGGTTGCTCAGGGAACAAGTATGAAAATACTGACTTAAGGAAATCGTTTCCAACTCGGGTATCCTTTTTCTTATTTTTGTTCCCACTAAATTTTTATCTGACTGGCCCTGGGGTGGTTTGCTTTAATATATCCATATTCTGAGAGATCTTACCTTGCTTGTTCATGCTTATACAGACTCTAGTTTCTTTTTAGATCTGCTGACTTAACTGAATGTGATTGATCCTCACAACTGAAATATATGCCGGTTTCACAAATCCAAGATTGATTTCCGCTGGTTGTGTCATCCGGCACTAACAATCTTTCATGAAGTGGTGATCAGATTTTCCTAGTGGACACCCAAGCTCTAACTCCTTGCATTGGTCCCTGCGGTCCCTGTGGTCAAGGAATGCGCTCCCACGATTGAGGAGGTGTCGCTAGTCCTCGTTGCTGAGCCTCAGGCTCCAACTTGGGTGCGGCACATAGTCCATTTCCTCCAAACTGGAGAACATCCTGAAGAGCAAGAAGAAACTGAAAGAGTAGCCCGGAGGTCCAGTATGTATCAGTTTGTTGACGACACATTATACAGAAGAAGGCCCAACGGTGTGAATTGAAGTGCATTTTTCGGGAGTAAGGAAAGGAACTATTGGCATAGATACACAAGGGTATGTGCGGCTCACACATTGGATTGAGGGATCTGGTGGGAAAAGCCTTCGGACGAGGATTTTACTGGCCCACAGCCCTCCAAGAAGCAGTTGAGTTGGTCACCAAATGTGAAGCCTGCCAGTTCCATTCCAAGAATATCCATCTGCATGCCCAAGCTCTTTAGACAATCCCTTTATCATGGATGTTTTCGGTCTGGGAGCTCGACATCTTGGGCCCTTTCCCCCGTGCTACCGGGGGCATTGAATTCTTGTTCGTTGCAATCAACAAATTTGCAAAGTGGTCGGAAGTAGATCCCATGAGAAAGGTGACTGCTCAGTCAGCTATCAAGTTCTTGAAAGGATTGGTGTGTCGTTTCGGGATCCCTACCCGAATCATCACCGACAATGGCACCCACTTCACGAGCCACGCCTTCATGCAATACGTTCATGCCCTCAGAATCAAGATCTCAGTCGCCTCTATTGCTTATCCAAGGAGAAACGGGCAAGCTGAGAGGGCGAACACTAAAGTGTTACGAGGACTCAAGAAAAGGACATTTGATAAGCTGCATAAGTGTGGCAGACAATGGCTCGACAAGCTGCCGGTGGTTCTTTGGTCCCTCGGAACGACACCAAATCGAGCTACCGGGCAGACTCCCTTCTCCCTAGTCTATGGGGCAGAAGCAGTTATCCCCACAGAACTCATTTACAGGTCACCTCAAGTGCTTGCCTATGATGAAGTAGCGCAAGAACAGCACCGGCGTGACAACATTTTGCTACTCGAGGAGAACCGTCATTGGGTTGCTACGCGTGCTGCACGCTACCAGCAAGCCCTACGTCACTATCACAGTCGTAGGGTTCATGCCTGGAGTTTTGAGGAAGGCGACCTTGTCCTTTGGCATGTTTAGTCCGCCAAGGGTACAAACAAGTTGACACCAAAGTGGGAAGGCCCTTACCGGGTAGTACGAGCCACCAGACCTGGCACAGTCCGTTTGGAGACCGGAGATGGCATTCAGTTGCAAAATGCATGGAACATTGAGCATCTCCGTAAGTTCTACCCATAAGGCACGGCTGTCAGGCCCTGCCCGGCAGCCACCCTTTTGTACAGGCCTTGTCGATGTTGCATGTAACCCCTTGTACAAAGCCAGGCGCAGACCATGAGTAACAAAGAAATAAATGAAGCGTTGGGGGGGGGCCAACAAATTGCATGCATCCATAAGCATATCATGAGCATAGCATGTTCATATAAACAAGATCGCATGTGGCATCATTTTCATCTGCACTAAGCTGCAAGCTCTCACTGTGGACTTGGTCCCGAAGAAGAGAAGGGAAGAAGAGCCTACATTGCGATCCCCGGCAAGCCAAACAGATAAGTTCTCTCTTACCCATACATGTTATGTAAGTATAGACTTGTGCATATGAAAACCACACCAATTTTGAAACTTATGTGCTCCCATCCCTTGACTCGAACGTTGCTTCGGTCAGAATGGTTGTAGTGGCCTTCGGCGAAAAAGTTTGACGGGGGGCTGGTCCCTTTTTACGATTTTTGCCCAGCAAGCCTAGCTCCGTGGCAGCAAACTGAGGGTACCGGTAGGATAAGCCTGTCGGGGAAAACTTGTTTACTTGAAGGTATAGAGGCATTTCACCTCTACATGGACATGTTACATGCACAAGTACCCGGCAAGGTTTGTCTTTTTCATTAATATGCTGATCAACAAGTACAGGTCTTACAGAACACAAACATGGGTAAAGAAGATTACATAATTTAAACTAAAGTTTGGCAAGTGCCTACACATTTTAGATTGAAAAAAAATGCCCATGATTCCTTTTGCTTTATCCCTCCCCTCCTTGAAACTGCATGGGGGTAATAAGAAGAGAGAGGGAAGGCCTGGCTAGGATTCGACGCCTCCCCAGGATTAGGATGGCACCGTTCCCAGGTTGGGAGGAAGAAACCGGAGGGCAGGTGCGGATGATGACACTGCCGGAGGCCCAGCCGGTGATGATGGTGTTGCCAGCAATCATGCCTCGTTGGAGCGGTCGTCCTCGCTCTTGACGCGTCATGGGTTGTCACCACCTTCCCCACCGTTGTCCCTTAAGCCCCCACCATAGCAGCCAGGGCGGGCACTAGGCGCTCCGGGTGGCTCCACAAAGAGCATGGTCGTCCCCAATGACCCGAAGCTAGAAGGATGCCGTCCCCTAAAGAAGCATGCACAGGCACAAGGAACCCTCCCATACACAAGACATGTAGTACCCTGAAAGGAAGGGATCTGCCGTTACCAATGGCGAATCGCTCCCGCGGTCTCCCTTTGACATCACAGGAAAAGGGGGGATAGGACACGGTGACTACCACGCTTTGCGTCCATTATGGCCTCCGGAGTGGTGTCGCTCACGTAGCCCCTCACTAAAGTTAAAGCCCGAGGCGGCCCAGCGATGAGCGCACCAGATTCGCTACCTCTGGTGCTACCGCCATGCCGCCCGCGTGCTCACCTGAGGCCTATGCGAAGATGGGAGAGGGGTCCTGTCGGTGTCAAAACCGGCGGATCTCGGGTAGGGGGTCCCGAACTGTGCGTCTAAGGCGGATGGTAACAGGAGGCAGGGGACACAATGTTTTACCCAGGTTCAGGACCTCTTGATGGAGGTAAAACCCTACGTCATGCTTGATTAATATTGATGATATGGGTAGTACAAGAGTAGATCTACCACGAGATTAGAGAGGCTAAACCCTAGAAGCTAGCCTATGGTATGATTGTATGTTGTCCTACGGACTAAAATCCTCCGGTTTATATAGACACCGGAGAGGTTAGGGTTACACAAGGTCGGTTACAAAGGAGGAGATACACATATCCGTATTGCCTAGCTTGCCTTCCACGCCAAGTAGAGTCCCATCCAGACACGAGACGAAGTCTTCAATCTTGTATCTTCATAGTCTAACAGTCCGGCCAATGGAGATAGTTCGGCTGTCCGGAGACCCCCTAATCCAGGACTCCCACAGTATCCCCTGAACCAGGCTTTCAATGACAATGAGTCCGGCGCACAGTATTGTCTTCGGCATTGCAAGGCGGGTTCCTCCTCCGAATACACCACGGAAGAATTTGAATATAAGGATAGTGTCCGACCCTGTAAAATAAGTTCCACATACCACCGTAGAGAGAATAATATTTCCACAAATCCAATTTGCTGACTTGTTTTGGCAACACGACATTATGTCACGGCCCGTCGATTATTCGAACCGTTTCTTTTAACTTGCCCCGCACATAACGCAAGGCAGTTTTTTGACACGTCTCATCAAAGCAAAGATCGTGCCCCCTTATCACGGGATTCTCATCAATACGGGCGTGGGTAACCCAACCACGTTTAGGACTCCTAGATTATAGGCAAGCCCCAAACGGCCACGGAGAGGATGCTTGGTATTCACCCTCTTTATAAAGGGCCAAGGTTTTCACTTTTTCCCCTCCCGTGCTCAATTGAATCCTTCCCCCGCCTCGAGTTCTAACACCCAAAGCCCAGGTCAGGTGCTCTGGATCTTCAACCATGTCCGGATCCAGCCTTCAAGGCCGATGGACGCCCTCCTCCGTTACGGAAGAAGATATCAAGAAGTTGAGGGAGGCCAGATATCTGACCGCCGAAGTTTCGCATCGGCTGCCTGCCCGAGGGCAGGTCGTCCCTACTCCTGAACCCAACAACGACGTCGTGTTCATCTCCCACTTCCTCTGAGGTCTAGGCCTCGCTCTGGATCCCTTCGTAAGGGGTTTGATGTTTTACTACGGGCTAGACTTCCACGATCTAGCCCCGGACTCCTTTCTTCACATCTCGGCATTTATTGTCGTGTGTGAGGCCTTCCTCCGCATTACCCCTCACTTCGGCTTGTGGCTCAAGACTTTTGATGTGAAGCCGAAGACAATCGAGGGACAGCACGTAGCGTGCGGAGGAGCATTAATAAGCAAGATTGCGGGAGCTTCGTGGCCAAAAGGTTCCTTTCCAAAGGTGTCCCGATTATGGCAACGGGAGTGGTTTTACATCACAGCTCCCAGAAGTGCCAAGTGGGTGGCTTCCCCCGCTTTCCGCTCGGGCCCCCCACCACAACTGATGTCATGGATTAGCAGAGGGCTGAGCTGGGGTCCAGCCAAGGACGTGCCTATAATGCAAAGCCGCATTCAAGATCTCTTCGAGGGAGATTTCAATTTGGTTATGGTAATGCAAGTCATGCTGGTTCGTCGAGTCCAGCCTTGCAAACGCTCGCCCCTTCGCTTGTGGGAGTTGAACCCAGAAGGACCGCGTGCTATTCAAAGTTTCCTCGGCCTGATGCACGAGGAGATGTACAAGTCATTCTTTGGACCTCAAACAGAATGTCCGAACACTACCGAGGACGTGGGCCTGAGTAGCAACCGCACCACGGAACAAGTAAGTAATCCTCAAGCTGAACACACCGTCTTTTATTTATCATGACGTCATTTCTGAGAAATCGCCCTTTGACCAGGACTGGCTAACAAAGGTGAAGATGATTCGGTGTTAGGCCCCCCTCACTGAGGGTTTGGAAAATCCGGTACTGGAAAAGATGTTCGAGCGCGCACCTTGCTCGGAGCCCTCGAAGGAAGATGCGGGGGGGGATAATATGGGCGAAAGCGGGGCCCCATCGCTGCCAGTTCCAACCGAGGGAACGAGCGCCTCCACAAGGGAGGATAACAAAGGAGAAGATTCTGACCTTCTCTCGCTACGGGGGAGGGAGAGGACTGCCTCTGAGGATCCGGAAACCGAGGCCTCCAAACGGGAGAAGAAGTCTCCAACAGAGGGTCCTGCCTCGGGGGGTGCTCTTGCCGCACAAAGTCCGCGCGGGGACCAGCCCTCCAACAAGCCGTAAGTGATCAAAAAATACTTTAATAGTGAAGGTATACTACCTTTCCTCTGAGAAAAATAACCGAAGCATATATCTTGCAGTTCGGATCTTAGCCCTTCTTAGCTGAGCTCGTCTTCGGGGGATCTTCTTCTGGAGATGATGGAGAGCGAAACGCCTCCCCCGGACTCCCCCTCTCAAGAAACGGGCGACCTCGAAGTGTCGTCACGGAGGGCCTCTCCGGGTCCGGTGAGGCCAGAAGATAATCCCATAGTCAGCCGAAGTCCCCAGCATCCGGCTCTCGAAGAGAGCAAACAAAAGTGTCTGGCACCGTCTGTTATGCGATCGGACATTCTGAGGGAGCTGTTGGAGCGAGCGGCCATCTCAAAAGAACACCGTACGTTGATGGGTACGGTGATGGAAAGAATTTCGTCCGCCGAAAGCGGATTACATGAAGCCTTTATGAGTCTACTGACGGGCTTTGAGGTACGTGAAATGATATACTTTTTGATAGTACCGCACATGTTAGGTGTGCCCTGTGTAGATAGTAGCCCCTGAGACTCTGGTTGTCGTCGAGAACAGCGGCGGACAGATGATCATAGTCCCAGGTAATAACCAGACTGTCTTTATGTGCAGGAGGTGGAGGCTCCGGTGGCTAGCCGGACTAATGAGTTTGCCGAACTAAAGCAGCAATTGGATGCGGCAAACGCCGACATCGAGCTTGTTAACAAGCGGCTTGACGAGTCACAGGGTAAGTAATGTTTTCTGGTGAATGTCACATAATAAGATCAGCATGATGCTAGTATCTTTAATATGGTGTGACTACAGACGGAGCTGCCACCGTGGAGACCCTTCGAGCAAAACTTGCCCGAGCCGAAGAACAAGCAAGAGCTAGTAATGCGGCTGCTTTGAAGGCGGCCGAAGAGTTAAGAGCCGAGAAGGTTACGCATTGCGAAAGCAAAGAGAAGATGGCCAAGATGGCCGTGGAATTAAAAGGCACTGCCGACCGTTGCCAGTTCCTTGAAGAAGAAAACCGAGTGAAGGCAGCGGACCTTGAAAAGGCCACGATGGCGACCAAAGACACTCGCTCTGCTATGAGGGCAAAGAAGGAGGAGCTGCGCGAAGCCGGGGATATTGCAGCTAGGAAGCCCTTTCTGCTGCAGAGGAAGTTCGGAGATCCACGGTATGCCCCTATGGATCGGCTGTGGAGTTCGGCAGATGCATATATGGACTTGGTGGCAAGCGCTGTCGATGCGGTCGAATACTTCCGAGATCAGACTGTCGGATTTCGGGTTCCGACAGACCCTTAAGGTTCGAACACTGGGGTGCACGCGGAGATTTTGCCTTCTACCTACCTGCTCCCCTCTGCCTCGCTAAGATCTAAGCTATGGAAAGAACAGCACAAGAGACACAGGGTTTATACTGGTTCGGGCCACCGTTGTGGTGTAATACCCTACTCCAGTGTGTGGTGTGGTGGATTGCCTCTTGGGCTGATGATGATGAGCAATACAAGGAAGAACAGCCTCGCGAGGGTCTGTTCTTGGCTGAGGGGATGAACTTCTAGGAGGAGTTCAATCACCCTTCTCTCTCTCTCTCTCTGATGCTACTCGATCCGATCCCACCTTGTTTCTGGGTTGGCCGATTCTAGATCCGATCTCCATCCCTCTACCCTGGGGGTGGCTAGTCCTATTTATAGGCAAAGTCCCTGGGCCTCTTCCCAAATATTGAGCGGGAAGGGCGCCAACAATTGGCCATTTTGAAGGGGAACATCTGGTACACTTATCCTGACTAAAGTTGGTCCTCGCCTGCCAAAGGCTCTGGTGGTGACGCTGGCTTGGGCTCCACAATGACGTCCTCCCTGCCGTTGGACTGGTCTTGGTCTCGTTGCACCGAAACGGGTGCCTTTGCTTGATGCTCTCGCCTGCGCTTGCTCCCTTTGCACCAAAGAGGAAAGGAGGACACTGCGCGGTTGGCGCCCGCCTGGCGCCTTTGGTCGTCATGGCTTGCGTCACGGGCACCTCGTGAGGTACCCCGCCTTGATCTCTCCACCTCCTCGCGAGCCAGCCTGATGAGGCCGTGCCTGAGGAAGCTCCGTGTCGTCCGCCCCGCGAGGCTTGGCCCCTCGCGAGGGTCTTGGGTCTGTGTTGATGAAGATGGGCCGTGCTGGGCCCCCTTTTGAGCCACGCCACAGGCCGCAGACAGGCAAGTCTGGGGACCCCCGTTCCCAGAACGCCGACAGTAGCCCCCGGGCCCAAGGTGCGCCCGGACTTGGCCGTGCAGGGAGGCGAAAGGGCAAGAGCGAAGCGCCGCGGGCCCTAATAGCCTGCGGCCTTGAGCGCCGCATGGCGGTTGATTGGGCGTGGGCGGCACTGTTCCCCCACGCCCCCTTATTTTGCGCCATGCTAGGCGGACTCGTAGTCGTACACAGCCGCTCCCCTTTCTGTTGCTCAAGCGCCCTCTGTCCTTCCTCCTCTCAAACTCCAGCTTCTGTTTTCAACCCAATCTCGAACCTTCCCCCGCCCCTTCATATCGCCATGGCTCCGACGAAGAAGGGAAGAGGGAAGAAACCCATGCCTCCGCCTTGCTCGCCGCCGTTGGCGGCCCCCGCCGAGGGCTTGGGCAAGGTCAGCTCGGCTCTGGCCACTAGCTTCAACGAATGCGGGAGGACGACGGCCTGGCCCGCGTCCCACTTCTCCATCGACAGGATAGTCACCGAGGTCCCATATTTTGCCGACGCCCTGTGGGCGGGTCTGGTTCCCCCCTTTTCTGATTTCTTCAATGACGTGCTTTCCCACTATCAGATCCACATGATGCATCTGGGTCCTGAATCCATCACCCTCCTTTCGGTCTTCGCCTTTGTTTGCGAGGCAATGATGGGCATCCTTCCTTCGGTTGCCTTGCTGCGCCACTTCTTCTCTCTGCGTCTTGTCGACCCTACCCAATGTTGGGCGTGTGTGAGCTTCGTTGCCGCGTCTGAGACAGCGGCCTCAGGGATTGACTTCAGGACCCCTCTGCCCGCGGCTGGGTTCCGTGAGCGGTGGTTGTATGTGGATGCAGGGGTGCCCAGCCCCCTGCTATCGGAGCCAACTTTGCCTGCTGTCCCCAATTCGGGCTGGGGCCAGGAGACGCTTGAGAGCCCCCTGCTCGTCTTCATCTGGCACTGCTTCGCGTTCTTGAGGTCGCTTGGCGTGACAGTGCCCAAGGTGGTGAAGGAGTTCCTGCTTCGCTGCATTGCTCCTCTCCAACGCCACTCCCGTCGGATGTGGGCCTTCAGCGGGCGTGATGATCGTATGAGGCTCCAGGAAGAGGACCTGACGCCTGAAGTGCTGAGGACAGTGCTCTTGATCCTGACTGGGGACCCCAACCCTGGCAGCATCCAGCAGGGAGGGGCCTTGCTGTACCTCTGCCAGAACAGGGGCGATTTTGTGAATCAGATGCCTATCTTTGATGAGTGGGGGCCGCGCCCCGCCGGCCTCCAGGGGCCTCGCAAGAACCCAGTGATGGTGACTGCCCTTCCAGTCGGCCAAGGTGACTCTTCCTCAAGTGGCGGAGCAGGGAGGCATGAGGCGCCAGAGGCCGAGGGGGCTCCCGGCGGGGTGACAGCGTCGGGCGGTGCTCATGAGGGAGCATCTCTTGGGGCCCGTGCCGCTGAAGCTGAGGGTGGCAAGCAGCTGCCCTCAGCGCCTGCGACTGAGGCCCCTGAGGCTCGAGCCGCTTCTCTTGGCGAGGCGATTGGCAGCGCGCATCAGGCAGGCGCCCCTGACACGGATCGCCTTGACGCTCCGTCTTCATCGCAGGTTGATCCCTGCGCTCAACTCTTGGGCCGCTTCCGCATGGACTTTGAGGCCCTCCGAAAGAGACGGGAGGCCCTGGGCAACGATTACCCTTGTCACCTGCTGAAGCGTAGGAAGTACTTTGCCACTGATGAGTAAGCCTTCTCCTTTCCCAGCTCCCGATCCTTCTGTTGCTTTTACTGATCCTTGCTCCACAGGCCCCTTCCAGCCGAGCTCGCGGAGATGGCTGAGGTTCCATCTCCCTTGGCTTCGCCCCCTCCACCGTCCTCAAGCGCTCCGAGCAGCAGAGCCCTTGCGGTGAGGGCGATTGGAGAGGCGAACCGTCCCGAGGTGCATCGTGGCCCTGCGCACCTCGCGATCCTCCTTCGCGGGCCTTCTCGTGGCATAGCCAGCCTGCCGTGGGCTTCTCGCCTAGTCGTGGACTGCGATTGGCTGAGGCGCTCCTTGCGCTCTTCATCTGGGGATGGGCTGGCTCCAGGCCGGGCTTCTGGCGTGGCATGTCCGGCCGTCGCGAGGGTGCCAGCACCCAGCCCCCTGCCCGGAGGGGGAGTGCTGATTCGTGGCCCCCGGCACTTGCTCGGGGCAGATGATGGTGTGGAAGACGTGCTCGAGCGCACCCGGGAGCGTCGCGCTCTTCGCCAAGGATTCCTTCGAAGGGCGGCTGATGCGGTGAGCCTGCTTGGTGAGGAGCTTGCTGATGAAGACGCGCGCCTTGAGGCCGAGGGCCTGCGCCTGGCTGCAGAGAGGCGCGAGCTGGAGGGCGCCATCGCCCTTGCGCGCTGTCAGCGCGATCTTGACGATGCAGAGGCCAAGGCGTCGCTGGTGGCCTCTCGGGAGGCCCGATCTTGGGCCGCTGAGGAGGCCCGAGAAGCTGACCGGCAGCGAGAGGCGGCGGAGGAGCGGGCTCGGGAGCTCCTGGCCTGGTGCCACTCACTGGAGGAGCAAGTGGAGCTGCGCGAGGCATCCCTCGCGTCGATGAAGGTGGCCTCTGGCGACCCAGCAGAGCTCCAGAAGCGTGAGGAGGCGCTGACGCTGGAAGCCGCCGAACATACCCGCAAGTACGAGCGTCTGGAGACGAGGGAGCGCTTGGTGACGCAGGCGGAGGATGATGTCGCTGCACGGGAAGCCTGTGTCCTGGAGGAGGTCGAACGTCGGGTGGCGATGGCGCGCTTGAACCTCGAGCACGAGTTCGAGGAGAGGCTGGAGTTGATCCGGGCCGAGGCTGAAGGTAGGACTGCTGCCTTGAGGGCCAAGCTGGAGGAAGCGACGCGGCGGGCCGATGCTTTTTGGGCCGCCCTTGAGGTAGCGCAAGGGGAGTCAACCACCTCCCAGGCCGAGGTGCTCCTTCTTCGCCAGCGGGTGGAGGAGGCTGAGGTCGTCGCGCGCCAGAATGCGGACGAGATACGTCAGCGGCGGATCCTGGAGCATGAGCACGACCCCATGCTCACCACGCTTCGGGAGAGAGCCAACACAGCCTTGGGCAACATCTGCGAGGCGGCTGTTGGCGAGCCGCACGCAGTCAACTACGCCGGCAACCTTCAGTTCTTCACCGACGTGGTGACGCAGCTGGAGGCGCAGTCGGTCAGGGCCGACAGGTTGGTGGAGGAGAGGAGCTGCGCCCTGCTCGGGCGCGCCTTTTCTCGCGTCTTCAGCCATCTCCAGAACATGGATCCCCACTTCGATTTTGACGCCGCCATCGCCCCAGTCCCCCAGGCCGTCCGAGACGACCTGGCGCACTGGGTGGAAGACAATGTGGATGCTCTTGTCAGGGCCTTCGCTTCAGACAACGATGGCGTGATCGTGGCTGCCGACGAGGGCGGTGTGGTGAACGGCCCTGACGCTGCTGGCGGCGACGCAGACAGCGATGGCGAGTCCAGCGATGCTAGCAACGGTTCGGGTGGTGCTCCTGAGGACGCATTGGGGGATTTATCCGACTGATCATGCATCGTTCCTGTTTCCTTACCCTGCATGAATAGAACTCAGGTTTTGGCCTGATGGCTGTGAGAGCATTTTCGGAGGGGGAGCCCCTCATGTAAAACTTGTGTTCATCGTACTAGTAGGCGCTACATTGCCCATGCGCCCGCGCCAAGTGGTTGGCTTAAGCGACACGCTGGTCGGCTAGTTTATCTTTGTCCCGTGCGGGCCCTGAGGTAGCCTGTGGGAGGCTGCGGTGTCCCGAGTGTTCACTAATCGAATCCGTGGGATCTGCAGTAAAAAAACCCTCCTGAGAGGACGCGGCGGCAGCAGTCTGGGCTGCGCGTAAGCTGGGCGTGACCCGGCTCGCGAGGGGCTCACGAGGGGAGGCAGCTGAGGCGAAGTGGTAACCAAAACGCGAGAAATTGCTCGAACGAGACTAAGCACCCCTTCCCCAAACACACGCAAATCTCAAATTCGAATCCAACTTAAATCCAGCAGGGGAAAGCGACAACCAAAGGGAAAAGCAACAAAAGCAGACAAAAGGCCGCGTCCGGCACCTAATCTAGTCTTGGACGTCTTCTCACCAGCGCGGAGCTAAGTGCTGCCACTGGGCGTGGGAGGGAGCCCCAGGGCCTGAGACCGGCACCCCTGAGACTCCGGGCATGTACATCCCCACTCATTATTACGTGAGAGTGTCACGAGGCGGCGAGCTTCACAGGCACTGGGCCTTCTTCACAGGTACCGACCTTGCTTCATATCGCCAGACGAGGGCCCCGCCTTGCGCCACACTCTAGTGCCATCAACGACGACCGGAAACCAGGACGCCGCCGATGGGGTAGAGCGGTCGCCAGCGGTTCCCCCGATGACCATGGGTCCTCCGCCAGGGGCAGGCCCTGAGGCACCTCCCCAGCAGAGGGCCTACCTCCTGAGAACACCTTGCTCCGAACGCCGTGGTGATGATGTCGGATCTCGGCCCCTCTCCTGCAGCCCCCTGCGCCCTCCTCCCGAGGGGTAGGAGACTGTGGGAGCGGGGCAGCTGCTCGCTGTGGCGACCTGCACCTCCTGTGATCCATGATTAGTGTATGCCTGCTCCTGAGGAATTAGCGGTACCCGATAATCCTTGCCTCCAGCGTGGCCAGTGGGACCGTCCCGGGGCTCCTGGAAGGGCTCAGCTTCTGGCGCCTCGTCCCCCCAGCTTGGGCTGAGGAGCGAGCCTTGTTCGCCCTCATGGGGGTGTCCTTGGTCCATCATGAGAGGCACGTATTCTTCTGGCGCCGTCATCCCGAAGGCCATGCCGTAGTGCTCCGCGTGCCACGCAGCTCTGCTTGACGCGCCCACCGTGGGGTGGTAGCGCGGCTGTCCACTGGGGCCGTGGGTCGCGTCGAGTCCTTCTTCTTCGCGGACGGGGGCAGCGCCGCCACCGGTCCGATGCCGACAGCTTCGCTGGCGTTGGAGTAGCCTTGGAGCCCGCGAGCGCGCGCGGAGCCCCCGCGTGGGCCGCCCTGGGCTTGAGATGGGAGCTGGGTGTAGAAGGGGTGAGCCCCCGAGGCGGCGAAGCCCAGGAGCTCTGCCACCCGCTCCAGCAGCACGTCGCGGCCGCCCTCCAGCAGCCTGCACTGCAGCAGCTCTCGGGCCACCGTGAGCGCGACCCTCGAGTTCGCCTGCTCCCGGCGGGTGTACGGTGTCGTGGTCGCGGCATGATTGGAGGCCCTTGCTGCCGACCGCGCCTGCCGCGGTGTGAGAGCTATCGAAGCCTGTCCGCGTCGCCCGCGGCCCGCAGCGCCCTGCGGACCACGAGCTGCCTGGGGCACGGGGTCGCCCAAGGCGAGCGGCTCTGCGCGGGCGGGCCACGCCGCCCATGGATCTGGGTTGCCCGCCTGGTCGCCGGACATGGTGATGACGACGCGACGGGACACGAAGCGGTAGAAGGTGGATTCCGGCGCACCCCTACCTGGCGCGCCAAATGTCGGATTTCGGGTTCCGGCAGACCCTTAAGGTTCGAACACTGGGGTGCGCGCGGAGATTTTGCCTTCTACCTACCTGCTCCCCTCCGCCTCGCTAAGATCTAAGCTATGGAAAGAACAGCACAAGAGACACAGGGTTTATACTGGTTCGGGCCACCGTTGTGGTGTAATACCCTACTCCAGTGTGTGATGATGATGAGCAATACAAGGAAGAATAGCCTCGTGAGGGTCTGTTCTTGGCTGAGGGGATGAACTGCTAGGAGGAGTTCAGTCACCCTTCTCTCTCTCTCTCTGATGCTACTCGATCCGATCCCAGCTTGTTTCTGGGTTGGCCGATTCTAGATCCGATCTCCATCCCTCTACCCTGGGGGTGGCTAGTCCTATTTATAGGCAAAGGCCCTGGGCCTCTTCCCAAACATTGAGCGGGAAGGGCGCTAACAATTGGCCATTTTGAAGGGGAACATCTGGTACACTTATCCTGACTAAAGTTGGTCCTCGCCTGCCAAAGGCTCTGGTGGTGACGCTGGCTTGGGCTCCACAATGACGTCCTCCCTGCCGTTGGACTAGTCTTGGTCTCGTTGCACCGAAACGGGTGCCTTTGCTTGATGCTCTCGCCTGCGCTTGCTCCCTTTGCACCAAAGAGGAAAGGAGGACACTGCGCGGCTGGCGCCCGCCTGGCGCCTTTGGTCGTCATGGCTTGCGTCACGGGCACCTCGTGAGGTACCCCGCCTTGATCTCTCCGCCTCCTCATGAGCCAGCCTGATGAGGCCATGCCTGAGGAAGCTCCGTGTCGTCCGCCCCGCGAGGCTTGGCCCCTCGCGAGGGTCTTGGGTCTGTGTTGATGAAGATGGGCTGCGCTGGGCCCCCTTTTGAGCCACGCCGCAGGCCGCAGGCAGGCAAGTCTGGGGACCCCCGTTCCCAGAACGCCGACACAGACAGATCGTGAAGTGGACAAGCTATTCTGGTCGCAATTTAACGTTCCAGAGCGTCCGCTTCCCTTGGCTGATCAGCTAGCCGAATGGGACGAACTTAATAGGTTGTGCGGACTTGCCATGAGGTCCGTCATAGATCATTTATGGCCGGAGAAGCCGAAGCCGAACAGCTATTTCAGCTTAGTGCAGCAGTTCCTTGGTGCGGTGCCGCGCATCAATGCGATGAAGAGGTCGGCGTGCATAGAAGGCTCGTGGATGGCCTTTGCCCGTGTCAAGGCATACTGGGCGGAGATGGATGCTACCACTATTGCGGCGCAAGGTTCGGCCATAGGCCGAGTAGCTGCCGAGCACTATTTTGAAGAGGTTCTTGAGGGTGCTCGTTTGATAGAGGCCCAGTGCTCGAAGAATATTATGTTTGAGTGACATGTATTCCCATTGTAAACACAATGTTTTTATGAAATGTAGTAAGGCTGTATTTATACTTTTGCCGAAAAGTAATACGGTGCCTCCTGTACGACCGTTTACGTATATATGTATATAACCTGAAGGATTGCAGTCGTCGACTTCAACCCCCATGCATATAATGCGGAGGTGCTCGCAGAAAATGCATGTTCACACTTAACCCAATGTCTTGCTCCTATTAAGGAGGTGATAGCGCAGCGAACGAGGCAACCGGACTATGATGCTTTAACACTTTCACTTAGCCATAGGAGTTTGACGGTGGGGCTACTATATAGCCCCTGGTGGCTCCGCACTCTCCCGAACTCGGGGTGCGTATATGCTTGGCCGAGAAACGGCCCTTCGTTAAAGAGGAGGAATTCTAACATTCTGATAGGTCATTGAGTGGTTGACCAGTCTCGCGCTATATCATGACAGTCAGTTTTCGGCTTTCTCTACTGAGGTGCTCGTCCGGACGAACCAGGGCACAATCGCAGTAGTTCTCCTGGTGCTGCCTTAGCCTACAGAATGGAACGTAAGGCACCAAAACACAGGAGCCGGGCAAACCCAACATTTGACCAAAGACATGATTCGGAGCTGATGTATATAAGGCCAAACTCGCGACGCCAAACACTCCCTAAGGTATTCGGTCTTTATGGTATAAACCGGGCCTAAATAGTGCCCTTTGTAAGAAGCCCCTTGTGTCCAGGTATGGGCGTTATTCTGACGTGGCCACATGCCAAGACGTCAGCATCCTTCTCAATTGTACTAAGAATCCGAGGGATGTGTATCAACAAGAGACAGTAAAAAAGGTTTACGCAGGGTCTTCATCTAAAAAGAATCCTTGGAGCGGGTCCCTGCTGCACGTCTGCGCCTGTGTCTTCGTTGTGCCGTATCCTAGACGGTTGTAGCACGATGGTCATCTGTAAAAGAGAGGAATTTAGGTGAAAAGTTGTCGTGCAGAAATGTAGTTTTTAAAGAAACCATGTATAATTAAAGATGAGTAAAAATTGCCACTTGTCTGCGCGCGTTGAGCCCCTTGTATTTGTAATAGGGGTGTGGCCATCAAACTGGTATGAATTACATATAGCTGCGCCGGACTCGTCTAACTATGTCCGTGGTCTTGACGACCTATCAAATGCTTTAGTTGGTGAGGCCGTTTTTAGTGTGCGGCTGCCTTGCCATTCTCTTCGGCGCGCAAAGATCGCTCAATATTTCCATTCACTGTATTGCATTAAAGCGAGCGAAAGCTTCGCGTCCAAGTAGTGTTTGATAGCCACTTTGGAACGGAGCAATGTGGAAGGTTAAATGTTTGCTACGGAAGTTATCGGGGAAGCCGAATATAACCTTTAGTAGCAGGGAGCCTGTGCAGTGAGCCCCTGGGCCTGGCGTTACTCCTTTAAAGGTAGTGTTGCTATGGCAAATTTTCGTTGGGTCTATCCCCATTTTGCGGATTGTATCCTGGTATATCAGGTTTAGACTGCTGCCACCGTCCATCAGGACTCGTGTGAAGTGGTATCCGTCAATTATTGGGTCTAATATCAGGGCAGCCCATCCTGCACGCCGGATACTTGCTGAGTAATCACGATGGTCGAAAGTGATCGGTTGAGACGACCAGTGGCAGGACTCCGCGGTGATAGGCCCTTGGGCATATTTTTCTGGGAGTGCCGCTTTGTTTCTCCCCTTGATCACGTGTAACACATTGACTGTTTTGACTTCTGGTGGAAACTTCTTTTGTTCCCCAGTGTCTTGCTTGAGAGGCTCGTCCTCGTCTTCGCTTGGTGTACCCTCCCCCTTGTGTACGGCGTTGAGCTTGCCGGACTGCTTGAAGACCCAACATTCTCTGTGGGTATGATTAGCGGGTTTACCAGGGGTGCTATGGATCTGACATACTTGGTCCAGAATTTTGTTTAGGCTGGACAGTTCGTCTCTGGCGCCTTTAGAGGGCAGCTTTTGCTGACTTGGCCGAGAGCTTTTGAATCCGGCGTTTACTGTCGTGCTCTTCGTGCTGTCTTCTTTATTCCGGCGTTTGTTATTGTTGTTGCGCCATGATTTCCCGTTTCCATCTCTAACTTCGGATGTACTGGGGTCGTTGATGCTGCATTTGGCTAGCCAGCTATCCTCACCCGTGCAAAAGCGGGTCATGAGGCTTGTTAATGTTGCCATTGTTCTCGGCTTTTCTTGGCCGAGATGTCTGGCAAGCCATTCGTCATGGACGCTATGTTTAAAAGCTGCCAAGGCTTCGGCGTCCGGACAGTCGACTATTTGGTTCTTTTTAGTAAGAAACCTGTTCCAAAGCTTTCGAGCTGACTCTCCGGGCTGTTGAGTTATATGACTCAAATCGTCCGCGCCCGGAGGTCGTACGTAAGTCCCCTGAAAATTTGCCCGAAAAGCATCTTCGAGCTCTTCCCATCTTCCAATGGAACTTTCGGGGAGGCTCTTAATCCAGTGCCGAGCTGGCCCTTTGAGTTTGAGGGGTAAATACTTAATGGCGTGGAGGTCATCTCCTCTAGCCATATGGATATGGAGGATATAATCCTCAATCCAGACACCAGGGTTTGTTGTTCCGTCGTATGCCTCTATATTTATGGGTTTGAATCCCTATGGAAATTCATGATCCAGCACCTCATCGGTGAAACATAGGGGGTGTGCGGCACCCCTGTATCCGGGTGTACCGCGTTCTTCGGATGTTTGTTGTGTTGCGTTGTATGCTGGAGCGCGCTTACGTGGTCCATAGATGGATCTGGTTGTGCCGTCCTTTTGGTGCGAGTCCTCGCGTGGATCGCGTATTGGCTTATGTGCGGCGTTGTTTTCAGCGCTATGTTGGCTGTGAGGTCTCTTATCCGGCCAGATGGCTGTTTTGATTTTTGGTTGTGGGGGATCTAAGGCCTCCTCATCGAATTCAGGTAGCAACTTCCGCTTCGGGTAGCTCTTGGTGGGGCGATTACCGCTGTACTTCGCTGCTGTGTTGAGTACTTTGTTCCATCTAATTTGGAGTGTGTCTTGC
This sequence comes from Triticum aestivum, assembly GCF_018294505.1. NCBI lineage: Eukaryota > Viridiplantae > Streptophyta > Magnoliopsida > Poales > Poaceae > Triticum > Triticum aestivum. The sequence continues at coordinate 334,497,028 of NC_057806.1, read as the reverse complement.
GCAGCCTTGAGCCTTTGCTTCTGCTTTTTTAGACTCCTCGTGGTGGCAACAAGCCTTTGATGGGCATTCTGTTGCTCCGGGTGTCTGTCCGGTGTGACATCATCTGGACTATGATCTTTGACAGAGTCGGGTTGTTCGGCTTGATTCTCCATGTTGCCGTGGTCCGGCAATGGTTCCCCTGCTCTAACGTTGGGTCTGTATGATTGTTGTTTCTACCGAGGCGGGATTTGGGGCGGCGCTTACGCCGCTGTTTCGACTGCTTCTCGAGGGAACAACCCTTCGTTGCGTCCTTCTGTTCCTCGTTGTCGTTTTCCTTTGGTGTGTCCACCATGTATACGTCATGTGGTGAAGTGGGCATCCAGTGCCCTGGGGGCAGTGGTTCCTGTTCATCTCCGGCATCGTCGTCCATACCGTTGATGTCTTCGGAGTCGGAGTCGAGCATATCGGTTAAGTCATCGACAGTGGCTATTAAGTGGGTGGTGGGTGGGCGGCAAATTTCTTCGTCATCCGCATCCCAATCCTGCCGGGCATAGTTTGGCTAGGATTCTCCTGACAAGGAGAGAGACTTTAATGAAGTCAGTATATCGCCGAAGGGCGAGTGTTGAAAGATATCCGGGGAGGTAAACTCCATGATTGGCGCACAACCGGATTCGATCGGAGCGGGCGCAGGCGGTTCGGAGTCCGTGGCCGCAGAAGTATCCGGCAGTTTAACAACACGGCTCTCATGCAAGGTAAGGTTGATGTTTGGCTCGATCTCCACTGAGGGTAAGGCCTCCATGGCGAGGTCCATCCACCCGTCCATGGACGGCGCAACTGGCTCCGAATTGAGGGTAGGAGCGGCTGCCTGTGTGATCTCCTAAACACTGTCCGATGATAGAGCTAAATCGTACTCATCGTGACCGCGTGACGCACAAGGCAGAGGCTCGAATCCGTCGCAGATCAAGTCTCCACGGATATCGGCCGTGTAGTTTAAGCTTTCAAACCTGACCTGGTGGCTAGGGGCGTAACTTTCAATCTGCTCTAGATGGCCAAGCGAATTGGCCCGCAGTGCAAAGCCGCCGAACACGAAAATCTGTCCAGGGAGAAAAGTCTCACCCTCGACTGCATCGCTATCGATGATAGTAGGAGCCATCAAGCCTAACGGCGATGACACGGAGGAACTCTCAATGAAAGCACCAATGTCGGTGTCAAACCGGCGGATCTCGGGTAGGGGGTCCCGAACTGTGCGTCTAAGGCGGATGGTAACAGGAGGCAGGGGACACAATGTTTTACCCAGGTTCGGGCCCTCTTGATGGAGGTAAAACCCTACGTCCTGCTTGATTAATATTGATGATATGGGTAGTACAAGAGTAGATCTACCACGAGATCGGAGAGGCTAAAACCTAGAAGCTAGCCTATGGTATGATTGTATGTTGTCCTACGTACTAAAATCCTCCGGTTTATATAGACACCAGAGAGGTTAGGGTTACACAAGGTCGGTTACAAAGGGGGAGATACACATATCCGTATTGCCTAGCTTGCCTTCCATGCCAAGTAGAGTCCCATCCGGACACGAGACAAAGTCTTCAATCTTGTATCTTCATAGTCTAACAGTCCAGCCAATGGAGATAGTCCGGCTGTCCGGAGACCCCCTAATCCAGGACTCCCACAGGTCCTATCCCAGCAAAGGCGTGACCTCACCCTTCTTCTCCCCGAGCATCAGCATGAACATTCGACATCATCAACCCCAAGCTAGGGCCCGGGGCTCTCCCTTTCAGCATAACCAGAAGAAAGCAGGGAATGGAGATGGAGAGGTGTGTGGATGAACACTCCCACTCCTCCCCCACCCCCTCTTTTATAGACGGACTGGGGCTGGGAGCCGATCCTTCAGCGGGTAACCACCATCCTCCTCCACCTATCCAAGAAGGTTGGGCCCCTGCCTTGAAGCCCTCCCACACCATGCGCCTCCATTACCTACCCCACTCAATGCATTCAACATATGTGGACAAGGATAAGAGCATGGTGGGAAGAGTGAATTGGCAGTTACTCGCCCGTGCGTTAAAGTCATTCACGGGCCATTACAAGGGCAGCCCCACTACAGTTGGTGTCATGCGACGCGCGGGAGAACCGGAAATTGGCCTAGGCTCAGGTTAATGAATAAGCAAAGAAGATCTCAAAGGACAAGCAACTACTACACTCTTGGTTGTGCATTGGATAGGGCCTACCCCGACGACACCCGGCAACGCGTTTGGGCCAGGCCTGGGAGCTCCTGTCGGTGCAACAAACCCTGGTTCTGTTGCCCAGACCGTGCACAGGCCTAAGAGCAAGATTCCGACATCCGAAGACGAGACCAAGTTGAGAAGATAGCTCTTTGAGGAGTCAGAGAGCGGATTAAGAATACCAAGTAGAGCCAACGGAAACAAGATATCACTAAGAGAAAGCCTCCCTTGTCGGGCAGGCGAGCCTGGCGAGGTCGAGGTTGATTCAAAGACAAGTCTCAAGACTGTCTCGGCAGGCTTGCCGAGGATACCAAGGGCGAACTACCCCGCCAAGGCTCCACCGCTCCACCTCACAGCGACGCAAGTCATCAATCAGTGCGGTGTTAAGCCCCCGAGTGACTAAGTGGTTGTTTCCTGACACATGGCAGCTACTTCCGAAGGAAATCGCCTCCAAGTGACACCCCTCCAGAAACGTGTCAAGCAGATAGACTAGAAGGTGGCCGAACAGCCTAGCAAGGCTTGTCGGGCGTGCCTGATGTGACACTAAGTGACGCATTTAATGTGCTCTACCCTGTGTGCGGAGTTAGGTATGATAGCATTGTTTGCTATCTAATCATTGCACAATGACTGATTTTCCACTATGGTGACCCCTTGATCTATGAAGGGGGGTCGTGGGAACCATAGAAAGGATTTGGACCCTTGTACACTCATACGCGCGTAGCTGCTCTCTCCCCGAGGCAACCCTGTCGGGCTAGAGCAATGTGTTTCCACCCTAGTCCACCATCAATCCACCAAAGCAGGAGTAGGGTTTTACGCCTCATGGCGGCCCAAACCTGGGTAAAATTGCCCGTGTGATCTCTGTCGTTTTGTGCTACGTTCTCCGCTCTTTGTGCAATGTGCTCATCCCCCCCCTGCCGAACCACAAGGGGCTGATGGCCCCATAGGTGGCCGTGGTTTCCCGCGACAATTGCGGCCCATTTTCTTTTTGTTGGCCAGGACATGGTTAAAATTTTCAGTGAAATTTTGCATATTTCAGTGGGGTCCAAACTATTTTTAATCCTGAAATGTCGAGCCAAATTCAAAATAAATTTAAAATGGGTTAAAATCCAAAGAAATTTGAAATCTTAAAAGCCGAAAAATCATAAATTTGAAAGTAATTGCCAATTTCCTATGTTTTTTAATATTAACCACCCATTTTGTATTACTTTTAAGATTGACAGCCCTCTTGAAAGATTTGCAGCCCAACAGGGTGGAGAAAAACAAGTTGGCCGGGGTTGGGTATTCTTCAAAAACACTGGGCTAGCCATTTTCACAAAGAAAGAAAACAACTTTTTTGAGGGGTTAGAATAACAACAGTTGGGCTAGTTATGTTGTAAACAAACAAGAAAATCCTGGGCTAGACGGGCCACAACCCACACATAGCCTAGTAGATACCTTGCTCCGTCTCAACAATAAAAAAACCGCTTGAGCTGCTAGGTCCCAGGTGTCAGCCGCTCCTTGTGCAATTCTCTCGTTTATTGACTATACGTTAATGATACCGTGGGTCCCAATGAAGGAAATATGCCCTCGAGGCAATAATAAAGTTATTATTTATTTCCTTATTTCATGATAAATGTTTATTATTCATGCTAGAATTGTATTAACCGGGAACATAATACATGTGTGAATACATAGATAAACAGAGTGTCACTAGTATGCCTCTACTTGACTAGCTCGTTGAATCAAAGATGGTTAAGTTTCCTAGCCATAGACATGAGTTGTCATTTGATTAACGGGGTCACATCATTAGAGAATGATGTGATTGACTTGACCCATTCCGTTAGCATAGCACTTGATCATTTAGTTTGTTGCTATTGCTTTCTTCATGACTTATACATGTTCCTATGACTATGAGATTATGCAACTCCCGTTTACCGGAGGAACACTTTGTGTGCTATCAAACGTCACAACGTAACTGGGTGATTATAAAGGTGCTCTACAGGTGTCTCCAAAGGTACTTGTTGGGTTGGCGTATTTCGAGATTAGGATTTGTCACTCCGATTGTCGGAGAGGTATCTCTGGGACCTCTAGGTAAGGCACATCACTTAAAGCCTTGCAAGCATTGCAACTAATGAGTTAGTTGCGGGATGATGTATTACGGAACGAGTAAAGAGACTTGCCAGTAACGAGATTGAACTAGGTATTGAGATACCAACGATCGAATCTCGGGCAAGTAACATACCGATGACAAAGGGAACAACGTATGTTGTTATGCGGTTTGACCGATAAAGATCTTCGTAGAATATGTAGGAGCCAATATGAGCATCCAGGTTCCGCTATTGGTTATTGACCGGAGACGTGTCTCGGTCATGTCTACATAATTCTCGAACCCGTAGGGTCCGCATGCTTAAAGTTCGATGACGGTTATATTGTGAGTTTATGTGTTTTGATGTACCGAAGGAGTTCGGAGTCCCGGATGAGATCGTGGACATGACGAGGAGTCTCGAAATGGTCGAGACGTAAAGATCGATATATTGGACGACTATATTCGGACATCGGAAAGGTTCCGAGTGATTCGGATATTTTCGGGAGTACCGGGGAGTTACGGGAATTCGTATTGGGCCTTAATGGGTCATACGGGAAAGGAGAGAAAGGCCTCAAAGGGTGGCCGCACCCCTCCCCATGGGCTGGTCCGAATTGGACTAGGGAGGGGGGGCTTCCTTCCTTCTCCTTTTCCCTTCCCTTTCCTTCCCTCCTACTCCTATTACTTGGAAGGGCTCCTAGTTCTACTAGGAAAGGGGGAATCCTACTCCCGGTGGGAGTAGGACTCCCCTAGAGCGCGCCATAGAGAGGGCCGGCCCTCCCCCTCCTCCACTCCTTTATATACGGGGGCAGGGGCACCCCAAAAAAACAACAATTGATCTCTTGGATCTCTTAGCCGTGTGCGGTGCCCCCTCCATCATAATCCACCTCGGTCATATCGTAGCGGTGCTTAGGCGAAGCCCTGCGTCGATAGAACATCATCATCGTCACCACGTCGTCGTGCTGACGGAACTCTCCCTCAATGCTCGGCTGGATTGGAGTTTGAGGGACGTCATTGAGTTGAACGTGTGCAGAACTCGGAGGTGTCGTGCATTTGGTACTTGATCGGTCGGATCGTGAAGACGTACAACTACATCAACCGCGTTGTGCTAAAGCTTTCGCTTTCGGTCTACGAGGGTACGTGGACAACACTCTATCCTCTTGTTTCTATGCATCACCATGATCTTGCGTGTGCGTAGGAAATTTTTGAAATTACTACGTTCCCCAACAGTGGTATCAGAGCCAGGTTTTATGCGTCGATGTAATATGCACGAGTAGAACACAAGTGAGTTGTGGGCGATATAAGTCATACTGCTTACCAGCATGTCACACTTTGGTTCGGTGGTATTGTTGGATGAAGCGGCCCGGACCGACATTACGCGTACGCTTATGCGAGACTGGTTTTACCGCCGTGCTATGCACACAGGTGACTAGTGGGTGTCAGTTTCTCCAACTTTAGTTGAACCGAGTGTGGCTATGCCCGGTCCTTGAGAAGGTTAAAACATCACTAACTTGACAAACTATCGTTGTGGTTTTAATGCGCAGGTAAAAACGGTTCTTGCTTAGCCCGTAGCAGCCACGTAAAAACTTGCAACAACAAAGTAGAGGATGTCTAACTTGTTTTTTCAGGGCATGTTATGATGTGATATGGTCAAGACGTGATGAGATATAAGTTGTTGTATAAGATGATCATGTTTTGTTGAAGTTATAGACAACTGGCAGAAGCCTTATGGTTGTCTCTTTATTGCATAAGATGCAAGCGCCAAATAATTGCTTTACTTTATCGCTATGCGATAGCAATAGTTGCAAGAGCAATAGTTGGCGAGACGGCCATGTGACGACACATTGATATAGATCAAGATGATGGAGATCATGGTGTCATGCCGGTGACGATGGAAATCATGACGATGTTTTGGAGATGGAGATCAAAGGCACAAGATGATGATGGCCATATCATTTCACATATTTTGATTGCATGTGATGTTTATCTTTTATGCATCTTATCTTGCTTTGATTGACGGTAGCATTATAAGATGATCTCTCACTAAATTTCAAGATAAAAGTGTTCTCCCTGAGTATGCACCATTGCCAAAGTTCGTCGTGCCCAGACACCACGTGATGATCGGGTGTGATAAGCTCTACGTCCATCTACAACGGGTGCAAGCCAGTTTTGCACACGCAGAATACTCAGGTTAAACTTGACGAGCCTAGCATATGCAGATATGGCCTCGGAACACTGAGGCCGAAAGGTCGAGCATGAATCATATAGTAGATATGATCAACATAGTGATGTTCACCATTGAAAACTACTCCATTTCATGTGATGATCGGTTATGGTTTAGTTGATTTGGATCACGTGATCACTTAGAAGATTAGATGGATGTCTTTCTAAGTGGGAGTTCTTAAGTAATATGATTAATTGAACTTAAATTTATCATGAACTTAGTCTTGGTAGTATTAGCATATCTATGTTATAGATCAATAGCTCGCGTTTAGCTCCCCTGTTTTATTTTTGATATGTTCCTAGAGAAAACTAAGTTGAAAGATGTTAGTAGCAATGATGCGGATTGGATCCGTGATCTGAGGTTTATCCTCATTGCTGCACAGAAGAATTATGTCCTTAATGCACCTCTAGGTGACTGACCTATTGCAGGAGTAGATGCAGACGTTATGAACGTTTGGCTAGCTCAATATGATGACTACTTGATAGTTTAGTGCACCATGCTTAACAGCTTAGAATCGGGATTTCAAAGACGTTTTGAACGTCATGGACCATATGAGATGTTCCAGGAGTTGAAGTTAATATTTCAAGTAAATACCCGAGTTGAGAGATATGAAGTCTCCAACAAGTTCTATAGCTAAAAGATGGAGGAGAATAGCTCAAGCAGTGAGCATGTGCTCAGATTGTCTGGGTACTACAATCGCTTGAATCAAGTGGGAGTTAATCTTCCAGATAAAATAGTGATTGACAGAATTCTCTAGTCACCATCACCAAGTTAGTAGAACTTCGTGATGAACGATAATATGCAAGGGATAACGGAAACGATTCCCAAGCTCTTCGTGATGCTGAAATCGACGAAGGTAGAAATCAAGGAAAGCGTCAAGTGTTGATGGTAAAACCACTAGTTTCAAGTAAAGGGACAAAGGGAAGAAAGGGTAACTTCAAGAAGAACGGCAAACAAGTTGCTGCTCAAGTGAAAAAACCCAAGTCTGGACCTAAGCCTGAAACTGAGTGCTTCTACTGCAAAGAGACTGGTCATTGGAAGCGGAACTACCCCAAGTAATTGGCGGATAAGAAGGATGTCAAAGTGAACATAGGTATATTTGATATACATGTTATTGATGTGTACTTTACTAGTGTTTATAGCAACCCCTCGGTATTTGATATTGGTTCGGTTGCTAAGAGTAGTAACTCGAAATGGGAGTTGCAAAATAAACAGAGACTAGTTAAGGGTGAAGTGACGATGTGTGTTGGAAGTGGTTCCAAGATTGATATGATCATCATCGCACACTCCCTATACTTTCGGGATTAGTGTTGAACCTAAATAAATGTTATTTGGTGTTTGCGTTGAGCATAAATATGATTGGATCATGTTTATTGCAATACAGTTATTCATGTAAGTTAGAGAATAATTGTTGTTCTGTTTACATGAATAAAACCTTCTATGGTCATACACCCAATGAAAATGTTTTGTTGGATATCGATCGTGGTGATACACATTTCCATAATATTGAAGCCAAAAGATGCAAAGTTAATAATGATATTGCAACTTATTTGTGGCACTGCCGTTTAGGTCATATTGGTGTAAAGCGCATGAAGAAAATCCATGCTGATGGGCTTTTGGAATCACTTGATTATGAATCAGTTGAAGCTTGCGAACCATGCCTCATGGGCAAGATGACTAAGACTCCGTTCTCCGGAACAATGGAGCGAGCAACAGATTTGTTGGAAATCATACATATTGATGTATGTGGTCCGATGAATATTGAGGCTCGCGGCAGGTATCATTATTTTCTGATCTTCACAGATGATTTGAGCAGATATGAGTATATCTACTTCATGAAACACAAGTCTGAAATATTTGAAAAGTTCAAAGAATTTTAGAGTGAAGTGGAGAATCATCGTAACAAAAATAAAGTTTCTACGATATGATCGCAGAAGTAAAATATTTGAGTTACGAGTTTGGCCTTTAGTTAAAACAATGTGAAATAGTTTCACTACTCACGCCACCTGGAACACCACAGTGTAATGGTGTGTCCGAACGTTGTAACCGTGCTTTATTAGATATGGTGCGATCTATGATGTCTCTTACCGATTACCACTATCGTTTTGGGGTTATGCATTAAAGACATCTACATTCACGTTAAATAGGGCACCATCTAAATCCTTTGAGACGACACCGTATGAACTGTGGTTTGGCGAGAAACCTAAGCTGTCGTTTCTTAAAGTTTGGGACTGCGATGCTTATGTGAAAAAGTTTCAACATGATAAGCTCAAACCCAAATCGGAGAAGTAAATCTTCATAGGATACCCAAAAGAAAATGTTGGGTACACCTTCTATCACAGATCCGAAGGCAAGTTATTCATTGCTGAGAATGGATCCTTTCTAGAGAAGGAGTTTCTCTCGAAAGAAGTGAGTGGGAGGAAAGTAGAACTTGATGAGGTAACTGTACCTGCTCCCTTATTGGAAAGTAGTTCATCACAGAAATCTGTTCCTGTGACTACTACACCAATTAGTGAGGAAGCTAATGATGATGATCATGTAACTTCAGATCAAGTTACTACCGAACCTCATAGGTAAACCAGAGTGAGATCCGCACCAGAGTGGTACGGTAATCCTGTTCTAGAGGTCATGTTACATGACCATGACGAACCTACGAACTATGAGGAATCGATGATGAGCCTAGATTCCGCGAAATGGCTTGAGGCCATGAAATCTGAGATGAGATCCATGTATAAGAGCAAAGTATGGACTTTGATTGACTTGCCCAATGATCGGCGAGCCATTGAGATTAAATGGATCTTCAAGAGGAAGACGGACGCTGATAGTAGTGTTACCATCTACAAAGCTAGAATTGTCGCAAAAAGGTTTTCGACAAGTTCAAAGTGTTGACTACGATGAGAGTTTCTCACTCGTATCTATGCTTAAGTCTGTCCGAATCATGTTAGCAATTACCACTTTTTATGATTATGAAATTTGGCAGATGGATGTCAAAACTGCATTCCTGAATGGATTTCTAGAAGAAGAGTTGTATATGATGCAACCGGAAGGTTTTGTCGATCCAAAGGGAGCTAACAAAGTGTGCAAGCTCTAGCGGTCCACTTATGGACTGGTGCAAGCCTCTCGGAGTTGGAATAAACACTTTGATAAGTTGATCAAAGCATATAGTTTTATACATACTTGCGGTGAAGCTTGTATTTACAAGAAAGTGAGTGGGAGCACTACAACATTTCTGATGAGTATATGTGTATGACATATTGTTGATCGGAGATAATGTAGATTTATTCTGCAAAGCATAAAGGAATGTTTGAAGGGAGTTTTTCAAAGAAAGACCTCAGTGAAGCTGCTTACACATTGAGCATCAAGATCTATAGAGATAGATCAAGACGCTTGATAAGTTTTTCAATGAGTATATACCTTGACAAGATTTTGAAGTAGTTCAAAATGGAACAGTCAAAGAAGGAGTTCTTGCATGTGTTACAAGGTGTGAAGTTGAGTAAGACTCAAAACCCGACCATGGCAGAAGATAGAGAGAGAATGAAAGTCATTCCCTATGCCTCGGCCATAGGTTCTATAAAGTATGCCATGCTGTGTACCAGACCTATTGTATACCCTACCCTAAGTTTGGCAAGGGAGTACAATAGTGATCTAGGATTAGTTCACTAGACATTGGTCAAAATTATCCTTAGTGGAATAAGGATATGTTTTCTCGATTATGGAGGTGACAAAAGGTTCGTCGTAAAAGGTTACGTCGATGCAAGTTTTGACACTGATCTAGATGACTCAAAGTCTCAATCTGGATACATATTAAAAGTGGGAGCAATTAGCTAGAGTAGCTTAGTGCAGAGCATTGTTGACATAGAAATTTGCAAAATACTTACGGATCTGAATGTGGCAGACCCGTTGACTAAACTTCTCTCACAAACAAAACATGATCACACCTTAGTACTCTTTGGGCGTTAATCACATAGCGATGTGAACTAGATTATTGAATCTAGTAAACCCTTTGGGTGTTGGTCACATGACGATGTGAACTATGGGTGTTAATCACATAGTGATGTGAACTATTGATGTTAAATCACATGGCGATGTGAACTAGATTATTGACTCTAGTGCAAGTGGGAGACTGAAGGAAATATGCCCTAGAGGCAATAATAAAGTTATTATTTATTTCCTTATTTCATGATAAATGTTTATTATTCATGCTAGAATTGTATTAACCAAAAACATAATACATGTGTGAATACATAGACAAACAGAGTGTCACTAGTATGCCTCTACTTGACTAGCTCGTTGAATCAAAGATGATTAAGTTTCCTAGGCATAGACATGAGTTGTCATTTGATTAACGGGGTCACATCATTAGAGAATGATGTGATTGACTTGACCCATTCCGTTAGCATAGCACTTGATCATTTAGTTTGTTGCTATTGCTTTCTTCATGACTTATACATGTTCCTATGACTATGAGATAATGCAACTCCCGTTTACCGGAGGAACACTTTGTGTGCTACCAAACGTCACAACGTAACTGGGTGATTATAAAGGTGCTCTATAGGTGTCTCCAAAGGTACTTGTTGGGTTGGCGTATTTCGAGATTAGGATTTGTCACTCCGATTGTCGGAGAGGTATCTCTGGGCCCTCTCCGTAATGCGCATCACTTAAAGCCTTGCAAGCATTGCAACCAATGAGTTAGTTGCGGGATGATGTATTACGGAACAAGTAAAGAGACTTGTCGGTAACGAGATTGAACTAGGTATTGAGATACCGACGATCGAATCTCGGGCAAGTAACATACTGATGACAACGGGAACAACGTATGATGTTATGCGGTTTGACCGATAAAGATCTTCGTAGAATATGTAGGAGTCAATATGAGCATCCAGGTTCCGCTATTGGTTATTGACCGGAGACGTGTCTCGGTCATGTCTACATAGTTCTCGAACCCGTAGGGTCCGCACGCTTAAAGTTCGATGACGGTTATATTATGAGTTTATGTGTTTTGATGTACCGAAGGAGCTCGAGTCCTGGATGAGATCCGGGACATGACGAGGAGTCTCGAAACGGTCGAGACGTAAAGATCGATATATTGGACGACTATATTCGGACATCGGAAAGGTTCCGAGTGATTCGGGTATTTTCGGGAGTACCGGGGAGTTACGGGAATTCGTATTGGGCCTTAATGGGCCATACGGGAAAGGAGAGAAAGGCCTCAAAGGGTGGCCGCACCCCTCCCCATGGGCTGGTCCGAATTGGACTAGGGAGGGGGGCCCTTCCTTCCTTCTCCTTTTCCCTTCCCTTTCCTTCCCTCCTACTCCTACTACTTGGAAGGGCTCCTAGTTCTACTAGGAAAGGGGGAATCCTACTCCCGGTGGGAGTAGGACTCCCCTAGGGCGCGCCATAGAGAGGGCCGGCCCTCCCCCTCCTCCACTCCTTTATATACGGGGTAGGGGGCACCCCAAAAAACAACAATTGATCCCTTGGATCTCTTAGCCGTGTGCGGTGCCCCCTCCACCATAATCCACCTCGGTCATATTGTAGCGGTGCTTAGGCGAAGCCCTACATCGGTAGAACATCATCATCGTCACCACGCCGTCATGCTGACGGAACTCTCCCTCAAAGCTCGGCTGGATCGGAGTTCAAGGGACGTCATCGAGTTGAACGTGTGCAGAACTCGGAGGTGCCGTGCGTTCGGTACTTGATCGGTCGGATCGTGAAGACGTACGACTACATCAACCGCGTTGTGCTAACGCTTACGCTTTCGGTCTACGAGGGTATGTGGACAACACTCTATCCTCTCATTTCTATGCATCACCATGATCTTGCGTGTGCGTAGGAAATTTTTGAAATTACTACGTTCCCCAACACCCAGATGTCAGTAAATCATTAGAAGGAAACATTTTTTGCTTGTAACAAGGAGACACTTGTTTACGTACGGTCACATGGTGGGTCCCTACTATCATCCTCTCCACATATAGTCATCTCTCGATTCCTCTTGTTTGTTTACCATGTTGATGCTAGACGGCAGCGCTGCGGCGAGAAGACCAAGGCGAAGGATGACAGCGAGGCCTCAGACGGCAACGAACAGGAGCCAGGAAAGATGTGGTAGTGTAGTTACACGCAGAGAGGAGTACGGGGGTTGACTAGTTCTTGTGTGGGATGGGGATGACATCGTTGTTAAAGGTTTAAGGTATGTGGGCGGTGATGTGTGCACGGAGGCACAACCTGCCATGGAAGGCGGGAGCATGCGGTCCCGTCAGTAATTGCTTGTATTTGCGTTGGTATTTTCCCCGAGGAGGAGAGGATGATGCAGCACAGCAACGGTAAGTATTTTCCTCAGTTATGAAACCAAGGTATTAATCCAGTAGGAGGATCCACCAAACTATGCAAGCAGTACCTTCACACAAATAACAAAAACTTGCAACCCAACGAGTAAGAGGGGTTGTCAACCCCTCCTCGGTATTGAGATATATTAAATAGTATAAGATTGGATAAATAGATCTGATAGAAACACAAAATAAAATAAATAAATAAAAGGTGCAGCAAGGTTTTTGGGTTTTTTTGGATAAATATATATAAAGCAATATGATAGAAAATAGACCCGGGGGACGTAGATTTCACTAGAGGCTTCTCTCTCGAGAAAATAGCGTATGGTGGGTAAACAAATTATTGTTGGGCAATTGATAGAAAAGCAAATAATTATGACGATATCCAAGGCAATGATCATGTATATAGGCATCACGTCCAAGATTAGTAGACCGACTCCTGCCTGCATCTACTACTGTTACTCCACACATCGACCGCTATCCAGCATGCATCTAGTGTATTAAGTTCATGAAGAAATGGAGTAATGCAATAAGAACGATGACATGATGTAGACAAGATCTATTCATGTAGGAATAGACCCCATCTTTTCATCCTTAATGGCAACGATACATGCATGTCATGTCTCTTTCTGTCACTGAGATTGAGCACCGCAAGATCGAACCAATCACAAAGCACCTCTTCCCATGACAAGAAAAATCAATCTAATTGGCCAAACCAAACCAAAGATTCAGAGAAGAAATATGAAGCTATAACAATCATGCATATAAGAGATCAACAAAGACTCAAATAATATTCATAGATCTGATCATAAACTCACAATTCATCGGATCCCAACAAACACACCGCAAAAAGGTTACATCAAATAGATCTCCGAGGAGAACAATGTATTCAAAATCAAAAAAAGAGAAGAAGCCATCTAGCTACTGCCTACAGACCTGTAGGTTTGTGGTAAACTACTCACGCATCATCGGAGGAGCACCAATGAGGATGATGAACCCCTCCGTGATCATTTCCCCCTCCGGCAAGGTGCCGGAAAAGGCCTCTAGATTGGATCTCATGGTTCTAGAACATGCGGCAGTGGAAACTCTGATCTCCCAACTCTCTAGGGATTCTGGAATATTTGGGTATTTACAGAGCTAAGCGGCAGTGGAGAGGGGGCCTATGGGCCCCATGGGCCTCCCCTCTAGCACTTCCTTGGCTCCCAAGTTGTCTTCTAGGCAGAAAAAAAATCTCCAAAAAGTTATGTGGCATTTGGACTTCGTTTGGTACTAATATTCTATGAAGTAAAAACAAGCAAAAAACTACAACTTCCACTGGGCACTATGTTAATTCGTTAGTCCCAAAAATGATATAAAGTTGCTATAAAATGAATATAAAACATCCAAGATTGATAATATAATAGCATGAAACAAGGCAACAATGCGCCAATATTTTGCTCCAAGATTGTTCAAGTAAAAACAGCACCCAAGCACCGGTCCACCCACATATTAAATTATCAAAGTAGCGAACACGAAAACTAAACATGATGAACGTGAGTAAACGACAATTCTGATGTGTCCTCGAGTGCACCTTTCTTTATATAAGAGAACTTTCTGGCTTGTCCTTTTCTATAAAAAGGATTGGGCCACCTTGCTGCACCTTTGTTACTATTGTTACTTTTTACGAATTACCTTACTATCAAACTACCTGTTACCGTAACTTTCAGTACTTGCAGAGAACACCTTGCTGAAAACCGCTTATCATTTCCTTCTACTCCTTGTTGGGTTTGACACTCTTACTTATCGAAAGGACTAGTATTGATCCCATATACTTGTGGGTCATCAAGACTCTTTTCTAGCGTTGTTGCCGAGGAGTGAAGCGCCTTTGGTAAGGAAAAATTTATATTACGTGCTAAAATTTTCTGTCACTTGTCACTATGGAAAATAATCATTTGAGGGGTTTGTCTGGGTATCTTCACCTCGACCGGAAGCAATAAGAGTTGCCCCTCAACCTAATGAACCTACTGAAAATATTTATTGTGAGATTCCTTCGGGTATGTTAGAGAAAGTACCAGTTAATCCTTATGCAGGAGATGGAACGGTACATCCTGATATGCACTTAATCTATGTGGATGAAATTTGTGGATTGTTTAAGCTTGTAGGTTTATACGAGGTTGGAGTTAAGAATAAGATATTCCCTTTATCTTTAGAGGGAAAGTCATTGACATGGTATAGGGTATTGGATGATAGTAGAACATAGGATTTGAACCAAAGTTTTATCCTATGCATTTAGTTCATCGTGATCGGAATTATATATATAATTTTTGGCCTCGTGAAGGAGAAAGTATCGCTCAAGCTTGGGGAGGCTTAAATACATGATGCATACATGCCCCAATCATGAGATCTCAAGATAAATAATTATACAAAACTTTTATGCTTGGCTTTTTCATAATGATCAATCCATGCTCGATACTTCTTCTACTAGTACCTTCAACGACAAGTGACAACCTGATCGATGAGGTGGAGCGGTGGCAAGGTAGTGGGATTCTTGCCAGGCTCAGAGCTTGCTGGGTCTTCATTACCTTCCCAACAAGGGTCTTGCCAGGAATGCCAAGCTTGATCTTCTGTATTCTTGATGTCTAGCTTGGAGGTCATCTTTATATTCATGTCGCCTAGTCTTGGTCTTGTACTTTAGTTGCTCTCCGGCACGCCTTGCCGTCGGGGAGGCTGCTACTGTCAGTGTTCTGGGAACCAGGGTACCCAGACTAGCCTACCTGCGGCCCACGGCATGGCTCCTTCGACGGCCTGGTACGGCCCATCTACAAGGTCATCAAGACAAGACCCTCGCGAGGGGCCAAGCCTCGCGAGGCGGATGACACCAAGACCTCCCGAGGAGGCGGCCTCTCCCCAGGCGGCCTCCCGAGGAGCAGAGATTTCTATGCAGGTACCCGACCTCATGAGGTTGTGATGAGGCAAGCCGTGACGGCCAAGGCAGGCGGGCGTCAGCGGGCGTCAACGGGCGCAGTGGAGGCAGTTTCCTCTTTGGTTCTAAGGAGGCAAGCGCAGGCGTGGGTTCCCGAGGAATCTGGCAAAGGTTTCCATTCCGGTGCAATGAGACCAAGACCACCAGGACGGCAGGATGGATGTCATCTCCAAGCCCACCGCCGCATCACAACCAGAAGCTTTGCATGCGAGGACTACCTTTCGTCAGGATAAGATGTACTACTTGTCCCCTTTCAAATTGGCCACTGTGGGGTCCCTTCCCGCCTACGCCTTGGGGGAAAAGGACCAAGGCCATTATAAGTATAGGCTAGCCACCACCGTATAAGGGATCTAACCCTGGTCGACTCATTCCCTCACCCCCGAACCTCGTGTTCATCCCTTGTACTCGTTCATCCTCAGCCCCTCGTGAGGCCAATCCACCACAAAGCAGGAGTAGGGTCTTACATCGCAAGGTAGCCCAAACCTGGGTAAAATTGCAGTGTCCATCTTCGTCCTTGTTCATGTGAATCGAGCTAATCTCAACATAAGTCTAGGTGGTTCTCTCTCAAAAATGGATATGGGAAGTGGTGGATTCATCCTTGTTGCTCTCACTGAGAGTAGGTGGTGTGGGTAGGGTATATATAGCCATCACGAAAGATCTAGCCGTTACACACCTTTATGCACAACTCAGTGGAACCGGGTCAAAAACTCGAGGGACATATTAGTGTAAAAGGTTTGAACTTCAGACGCTTCGGTGAGACCGAATGAATCTACTCGGTGGGACTGATTAGTGATGACTTAAGCACTTTCCACATCTCGATAGTTCCGATCGGTTTCACTCGATAATTCCGGAATGAACACGGTGGGTTACAGAGAGTTGTCATGCGCACTTCGGTGGGGTCGAATGTCATCTTGATGAGACCGAGTTTCTAGGTTTAGGCAGTGGCTCTGATGTACCTTGGTGGATCCAGATGTAAGTGTTTCAGTGGGACCGATAATAACTTTAGGGTTTTGGACAAATTGGATTGTGACTGAGGGTTTTGGAGCAATATCTTCAAGCACTTGAGCAAATGACTCATGATCAAAACCTCATCTTCTTAATAATATTGGCTTTCCTGAGGACTCAGCGTGATCTTGCATCACTTAACTAAAAATCTAGAGTCTTGGAGCTATTGGAAATCCATGTTCTTTTTCATTTGAGGGATCGACATTCACATTTCCTTACCATACCTACATTGAACTTTCCTAAAATAGTCTTTGAATAGGCTAGTGTTCAATGATGTATATGTTGTTATTAATTACCAAAACCACCCTGGGGTTAGTTGCACTTTCAAACAAGCACACATTCAAGCACAAGGTATAAACATAATATAAGCTAGCACAAAGTAAAGGTTAGGAATAATCACAAATGGAGTCGATGAAGACGAGGATGTGTTACCGAAGTTCCCTCCCTTTAGGAGGAGGTACGTCTTCGTTGGAGTGGTGTGGAGGCACAATGCTCCCCAAGAAGCCACTAGGGCCATCCTATTCTACTCATGCCCTCGCACAATGTAAGGTGTCATGATTCCACTAGTGGTGCCCTTGAAGGTGGTGACTGAATCTTTACAAACAAGGTTAGAGCTCTCTCCACAACTTAATTGGAGGCTCCCTACACCACCACGAAGCTTAACCACAATGGAATGTGGCTCCAAGGTGACCTCTTCCGTCTAGGATATCCAAACACCCAAAGAGTAACAAGATACGCAAGGGATTAGTGGGGATACTAGAGCGGTAGTGCCGCCGGAACGGGATTATCGTCTGCGCTCAGCAATACTACCGCTAATTGTCGCGGGATACAGATGAGCGAGCGGTATTGGAGCGGTGCCAGAGCCAAAGTTCCGCCCAAGTCGGTACTACCTTGTAACTACCGTCCAGATAGCACGAAAACAAAATGGGCAACAGAAGCTTGTGCACTCCTCAAAAGCAAGCGAAAGTAGGGGCGGTAGTAGTAGGCAGAAGTACCGCCCAAGCGGTACTATCGTACTGAAAAACTGCCCAAGCATCAACAGATGGATCCTCCATGATGCAGAAAGGGTATGTGGGTGCATATGGGGCTGTGCCTCAACCTTTTTAAAACAGACCCTCTATTAATAATACGGATTTCCTACAACTCAAATTAACCGAAGAAGAAACGCCAGAAACCCGCCTTCGCTCTTTCTTTCAACGAGGGGAATAAAACCGTCTTGTGCCATATTGTAACATCCCGATTCTCCGAATGTTTAAGAAAAAGTTCTCCAAAAATCAGAGTGAGAAATTTCATTTGTTTTATTTGTTAACAAAGCTTAAATTGGACTTTTATAATTTGGAGTATTTAATTTGACCTAATGCGAACTTAAATTTTGAGTTTTGTTCTTTTCTTCTAGTTGGGTTTTATCTTTTGTCTTCAACACATTTAAACATGTGAGTCTGCATTTTCGTGGATTTCTTGGATTGTTTGATATTTGTTTCAGCTTCTATTAGTTCTCTATATTTTGCAATAAGAGAAGTCAATTCTTTTCCATCTGTTAAACTCTAGGCCAAATTTTCTAAGCTCATTCTACAACATCTTTATTTTTCTATTCTCTGTTCTCTCAACATGAATGGCCCAAAGGCCAACTTTTATTTTTTTTCTTTCTCTCCCACTTGGGCCTTATTTTTTTTTCTTTCTCTCCCACTTGGACCTAGCCGAACTGGGTCAACACCCAGTTCTCTTAATGAGCACCTCCTCTCCTTCCTATAGGTTCACGTTCACAACTGACAACAGCCACCACGCATGTTAACTGATGTCCTTCCTTTAATTCCTCCTCCTCCTATTTCTCTCCACTTCCTTTCTCTCCCACCAGCTAGCGCCTCTACTCCTTCTTCTCTGTACGTTAGCATATACACAGAAGAAGAAAGGTATAACCAACGACTCTCCTCCTCCTCTTACTCCCATAATTCCATCAGTTTCCAAACTAAACACACCTTATTATGTGCCTCCACCTTCTCTTCCAGTACGTTAGCAACCCCTGCCCTCTCCCTTTCTCTACCTCTCCAGAAACTCTCTCCAAAGAATGGTGCTCCATGGACACCGATGGTTGATCCCGATGATACAGATCATCTTCGTATGAACCCTCGCGCCAGAAGATTCTCCTCCATGCTGCAGCTCCATTCAGAGAAGAAAGGATTCGATCCGTTGACCACACGTGAACAATTTGACATGTCCGTCTACACTGTTCGTCAAGTTCATCGCACCATTCCGTCAAACACGGTGAGCCTCTATCAAATTCCTTTTGCACGGGTACTCGCCATCGTATACTCTATCCCGTGGACATGATCGTTCATCCTATCTATACCGTTGCTCGCGCCGATGCATGAACGTATTCCATCGGCATGTCCGCGTACTTTTTAGTTCCTCGGATGATCTTGTGTTCAACATGTGATTTGTTTCTCATGCCCGTAGTAACCCCATGGTGGACTTAGATCGCTAGTTTCATCAATAGGAGTTTAGTATATATTTTTGTTATAGTCATCCTTGGCCAAGTTTGAATGTGATTTGTTCATCGGTTAAATTTTGCATTAATATGTTATTGTTCATATGTTTATGATATGCCTAAGAGTGCATCCTATTGGTCTCATAATTTTTGCATGACAAATAAATTTTTAGTCTATTTGTTTACCGATTGTAGTTTTTGTTGTCGCAAGTAGATAATATTTTGTTTGTATTGTTATTGTCTTGTGTTAGACATGTCTATAGATTTTAATATAGTTTTCTATGGTTTCATGTATATAATTCATGCCTAATTGTAGTAGTGTGTTAAACTTTTGTTTCACATTAGTTCTTGTAATTTATTAACACGCATAGTAGTTGATCGGGAACTATTATGTTAGTATGATATTTATATGTTCGTTATATGACTAGGAGCTGCTCCTAATTATTCCATAAATTCTAGGAGTTAGATGCGATTGAATGGATTTATTATAAGTATTTATTTTATTTATTCATTATATATTTGTACGTTGTCTCATCTGATATTTTTGCGTAACATGTCGCGCTATCTTATGCATGCATATAATTTCTGTTAAATGTTTGCCATGCTTATAATTCCGTAGGATTATTCTAAGCTTTGCTTTGTTCATTGAATCATGAATTACTTTATGTCTTGATTATTTTAATTTTTGCTTAGCATGGATATATCTTGGATATGGTTCGCATATTCATTTACATCCATGTCACATGTTGTTTTATTGGTTTGAAATCATTGTCATGATCCTTTATGCTAGAAGTCAAATGAAATGATTTCCTGTTTGCGATAAATCCATTGTGGTTATTTGTCGCATAGCATATTTTCGCCTAGTTGTTCTTTTGTTCTGTAGATGATTGTTATGCAAGATTACATGGTTGGTCTCATTAGGTCATGTTTACATTTCTATCACTAGCTTATTCTTGTGGCATAGAACCTAGCTTATTACATCCTGGTAATTATCATTTGTGTTTATTTATATTGGTTTATTACCATGCCATGTTAACAATTACTTCAAGTAGAATGCTTGTTTTGATTGTCTACTACCATGTGCTATAGCATTGCGAGTATGTACTATCGTGTGATTGCACATATGGTTGGCCTTCATTAAGATGATTCACATGATAGTAGTTTGTTGATCTCATACTTTCTTTGATTAAATAACTTCTTGCTTGATCAATACTATGCCATGTTGTTATGATTGTATGACTAGAGTGCATAGTGTGTGTCGGTGTATCAACTCATGTTATAGATCTTATAGTCAAAAAAAACTCATGTTATAGATCATTCCAGGTTGTTATGTTATTTCTTTACAAGTGTAAGTTGTAATAGATAGGAAATGCATGCCATGATCTTGTTCCTGCTATTCATGCTACTATGGTGCATTGCTTAATGTTGTTCATTCCATGATATATTATTACTTGGTTACATGTTTGTATGCGTAGTCAATGTGATTACATGTCATAACTAGTATGTAGGCTTGTGTGCTATTGCCATGCTTGATAGTCATGTTGGTTGATATCAACTAAATTATGTCATAGTTATGAGTAGTATTGTATTGGTAGCATACTCTCGTATCTCTTGTGATGACCATACATGTCTACTTGTCATATTTACTTTATCTAGTTGTTGCAGTTGTGGTATGCTTAAGCCGAGACATGTCATGCTAATAACCTTTCATGCCTTATTATACTCCATGTTTATAGTTATTCTAGTGTTGCTTATACATGCTTAACTTGTCATACGTTAGTATTATGAGTGCTCTATAGTTGTTGCAATAGTCATGCATATGATAGTTACCTTTCATGTTAGTTGAGTTGTATCTTTCTCATATGCCTAGTGTGCATAGTTTGATCTCTTGTTTAAGCATGTGTCGGTAATATTATTGCTACTGGCTATTTGGCTATTAAGTAGTTGTTCTTTATTATTAAGAGCATATTCTAGTTTAGTATCTTATCATGATCACTCGTATGTGTGATGCTTGTGTTATTCATTTAGACCTCTAGTGGTTCTATACTCACATGCCTTGTGGCAAGATTTATTAAACTTGTAATACATTTGTGCGTTGTGCAATGATACCATTTCGCTGTGTTGTCAACAATGATCATGGGGTTGACAAATATTCACTCTGTGCATTTGAAAACCGAACCGAAAAACCATACCGAAAATAAATTGAACCGAACCAAATTTACAGTTTTTATGGTTTCTGGTTTCGGTATGGTATGAACTTTTCATACCGATTTGAACTATGGTTTTTATGGTATATACCGAAAAACCGAACAGTTAACCGAATAAACCGAAGTAAACAATAATTTTATATTTCTTCTGATGAACAACCATACAAGTTGTCATTTTCTTATACATGAGTCAAATTCACTACTAAGCACGTAATTTTTTCTTGTAACATAGTCATTTTTCTCTTTTTAAAATGCTAAGCACGTCGATAACCATCAACAGATGAATTAATGCATGCGTATATACTTATATATATAGTTATGTACTATTTGTGTAAAACAATATGTGTTTTGAGTCATAAATTTGTAAATTATTTACATCATTTTCAAATTCGCGTCAACTTTGGTTATTATGGTATATACCGAAACCATGCCGAAACAATTTGGTATATACCGAAACCGAACCGTATTTTAATTTCATACCGTATTTATCAAAGTATTAATACCATACAAACCAAAAAACCGTATAAACCGAACCATATAAACCGAATAAACCGAGCGCACAGAGTGAACAAATATACACAGGAGGGTCTGAAAGTTAATTCCGGGTTCTCATACATATGTGAGAGTATCTGAAATGCTCAATGCACATGGTTAGTCCGCAAATAATATTGTCATCAATCATCAAAACCATTAGAGAGATATGCTCTAGCATCTACCCGACGCCCGGCACCGACGCCATGGACATCTCCGACGACGAAGCGGAGTTAGGCTAACGTGATGTCCAAAATATGAAGGATTTTTTTATATGATTTTTATGGATGTAGAAAATGAAATATGATGTACTTGAATGCATAGCATCAAATATAAGGTATGATTGGACACGCCTGGTCGCGTCCCTTGATGTTTGAGGAGCCGGATTCGTCAAGAGCCTATAAATGCTCGTAGTGAGTCATTGGGCTGTGAATGATACTAGGCCAAGTTAGCTAGCTTGGTACAGGTTCGTCCACGATTTGGGAGAGGCTCCACATGCAGAAACAAAAGAAGAAAGGATTTTGCATTCGAGTCTGAGACACTCACAGTTTAACACGTCAGCGTCATCCCCTCCCTCTCCTCTTCTCCTCCCCACCCCTGTGCAGAGCAGAGCGGCGCATCCATCATGCTGCACGGGCACGGCAAGCCCCGCCTCCAGCCCCAGCCCCGCCCTCCGACTGCCCCTTTCCCCGCGCCACCGCCATTCTCGCCGGCCACCGCCACCTCCTCCACTTCCTGGCGCAACCACCACACCCTCCACTCGGCCATTTCTCCCGCCCCACCGCTCTCTACTACCCACGAAGACGATGACGCCCTCCTTGCTCTCCTCCGCGCCGGAGAAACGGACGCCGCCTACCGCCTCTTCGCCGCCTCCCCCTCCCTCCCCGAGTCCCCCACCGCGGCCTCCCGCCTCCTCGCGCAGCTCTCCTACAGGTCCACATCCTCCCACACCTTCTCCCGCGCCGCGGGCCTGCTGCACCGCCTCCGCGCCCAGGGCGGCCTCAACCTCCTCGACGCCAACTCCCTCTCCCTCGCCGCCTCCGCCGCGGCCCGCTCCGGCAGCGCCCGCCTCGCCTACTCCCTCCTCCTCTCCATGCTCCGCCGTGGCCTTCTCCCCGACCGCCGCGCCTACACAGCCGCCATCTCCCGTCTCCGCCCCGCCCACGCGCTCCGCCTCTTCGACGCCGTTCTCCACCACCTCCGCCGCGCTCCGGACTCCAGCTCGGCGTCCTTCGCGCTCCCCGACACGGCCGCGTTCAACGCCGCGCTCAGCGCCTGCGCCGACGCCGGCGACTGCCGCCGCTTCCGCCAGCTGTTCGACGAGATGCGCAGCTGGCCTGGCGCGGCCCCTGACGCCCTCACCTACAACGTCGCCATCAAGATGTGCGCGCGCGCCGGACGCCGGGACCTCGTCGCGCGCGTGCTCGAGCGGATACTCTCCTCCGGCCTCGCCCCCTGCGCCACCACCTTCCACTCCCTCGTCGCCGCCTACGTCGGCTTCGGCGACATCCCCACGGCGGAGAGGATAGTGCAGGCCATGCGGGACGGCCGCAGCGACGTCTGCCTCCTGCTGAGGCATGTCGCAGTGGAAGGAAACGACGAGAAGGGCATTGCTATCGTCGTCGACGAGCACAGCGACGTGCTCGAGGACATCGTCGGACCAAAGCCGGAGGAAGGCACCGATGCGCCGTTGCTGTCGAAAACGTACCCACCCAACTCGAGGGTGTACACCACGCTGATGAAGGGGTACATGAACGCCGGGCGCGTGGACGACGTGGTGACCATGGCGCGCGCCATGCGGCGGGAGGGGGAGACGATGCCGGCGAGCCGGCCAGACCACGTCACGTACACGACGGTGGTCTCGACCCTCGCGGCTGCCGGCGACATGGAGCGCGCGCACGCCGTGCTCGACGAGATGGCGAGAGCAGGGGTCCCGGCGAGCCGGGTGACGTACAACGTGCTCATCAAGGGGTACTGCCAGCAGCTACAGATGAGCAGGGCAAGGGAGCTCTTGGAGGAGATGACGACGGAGGCCGGCATCGAGGCCGACGTGGTGACGTACAACACCCTCATCGACGGGTGCGTCCTGATGGACGACAGCGCCGGCGCGCTGGCCCTGTTCAACGAGATGCGGACGCGCGGGGTGGCGCCGTCGACGGTGAGCTACACGACGCTGATGAAGGCGTTCGCGGCGTCGGGGCAGCCCAAGGTGGCGCACAAGGTGTTCGAGGAGATGGAGAAGGACCCGAGGGTGACGGTGGACAGGCCGGCGTGGAACATGCTGGTGGAAGGGTACTGCCAGCAAGGGATGCTGGAGACGGCGAAGCAGACGGTGGAGAGGATGAAGGAGAGCGGCGTGCAGCCGGACGTGGCGACGTACGGCAGCCTGGCCAAGGGGATCGCCGTCGCCCGAAAGCCCGGGGAGGCGCTGCTGCTGTGGAACGAGGTGAAGGAGCGGTGCGAGGCCGGCAGCGGCAGCGGCAAGCCGGCGCTGAAGCCGGACGAGGAGCTCCTGGACGCGCTGGCGGACGTGTGCGTGCGCGGCGCCTTCTTCAAGAAGGCGCTGGAGATCGTGGCGTGCATGGAGGAGAACGGCATCGCGCCCAACAAGACCAAGTACAAGAAGATCTACATCGAGATGCACTCGAGGATGTTCACCAGCAAGCACGCGTCGCAGGCCAGGCAGGAACGCCGGAGGGAGCGCAAGCGCGCGGCGGAGGCATTCAAGTTCTGGCTCGGCCTGCCCAACTCCTACTATGGCAGCGAGTGGCGGATCGGGCCCCTCGTCGGCGGCGGCGACGAGGACAACGACGACGACCAGCTAGAGTAGAGATCCCTCACTCCTCCCGCAAAAGTTTTGACAATTACAAACTCGCAAAGAGATGCCGGTGCATAATGCTGTTGTTGCCTCATATCATCAACTATCAATGCATAATGGCAGTATGGAAATTTTACCCTGTATGAATGAATCTTCATCTCATGATGTTGCTCGCTCTATTAGATGCCAGTACATAATGCTGTTGTTTTATCTGTTTTATCATATATCATCAACCATCATTGCATAATGGCAGTAAGGAAATTTTACCCTATATGAAGGAATCTTCCATCTCATAATGTTGCTTGCTCTATTAGATTTCAGACATAAGAAATTTTACCTTGCCAGACATAATGTCCAAACACCAATTAGTAGCTTATTGAGGATTCCGAAGAAACAGAAGAAGTTATCTCTTTATTTACCACACAAGCATTGCTTGTGGCGTGTGATGTCAACAGTGTTGATTATACGTACAATTTAATCAAAATAAGATTGTTGGATTGGACAACAAAAGCACTTCAACGAGGCTGTTGGATTGGACAAAATAAGATCCAGTGGTAGATCACAGGAGTGACAACACTCGAAGCTGAGCTCTGCGTGACTTTGTACAGCGTGTCTGCTCCCTGATGGTACCTCAAGAGAAGGTGAAGTGCAGGTTAAGGCGTGTCAGATGTTCGAACGCTTTTGGAGTACTTGGTACAGTCAAATGGACCGACATCTTGAACTTTGCGTTTAACCTACAAAGACACATGCAAAATCTCTTGAACAAAGTCACAAGAAATGCAACGAAAAGTGCATCCACTGATCCTAACCAGTGCATTTGCTTCTCTCCTCAGAAAGAAAAGAAAAGAAAAGAATGGAATTTCTTATAAGAACTATACAAAGCACTGCAAGTTCTGTAAAGATTCATTGCATGTACACTCTCTAAAGCTAAGGAGTATGGAAATATTAAAGCGACACTTGATGCATGTTTAGGGAAGATGAGTTCCATATTTGCAATTACGTACCGGTGACCACGGACTGGGTTCTGGGGTAGATTTGTCCGTAGGAGAATTTTGCACAGCTCCACTCTTCTGTTCCAGAACTTCCTGTTAAAATGTATTTCATTTACCCATCAGGTAAAAACATCGTGCTGAAAATAGTGATATATTCGATGAAACTTGTAACTGCCAGTTACTCCCTCCGTAAACTAATATAAGAGCGTTAGATCACTAATTTAGTTATCTAAACACTCTTATATTAGTTTACAGAGGGAGTATATGGCATGCAGATGCTTCATCGGATTCATCATAACTAATATACAGAAGCAGGACTATAAAACTAAAGAGTTATGTTGGTCGCTCAAGGGTGGGGAGAGATCTGGCACATTACAGCTGTATATAGAACATCACATGTACAGAATTAAGATAACCACCTGAACTAAATTCATATGAATGCCAGGTTTGAAATGCAGTGGTGTTCAAGTAAACTGACCTCCCCACAAGCCTCCATGGCAGCAAGCCATTCTTCCGAAAATGGTACCAGTTGTTTTAGATGATCTTTAAGGATGGTATTTGCGCCTGATTTGTGCGCCGCCTTGTTCTTTCTGCAAAAGATAAGAACAAGACACAATCAATGCGCTATGCAATTGAAGCCAGTTAACTTTATGCATTCATATACTTGGTGCAGGCATACCCTATAGGTGATGCATCCTCTAGAGCTGACAACTCATTTGTGTCAAGATCCATATCGTCTTCAGCATTTGGTTCTTCCAATAAAGCAGACCGTCTTTCCACTGCCAAAGAATCATGTGTTTCTGTCTTACAGTCAAGTGTGACTTCTTCTAAATCGCTAAGATCAATACAAGGCACAGGTACTGCTGGTTCCATAGGGGAACATTCTGTACATCTATAATCATGGTCACTCTCACACCCTATTATCACCTCTTCCTTGCCAACCAGTGGACTATCTGAGTCAAGATCCATATCATCTTCAGTATTGGGTTCGTCCAACAAAGCAGGCCGTCTTCCCACTGCCAATGAATCATGTGTTTCTGTCTTGCAGACTTCTTTCGAATCACTAAAATCAGCACAAGGCATATGTGCTGCTACCTGTATAGGGGAGGATTCTGTACTCCTATAATCATGGTCATGGTCACACTCTATTAACAGCTGAAGTTCATTGCCAATTGGTGGACTATCTGAGTCAAACTCCGCTCCACCATCAGTACTTGGTTCTTCTGCTGAATTAGGCTCCGCTTCATTACACAAAGAACCATGCAAATCTGTTGTGCTGTCAGATGAAGCTGGTTCTGTATCAAGTGGATTACCAAATTGTGGCACCTGATCTGCAGATGTTGTAGACTCCACTGATTTCCTTAGAGTGGAACATTCAGCATTCTGTTGATTCTGGGAATCAAACTCACGCAAGAAGTCAGGACCTGGAGTGCAACTGTTGTCTTCTGACAAAGAAACTGCGAGCGTTTTCTCTCCAGCAAGAGAATTTTTCAAGTCAATTGCTAAACAAGCACTACTGTCTGACTTGCTTTGACAATTGAGATCATTAAGGGTGCACACTTGAGAAGAAATGTAAGAAGATGACAATCTAATCGCAGCAATAGGGTTCATTGAGGAGCCAATGGGTTCATGAGAACAGGAATCCTCGCCATGCTCAGTGATTGAGGAGCAAATAGCTCTAAGAGAGTGGGGATCCTTATTAGGTCCAGTTCTGTTTATAATGCCTGTTTCTTCAACATGTGATGAAACGCTATATGCATTTAGCGCGCCATTTCTGGAAGCGCCATTTTTTTCTGAACTCGATGACGGTGTAGTATCTCCACTTCCAGCAGACGAGCAATCAACCTTCTGCGTTGGTTGATTTTTTGCATTTCCTGAACATGCTGAGCATGTTATTGTACCTTTTGACAAGGAATCTTTCCCAGAACACACATTAGCATGCTCTAGAACAGGTAATGAAGAGACCAAAGTGTTGAGAGTGTTCTCATTGGTTATAGGATGCACAAGAGGCTTCGAAGCCGCAGGGCAATTGATTGGCAGCTGCGGTGTTAGACTGTGTCTGCTTTTTAAATCCTCAGACTGCTTATATTTAGGAGGCTTTACAAGTGATGAAGTATTTCTAGTAAAGCAGATCTGCCCATTTGCTTGAGCAGTATCACCATTCAGCACAGAAGCCTGATAGAGTCTGCTTTTTAGGTACTCCGGCTGCTTATATCTAGGAGGCTTTACAAGTGATGATGTATTTCCTTGAGCAGCAGCATCATGTGACACAAGAGCCTTTCCCTGAAATGGAAAAAAAAAAACAGTCAACCAGTGAAGTTTTGACGATGTTCAAGAAATAAAGTTTTAATGAAACACAAAAAAGCCATCTCAAAAAAATAAGAATTTAAGTGACAAAGGCAAGCCAACAGATTTCAGAAGTTCAAAGGCAAGAAAACTTGGAAACTAAATTAATCAAAGAAGAGAAACTAAACGTGTACTATCTTAGAGACATATAATTATGTTTATTTTTATATTTTTGAGGGCAAAAGAGGTATTTATTCAGAAACTATAACAGGGAGAATACAGTCTGTAGCAATCTGGTCTGACGCACATAAGAAGCAATCTCATGGGCTACAAGGTTTTGACCTCTTCTGATCTGGACAAAGCTACAATCGGCACGAGATGAAACTTCGCACCGAATATAACTATAAATAGCAACCAGCCTTGACATGTCCTGGCATCCATTCTTCAGAGCCGAGACAACTCGGCTGCAGCTTTCAGTGGTGATGGGCATAACAGCGCGACTCGTGCCGAGTAGAGCTCTCTCCAGGCACACCAGAGCTTCAGCTTCCTCGGCATCATGACATCTCTCCGTGACACACCCGGCTGCTTCAATCACATTCCCTTGGTGGTCATGGAGAACAGCACACAGTGGCTTCTCTCATTGTGGCAACAAACGAGCTGTCCCCATTGATGTTCATCCAGCCTTCAGTTGATGGGATCCATTTGGGGCACGGAAATATATCAGAACTAAACTGCTGGCTCGTTCCAACAGCATTCACAACTATAGGTTTCTTGCCTTTCACATTCTAACAGTTGGACCAAACAGCACCATTAGAATCAGTACTGAGCATCCCTACGTAGTTAAGTGCTGCCTACGGAAATTATTAGTGACAACTGGGCGTCACCCAGTTCGCGGGCGGTGCGTGAGCACCAACTCAACCACGAGGGTTTGACTCCCGTTGGACAGAACTTTTATTTCACAGACCGCCTGCCTCAGTCATTCTTCTACAAACAAGACCACCAAGCGATTGCTTGAGTTTCGTTTTATGGAAAAATTATAAGTAGCGTCTGTAGCATGATCATCTCTTGTTTCAAGCAACTTTCATATAAAACTCCATATAGAATAACTACTAATGATTAAACCATTCTACATGTATGCTAAGGAAATACCTTCACCTTTCATCCATGGCAGCGGTCTGAGACAAAGGTCGGGCTGCAGCCGCCGGACGGCGAGAGGCGCGGCGACGATCTAGCGGCAGTGCGCTCCTGATCTAGCGGCGACTGCGCTCCGCACGGGCGATGTTGATCTGCCTTCGGTGCTCCCGATCCGGCCATGTCGGCCCCTGGGCAGATGGGCCTAGACAGGGTACTCTCCGGCGAGGTGGTAGTTGCCTAGTTGGCGGTTATGTTTTCCTTCATCGGTTTTGGTCCTTATGGCAACCACTCCGGCATGCGGCGGCGGACTAGCTAAGGATTGTGGTGACCACCGAAAGGTCTTCATGAGGGTTCCTCTCTCTAGATCCGGTGGTTGACTTCGGCGGGGAGAAGCAAACTATGGACGACAGCTTGACGCAGAGGGATGGTTGTGCAGCGGCGGCGATCCTCATCGCATGTAGCTGCTGAGATCGCGGAAAAGTGGTGGCGACAATACTCAAGCACCCGGTCTCGAGTTCCCAAGTGAAAGCCTAGGCAATGACAATGTTTTTATGCCATTACCTTGTTGAAGGCATTGCTCGGATATGCTCGGACTGGTTCTTTCGGGTGAAAACCTAGATTCTAGCCTTGAGTGGTTGGAACCGGTGACGACAGCGCTTGAGCGTCGCTCCTTTTCTGAAGTCATTGTTGTTGAAGAACCTTGTCGTCCTTTTGGTGTCATGAGATGGTTGGTGTGGATATGGTCATTGTTGTAGTTTGCCAATCGCTTTGGGCTTTTCTTTTTTCATCACCTATGCATAGCTTTGGTCTTATACTCTTATATGACTTTTCTATTTGCCTGCATGTTTTTATGTGCGTGCGTCGGTGTTGGCTGTGTGCATCCTAACTATGCAGAGGCCGGGTGTGTGCTCATTGTGTTTGTGTCCTCTTGATGCTCCATTTTGAGCCAATAAAATCCACCCTTTATCGAAAAAAAAGGAAATACCTTCCACAAAAATTAGGATATCAGCACCATTATCTTTCATACATTTGCAGGGAACTGTTTTGCAAAGCTTGGTGGTATGCAGATAAGAACATCACATAGAATCACATGTTTATTTAAGTATTTATTACTCAAAGCAGCTGTAGAATAATCGCACTATTTGCATACAACGGAGCATGGTTTTTGAGTCGCGACTAGTCAAGTCGCCGCCAGCCCAGCGGCTCGGCGATTAGTCGACCCAAGTCGCTGTATAGTCGCCATAAGTCGCTGTATAGTCACGAATCGCCCTGATTTTTAGAAAACGACTTGGCGATTAGTCGGCGACTATACAGCGACTAATCAGCGACTCAAAGACCATGCAACGGAGAGAACTATAAACAACACCAGTGAACTGAATCACAGAAGAAAAAGATATGTATTCTTAAAAAGATGTAGATGTAAAACTATCACATGTTACTAGGTAAGGAAGAGTGTAACAGTCTACCTGAGAGAAAAAACCAACTGAAGGTGAAGGCATGCGAAGTGCTGATGGCTTAGCAAAAGTTGATGCAGGTACACCAACAAAACTGGAGGGACTATTTTGTGAATATGTTGAGAAACTTGAACAGTTTCTAGAACTACTCCCTTGTTCATGGGTGGCTGTAACAAGAGGCGCCTGCAAAAAAATAGGTATGCTTCATTACTGCAAATATGACTGCAGACAAATTTTCCAAATGGTGATGTGAACTTCATTATGTAACACTTGAAATTCTAAAAGCCAGGTCAGCACTAAGTTTTGTCTCCTTGGGTAAGATTAATATTTGAAATTTTTAATCTATATGCCATTTTTCTCTTGCAAAGGATGCCAGATGCCATATTCAACTGAATATCACCTCAAATGACTAAACGAATCTTATACTCCCTCCGATCCATGTTAATTGTCTCTGATTTAGTTCAAGTTGTACTTATACTAAAATTAATATGGATCAGAGGGGGTAGTAAATATCTGAGATAAATCAAGATCTGTAAATCTAAAGCCATGGATTCTAAAATCAGGAAATGCAATATGTATGTAGAATGAGGTGCTTACAATTCAAAATTTTAGGCTGTAAACATCCACATTTTCAAATACTTACAGTAGCATACATTTTAGACTTTTTGAATCTGATGGAGTGACGAAAATTTAGGAATAGAACTGACATTGCTTGAAATATCAGTCGTGCATAGAAATTTTCCCATATTAAAATGGTAACTGGTGCAAGCACTCACCACATCTTTCTCTGTGGTAGATCCAGAGGATTTAGTCAAAGGTGTAGGCTTAATCTTCGATTTAAGCGGGAGTGCCTCCATTTTATTTGGGTGCTCGGCTTTAACTGAAAATTAGCAGTGTGATGAGTTAGCCAGTTGGTAGTAACATACAAGAATGCAATAATGTAAGTTAAATGGAGCCTGGGGTTTAGGTAAAAATATTCGCTGAGTTCACACGACTAAGCTTCTTTAAAAAAAACATATACACAAGAATACCTGGAGGTAGCTTTGTGCTTGGTTTGGAAATATTTGCTGCGGATGAGGTACTTCTAGGGACCGTGGGAATAGAAGGTTGAAATGACTTTTTTGGTGTTCTTGTCATTTGAACTGTAGTGTTTGAGTTGGGCACCTTCTTCTGTGTATAACTACGTTAAGACTAACAGTATTTATAGGTATCAAGAAAACGTCATACAGCAGTATTGGCGATAAGTTAAACCTACTGATGGTAAGTGGTAACAAAAAACTAAGATTGTCCAATTATCTTAAAACTTGACAAAGGATATGCATATCCTGCTGGTGACCGCGGTATTGAATTTTGAATGCTTCGTGCTGACTTCTTATCCTGCTTTCCCTGCAATTGGTCAGAAAGAGCAATGTTATTGCATGATTATTAGTGTCCACCACTACCACAAGTGAACTATGCGCTTAGTGGCGAACTGACCGGAAGTTCTCTCTGTTCATGCCGCTCAGAATTTTTTGCAGGAGAAAACAATTTCCTTCCCTTGTTTTCGGCGCTTCGATACTTCACAAGCAATTTTCCATGAGAGTTCTCCACGACTTCCTTCAGTACGGATGAACTGTCGGATCTCCCATACCTACACAATGGGGAAACGATACCACCAACCCCTGAGCCAGGGCTCCTGTTTGCCTTCATTTGTGAGCCACTGAGCACAGAAAGCTCCATGTTATCTAAAACACCTGCGAATTTTACAAAACCGTTAGCTCCAGCCCAGTCTGACATGAAGATCTGCAAAAAAAACTACCGAACCTTCTTCAGTGAAGAAAGCAGGGTTCCATGCTATGCTCTTCCTGAGGTTAAACCCGCCAGGCTTCTTTTTCCTCTTTGTAGAGACAGTCCCCTCCCTGTGCAGCATCGGGCAATCGGAGACAATGCCGCGGTCTTGATAGATATTCTCTTTGTCACAAGTTTCAGGGAGCGGAGGAGAATCTGTGCCAAATCAGAAATCTAGAATTACTACCAATGAATTCATCGCTGAATGGCGTGAAGCAGTACAGATGGACGCACAATAACAGCAGCTTGGACCAAGTAAAACCTGGAGGGAAATTTGGTTGCGCTAAAAACGGTGGAGAAGCACGCGGACGCAAAATCTAGGTCCTAGGTCCCCCACCCACCAAGATCCCCATTGGATAACTGAATCAAATCGCGCGCGCGCAGAGGGAGAGAGAGAGAGGTGCCTCACCGGATCCGGCGGCGGCGGGGATGTGCGTCGGAGAGTCCATGCGTATATCTCCCCGGAAATGCGGCCGTCGCCGGAGTCGTCGTCGGAGGCGGCGGCGTCGGGAATGGGGATGTGAGATGGCGATGGGGAATTGAATTTGTCTGGAAGTTTCCTGTTTGGTTCGAATCGGCAGCCCAGCGGGAACTCTGAAATTTCGAGGGGGGGCTTGGCGAAATGCACCATTTAGCAGTTCAAAAAAAAGAACACCATTTAGCAGTTCAAAAAAATTACACTTTAGTACATGAACCTGCAAAACCATAACAGGAGGCCATAAAATTGCAAATGCATCCAAGCAGGATAAAAATCTGCTACGTTGGCGTTGACATGGACAAAGGAGGGCGTTTACATATGCTTCTGCGAAAAGGACCTCACATTGATTTAGTCTTCAATTGATCACACCCGACACTTTGGTTTTCCTCTCCTCTCTCATCATGGCGGTGACGGCAACAATGCCGGTGACTTGTGATGATCTTGGCGAGCTGAAGACTACATCAAACGGTTGATGCTCACCATTGTCAATGGGAAGATAAAACACCTGGGCACGGTTAGTAAATCTGATCCCCTTGTGTTTTAGGTGCACTCGAGGTGGGGATTTGGCCAAGGCCACATCTAGTAAAAGTTTGATCAGCAATTTTGATCGCCGCTGATTTAGGAATTAGAGCCGGTCAATTTTTTATGAGACGCTCTTTTATGTCATTTGTGCAGAGGTTAAGGATTTAGGTCTAGGTTATGTGATAGTCGGCTGTGTAAGGATTGTAGTTGAAGAAATTTATTAATGTGGTTTGATTCACATGCCTTGCACTAAACCTATGTAATTTAGGTCATGTTTAGGATTGTTGTAATGTTCAGCCTTATTCCCTAGATCATGTTTGATTATTTCGCAAAAGATCTGATTAAACTATGTTCGAAATTTAGGTGATTCGTCACACTGTGTACTTTGGATTTTTCTTTGGAGTTATTTAGGTGATAAGGTCGACTGGTTTGATGACTGTGACACCAATGGATGGAGTTTGTGTCGGGAAACGCAGTATTTCAAAAAATTTACCTACGATCACGCAAGATCTATCTAGAAGATGCATAACAACGAGAGGGGAGAGTGTGTCTACGTACCCTCGTATCTCGTATACCGAAAGCCGAAGCGTTTAGTAACGCGGTTGATATAGTCGAACGTCTTCGCGATCCAACCGATCCAAGTACCGAACGCACGGCACCTCCGCGATCAGCACACGTTCAGCTTGATGACGTCCCTGGAACTCTTGATCCAGTTGAGGCCGAGGGAGGGTTCCGTCAGCACGACGGCGTGGTGACGGTGATGATGAAGTTACCGACGCAGGGCTTCGCCTAAGCACTACAACGATATGACCGAGGTGTGTAACTGTGGAGGGGGGCACCGCACACGGCTAAAAGATCAACTTGTGTCTTTGGGGTGCCCCCCTGCCCACGTATATAAAGGAGGGGGGAGAGGAGGCCGGCCTAGGAGGGGCGTGCCTATAGGGGGATTCCAACTAGGATTCCCAATCGTAGTTGGAGTCCCCATCCTTTTCCAAGAGGGGAGAGAGGGAAGGAGTAGGAGAGGGAGAAGGAAAGAGGGGGGCGTCGCTCCCTCCCTAGTCTAATTCGGACCAGCCCATGGGGGCGCGCGGCCTCCCCTTGTGGCCCTTCTCTCCTTTCCACCAAGGCCCATGAAGGCCCAATACTTCCCCCGACGAATTCCCGTAGCTCTCTGGTACTCCGAAAAATACTCGAACCACTTAGAACCTTTCCGATGTCCAAATATAGCCTTCCAATATATCGATCTTTACGTCTCGACCATTTCGAGACTCCTCGTCATGTCCGTGATCTCATCTGGGACTCCGAACAAACTTCGATCATCAAAGCACATAACTCATAATACAAATCGTCATCAAACGTTAAGCGTGCGGACCCTACGGGTTCGAGAACTATGTAGACATGACCGAGACACATCTCCAGTCAATAATCAATAGCGAAACCTGGATGCTCATATTGGCCCCTACATATTCTACGAAGATCTTTATCGATCAAACCGCATAACAACACACGTTGTTCCCTTTGTCATCAGTATGTTACTTGCCCGAGATTCGATCGTCGGTATCATCATACCTAGTTCAATCTCGTTGCTGGCAAGTCTCTTTACTCGTTCCGTAATGCATCATTCCGTGACCAACTCATTAGTCACATTGCTTGCAGGGCTTGTAGTGATGTGCATTACCGAGAGGGCCCAAAGATACCTCTCCGATACACGAAGTGACAAATCATAATCTCGATCTATGCCAACCCAACAAACACCTTCGGAGACATCTGTAGAACATCTTTATAATCACCCAGTTACATTGTGACGTTTGATAGCACACAAGGTGTTCCACCGGTATTCAGGAGTTGCATAATCTCATAGTTAGAGGAACATGTATAAGTCATGATGAAAGCAATAGCAATAAAACTAAATGATCATTATGCTAAGATAACGGATGGGTCTTGTCCATCACATCATTCTCTAATGATGTGATCTCGTTCATCAAATGACAACACATGTCTATGGTCAGGAAACATAACCATCTTTGATTAACGAGCTAGTCAAGTAGAGGCATACTAGGGACACTCTGTTTTGTCTATGTATTCACACATGTACTAAGTTTATGGTTAATACAATTCTAGCATGAATAATAAACATTTATCATGATATAAGGAAATATAAATAACAACTTTATTATTGCCTCTAGGGCATATTTCCTCCAGTCTCCCACTTGCACTAGAGTCAATAATCTAGTTCACATCGCCATGTGATTCAACACCAATAGTTCACATCACCATGTGATTAGTTCACATCGCCATGTGACTAATACCCAAAGGGTTTTACTAGAATCAATAATCTAGTTCACATCGATATGTGATTAACACCCAAAAAGTACTAAGGTGTGATCATGTTTTGCTTGTGAGAGAAGCTTAGTCTCATCCAGATTGGTGTAAAAGCTTGCATTGGCATAACTCTTTACGACAAACTCTTTATCACCTCCATAACCAAGAAATATCTCCTTAGTCTTATAAGGATAATTTTGACCGCTATCAAGTGATCCACTCCTGGATCAATATCGTACCCCTTGCCAAACTCATGGCAAGGTACACAATAGGTTTGGTACATAGCATAGCATACTTTATAGAACCTATGGCTGAGGCATAGGGAATGACTTTCATTCTCTTTCTATTTCCTGTGGTGGTCGTGTTTTGAGTCTTACTCAACTTTACACCTTGCAATACAGGCAAGAACTCCTTCTTTGACTATTCCATTTTGAACTACTTCAAAAAACTTGTCAAGGTATGTAATCATTGAAAAATCTTATCAAGCGTCTTGATCTATCTCTATAGATCTTGATGCCCAATATGTAAGCAGCTTCACCGAGGTCATTCTTTGAAAAACTCCTTTCAAACACTCCTTTATGCTTTCCAGAAAATTCTACATCATTTCCGATCAACAATATGTCATTCACATATACTTATCAGAAAGGTTGCAGTGCTCCCACTCACTTTCTTATAAATACAGGCTTCACCACAAGTCTATATAAAACTATATGCTTTGATCAACTTATCAAAGCGTATATTCCAACTCTGAGATGCTTGCACCAGTCCATAGATGGATCTCTGGAGCTTGCACATTTTGTTAGCACTTTTAGGATTGACAAAACCTTCTGGTTGCATCATATACAACTCTTCTTTAAGAAATCCATTAAGGAATGTAGTTTTGATATTCATTTGCTAGATTTCATAAAATGTGGCAATTTGCTAACATAACTCGAACAAACTTTTAAGCATCGATGCGAGTGAGAAAATCTCATCGTAGTCAACACCTTGAACTTGTCGAAAACATTTTGCGACAATTCGAGCTTTGTAGATAGTAACACTACAATCAGCGTCCATCTTCCTCTTGAAGATCCATTTATTCTGAATGGCTCACCGATCATCGAGCAAGTCAATCAAAGTCCATACTTTGTTCTCATAAATGGATCTCATCTCAGATTTCATGGCCTTAAGCCATTTCGCGGAATCTGGGCTCATCATCGCTTCCTCGTAATTCATAGGTTCGTCACGCTCTAGTAACATGACTTCCAGAACAGGATTACCGTACCACTCTGGCGCGAAACGTACTCTGGTTGACCTACGAGGTTCTGTAGTAACTTGATCTGAAGTTTCATGATCATCATCATTAACTTCCTCACTAATTGGTGTAGGCATCACTGGAACTGATTTCAGTGATGAGCTACTTTCCAATTCGAGAGAAGCTACAATTACCTCATCAAGTTCTACTTTCCTCCCACTCACTTCTTTCGATAGAAACTCCTTCTCTAGAAAGGATCCACTCTTAGCAACAAAGATCTTACCTTCGGATCTATGATAGAAGGTGTACCCAACAGTTTCTTTTGGGTATCCTATGAAGACGAACTTCTCCGATTTGGGTTTGAGCTTATCAGGTTGAAACTTTTTCACATAAGCATCACAACCCCAAATTTTAAGAAACGACAGCTTAGGTTTCTTGCTAAACCACAGTTCATATGGTGTCGTCTCAACGGATTTTTAGATGGTGCCCTATTTAACGTGAATGCAAATGTCTCTAATGCATAACCCCAAAATGACAGTGGTAAATCGGTAAGAGACATTATAGATCGCACCATATCTAATAAAGTATGGTTACGACGTTCGGACACACCATTACTCCGTGGTGTTCCAGGTGGCATGAGTTGTGAAATTTATTCCACATTGTTTTAAACGAAGGCCAAACTCGTAACTCAAATATTTGCCTCCACGATCAGATCGTAGAAACTTTATTTTCTTGTTATGATGATTATTAACTTCACCCTGAATTTCTTTGAACATTTCAAATGTTTCAAACTTGTGTTTCATTAAGTAGATATACCCATATCTGCTTAAATCATCCGTGAAGGTCAGAAAATAACGATACCCGCCACGAGCCTCAACACTCATCAGATCACATACATCAGTATGTATTATTTATATAAGTTAGTGGTTTGCTTCATTGTTCGGGAGAACGGAGTCTTAGTCATCTTGCCCATGAGGCATGGTTCGCAAGCATCAAATGATTCATAATCAAGTGATTCTAAAAGTCCATCCGCATGGAGTTTCTTTGTGCGCTTTACACCAATATGACCTAAACGGCAGTGCCACTAGTATGTTGCACTATCATTATCAACTTTGCATCTTTTGGCATCAATATTATGAATATGTGTATTACTACAATCGAGATTCAATAAACCATTCACCTTGGGTGTATGACCACAGAAGATATTATTCATGTAAATAGAATAACAATTACTATTTGACTTAAATGAATAATCGTATTGCAATAAACACGATCCAATCATATTATGCTCAACGCAAACACCAAATAACATTTATTTTAGGTTCAACACTAATCCCGAAGGTAAAGGGAGTGTGCGATGGTGATCTTATCAACCTTGGAATTACTTCCAACACACATCGTCACCTCGCCCTCAACTAGTCTATGTTAACTCCTGTTTCAAGTTACTAATCATAGCAACTGAACCAGTATCAAATACCCAGGGGCTACTATGAACACTAGTAAAGTACACATCAATAACATGTATATCATATATACTTTTTGTTCACTTTGCCATCCTTCTTATCCGCCAAGTATTTAGGGCAGTTCCGCTTCTAGTGACCATTTCCTTTGCAGTAGAAGCACTCAGTTTCAGGCTTGGGTCTAGCTTTGGGCTTCTTCATGGGAGTGGCAACTTGCTTGCCATTCTTCTTGAAGTTCCCTTTCTTTCCCTTGCCCTTTTACTTGAAACTAGTGGTCTTGTTAACCATCAACACTTGATGCTTTTCTTGATTTCTACCTTCACCGATTTCAGCATCGCGAAGAGCTTGGGAATCATTTTACGTCATCCATTGCATATTATAGTTCATCACTGCTACCTCTTGAGCACTGCGTTGGTTTTCCCTGAAGAGGAAGGGATGATGCAGCAAAGTAGCGTAAGTATTTCCCTCAGTTTTTGAGAACCAAGGTATCAATTCAGTAGGAGGCTACGCGTGAGTCCCTCGCACCTGCACAAAACAAATAAATCCTCGCAACCAACGCGATAAGGGGTTGTCAATCCCTACACGGCCACTTACGAGAGTAAGATCTGATAGATATGATAAGATAATATTTTTGGTATTTTTGTGATAAAGATGCAAAGTAAAATAAAAGCAAAGTAAAAAAAGCAAAGGAAATAACTAAGTATTGGGAGATTAATATGATGAAGATAGACCCGGGGGCCATAGGTTTCAGTAGTGGCTTCTCTCGAGAGCATAAGTATTCTACGGTGGGTGAACAAATTACTGTTGAGCAATTGACAGAATTGAGCATAGTTATGAGAATATCTAGGTATGATCATGTATATAGGCATCACGTCCGAGACAAGTAGACCGACTCCTGCCTGCATCTACTACTATTACTCCACTCATCGACCGCTATCCAGCATGCATCTAGAGTATTAAGTTAATGAAAATAGAGTAACGCCTTAAGCAAGATGACATGATGTAGAGGGATAAACTCATGCAATATGATGAAAACCCCATCTTGTTATCCTCAATGGCAACAATACAATACATGCCTTGCTGCCCCTACTGTCACTGGGAAAGGACACCGCAAGATTGAACCCAAAGCTAAGCACTTCTCCCATTGCAAGAAAGATCAATCTAGTAGGCCAAACCAAACTGATAATTCGAAGAGACTTGCAAATATAACCTATCATGCATAAAAGAATTCAGAGAAGATTCAAATATTGTTCATAGATAGACTTGATCATAAACCCACAATTCATCGGTCTCAACAAACACATCGCAAAAAGAAGATTACATCGAATAGATCTCCACAAGAGAGGGGGAGAACATTGTATTGAGATCCAAAAAGAGAGAAGAAGCCATCTAGCTAATAACTATGGACCCGTAGGTCTGAGGTGAACTACTCACACTTCATCGGAGGGGCTATGGTGTTGATGTAGAAGCCCTCTGTGACCGATGCCCCCTCCGACGGAGCTCTAGAACAGGCCCCAAAATGGGATCTCGTGGATACAGAAAGTTGCGGCGGTGGAATTAGGGTTTTGGCTTCGTATCTGATCGTTTGGGGGTATGTAGGTATATATAGGAGGAAGGAGTACGTTGGTGGAGCAACAGGGGGCCCACGAGGGTGGAGGCGCACCTGATGGGGGGGGTAGGCATGCCCCCTACCTTGTGGCCTCCTCTTTTGTGTCTTGAGTAGGGTCCAAGTCTCCTGGGTCTTGTTCGTTGAGAAAATCACGTCCCCGAAGGTTTCATTCCGTTTGGACTGTGTTTGATATTCCTTTTCTTCGAAACCCTAAAATAGGCAAAAAAAACAGCAATTCTGGGCTGGACCTCCAGTTAATAGGTTAGTCCCAAAACTAATATAAAAGTGGATAATAAAGCCCAATAATGTCCAAAACAGTAGATAATATAGCATGGAGCAATCAAAAATTATAGATACGTTGGAGACGTATCAAGCATCCCCAAGCTTAATTCCTGCTCGTCCTCGAGTAGGTAAATAATAAAAACAGAATTTTTAATGCGGAGTGCTACTTGGCATAATTTTAATGTAATTCTTCTTAATTGGTATGAATATTCAGATCTAAAAGATTCAAGACAAAAGTTCATATTGACATAAAAATAATAATACTTCAAGCATACTAACAAAGCAATTATGTCTTCTCAAAATAACATGGCCAAAGAAAGTTCATCCCTATAAAATCATATAGTTTAGTCATGCTCCATTTTTGTCACACAAGAATGCTCTCATCATGCACAACCCCGATGACAAGCCAAGCAATTGTTTCATACTTTAGTAATCTCAAACCTATAAACTTTCATGCAATATATGAGCGTGAGCCATGGACATAACACTATGGGTGGAATAGAATATAATGAGGGGGATTATGTGGAGAAGACAAAAAGGAGAAAGTCTCACATCAACGAGGCTAATCAATGGGCTATGGAGATGCCCACTGATTGATGTTAATGCAAGGAGTAGGGATTGCCATGCAACGGATGCACTAGAGCTATAAATGCATGAAAGCTCAACAAAAGAAACTAAGTGGGTGTGCATCCAACTTGCTTGCTCACGAAGACCTAGGGCACTTGAGGAGGCCCATTGTTGGAATATACAAGCCAAGTTCTATAATGAAAATTCCCACTAGTATATGAAAGTGACAAAACAAGAGACTCCCTATCATGAAGATTACGGTGATACTTTGAAGCACAAGTGTGGCAAAGGATAATAACATTGTCCCTTCTCTCTTTTTCTCTCATTTTTATTTGGCCTTTCTCTTTTTTATGGCCTTTCTCTTTTTTTTATATAATTCCTCACTTGGGACAATGCTCTAGAAAATGATGATCATCACACTTCTATTTATTTACAACTCAATGATTACAACTCGATACTAGAACGATGACTCTATATGAATGCCTCCAGCGGTGTACCGGGATATGCAATGGACCAAGAGTGACATGTACTTTGCCACAAATACTATGTCAACTACATGATCATGCTAAGCAATATGACAATAATGAATGTGTCATGATAAACGGAATGGTGGAAAGTTGCATGACAATATATCTCGGAATGGCTATGGAAATGCCATAATAGGTAGGTATGGTGGCTGTTTTGAGGAAGATATAAGGAGGTTTATGTGTGAAAGAGCGTATCATATCACGGGGTTTGGATGCACCGGCGAAGTTTGCGCCAACTCTCAATGTGAGAAAGGGCAATGCACGGTACCGAAGAGGCTAGCAAGGATGGAAGGGTGAGAGTGCGTATAATCCATGGACTCAACATTAGTCATAAAGAACTCACATACTTATTGCAAAAATCTACAAGTCATCAAAAACCTCGGCACTATGCGCATGCTCCTAGGGGGATAGATTGGTAGGAAAAGACCATCGCTCGTCCCCGACCGCCACTCATAAGGAGGACAATCAAATAACACCTCATGTTTCAAATTTGTTACATAACATTTACCATACGTGCATGCTACGGGACTTGCAGACTTCAACACAAGAATTTCTCAATTTCACAACTACTCAACTAGCATGACTTTGATATTATTACCTCCATATCTTAAAACAATCATCAAGCATCAAACTTCTCTTAGTATTCAAAACACTCATAAGAAAATTTTACTAATCTTGAATACCTAGCATATTAGGATTTTAAGCAAATTACCATGCTATTTAAGACTCTCAAAATAATATAAGTGAAGCATGAGAGATCAATAGTTTCTATCAAACAAATCCACCACTGTGCTCTAAAAGATATAAGTGAAGTACTAGAGAAAAACTATATAACTCAAAAGATATAACCGAAGCACATAGAGTATTCTAACAAATTCCGAATCATGTACGGCTCTATCAAAAGGTGTGTACAGCAAGGATGATTGTGGTAAACTAAAAAGTAAAGACTCAAATCATACAAGACGCTCCAAGCAAAACACATATCATGTGGTGAATAAAAATATAGCTCCAAGTAAAGTTACCGATAGAAGTAGACGAAAGAGGGGATGCCTTCCGGAGCATCCCCAAGCTTTGGCTTTTAGGTGTCCTTAGATTATCTTGGGGGTGCCATGGGCATCCCCAAGCTTAGGCTCTTGCCACTCATTGTTCCATAATCCATCAAATCTTTACCCAAAACTTGAAAACTTCACAACACAAAACTCAAAGTAGAAATCTCGTGAGCTCCATTAGCGAAAGAAAACAAAAGACAACTTCAAGGTACTGTAATGAACTCATTCTTTATTTATATTGGAGTTAAACCTACTGTATTCCAACTTCTCTATGGTTTATAAACTATTTTACTAGCCATAGATTCATCAAAATAAGCAAACAACACACGAAAAACAGAATCTGTCAAAAACAGAACAATCTGTAGTAATATGTAGCTAGCGCAAGATCTGGAACCCCAAAAAATCTAAAATAAATTGGTGGACGTGAGGAATTTATCTATTAATCCTCTTCAAAAAGAATTAACTAAATATCACTTTCCAAATAAAAATGGTAACAGTTCTCGTGAGCGCTAAAGTTTCTGTTTTTTACAGCAAGTGTAACAAGACTTTCCCCAAGTCTTCCCAACGGTTCAACTTGGCACAAACACTAATTAAACACAAAAAACACAACCAAAACAGAGGATAGATAAATTATTTATTACTAAATAGGAGCAGAAAACAAGGAATAAAAATAAAATTGGGTTGCCTCCCAACAAGCCCTATCGTTTAACGCCCCTAGCTAGGCATAACAAGCAAGGATAGATCTAGGTATTGCCATCTTTGGTAGGCAATCTATAAGTGGCTCTCATAATAGATTCATAAGGTAATTTAATTTTATTTCTAGGAAAGTGTTCCATGCCTTTCCTTAATGGAAATTGGAATCTAATATTTCCTTCCTTCATATCA
Organism: Triticum aestivum; assembly: GCF_018294505.1. Lineage (NCBI taxonomy): Eukaryota > Viridiplantae > Streptophyta > Magnoliopsida > Poales > Poaceae > Triticum > Triticum aestivum. The sequence continues at coordinate 334,453,585 of NC_057806.1, read as the reverse complement.
ATAATTGCACCAATCATTCTAAGGAAAGGTCTACCAAGAATAATAGGACATGAAGGATTGCAATCTATGTCAAGAACAATAAAATCTACGGGCACATAACTCCTATTTGCAACAATAAGAACATCACTAATTCTTCCCATAGATTTCTTAATAGTGGAATCCGCAAGGTGCAAGTTTAGAGAGCAATCATCAAAATCACGGAAACCTAACAAATCACACAAAGTCTTTGGAATCGTGAAAACACTAGCACCCAAATCACATAAAGCATAGCATTCATGATCTTTAATTTTAATTTTAATAGTTGGTTCCCACTCACCATAGAGTTTTCTAGGGATAGAAACTTCCAATTCAAGTTTTTCTTCATAAGATTGCATCAAGGCATCAACGATATGTTTAGTAAACGCTTTATTTTGACTATAAGCGTGAGGAGAATTTAGCACGGATTGCAACAAGGAAATACAATCAATCAGAGAGCAATTTTTGTAGTTAAATTCCTTGAAATCCATAATAGTGGGTTTAGCAACATCTAGGGTTTTAATTTCTTCAATCCCACTTTTATCAATTTTAGCATCAAGATCAAAAATTCCGAATTCTTGGAACGCCTTCTAGGTAAAGGTGGATCATATTCAGTCCCATAATTATCAAGATTCATATTGAAAAACAAAGATTTAATAGTGCACACATCAATAACTTTTAGATCTTCATCTTTATTTTCATATGAACTAGAAGAACACGCTCTTATAAAAGGCATCTTTCTTAGCACGCATCCTAGCGGTTCTTTCTTTGCACTCATCAATGGAAATTCTAATGGCTTTGAGAGACTCATTGATGTCATGCTTAGGTGTAATAGATCTAAGTTTCAAAGAATCAACATCAAGAGAAATCCGATCAGCGTTCCTAGCCAACTCATCAATCTTAAGCAATTTTTCTTCAATCATAGCATTGAAACCCTTTTGCGAAGTAATAAATTCTTTAATATTAGATTCAAAATTAGAGGGCATCTTATTATGATTTCCATAAGAATTGTTGTAGGAATTACCATAATTATTAGAGGGATTACTAGGATAAGGCCTAGGACTGAAATTTCCTCTATATGCGTTGTTACCAAAATTGTTCCTACCAACCAAATTCACATCCATAGATTCATTATTATTATCAATCAAAGTAGACAAGGGCATATCATTAGGATCAGAATAAACACTCTTACGAGCAAATAATTTCATAAGTGCATCCATCTTTCCACTCAAAACATTAATTTCTTATATCGCATGCACCTTTTTATTAGTAGATCTTTCAGTATGCCATTGAGAATAATTAACCATAATATTATCTAGGAGTTTAGTAGCTTCTCCTAAAGTGATTTCCATAAAAGTGCCTCCCGCGGCCGAATCTAAAAGATTTCTAGAAGGAAAATTCAATCCGGCATAAAAAATTTGTATAATCATCCACAAATTTAAACCATGAGTAGGGCAATTACGTGTCATTAGTTTCATTCTCTCCCAAGCTTGTGCAACATGTTCATGATCAAGTTGCTTAAAATTCATAATATCGTTTCTAAGAGAGATGATCTTAGCGGGAGGAAAATACTTGGAGATAAAAGCATCTTTGCACTTGTTCCATGAATCAATACTATTTTTAGGCAAAGACGAAACCAAGCTTTAGCACGATCTGTAAGCGAAAAAGGAAATAGCTTCAATTTAACAATATCATTATCCACATCTTTCTTCTTTTGCATATCACACAAATCAACGAAGCTATTTAGATGGGTAGCGGCATCTTCACTAGGAAGGCCGGAAAATGGATCTTTCATGACAAGATTCAGCAAAGCAGTATTAATTTCACAAGATTCAGCATCGGTAAGAGGAGCAATCAGAGTGCTAATAAAATCATTATTGTTGGTATTGGCGAAGTCACACAATTTAGTGTTATCTTGAGCCATCGTGACAAGCAAGCAAACTAACACACAAGCAAACAAAAGGAAGCGGGCAAAAAGAGGCAAATAGAGAAAGAGAGGGAGGATAGAGAGAGAGGGGGCGAATAAAACGACAAGGGTGAAGTGGGGAGAGGAAAATGAGAGGCAAATGGCAAATAATGTAATGCGGGAGATAAGGGTATGTGATGGGTACTTGGTATATTGACTTTTGCGTAGACTTCCCCGGCAACGGCGCCAGAAATCCTTCTTGCTACCTCTTGAGCACTGCATTGGTTTTCCCTGAAGAGGAAGGGATGATGCAGCAAAGTAGCATAAGTATTCCCCTCAGTTTTCGAGAACCAAGGTATCAATCCAGTAGGAGGCTACGCGCGAGTCCCTCGCACCTGCACAAAACAAATAAATCCTCGCAACCAACGCAATAAGGGGTTGTCAATCCCTACACGGCCACTTACGAGAGTGAGATCTGATAGATATGATAAGATAATATTTTTAGTATTTTTGTGATAAAGAAGCAAAGTAAAAAGCAAAGGAAATAACTAAGTATTGGGAGATTAATATGATGAAAATAGACCCGGGGGCCATAGGTTACACTAGTGGCTTCTCCCGAGAGCATAAGTATTCTACGGTGGGTGAACAAATTACTGTTAAGCAATTGACAGAATTGAGCATAGTTATGAGAATATCTAGGTATGATCATGTATATAGGCATCACGTCCGAGACAAGTAGACTGACTCCTGCCTGCATCTACTACTATTACTCCACTCATCGACCGCTATTTGATAACCCACAAGTATAGGGGATGGAAACAGCTTTCGAGGGTAGAGTATTCAACCCAAATTTATTGATTCGACACAAGGGGAGCCAAAGAATATTCTCAAGTATTAGCAGCTGAGTTGTCAATTCAACCACACCTGGAAACTTAGTATCTGCAGCAAAGTATTTAGTAGCAAAGTAATATGATAGTGGTGGTAGCGGCAACAAAAGTAAAGACAGCAAAAGTAATGTTTTTGGTATTTTGTAGTGATTGTAACAGTAGCAGCGGGAAAGTAAATAAGCGTAAACCAGTATATAGAAAACTCGTCGGCACCGGATCAGTGATGGATAATTATGCCGAATGCAGTTCATCATGTAACAGTCATAACATAGGGTGACAAAGAACTAGCTCCAATTCATCAATGTAATGTAGGCATGTATTCCGTATATAGTCATACGTGCTTATGGAAAAGAACTTGCGTGACATCTTTTGTCCTACCCTCCCGTGGCAGCGGGGTCCTATTGGAAACTAAGGGATATTAAGGCCTCCTTTTAATAGAGAACCGGAACAAAGCATTAGCGCATAGTGAATACATGAACTCCTCAAACTATGGTCATCACCGGGAGTGGTCCCGATTATTGTCACTTCGGGGTTGCCGGATCATAACACATAGTAGGTGACTATAGACTTGCAAGATAGGATCAAGAACTCACATATATTCATGAAAACATAATAGGTTCAGATCTGAAATCATGGCACTCGGGCCCTAGTGACAAGCATTAAGCATAGCAAAGTCATAGCAACATCAGTCTCAGAACATAGTGGATACTAGGGATCAAACCCTAACAAAACTAACTCGATTACATGATAAATCTCATCCAACCCATCACCGTCCAGCAAGCCTACGATGGAATTACTCACGCATGGCGGTGAGCATCATGAAATTGGTGATGGAGGATGGTTAATGATGACGACAGCGATGAATCCCCCTCTCCGGAGCCCCGAACGGACTCCAGATCAGCCCTCCCGAGAGGTGTTAGGGCTTGGCGGCGGCTCCATATCGTAAAATGCGATGATTTCTTCTCTCTGATTTTTTTTCTCCAAAAGCAAATATATATAGAGTTGGAGTTGGCGTCGGAGGGCATCCAGGGGGCCCACGAGGTAGGGGGCGCGCCCTAGGGGGGGCACCCTCGTGAGAAGGGTGTGGGCCCCCTGGTCTTCACCTTTGGCGAGGATTTTTTATTATTTTTTCTAAGATGTTCCGTGGAGTTTCAGGTCATTCCGAGAATATTTGTTTTCTGCACATAAAACAACACCATGGCAATTCTGCTGAAAACAACGTCAGTCCGGGTTAGTTCCATTCAAATCATACAAGTTAGAGTCCAAAACAAGGGCAAAAGTGTTTGGAAAAGTAGATACGACGGAGACGTATCAACTCCCCCAAGCTTAAACCCTTGCTTGTCCTCAAGCAATTCAGTTGACAAACTGAAAGAAAGAAAAACTTTTACAAACTCTGTTTGCTCTTGTTGTTGTAACTATGTCAAGCCAGTATTCAAGTTTTCAGCATAGATCATAACTAACCACATTTGCAATAATTCTCAGGTCTCATAATTACTCATATCAATAGCATAATCAACTAGCAAGTTATAATAATAAATCTCGGATGACAACACTTTCTCAAAACAATCATAATATGATATAACAAGATGGTATCTCGCTAGCCCTTTCTAAGACCGCAAAACATAAATGCAGAGCACCTTTAAAGATCAAGGACTGACTAGACATTGTAATTCATGGTAAAAGAGATCCAATCATAGTCACACCCAACATAGATTAACAGTGATGAATGCAAATGACAGTTGTGCTCTCCAACTAGTGTTTTTAGTAAGAGGGTGATGACTCAACATAAAAGTAAATGGATAGGTCCTTCGCAGAGGGAAGCAGGGATTTGTAGAGGTGCCAAAGCTCGGTTTTGAAATAGAGGTAAATTGTATTTTGAGCGATATACTTTCATTGTCAACATAACAACCAAGAGATGGCGATATCTCCCATGCTACACACATTATAAGCGGTTCCCAAATAGAACGGTAAAGTTTATACTCCCCCTCCAACAACAAACATCAATCCATGGCTTGCTCGAAACAACGAGTGCCTCCAACATACATCAGGTCCCAGGGGGAGTTTTGTTTGCAATTAATTTTGATTTGCATAAAGCATGGGACTGGGCATCCCGGTGACCAGCCGTTTTCTCGTGAGTGAGGAGCGGAGTCCACTCCTCTTGAGAATAACCCACCTAACACAGAAGATAAGGACATCCTTGGTTGATACATGAGCTATTCGAGCATGCAAAACAGAATGTTTATTTGAAGGTTTTAGAGTTTGGCACATACAAATTTACTTGGAACGATAGGTAGATACCGCATATAGGAAGGTATAGTGGACTCATCTGGAATAACTTTGGGGTTTAAGGGATTGGATGCACAAGCAGTATTCCCGCTTAGTACAAGTGAAGGCTAGCAAAAGACTGGGAAGCGACCAACTAGAGAGCGACAACAGCCATGTACATGCATTAAAATTAATAAACATTGGATGCAAGCATGAGTAGGATATAATCTACCATGAATATAAATATCATGAAGGCTATGTTGATTTTTTTCAACTACATGCGTGAACATGTGCCAAGTCAAGTCACTTAAATCATTCAAAAGAGGATACCACCCCATCATACCATATCATAATCATCTCAATAGCATGTTGGCACACAAGGTAGATCATTATAACTCATAGCTAATCATGCATGGCACAAGCAACTACGATCTCTAATTGTCATTGCAAACATGTTTATTCATAATAAGCTGAATCAAGAACGAGGGACTCATCATATTTACAAAAACAAAAGAGGTCGAGTTCATACCAGCTTTTCTCATCTTAGTCAGTCCATCATATATCATCATAATTGCCTTTCACTTGCACGACCGAACGGTGTGAATAATAATAAGAGTGTACGTGCATTGGACTAGGCTGGAATCTGCGAGCATTCAATAAAACAGGAGAAGACAAAGCAATATGGGCTCTTGGTTAAATCAACAATAATGCATATAAGAGCCACTTCAACAATTTAATTATGGTCTTCTCCTACTGACCCCAAAGAAAGAAAAGAAATAAAACTATTTACACGAGAAAGCTCCCAACAAGCAAAAGAAGAACGGGAAATATTTTTGGGTTTTCTTTTTAATTATTACTACTACAGCAGAAAAATAAACTACTACTAATTTTTTTGGTTTTCTTAAGGTTTAACAAACACACAAGAAGAAAGCAGGAAAAAGAAAATAAACTAGCATGGATATTACAATGAAAGAGTATGAGCACCGACATCTAGCAATGAGTGTGTGTGAACATAAATGTAATGTCGGTGAGAAATACGTACTCCCCCAAGCTTAGGCTTTTGACCTAAGTTGGTCTATTGCCAGGGATAGCCTGGCGGGTACCCGTAGGTGTAGCTGGGGTTGTACTGCGATGAAGAATAGTTGGGATCATACTGATGTGCAGCGGTTATCGCCTGCTGAGCCGCAGCATGGAGTCGAGCTGCCTCCGCTCTCCTATTGTACTCTTCTACCTCCTCTCTAGTAATAACATATCTTCTTTTCGTCTGTGAATCAAAGAAGGCAGGAGCAGGGAGAGTAATACGGAAAACACGTTGTTTATCAAAAATTAAACGATATAAGAGAGGTGATTCAGGCCTCTCGACAAACTGGTGCGAAGCCATAGAGTTATAATCTAAATATGCAGGAGGCAACTCCGTATCACCCTCATGAATGTCTATCTCAAGAAAATGGGCTAAGCTGGTTGCATAAATTCCTCCAAAGAAATCTCCATTATGTCTATTATGATGCAACCTACGAGCTACAATGGCTCCCATATGATAAGATTGGTCTCCTAACACAGCACTCCTAAGAATGCTAAGATCAGGGACACACATGTGACATGCTTCATCCTTAGCATTTATGCATCTACCGATGAAGAGAGCAAAATAATGTATAGCAGGAAAGTGAATGCTCCCTATGGTAGCATGCGTTATATCTCTAGATTCCCCTACAATTATACTAGCAAGAAAGTTTCTAAATTCAGATTTAGGGGGATCCCTAATACTGCCCCATGATGGAAGTTTGCAAGCAAGAGTGAAATCCTCTAGGTCCATGGTATATGATTTGTCATAAAGATCAAACATGACTGAAGGAGAATTATGCGAAGATGAATACGCAAACCTCCTCACAAATGAAGTCATGAGATCATGATACTGGGGGCATTTGTTAGCCTCAAAATCCTCAAGACCGGCATTGCGCAAATATGCTTTGAATTCTTCTTTAATTCCCGCACGGTCCATAAAATTTCTGACGGCCATTCACAAGGCCGTACTGGAGCGTCTCTTGGTGGATCCTCGTCAGCATCGCGCATAGCAATCCTGGGTCCTTGCTTCTTAGAGGAACCACCTTGGAACATCTTCCTAAGCATATTGTTTTTCTCTGGAAAATTCTGAAATTTTTAGTAACTTCAAACAAAAGCGAACCAACTTCAATAAAACTAATAGCAACTACTCCTACAAGTGCCTAGAGCCTATATCAAGCATTAGAACTACTTGGAACCATATAAATTTGATATGCAAGCTCAAGAACATGGTCACCTATGCAGCACAAATTTGCAAAGAATAAAGCACTAGAACAAAAACTAATTGGACCAATGGAGGAGTCACATACCAAGGAACAATCTCCCCAAGCAGTTTTGCGAGAGGTGCTTTGAGCAAGGAGATCGAAAATCACAGCAAAAGTGGCTGGAACTCGTGCTTGAGTTGGTTTTTCGGGTTTGTATGAGACAGAGGAAGAAGATGGGTGCTGGGATAAGTGGAGGAGGGCCACCGTGGGCCCATGAGGCAGGGGGCGTGCCCTAGAGGGGGGGGGGGTTCCCACCACCCTCGTGGCCAGGTGGCAGCTCCTCCCGCGGTAATTTTTGCACAGTAAATCCTCAAATATTCCCGAAAAAATCATATTAAATTGGCATGTCATTATGAGGACTTTTATTTTCGAGATATTTTTATATTGCACGGATAAGTCAAGAAACAGACGAAAAAAATACTATTTTTACTTTATTTCTACTAATTAACAGAAAATATAGAGACGGTACAAAAGTTTGTGCTTCTACTTTCATCCATCTCATGCTCATCAAAAAGAATCCACTAACAAGGTTGATCAGGTCTTGTTAACAAACTCATTCCGATAATCATGAAACCGGAGAAATTTCGAATAACACTAAGTTACCTCAACAGGGATATGCACATCCCCAATAATAAGAATATCATATTTCTTCTTGAAAGTAGGAAGAGGAAATTCAAAACCTCCAAATATAATCGATGGAATTTTTCCGATAGAATTGATATTGTGAACTTGAGGTTGTTTCCTCGAAAAGTGTACCGTATGCTCATTACCATTAACATGAAAAGTGACATTGCCTTTGTTGCAATCAATAACAGCCCCTACAGTATTAATAAAAGGTCTTCCAAGAATAATAGACATACTATCATCCTAGGGAATATCAAGGATAACAAAGTCCGTTAAAATAGTAACGTTTGCAACCACAACAGGCACATCCTCACAGATACCGACAGGTATAGCAGTTGATTTGTCAGCCATTTGCAAAGATATTTCAGTAGGTGTCAGCTTATTCAAGTCAAGTCTACAATATAAAGAGAGAGGCATAACACTAACACCGGCTCCAAGATCACATAAAGCAGTTTTAATATAATTTCTTTTAATGGAGCAAGGTATAGTAGGTACTCCGGGGTCTCCAAGTTTCTTTGGTATTCCACCCTTAAAAGTATAATTAGCAAGCATGGTGGAAATTTCAGCTTCCGGTATCTTTCTTTTATTAGTAATGATATCCTTCATATATTTAGCATAAGGATTTGTTTTGAGCACATCAGTTAGTCGCATACGCAAAAAGATAGGCCTAATCATTTCAGCAAAGCGCTCAAAATCCTCATCATCCTTTTTCTTGGATGGTTTCGGAGGAAAAGGCATGGGTTTCTAAACCCAAGGTTCCCTTTCTTTACCATGTTTCCTAGCAACAAAGTCTCTTTTATCATAACGTTGATTCTTTGATTGTGGGTTATCAAGATCAATAGCAGGTTCAATTTCTACATCATTGTCATTACTAGGTTGAGCATCATCATGAACATCATCATTAATATTTTCATTAGGTTCATGTTCATTACCCGATTGTGTTTCAGCATCAGACATAGAGATATCATTTGGATTAACAGGTGGTTCAGCAATAGGTTCACTAGAAGTTCGCACAGTTCTACCATTTTTCTTTTTCTTCTTTTTAGAAGAACTAGGAACATCAATATTATTTCTCTGATAATCTTGCTCAATTCTCTTAGGGTGGCCTTCAGGATACAAAGGTTCCTGAGTCATTCTACCAGTTCTAGTAGCCACTCTAACAGCATAATCATTTTTCTTACTATTCATTTCATCAAGCACTTCTTTTTGAGCTTTAAGCACTTGTTCTACTTGCGTGGTAACCATAGAAGCATGTTTGCTAACAAGTTTAAGTTCACCTTTAATATTAGCCATATAATCACCCAAGCGTCTAATCATATAAGCATTTTCTTTTAATTGTCTACCAAAATAAGCATTGAAGTCGTCTTGCTTAAACATAAAGTTATCAAACTCATCCAAGCACTGACTAACAATTTTAGTAGGAGGGACTTCAGCTTTATCATATCTATAGAGAGAATTTACCTTTACTACCTGTGTCGGGATATCGGGGTCAGGAGGTTCTTCAATAAATAAAGAATTGAGATCATATGTTTCTTCAACAGGTGGTGTCGTGGAATTGTCACGGCAGATGTCTTTAGTGTCAGGACTTAGTCACGAGGCCAACGCATCTATGTGGTAGCTTGAGAGGGGTTGAGCGGGACGAGACACACGATGTTTTACCCAGGTTCGGCCCCTCACGGTGGAGGTAAAAGCCTACATCCTGCTTCATTGATATTGATGATGATGATCACGGTTACAAGAGTGCTCTATCTCGAGAGCTATTGTCTAAACCTAACTTGTCCAACTTGTGGAACTTGTGAATCTCCCCCCTTTTGGGGAGCCCTGCCCCTCCTTATATATGTTGAAGGGGCGGTTTACATGTGGAGTCCTATTAGGATTAGGACTAGTCTATCTCTAATACAAACCGGATACAAGTCCAGGTCTTAGCTCCTTGTAAGATAATGTTCCTCGTGCCTTTCCTCTTAAACCGGCCCACTGTTAAACGTGAACCGGCCTTCTGGGCTTTGGGCCTTGTCATCTGTCGATCCCGCATGCCGGATCACCAGTGAGTCATAATGACCAGGTGGGTTGCTTGAAAACCGCCAGGTCAGGGCGGGTCGCCAGTAACTCGCCAAGTGTCAGCGGGGTCTTCAGATAAACCGCCAAGTCCGGCCGGATTAACTTCCGGCCGGTTTACACCGCGGGGTATATCCCCGACATTAGCCCCCAAGTTTAGCTTGGATTTATTCATGGTAAACTTATGCTGCAAAATAAACACAAGAACAAATTTGACAGGTTATGCTCCTGGTTAAGAATTTTTTGTAAACCGGTACCTGATCATCCTTAAGTCCTTGTTATTTCCTCCTTCTGGGAAATCCGGGTCAACAGACCAGCTTCATGATCAATTTGCCGACATTGGCTTGTCACCGAGAAATATTGTGAAGAATAACTCCTTTGACTCAGCTCTGCCGGTTTGAGAAATATGGGTCTGAAAATACTTATCTGATATTCAGCCGGTTTGAAGATGTAAAACTTGCCGGTTTAATATTACCAAAATGGCCGGTTTATAAATATTGATGGCGCTGGGTCATAATTGTTGTCGACACTGGGTCATGTAATTGATCTTCCTGATTTGCTCAAAACTAATAAAATGAATATGTTCCTCCTTTATATGCATAATACCTGTAGCCCCCAAGTCTTAAGAGGAGAACATAGTGATAACTTAAGACTTGCTCCAATAAGTGTTTCAACCTTGAAGAAATCCGGTTTGTTCATCTCAATCATATAAACTGAATACTCCATATATGTAGCCCCCAAGTGCTGGGTTGTCATGCTTGCAGCAACCTAGGACTTGCAATTGCTTATAAAAAGTTCAATCAGTGTAGCCCCCAAGGGCCGGGTCATTATGCAATAATTAGCAGGGACTTTATAAATATAATCATGTAGACTTGAGCAGTGATGTGTAGCCCCCAAGGGCCGGCTTAGTAAGATAATACTGAATCGGGACTTGATATATACTTCAATGAAAACAACATCTTATAATGTAGCTTCCATCGTAGGGCTTGAACCCACGTCCACAAGGTTAAGAGTTTTGTGCTTTACCAACTGAGCAATGAATCCTTCAATATTATGGACGAAAACTTGTGTACCTTGAATTGTTGACAGGAGAAATTGGTAGCCCCCAAGGGCCGGCTCATTATAATATGATGAGTCGGGTCTTCAATAAGACTAGTAAAAATGACTTTGCATTAGCCCCCAAGTGTCATGATGCATGCTTGCAGCGACATGAGACTTGCATGTAATCTTGATTTGAATAATGTAGCCCCCAAGTGCTGGGTTGTAAGCCTGCAGCGACTCGGGACTATTCCTTCCATTGTAGAATAAATCATATCCTTTGATAAAAGAGTAGACATTGCGCTATAGCGACTTTGAAAACCTTAATAATAAAAATCCAGCCATGTTGGCTATTCAATATAATCCGGTATGAAAACCTTATTCATTCAATATCATAATGAAATTTCAGCCAAGTTTGGCTATTTGAATAATATAACCCAATGATTTATAAGCGCATGATTCCAATGGCGCAATCCAAATATATATACTGGCGACTTATTATCCAAAGCCAGGCCAGTTTAATAAACACCGGATCATACTACCGGTTTAATAAACACCGGTGATTTATAATCATGCTTTATTCAACCTGTTTCTGCATACAACAAGTTTAAAGTGTCCTGGCGGTTTACCGCCGGACGGGTCATAATGCCCAACATATAACCTGGGTTTATAACCAAGGCTGCATTTAGAATAATCAAATATGAAATATATCATACCTGTGACATTGAATCACATCGTTGGTTTTACCAACTTTTTGTAGTAAGGGTGATAACCCAAATCTTGAGTACTGATAACTCCTTCCATATTGTGCCGGTTCATGATAAAACCGTGCCGGGTTGTGATAAACACCGGATTAACCATATATAATACTGGTGACTTGTAGTCAAACTAGACTGAGCTGATAGACTCCGGATTATAACTTGATCGTGTACCGACAACTTGTAGTTGAAAGCCGAGCCGGTTTGATAAACACCGGTTTACTCCATAATAGGATGGTAACAGAAAATCAAACCGGGCAGATAGTCTCCGGATTAAGATTTGACCGTGTCTCGTCCATTTGTAATTGACAGTCGAACCGGTTTAAGAAACGTCGGTTTAAAAACGCAACAAAAAGAAAGAAATATCTATCAAAGAAAATTGTGAAGCAAAGGCAATGATAAAACTGTTTGCAAAAAAGGCTTATTTGAGCTGATTAGATGGCGTTACCATGGTCGGACACGACCAAGCTCCCGATAGGTGTAGCTATGGTTCAAGTCAGCCAGGTCCCCAAATGAAACCGTGGCATTTATGCCGATCAAGTGGCATGGCAATGGTTCGGGTTCGACCAAGCCCCCAAGTGATTCTGTGGCCTTAGGCCTATCAAGAGGCATGACTGGTTCAGACGTGACCAAGTCCCCAAGTGATCTGGTGGCTCTCGCCTATCAAGAGGCATGACTATGGTTCAGACGTGACCACAAGTCCCCAAGTGATGCTGTGGCTTTACGCCTATCAAAAGGTGTTGCTATGGTTCGGATACGACCAAGCCCCCAAGTGATCAATAATATGATAAGCTAATAAGGCAGGATATCCATGTTTGAACCGCACATCGTGGCATCAGGTCCTCTTCGGCAAGTTTTAACTTTTGCAAGAGATAAATTCTTCTTTGAACCGGGATCTTGAACCGGATATTGAGAGCTTCAAAGCTTTGTGGGAGACATATTTCCCTTGAACCGGATTTTAAACCGGAATCTTCATTTTTAGCCGGAAATTTTCTGACGGCCTTTAAACTCGAACTTGCGATAAGTTATTCCTTTTTGAACCGGACATTGTTAAACCGGATCTGAGCGCTTTAGAGCTTTGTGGGAGAACAGATTTCCCTTGAACCAGACTATAAACCGGATATTTGAGAGCTGCAGTCAGACTGACTTCCCTTGAGCCGGATTTTAAACCGGAATCCTTTCTGATGACCCGGATCTTCTTCATTGAGCCGGGATTTTGTAACTGTCATATACTTTGTAAACCGGAAATTTTCTGACGGCCTTTAAATTTTCATCAATATAACAGTAGCCTCCAGGACTAGGTTATCTTTCCCTCCATCGTCCTGGGGTTCTTAAGTTTGCTAAAACTGGCAAGATTCGCCGAGTCATGTCATCGTAGCCCCCGAGTTTCAAAGGTGACTCGAGGAGTTGGCTTGAGACTCTCCATATTTGACCATGATATAAACCGACATAACTTGTATATCATTGGTGTTGATAGCACGATGTGAATCCATAGAAGGTTGAGGTGACTACAGCGGGTTGTAAATGATCCCATATGAGCCGTGTCAGCAACTCAGCCAATGGTTCCTTCCAACTGGCGATTTGAAGTTAATCAAAACTGTAGTGGCGGCGACTTGTGCGCCTGCCCATTGAACTATCAGTGCAAACGGCGGTTGATGATAATTTGTCTCCAATCTGAAAGAAAACCGGGCTACCCAAGCTGTGACTTGATCATACCCAATAAACAGCTCATGCAGACAGGTGCGGCCCGGTATGTTGATGTAGACCAGGCTGCGAGAGACGGACGACAAAGACGACCGTAGCATCAAAGGAAGCTCGGACAGATGATTCGACCGCGGCATTGTAAGCCAACGCGGACGAGCGAGTTAATTCGCAAGGATGGTCCCGGTGAGTTGAAGTAGTCCGTGCTGCAAGGGCGGCGGCTCGCGCACATCCATTTACCAGGTAACGAGGCACAGATGCATACCGGGCGCAATATTACCAGTACGTGCTCCGTCTCCGTGGTATAAACCATATTTGCAGTAAATCATTGTCCTGCGTACAAAAAATACAGCAGGGCGGAGTAGTTGTTTGTCGAAGGAAATTAACATGTATTTAACAAAATATGTAAGATAAATATCACCTGATTTTTAGGCGTCAGATGATCATTATATGGCGTCCGTAGATAAGCAAGAACTTTTGTGTTGATCCTTTCAAGGGCCTTGCCAGAGTTCGCCGTAGTTTGTATAACCTTCACTCCAAGAAATTGGAGCATATTTATCCTCGAGAATGCCTCGTATATCTTTTGATATAATCAAAAGTTTTTTTTTCACTTGGCGAGACAAGGCTTGCCCAGCAAGGGCACGTCGGCCCAGCGGGTCAACAGAGGCGGGCTCAAGAGGCCATCAGGCGGCTCAGGCGCAGCTGTAGGTCGAGCGGCTCTGGGCGGGTCAACCGGGCTTATGGTAGGATCATCGCGTGACGAAGCAGAGTCCGGCAGAGGGCGTGGTCGGCCATGGAAGTGGCGACTTGAGGCCAGCCGGTGCGGCAATTCACCACAAAGGTGATACGGCGGCTCAGATACGATCGGTTTGGTCTGAACCAGCGGTGACTCGGGGGTGAGTTGCTCGGAGGCGACGATGGCGTTGTAGCGCGGGTTGCGCGAAATGGGCACGCAGTGGTGTGAGCCAGCAGAGAGCACGGGCGAGGTGATAAACCGACGCTGTCGACCACGGCGAAGGCTGCGTCCTTGAATCCATGTAGATGTTGGGCCCTGAGCAACGGGGCAACTCGATGGGGCGGCAGGCCGGCTCTGGGCCGAAACATGGGCAACAGTTTGAGCCACAGCAGCGATGGAGAGGCACCGGCGATTTAGCACAGGACCGCAGTGGGCCGACGAATTGACGAGGCACGACAACTTGTGGCAGTATTGGCGGTTTAGTAAAGATAGCAGGGGCGGGGTGAGGCCCGCGAGGCCGGATCGATGCGGCAACTCAGCAGCAGTGCGGAATTGAGCTTCTGGTCCGGTGGATGGAGGCGATTTACGGTGACTGTGGCTCGACGGGTCAACGCCGGGTGGTCTGAGCAGTGGTCAGCGACCGTTCCGAGGCGTGGCTGCAACTGCAGATGGCAGTTTAGCAGGCCGCGTGAGTCCGCAGCTTTGGCAGGGCAGCCACTTTTTGAGTCAAGGACGCGGACAACCAGGCGATGACTCGGATTGGCGTCAGGTTGCGGCGGTTTACGAAGCATAGTGGTCGTGGCAATTTGTCGGCGGAGGCAGGTGCCACCACTGTGTAGGGGCGCCAGCGGCTCGAGGTACTGGGGCGGAAGGTCGCTCGAAGCGAAACCACAATCATGGTTGTATCCGTCTCTGAATCATGGTTGTATCCAATTTCGGGTCGCAGCCCCTCCCTTTTTTAACGTGAATTTGTACCAGCCGATCCGATCGACTACTAGTTGAAACAGTATGATTCCTTCACGTGAAAATACTGCAGCTAGCCCGATTCCCTGGTACATGTGCATCTTGATTGTTCGATCAGACGAAAAACAAGGATTCCCGTGATTTGACCGCTTCGTCTCGGCGACTTGCAGTAGTTAACAGATCTCGACCCAAATCCTAATTTCTCTCGAACATTTGAATCTCATCAAATATAAATCTGGGTTGATGAACTTGACGCTGATGCGGATCTTCCCAAA
This sequence comes from Triticum aestivum, assembly GCF_018294505.1. NCBI lineage: Eukaryota > Viridiplantae > Streptophyta > Magnoliopsida > Poales > Poaceae > Triticum > Triticum aestivum. Next base: position 334,438,038 of record NC_057806.1, on the reverse strand, counting down.
TCGACTTTTCTTTCCTGAAAAAATTGCAAACCTCTCGATCCCTGTGAGAGATCCCTCCAAGAACTCAACACCAGCATGCGCTGGCCCCACGGTGGGCGCCAACTGTCGTGGAATTGTCACGGCAGATGTCTTTAGTGTCAGGACTTAGTCACGAGGCCAATGCATCTATGTGGTAGCTTGAGAGGGGTTGAGCGGGACGAGAGACACGATGTTTTACCCAGGTTCGGCCCCTCACGGTGGAGGTAAAAGCCTACATCCTGCTTCATTGATATTGATGATGATGATCACGGTTACAAGAGTGCTCTATCTTGAGAGCTATTGTCTAAACCTAACTTGTCCAACTTGTGGAACTTGTGAATCTTCCCCCTTTTGGGGAGCCCTGCCCCTCCTTATATATGTTGAAGGGGCGGTTTACATGTGGAGTCCTATTAGGATTAGGACTAGTCTATCTCTAATACAAACCGGATACAAGTCCAGGTCTTAGCTCCTTGTAAGATAATGTTCCTCGTGCCTTTCCTCTTAAACCGGCCCACCGTTAAACGTGAACCGGCCTTCTGGGCTTTGGGCCTTGTCATCCGTCGATCCCACACGCCGGATCACTAGTGAGTCATAATGACCAGGTGGGTTGCTTGTAAACCGCCAGGTCAGGGCGGGTCGCCAGTAACTCGCCAAGTGTCAGCGGGGTCTTCAGATAAACCGCCAAGTCCGGCCGGGTTAACTTCCGGCCGGTTTACACCGCGGGGTATATCCCCGACAGGCGGTATATTAAGACCATGTATTTCTTCAATAGGAGGTAAATTCTTAACATCTTCAGCTTTAATACCTTTTTCTTTCATAGATTTCTTTGCCTCTTGCATATCTTCGGGACTGAGGAATAGAACACCTCTCTTCTTCGGAGTTGGGTTAAGAATAGGCTTAGTAATTGGAGCAGGAGTTGGCTTAGGATCTGGCTCAGGAGTTGCCCAATTATTTTCATTTGTCAACATATTATTCAATAGAATTTCAGCTTCATCCGGTGTTCTTTCCCTGAAAAGAGAACCAGCACAACTATCCAGGTAATCTCTGGAAGCATCGGTTAGTCCATTATAAAAGATATCAAGTATTTCAGGTTTCTTAAGGGGATAATTAGGCAAAGCATTAAGTAACTTGAGAAGCCTCCCCCAAGCTTGTGGGAGACTCTCTTCTTTAATTTGCACAAAGTTGTATATTTCCCTCAAAGCAGCTTGTTTCTTATGAGCAGGGAAATATTTAGCAGAGAAGTAATAAATCATATCCTGGGGACTACGCACACAACCAGGATCAAGAGAATTAAACCACATCTTAGCATCACCCTTTAATGAGAACGGAAATATTTTGAGTATATAAAAGTAAAGCGATCTCTCATCATTAGTAAACAGGGCGGCTATATCATTTAACTTAGTAAGATGAGCCACAACAGTTTTAGATTCATAGCCATAAAACGGACCAGATTCAACCAAAGTAATTATATCAGGATCAACAGAGAATTCATAATCCTTATCAGGAACACAAATAGGTGAAGTAGCAAAAGCAGGGTCGGGTTTCATTTTATCTCTAAGTGATTCTTTGTTCCATTTGACTAATAACCTCTTGAGCTCATATCTATCTTTGCAAGCTAAAATAGCAGCAGAAGATTCCATATCAAAAAGATAGCCCTCAGGAATAACAGGCATATTTTCATCATCGTATTCAGATTCAATAATTTCTTTTTCTCTAGCCCTAGCAATTTGTTCATCAAGAAATTCACCAAGGGGCATAATAGTATCAGGCATAGAAGCAGTTTCATCATAAGTATCATGCATAGCAGAAGTGGCATCATCAATAACATGCGACATATCAGAACGAATAGCAGAAGCAGGTGTAGGTGTCGCAAACTTACTCATAACAGAAGGTGAATCAAGTGCAGAGCTAGATGGCAGTTCCTTACCTCCCCTCGTAGTTGAGGGATAGATCTTGGTTTTTGGATCTCTCAAGTTCTTCATAATGATAAGCATATATAAATCCCAAGTGACACAAAGAATAGAGCTATGCTCCCCGGCAACGGCGCCAGAAATTAGTCTTCATAACCCACAAGTATAGGGGATCGCAACAGCTTTCGAGGGTAGAGTATTCAACCCAAATTTATTGATTCGACACAAGGGGAGCCAAAGAATATTCTCAAGTATTAGCAGCTGAGTTGTCAATTCAACCACACCTGGAAACTTAGTATGTGCAGCAAAGTATTTAGTAGCAAAGTAATATGATAGTGGTGGTAGCGGCAACAAAAGTAAAGACAACAAAAGTAATGTTTTTGGTATTTTGTAGTGATTGTAACAGTAGCAGCGGGAAAGTAAATAAGCGTAAACCAGTATATAGAAAACTCGTAGGCACCGGATCAGTGATGGATAATTATGCCGGATGCGGTTGATCATGTAACAGTCATAACATAGGGTGACACAGAACTAGCTCCAATTCATCAATGTAATATAGGCATGTATTCTGTATATAGTCATACGTGCTTATGGAAAAGAACTTGCATGACATGTTTTGTCCTACCCTCCCGTGGCAGTGGGGTCCTATTGGAAACTAAGGGATATTAAGGCCTCCTTTTAATAGAGAACCGGAACAAAGCATTAGCACATAGTGAATACATGAACTCCTCAAACTATGGTCATCACCGGGAGTGGTCCCGATTATTGTCACTTCGGGGTTGCCGGATCATAACACATAGTAGGTGACTATAGACTTGCAAGATAGGATCAAGAACTCACATATATTCATGAAAACATAATAGGTTCAGATCTGAAATCATGGCACTCGGGCCCTAGTGACAAGCATTAAGCATAGCAAAGTCATAGCAACATCAGTCTCAGAACATAGTGGATACTAGGGATCAAACCCTAACAAAACTAACTCGATTACATGATAAATCTCATCCAACCCATCATCGTCCAGCAAGCCTACGATGGAATTACTCACGCACGGCGGTGAGCATCATGAAATTGGTGATGGAGGATGGTTGATGATGACGACGGCGACGAATCCCCCTCTCCGGAGCCCCGAACGGACTCCAGATCAGCCCTCCCGAGAGGTTTTAGGGCTTGGCGGCGGCTCCGTATCGTAAAACGCGATGATTTCTTCTCTCTGATTTTTTTCTCTCCGAAAGCAAATATATATAGAGTTGGAGTTGGCGTCGGAGTGCATCCAGGGGGCCCACGAGGTAGGGGGCGCGCCCTAGGGGGGCACCCTCGTGAGAAGGGTGTGGGCCCCCTGGTCTTCATCTTTGGCGAGGATTTTTTATTATTTTTTCTAAGATGTTTCGTGGAGTTTCAGGTCATTCCGAGAATATTTGTTTTCTGCACATAAAACAACACCATGGCAATTCTGCTGAAAACAGCGTCAGTCCGGGTTAGTTCCATTCAAATCATACAAGTTAGAGTCCAAAACAAGGGCAAAAGTGTTTGGAAAAGTAGATACGACGGAGAGGTATCACTATCCAGCATGCATCTAGAGTATTAAGTTAATGAAAACAGAGTAACGCCTTAAGCAAGATGACATGATGTAGAGGGATAAACTCATGCAATATGATGAAAACCCCATCTTGTTATCCTCGATGGCAACAATACAATACATGCCTTGCTGCCCCTACTGTCACTGGGAAAGGACACCACAAGATTGAACCCAAAGCTAAGCACTTCTCCCATTGCAAGAAAGATCAATCTAGTAGGCCAAACCAAACTGATAATTCGAAGAGACTTGCAAAGATAACCAATCATACATAAAAGAATTCAGAGAAGATTCAAATATTGTTCATAGATAGACTTGATCATAAACCCACAATTCATCGATCTCAACAAACACACCGCAAAAAGAAGATTACATCGAATAGATCTCCACAAGAGAGGGGGAGAACATTGTATTGAGATCCAAAAAGAGAGAAGAAGCCATCTAGCTAAGAACTATGGACCCGTAGGTCTGAGGTGAACTACTCACACTTCATCGGAGGGGCTATGGTGTTGATGTAGAAGCCCTCCGTGATCGATGCCCCCTCCGGTGGACACAGAAAGTTGCGGTGGTGGAATTAGGGTTTTGGCTCCGTATCTGATCGTTTGGGGGTACGTAGGTATATATAGGAGGAAGGAGTACGTCGGTGGAGCAACAGGGGGCCCACGAGGGTGGAGGGCGCGCTTGGGGGGGGGGGGGGAGGGTAGGCGTGCCCCCTACCTCGTGGCCTCCTCTTTTGTGTCTTGATGTAGGGTCCAAGTCTCCTGGGTCTTGTTCGTTGAGAAAATCACGTTCCCGAAGGTTTCATTCCGTTTGGACTCCGTTTGATATTCCTTTTCTTCGAAACCCTAAAACATGCAAAAAAACAGCAATTCTGGGCTGGGCCTCCGGTTAATAGGTTAGTCCCAAAAATAATATAGAAGTGGATAATAAAGCCCAATAATGTCCAAAACAGTAGATAATATAGCATGGAGCAATCAAAAATTATAGATACATTGGAGACGTATCAATCACTAAGTTCCAGTAACTTGGTGATAGTGACTAAAGAACTCTGTCAATCACTATCTTATCTGGAAGATTAACTCCCACTTGATTCAAGCAATTGTAGTACCCAGACAATCTGAGCACATGCTCACTGGTTGAGCTATTCTCCTCCATCTTGTAGGAAAAGTATTGTCAGAGGTCTCATACCTCTCGACACGGGCATGAGTCTGAAATACTAATTTCAACTCTTGGAACAACTTATATGCTTTGTGGCGTTCAAAACGTTTTTGAAGTCCTGGTTCTAAGCCGTAAAGCATGGCACACTAAACTATCAAGTAGTCATCATACCAAGCTTGCCAAATGTTCATAACGTTTTCCTCTGCTCCTGCAATAGGTCCGTCACCTAGCGGTGCATCAAGGACATAATTCTTCTGTGCAGCAATGAGGATAATCCTCAGATCACGGAGCTAGTCCGCATCATTGGTACTAACATCTTTCAACATGGTTTTCTCTAGGAACATATCATAAATAAAACGGGGAAGCTATACGCGAGCAATTGATCTACAACATAGATATGCAAATACTATCAGGACTAAGTTCATGATAAATTTAAGTTCAATTAATCATATTACTTAAGAACTCCCACTTAGATAGACATCCCTAAAGTCATCTAAATGATCACGTGATCCATATAAACTAAACCATGTCCAATCATCATGTGCGATGGAGAAGTTTTCAATGGTGAACATCACTATGTTGATCATATCTACTATATGATTCACGATGGACCTTTCGGTCTCAGTGTTCCCAGGCCATATCTGCATATGCTAGGCTCATCAAGTTTAACTTGAGTATTCTGCTTGTGCAAAACTGGCTTGCACCCGTTGTATGTGAACATAGAGCTTATCACACCCGATCATCACATGGTGTCTCAGCACGAAGAACTATCGCAACGGTGCATACTTAGGGAGAACACTTATACCTTAAAATTTTAGTAAGGTATCATCTCATAATGCTACCGTCGTATTAAGCAAAATAAGATGCATAAAAGATAGACATCACATGCAATCAAAATATGTGACATGATATGGCGATCATCATCTCGTGCCTTTGATCTCCATCTCCAAAGTACCGTCATGATCTTCATCATCACCGGCATGACACCATGATCTCCATCATCTTGATCTTTATCAACATGTCGTCACATGGTCGTCTCGCCAACTATTGCTTTTGCAACTATTGCTATCGCATAGTGATAAATTAAAGCAATTATATGGCGATTGCATCTTATGCAATAAAGAGACAACCATAAGGCTCCTTCCAGTTGCCGATAACTTTAACAAAACATGATCATCGCATACAACAATTTATATCTCATCACGTCTTTACCATATCACATCACAACATACCCTACAAAAACAAGTTAGACGTCCTCTACTTTGTTGTTGCAAGTTTTACATGGCTGCTACGGGCATCTAGCAAGAACCGTTCTTACCTACGCATCAAAACCACAATGATTTTTCGTCAAGTGTGTTGTTTTAACCTTCAACAAGGACCGGGCGTAGTCACACTCGATTCAACTAAAGCTGGAGAAACAAACACCCACTAGCCACCTGTGTGCGAAGCACGTCGATAGAACCAGTCTCATGAACGTGGTCATGTAATGTCGGTTTGGGCCGCTTCATCCAACAATACTGCCGAATCAAAGTATGACATGCTGGTATGCAGTATGACTATTATCACCCACAACTCTTTGTGTTCTACTCGTGCATATAACATCTACGCATAGACCTAGCTCGGGTGCCACTGTTGGGGAACGCAGTATTTCAAAAAATTTACCTATGATCACGCAAGATCTATCTAGGAGATGCATAGCAACAAGAGGGGAGAGTGTGTCTACGTACCCTCGTAGACCGAAAGCGGAGGCGTTTAGTAACACGGTTGATGTAGTCAAACATCTTCGCGATCCAACCGATCCAAGTACCGAACGCACGGCACCTCCGCGATCAGCACACGTTCAACTCGATGACGTCCCTCGAACTCTTGATCCAATTGAGGCCGAGGGAGAATTTCGTCAGCACGACGGTGTGGTGACGGTGATGACGAAGTTACCGATGTAGGGCTTTGCCTAAGCACTACAACAATATGACCGAGGTGTGTAACTGTGGACGGGGGCACCGCACGCGGCTAAAAGATCAACTTGTGTCTTTGGGGTGCCCCCCTGTCCATGTATATAAAGAAGGGGGGAAGAGGAGGCCGGCCTAGGAGGGGCGTGCCTATAGGGGGAGTCCAACTAGGATTCCCAATTATAGTTGGAGTCCCCTTTCTTTTCCAAGAGGGGAGAGAGGGAAGGAGTAGGAGAGGGAGAAGGAAAGAAGGGGGTGCCGCTCCCTCCCTAATCCAATATGGACCAGCCCATGGGGGGGCGCGCGGCCTCCCCTTGTGGCCCTTCTCTCCTTTCCACCAAGGCCCATGAAGGCCCAATACCCCCCCCCCCCCCAGCGAATTCCCGTAACTCTCCGATACTCCGAAAAATACCCGAACCACTCACAACCTTTTCGATGTCCAAATATAGCCTTCCAATATATCGATCTTTACGTCTCGACCATTTTGAGAACCCTCATCATGTCTGTGATCTCATCCGGGACTCCGAAAAAACTTCGGTCATCAAATCACATAACTCATGATACAAATCATCATCGAATGTTAAGCGTGCGGACCCTACGGGTTCGAGAACTATGTAGACATGACCGAGACACATCTTCGGTCAATAAACAATAGCGGAACCTAGATGCTCATATTGGCTCCTACATATTCTACGAAGATCTTTATCGGTCAAACCGCATAAGAGCATACGCTGTTCCCTTTGTCATCAGTATGTTATTTGCCCGAGATTCGATCGTTGGTATCATCATACCTAGTTCAATCTCATTGCCGGCAAGTTTGTTTACTCGTTCCATAATGCATCATCCCGTGACCAACTCATTAGTCACATTGCTTGCAAGGCTTATAGTGATGTGCATTACCGAGAGGGCCCAGAGATACCTCTCCAATACACGGAGTGACAAATCCTAATCTCGATCTATGCCAACCCAACAAACACCTCCGGAGACATCTGTAGAGCATCTTTATAATCACCCAGTTACGTTGTGACATTTGGTAGCACACAAGGTGTTCCTTCGACATTCGGGAGTTGCATAATCTCATAGTCAGAGGAACATGTATAAGTCATGATGAAAGCAATAGTAATAAAACTAAACGATCATTATGCTAAGCTAACGGATGGGTCTTGTCCATCACATCATTCTCTAATGATGTGATCCCGTTCATCAAATGACAACACATGTCTATGGTCAGGAAACATAACCATCTTTGATTAGCGAGTTAGTCAAGTAGAGGCATACTAGGGACACTCTGTTTTGTCTATGTATTCACACATGTACTAAGTTTCTGGTTAATACAATTCTAGCATGAATAATAAACATTTATCATGGTATAAGGAAATATAAATAACAACTTTATTATTGCCTCTAGGGCATATTTCCTTTAGTTTGCTTTGGCTTAAGGAGTCCATTGAGAATTTGGGATATCTCTATTCCTAATGGGGGAGTTGATAGTCTCGCCGCAGTCCCACCAACCCCTCGGCAAACCCAATATTACGCCCGCGTGCGTCTTATAGGTGACCTTTCACTTAAGTGTGGCCAATTTGGGCCGACCCCTTTGAAGTGTGCATTAACTCAATTAGATCGACACTTTCCCAAAACAACGTCATGCATCAAATCAAATCTTAAGAAATCTCAACCAAATCCAAGCTTTCCTTGTCTTCCACCACTCATATTCAAATCAAATCATATCTTACATGAACATCAACAATAATCAAAGTTGGTCCGCCCATGTGATGCGTGTGCGCGTTTTTATTTTTCATTTTTGGGTTTCCTTTTTCCTGTTTAATTTTTTCTGTGACCAATAGTTTGGTTTTTGCTCGGCATACTATCAGAATTGGCACAGACATGTACGCCATGGTGAGTTGGTAGTGTTTCCTCCATTCGGTTAAACTATGTTCGAAATTTAGGTGATTCGTCACACTTCAGTGTACTTTGGATTTTTCTTTGGAGTTATTTAGGTGATAAGGTCGACTAGTTTGATGACTGTGACACCAATGGATGGAGTTTGCTTTGTCTTAAGGAGTCCATCGAGAATTTGGGATATCTCTATTCCAAATGGGGGACTTGATAGTCTCGCCACAGTCCCATCAACCCCTCGGCAAACCAATATTACGCCCGCGGGCGTCTTATAGGTGACCTTTCACTTAAGTGTGGCCAATTTGGGCCGGTGCCTTTGAAGCATGCATTAACTCAATCAAATCGACACTTTCCCAAAACAACATCATGCATTAACTCAATTCAAATCAAATCTTAAGAAATCTCAACCAAATCCAAGCTTTCCTTGTCTTCCACCACTCATATTCAAATCAAATCAAATCTTACATGAACATCAACAATAATCAAAGTTGGTCGGCCCATGTGATGCGTGTGCGTGTTTTTATTTTTCATTTTTTGGTTTCCTTTTTTCCGTTTAATTTTTTCTATGTCCAATAGTTTGGTTTTTGCTTGGCATACTATCAGAATTGGCACAGACATGTACGCCATGGTGAGTTGGTAGCGTTGCCTCCATTCGGTCAACCCCCCCTCCCACACACATCATTTTTTTCTATCCTAACAATTTATTTAAACTGGTTTTTAGCCCATTGATATACTTAATCTAGTTTTAATTGCCGAATTTAGTAATGTCATTATGGAAAGGAATCAATCTTTGAAGACCAAATCTATGAAAAGGAATCAACGTTTGATAGAATAAGACAGCATTTATGGAAAGGAATCAATGTCAAGTGCATCATGGATACATTCTTAAATTCATTGATTTGGTCTTCAAAGATTGACGTCCCTCGAACTCTTGATCTAGCAAAGTGTCGTTGGAGAGTTCCGTCAGCACGACGACATGGTGGCGGTGATGATGAAGTGATCCATGCAGGGCTTCGCCTAAGTAGTACGTGAATATGACCGAAGGTGTAAACTGCGGAGGAGGCGCCGCACACGGCTAACAATGTTTGTTGTGTGTTCTAGCGGCGCCCCCACATATATATTGGTTGGAGGGGAGGAGAGGCAGCGAAGGGGGCGCCCCAAGTATGACGAATCCTGCTTGGGGTCCTCTCAATTCAGCCTCCCCCTTTTCTATTCCTATTCGGACTAGGAAGGGAATAGGGGGAAGGGGGAATCCTATTCCCTTTTCCCTTTCCTTCTTCCCCTTTCCTTCTCCAATTTGGCCAGCTCATATGGGGGAGGGCGCACCAACCCCTTAGTGGCTGGGTGTGTTTCCCCTCTTGTCCCATTAGGCCCATATAGCTTGCCGGGGGTTGCCCGGAACCCCTTCCGGTGCCCCGATACGTACCCGGTACCCCCAGAACACTTCCGATGTCCGAATACTATCGTCCTATATATGAATATTTACCTCTCGGCCATTTCGGGACTCCTCATCATGTACCTGATCTCATTCGGGACTCCGAACAACATTCGGTCACCAAATCACATAACTCATATAATACAAAATCGTCATCAAACATTAAGCGTGCGGACCCTACGAGTTCGAGAACTATGTAGACATGACCGAGACACCTCTCCGGTCAATAACCAATAGCGGAACCTGGATGCTCATATTGGTTCTTATATTCTATGAAGATTTTTATCGGTCAAACCGTAATGACAACATACGTTATTCCCTTTGTCATCAGTATGTTACTTGCCCGAGATTCGATCGTCGGTATCTTCATACCTAGTTCAATCTCGTTACCAGCAAGTCTCTTTACTCGTTCCGTAATGCATCATCCCGTAACTAACTCATTAGTCACATTGCTTGCAAGGCTTATCATGATGTGTGTTGCAGAGAGGGCCTAGAGACACCTCTCCGATGCTCAGAGTGACAAATCCTAATCTCAATCTATGCCAACCCAACAAACACCTTCGGAGATACATGTAGAGCATCATTATAATCACCCAATTATGTTGTGACGTTTGATAGCACACATGGTATTCCTTCGGTATCCGGGAGTTGCATAATCTCATAGTCAAAGGAATATGTACAAGTCATGAAGGAAGCAATGTTGGGTAACGTAGTAATTTCAAAAAAATTCCTACGCACACGCAAGATCATGGTGATGCATAGCAATGAGAGGGGAGAGTGTTGTCTACGTACCCTCGTAGACCGAAAGCGGAAGCGTTAGCACAACGCGGTTGATGTAGTCGTACGTCTTCACGATCCGACCGATCAAGTATCGAACATACGGCACCTCCGAGTTCAGCACACATTCAGCCCGATGACGTCCCTCGAACTATGATCCAGCCGAGTGTTGAGGGAGAGTTTCGTCAGCACGACGACGTGGTGACGATGTTGATGTTCTACCGACGCATGGCTTCGCCTAAGCACCGCTACAATATTATCAAGGTGGACTATGGTGGAGGGGGGCACCGCACACAGCTAAGAGATCAATGATCTAATGTTGTGTCTCTAGGGTGCCCCCTGCCCCTGTATATAAAAGAGAAAGGGGGGGGGGGTGCGGCCGGCCAGGACATAGGCTCGCCAGGAGGAGTCCTACTCCCACCGGGAGTAGGACTCCCCGCTTTCCTAGTTGGATTAGGACTTGGGAGGGGGAAGAAGGAAAGAGGGGGCCGACCCCCTTTGCCCTAAACCAATTTGGTTTGGGCCTTGGGGGGCGCGCCCCACACTTCCTTAGCTTCCCTATTTTTCCACTAAGGCCCATGTAGGCCAATTAAGCTCCCGGGGGGTTCCGGTAACCTCCCGGTACTCCGGTAAAATCCCGATTTCACCCGGAACACTTCCGATATCTAAACATAGGCTTCCAATATATCAATCTTCATGTCTCGACCATTTCGAGACTCCTCGTCATGTCCGTGATTACATCCGGGACTCCGAACAACCTTCGTTACATCAACACATAAAACTCATAATATAACTGTCATTGTAGCGTTAAGCGTGCGGACCCTACGGGCTCGAGAACTATGTAGACATGACCGAGACACGTCTCCGGTCAATAACCAATAGCGGAACCTGGATGCTCATATTGGCTCCTACATATTATACGAAGATCTTTATCGGTCAGACCGCATAACAACATACGTTGTTCCCTTTGTCAACGGTATGTTACTTGCCCGAGATTCGATTGTCGGTATCTCAATACCTAGTTCAATCTCATTACCGGCAAGTCTCTTTACTCGTTTCATAATACATCATCCCGCAACTAACTCATTAGTTGCCATGCTTGCAAAGCTTAAGTGATGTGCATTACCGAGAGGGCCCAGAGATACCTCTCCGACAATCAGAGTGACAAATCCTGATCTCGAAATACGCCAACCCAACAAGTACCTTCGGAGACACCTATAGAGCACCTTTATAATCACCCAGTTACGTTGTGACGTTTGGTGGCACACAAAGTGTTCCTCCGGTAAATGGGAGTTGCATAATCTCATAGTCATAGGAACATGTATAAGTCATGAAGAAAGCAATAGCAACAAACTAAACGATCAAGTGCTAAGCTAACGGAATGGGTCAAGTCAATCACATCATTCTCCTAATGATGTGATCCCATCAATCAAATGACAACTCATGTCTATGGTTAGGAAACATAACCATCTTTGATCAACGAGCTAGTCAAGTAGATGCATACTAGTGACACTCTGTTTGTCTATGTATTCACACATGTATTATGTTTCCGGTTAATACAATTCTAGCATGAATAATAAACTTTTATCATGATATAAGGAAATAAATAATAACTTTATTATTGCCTCTAGGGCATATTTCCTTCAGTCTCCCACTTGCACTAGAGTCAATAATCTAGATTACACAGTAATGATTCTAACACCCATGGAGCCTTGGTGCTGATCATGTTTTGCTCGTCGAAGAGGCTTAGTGAGCGGGTCTGCAACATTCAGATTCGTATGTATCTTGCAAATTTCTATGTCTCCCACCTGGACTAGATCCCGGATGGAATTGAAGCGTCTCTTGATGTGCTTGGTTCTCTTGTGAAATCTGGATTCCTTTGCTAAGGCAATTGCTCCAGTATTGTCATAAAAGATTTTCATTGGACCCGACGCACTAGATATGACACCTAGATCGGATATTAACTCCTTCATCCAGACTCCTTCATTTGCTACTTCCGAAGTAGCTATGTACTCCGCTTCACATGTAGATTCCGCCACGACGCTTTGTTTAGAACTGCACCAACTGACAGCTCCACTGTTCAATGGAAACACATATCCGGTTTGCGATTTCGAATCGCCTGGATCAGTGTCAAAGCTTGCATCAACGTAACCGTTTACGATGAGCTCTTTGTCACCTCCATAAACGAGAAACATATCCTTAGTCCTTTTCAGGTATTTCAGGATGTTCTTGACCGATGTCCAGTGATCCACTCCTGGATTACTTTGGTACCTCCCTGCTAGACTTATAGCAAGGCACACATCAAGTCTGGTACACAACATTGCATACATGATAGATCCTATGGCTGAAGCATACGGAACATCTTCCATTTTCTCTCTATCTTCTGCAGTGGTCGGGCATTGAGTCTTACTCAACTTCACACCTTGTAACACAGGCTAGAACCCTTTCTTTGCTTGATCCATTTTGAACTTCTTCAAAACTTTGTCAAGGTATGTGCTTTGTGAAAGTCCAATTAAGCGTCTTGATCTATCTCTATAGATCTTAATGCCCAATATGTAAGCAGCTTCACCGAGGTCTTTCATTGAAAAACTCTTATTCAAGTATCCCTTTATGCTATCCAGAAATTCTATATCATTTCCAGTCAGTAATATGCCATCCACATATAATATCAGAAATGCTACAGAGCTCCCACTCACTTTCTTGTAAATACAGGCTTCTCCAAAAGTTTGTATAAAACCAAATGCTTTGATCACATTATCAAAGCGTTTATTCCAACTCCGAGAGGCTTGCACCAGTCCATAAATGGATCGCTGGAGCTTGCACACTTTGTTAGCTCCCTTTGGATCGACAAAACCTTCCGGTTGCATCATATACAACTCTTCTTCTAGAAATCCATTCAAGAATGCAGTTTTGACATCCATCTGCCATATTTCATAATCACAAAACGCGGCAATTGCTAACATGATTCGGACAGACTTAAGCATCGCTACGGGTGAGAAGGTCTCATCGTAGTCAATCCCTTGAACTTGTCGAAAACCTTTCGCAACAAGTCAAGCTTTGTAGACAGTAACATTACCGTCAGCGTCAGTCTACTTCTTGAAGATCCATTTATTCTCAATTGCTTGCTGATCAACGAGCAAGTCAACCAAAGTCCACACTTTGTTCTCATACATGGATCCCATCTCAGATTTCATGGCCTCAAGCCATTTAGCGGAATCTGGGCTCACCATTGCTTCTTCATAGTTTGTAGGTTCATCATGATCTAGTAGCATGACTTCCAGAACAGGATTACCATACCACTCTGGTGCGGATCTTACTCTAGTTGACCTACGAGGTTCATTAGCAACTTGATCTAAAGTTTCATGATCATCATCATTAACTTCCTCACTAATTGGTGTAGGTGTCACAGAAACCGTTTTCTGTGATGAACTATTTTCCAATAAGGGAGCAGGTACAGTTACCTCATCAAGTTCTACTTTCCTCCCACTCACTTCTTTTGAGAGAAACTCCTTCTCTAGAAAAGCTCCAAATTTAGCAACAAAGGTTTTGCCTTCGGATCTGTGATAGGTGTACCCAACAGTCTCCTTTGGGTATCCTACACATTTTTCCGATTTGGGTTCGAGCTTATCAGGTTGAAGCTTTTTCACATATGCATTGCAGCCCCAAACTTTTAGAAACGATAACTTTGGTTTCTTGCCAAACCATAGTTCATAAGGCGTCGTCTCAACGGATTTCGATGGTGCCCTATTTAATGTGAATGCGGCTGTCTGTAAAGCATAACCCCAAAATGATAGCGGTAAATCTGTAAGAGACATCATAGATCGCACCATATCTAGTAAAGTACGATTACGAGTTCGAACACACCATTACGCTGTGGTGTTCCGGGTGGCGTGAGTTGCGAAACTATTCCGCATTGTTTCAAATGTAGACCAAACTCGTAACTCAAATATTCTCCTCCACGATCAGAACGTAGAAACTTTATTTTCTTGTTACGATGATTTTCAACTTCACTCTGAAATTCTTTGAACTTTTCAAATGTTTCAGACTTATGCTTCATTAAGTAGATATACCCATATCTGCTTAAATCATCTGTGAAGATGAGAAAATAACGATATCCGCCACGAGCCTCAACATTCATCGGACCACATACATCTGTATGTATGATTTCCAACAAATCTGTTGCTCTCTCCATAGTTCCGGAGAGCGGCGTTTTAATCATCTTGCCCATGAGGCATGGTTCGCAAGTACCAAGTGATTCATAATCTACTGGTTCCAAAAGTCCATCTGTATGGAGTTTCTTCATGCGCTTTACACTGATATGACCTAAACAACAGTGCCACAAATCAGTTGCACTATCATTATCAACTCTGCATCTTTTGGCTTCAACATTATGAATATGTGTGTCACTACTATCGAGATTCAATAAGAATAGACCACTCTTCACGGGTGCATGACCATAAAAGATATTACTCATATAAATAGAACAACCATTATTCTCTGATTTAAATGAATAACCATCTTGCATCAAACAAGATCCAGATATAATGTTCATGCTCAACGCTGGCACCAAATAACAATTATTTGGGTCTAATACTAATCCCGAAGGTAGATGTAGAGGTAGCGTGCCGACCGCGATCACATCGACTTTGGAACCATTTCCCACGCGCATCGTCACCTCGTCCTTAGCCAATCTTCGCTTAATCTGTAGCCCCTGTTTCGAGTTGCAAATATTAGCAACAGAACCAGTATCAAATACCCAGGTGCTACTGTGAGCATTAGTAAGGTACACATTAATAACATCTATATCACATATACCTTTGTTCACCTTGCCATCCTTCTTATCCGCCAAATACTTGGGGCAGTTCCGCTTCTAGTGACCAGTCTGCTTGCAGTAGAAGCACTCAGTTTCAGGCTTAGGTCCAGACTTGGGTTTCTTCTCTTGAGCAGCAACTTGCTTGCTGTTCTTCTTGAAGTTTCCCTTCTTCTTCCCTTTGCCCTTTTCTTGAAACTAGTGGTATTGTTGGCCATCAACACTTGATGCTCCTTCTTGATTTCTACTTCCGCAGCCTTTAGCATTGCGAAGAGCTCGGGAATTGTTTTATTCATCCCTTGCATATTATAGTTCATCACGAAGCTCTTGTAGCTTGGTGGCAGTGATTGAAGAACTCTGTCAATGACACTATCAACCGGAAGATCAACTACCAGCTGAGTCAAGTGATTATGGTACCCAGACATTCTGAGTATATGTTCACTGATAGAACTATTCTCCTCCATCTTGCAACTATAGAACTTATTGGAGACTTCATATCTCTCAATCCAGGAATTTGCTTGAAATATTAACTTCAACTCCTGGAACATCTCATATGCTCCATGACGTTCAAAACATCGTTGAAGTCCCGGTTCTAAGCCGTAAAGCATGACACCCTGAACTATCGAGTAGTCATCAGCTTTGCTCTGCCAGACGTTCTTAGCGTCGTTAGTTGCATCAGCAGCAGGCCTGGCACTCAGCGGTGCTTCCAGGATATAATTCTTCTGTGCAGCAATGAGGATAATCCTCAAGTTACGGACCCAGTCTGTGTAATTGCTACCATCATCTTTCAACTTTGCTTTCTCAAGGAACGCATTAAAATTCAATGGAACAACAACACGGGCCATTTATCTACAATCAACATAGACAAGCAAGATACTATCAGGTACTAAGTTCATGATAAATTTAAGTTCAATTAGTCATATTACTTAAGAACTCCCACTTAGATAGACATCCCTCTAATCCTCTAAGTGATCACGTGATCCAAATCAACTAAACCATGTCCGATCATCACGTGAGATGGAGTAGTTTCAATAGTGAACATCACTATGTTTATCATATGTACTATATGATTCACGCTCGACCTTTCGGTCTCCGTGTTCCGAGGCCATATCTGTTATATGCTAGGCTCGTCAAGTTTAACCTGAGTATTCCGCGTGTGCAACTGTTTTGCACCCGTTGTATTTGAACGTAGAGCCTATCACACCTGATCATCATGTGGTGTCTCAGCATGAAGAACTTTCGCAATGGTGCATACTCAGGGAGAACACTTATACTTTGATAATTTTAGTGAGGGATCATCTTATAATGCTACCGTCAATCAAAGCAAGATAAGATGCATAAAAGATAAACATCACATGCAATCAATATAAGTGATATGATATGGCCATCATCATCTTGTGCTTGTGATCTCCATCTCTGAAGCACTGTCATGATCACCATCGTCACCGGCATGACACCTTGATCTCCATCGTAGCATCGTTGTCGTCTCGCCAATCTTATGCTTCCACGACTATCGCTACCACTTAGTGATAAAGTAAAGCAATTACATAACGATATGGCTCCTGCAAGTTGCCGATAACTTCGGTTAAAAAACATGATCATCTCATACAATAAAATTTAGCATCATGTCTTGACCATATCACATCACAACATGCCCTGCAAAAACAAGTTAGACGTCCTCTACTTTGTTGTTGCAAGTTTTACGTGGCTGCTACGGGCTTAGCAAGAACCGTTCTTACCTATGCATCAAAACCACAACAATAGTTTGTCAAGTTGGTGTTGTTTTAACCTTCGCAAGGACCGGGCGTAGCCACACTCGGTTCAACTAAAGTTGGAGACACTGACACCCGCCAGCCACCTATGTGCAAAGCATGTCGGTAGAACCAGTCTCGCATAAGCGTACGCGTAATGTCGGTCCGGGACGCTTCATCCAACAATACCGCCGAACCAAAGTATGACATGCTGGTAAGCAGTATGACTTATATCACCCACAACTCAATTGTGTTCTACTCGTGCATATGACATCTACGCATAAAACCTGGCTCTGATACCACTGTTGGGTAACGTAGTAATTTCAAAAAAAATCCTACCCACACGCAAGATCATGGTGATGCATAGAAACGAGAGGGGAGAGTGTTGTCTACGTACCCTCGTAGACCGAAAGCGGAAGCGTTAGCACAACGCGGTTGATGTAGTCGTACGTCTTCACGATCCGACCGATCAAGTACCGAACATACGGCACCTCCGAGTTCAGCACACGTTCAGCCCGATGACGTCCCTCGAACTCCGATCCATACGAGTGTTGAGGGAGAGTTTCGTCAGCACGACGGCGTGGTGACGATGTTGATGTTCTACCGACGCAGGGCTTCGCCTAAGCACCGCTATAGTATTATCGAGGTGGACTATGGTGGAGGGGGCACCGCACACGGCTAAGAGATCAATGATCTAATGTTGTGTCTCTAGGGTGCCCCCTTGCCCTTGTATATAAAGGAGCAAGGGGGGCGTGCGGCCGGCCAGGGCATAGGCGCGCCAGGAGGAGTCCTACTCCCACCGGGAGTAGGACTCCCCCCTTTCCTAGTTGGATTAGGACTTGGGAGGGGGGAAGAAGGAAAGAGGGGGGCCGGCCCCCTTTGACCTAAACCAATTCGATTTGGGCCTTGGGGGGCGCGCCCCACACTTCCTTAGCTTCCCTATTTTTCCACTACGGCCCATGTAGGCCCATTAAGCTCCCGGGGGGTTCCGGTAACCTCCCGGTACTCCAGTAAAATCTCGATTTCACCCGGAACACTTCTGATATCCAAACATAGGCTTCCAATATATCAATCTTCATGTCTCGACCATTTCGAGACTCCTTGTCATGTCCGTGATTACATCCGGGACTCCGAACAACCTTCGATACATCAAAACATAAAACTCATAATATAACTATCATCGTAGCGTTAAGCGTGCGGACCCTACGGGTTCGAGAACTATGTAGACATGACCGAGACACATCTCTGGTGAATAACCAATAGCGGAACCTGGATGATCATATTAGATCCTACATATTCTATGAAGATGTTTATCGGTCAGACCGCATAACAACATACGTTGTTCCCTTTGTCATCGGTATGTTACTTGCCCGAGATTCGATTGTCGGTATCTCAATACCTAGTTCAATCTCGTTACCAGCAAGTCTCTTTACTCGTTCTGTAATACATCATCCCGCAACTAACTCATTAGTTGCCTTGCTTGAAGGCTTAAGTGATGTGCATTACCGAGAGGGCCCAGAGATACCTCTCCGACAATCGGAGTGACAAGTCCTAATATCGAAATACGCCAACCCAACAAGTACCTTCGGAGATACCTGTAGAGCACCTTTATAATCACCCAGTTACGTTGTGACGTTTGGTGGCACACAAAGTGTTCCTCCGATAAACGGGAGTTGCATAATCTCATAGTCATAGGAACACATATAAGTCATGAAGAAAGCAATAGCAACAAACTAAACGATCAAGTGCTAAGCTAACAGAATGGGTCAAGTCAATCACATCATTCTCCTAATGATGTGATCCCATTAATCAAATGACAACTCATGTCTATGGTTAGGAAACATAACCATCTTTGATCAACGAGCTAGTCAAGTAGATGCATACTAGTGACACTCTGTTTGTCTATGTATTCACACATGTATTATGTTTTCGGTTAATACAATTCTAGCATGACTAATAAACATTTATCATGATATAAGGAAATAAATAATAACTTTATTATTGCCTCTAGGGCATATTTCCTTCATGCAATAGCAATAAAACTTAACGATCATTATGCTAAGCTAACACATGGGACTTGTCCATCACATCATTCTCCTAATGATGTGATCCCGTTCATCAAATGACAACACATGTCTATGGCTAGGAAACTTAACCATCTTTGATGAACGAGCTAGTCTAGTAGAGGCTTACTAGGGACACTGTGTTTTATCTATATATCCCCACATGTATCAAGTTTCCGGTTAATACAATTCTAGCATGAATAATAAAAATTTATCATGATATATGGAAATATAAAATAACAACTTTATTATTGCCTCTAGGGCATATTTCCTTCAGTCTCCCACTTGCACTAGAGTCAATAATCTAGTTCACATCGCCATGTGATTTAACACCAATAGTTCACATCTTTATGTGATTAACACCCATAGTTCACATCGCCATGTGACCAACACCCAAAGGATTTACTAGAGTTAATTATCTAGTTCACATAGCTATGTGATTAACACCCAAAGAGCACTAAGGTGTGATCATGTTTTGCTTGTGAGAAAAGTTTAGTCAACGGGTCTGCCACATTTAGATCCGTATGTATTTTGCAAATTTCTATGTCTAAAATGCTATGCATGGAGCTACTCTAGCTAATTGCTCCCACTTTCAATATGTATCCAGATCAAGACTCAGAATCATCTAGATCAGTGTCAAAGCTTGCATCAACGTAACTCTTTACGATGAACTCTTTATCACCTCCATAACCGAGAAACATTTCCGTAGTCCTCTTTAGGTACCTAAGGATAATTTTGACCGCTGTCTAGTGATCTACTCCTGGATCACTATTATACCCCCTGCCAAACTCATGGCAAGGCACACAACATGTCTGGACACAACATGTCATACTTTATAGAACCTATGACTGAGGCATAGGGAATGACTTTCACTCTCTCTATATTCTGCCGTGGTCGGGTTTTGAGTCTTACTCAACTTCACACCTTGTAACACAGACAAGAACCCTTTCTTTGACTGATCCATTTTGAACTGCTTCAAAAACTTTATCAAGGTATGTGCTTTGTGAAAGTCCTATCAAGTGTCTTGATCTATCTCGATAGATCTTGATGCCCAATATATAAGCAGCTTCACCGAGATCTTTCATTGAAAAATTATTATTCAAGTATCCTTTTTATGCTATCCAGAAATTATATATCATTCCCGATCAACAATATGTCATCCGCATATAATATCAGAAATGCTACAGGGCTCCCACTCACTTTCTTGTAAATACATGCTTCACCATAAATCTATATAAAAAAACCATATGCTTTGATCACCTCATCAAAGCGTATATTCCAACTCTGAGATGCTTGCACCAGTCCATAGATGGATCGCTGGAGTTTGCACACTTTGTTAGCACCTTTAGGATCGACAAAACCTTCTGGTTGCATCATATACAACTCTTCTTTAAGAAATCCATTAAGGAATGTAGTTTTTTAACATTTGTTTGCCAGATTTCATAAAATGTGGCAATTGCTAACATGATTCGGACGGACTTAAGCACCGCTACGAGTGAGAGAATCTCATCGTAGTCAACACCTTGAACTTGTCGAAAACCTTTTGCGACAAGTTGAGCTTTGTAGATAGTAACACTACCACCGGTGTCTGTATTCCTCTTGAAGATCCATTTATTTTCAATGGCTTGATGATCATCAGGCAAGTCCACCAAAGTCCACACTTTTTCTCGTACATGGATCCTAACTCAGATTTCATGGCCTCAAGCCATTTATCGGAATCTGGGCTCATCATCACTTCCTCATAGTTCGTAGGTTTGTCATGGTCTAGTAACATGACTTCTAGAATAGGATTACCATACCACTCTAGTGCGGAACGTGCTCTGGTTGACCTATGAGGTTCGGTAGTAATTTGATCTGAAGTTTCATGATCATCATCATTAGCTTCCTCTCTAGTTGGTGTAGGCATCATGAGAACGTATTTCTCTGATGATTTACTTTCCAATTCGAGAGAAGGTACAATTACCTCATCAAGTTCTACTTTCCTCCCACTCACTTCTTTCGAGAGAAACTCTTTCTCTAGAAAGGATCCATTCTTAGCAACAAAGATCTTGCCTTCGGATTTGTGATAGAAGGTGTACCCAACAGTTTCTTTTGGGTATCGTATGAAGACATATTTCTCCGATTTGGGTTCGAGCTTATCAGGCTGAAGCTTTTTCACATAAGCATCGCAACCCCAAACTTTAAGGAACGACAGCTTAGGTTTCTTGCCAAACCACGGTTCATACGGTGTCGTCTCAACCGATTTAGATGGTGCCCTATTTAACGTGAATGCAATTGTCTCTAATGCATAACCCCAAAACGATAGTGGTAAATCGGTAAGAGACATCATAGATCGCACCATATCCAATAAAGTACGGTTACCACGTTTGGACGCACCATTACGCTGTGGTGTTCCAGGTGGCGTGAGTTGTGAAACTATTCCACATTGTTTTAAATGAAGACCAAACTCATAACTCAAATATTCACCTCCACGATCATATCATAGAAACTTTATTTTCTTGTTACGATGATTTTCCACTTCACTCTGAAATTCTTTGAACTTTTCAAATGTTTCAGACTTATGTTTCATTAAGTAGATATACCCATATCTGCTCAAATCATCTGTGAAGGTCAGAAAATAACGATACCTGTCGCGAGCCTCAACACTCATCGGACCGCATACATCAGTATGTATTATTTCCAATAAGTCAGTTGCTCGCTCCATTGTTCCGGAGAACGGAGTCTTAGTCATCATTCCCATGAGGCATGGTTCGCAAGCATCAAGTGATTCCAAAAGCCCATCAGCATGGAGTTTCTTCATGCGCTTTACACCAATATGACCTAAACGGCAGTGCCACAAATAAGTTGCACTATCATTATTAACTTTGCATCTTTTGGCTTCAATATTATGAATATGTGTATCACTACAATCGAGATTCAACAAAAATAGACCACTCATGAAGGGTTCATGACCATAAAAGATATTACTCATATAAATAGAACAACCATTATTCTCTGATTTAAATGAATAACCGTCTTGTATCAAAAAAGATCCAGATATAATGTTCATGCTCAATGCTAGCACTAAATAACAATTGTTTAGGTCTAAAACTAATCCCGAAGGTAGATGTAGAGGTAACATGCCAACGACGATCACATCGACTTTGGAACCATTTCCCACGTGCATCGTCACCTCATCCTTAGCCAATCTTCGTTTAATCTGTAGCCCCTGCTCTAAGTTGCAAATATGAGCAACAGAACCAGTATCAAATACCCAGGCGCTACTACGAGCATTAGTAAGGTACACATCAATAACATGTATATCAAATATACCTTCGTTCACTTTGCCATCCTTCTTATCCGCCAAATACTTGGGGCAGTTCCGCTTCCAGTGACCAGTCTGCTTGTAGTAGAAGCACTCAGTTTCAGGCTTAGGTCCAGACTTGGGCTTCTTCCCTTGAGCAGAAACTTGCTTGCTCTTCTTCTTGAAGTTCCCCTTCTTCCCTTTTCCCTTTTTCTTGAAACTACTGGTCTTGTTAACCATCAACACTTTATGCTCCTTCTTGATTTCTACCTCCGCAGCCTTTAACATCATGAAGAGCTCGAGAATAGTCTTTTCCATCCCTTGCATGTTCATCATGAAGCCTTTATAGCTTGGTGGCAGTGATTGAAGAACTCTGTCAATGACACTATCATCAGGAAGATTAACTCCCGGCTGAGTCAAGTGGTTATGATACCCAAACATATTGAGTATATGTTCACTGATAGAACTATTCTTCTCCATCTTGCAGTTATAGAACTTGTTGTAGACTTCATTTCTCTCAACTCGGGCATTTGCTTGAAATATTAACTTCAACTCCTGGGACATCTCATATGCTTCCATGACGTTTAAAACGTCTTTGAAGTCCCGATTCTAAGCCGTAAAGCATGGCACACTGAACTATCGAGTAGTCATCAGCTTTGCTCTGCCAGACGTTCATAACATCCGGAGTTGCTCCTGCAGCGGGTCTTGCACCTAGCGGTGCTTCCAGGACATAATTCTTCTATGCAGTAATGAGGATAATCCTCAAGTTACGAACCCAGTCCGTGTAGTTGCTACCATCATCTTTCAACTTAGCTTTCTCTAGGAATGCATTAAAATTCAAGGGGACGGTAGCACAGGCCATTGATCTACAACAACATAGATATGCAAAAACTATCAGGTACTAAGTTCATGATAAATTAAAGTTCAATTAATCATATTACTTAAGAACTCCCACTTAGATAGACATCCCTCTAGTCATCTAAATGATCACGTGATCCATATCAACTAAACCATGTCCGATCATCACGTGAGATGGAGTAGTTTTTAATGGTGAACATCACTATGTTGATCATATCTACTATATGATTCACATTCCACCTTTCGGTCTCAGTGTTCCGAGGCCATATCTGCATATGCTAGGCTCATCAAGTTTAATCTGAGTATTCTACACGTGCAAAACTGGCTTGCATCCGTTGTATGTGAACGTAGAGCTTATCACACCCGATCATCATGTGGTGTCTTGGCACGACAAACTATAGCAACGGTGCATACTTAGGGAGAACACTTATACCTTGAAATTTAGTGAGGGTTCATCTTATAATGCTACCGCCGTACTAAGCAAAATAAGATGCATAAAGGATAAACATCACATGCAATCAAAATATGTGACATGATATGGTCATCATCATCTTGTGCCTTTGATCTCCATCTCCAAAGCACCGTCGTGATCTCCATTGTCACCGGCTTGACACCTTGATATCCATCATAGCGCCATTGTCGTCTCGCCAACTATTGCTTCTACGACTATTGCTACCGCTTAGTGATAAAGCAAAGCAATTACACGGCGATTGCATTTCATACAATAAAGCGATAACCATAAGGCTCCTGTCAGTTGCCGATAACTTCTACAAAACATGATCATCTCATACAAAAATATATATATCATCACGTCTTGACCATATCACATCACAACATGCCCTGCAAAAACAAGTTAGACGTCCTCTACTTTGTTGCTGCAAGTTTTACGTGGCTGCTACAGGCTTCTAGCAAGAACCGTTCTTACCTACGCATCAAAACCAAAATGGTTTTTCGTCAAGTGTGATGTTTTAACCTTCAACAAGGACCGGGCGTAGTCAAACTCGATTCAACTAAAGTTGGATAAACAGACACCCGCTAGCCACCTGTGTGTGAAGCACGTCAGTAGAACCAGTCTCATGAACGTGGTCATATAATGTCGGTCCGGGCTGCTACATCCAACAATATCGCTGAATCAAAGTAAGACATTGGTGGTAATGTCACACCCACAATGCGGCTATATCTCCCACACGTCGGGGCACGACTTAGAGGCATAGTCGCATGGTAGGTTTGTCGCAAGAGGGGTAATCTTCACACAATCCCATGTACTGAATAAGAAAGGGATAAAGAGTTGGCTTACAATCGCCACTTCACACAAATACAAGTTAAACATACATCATCCAGAAAACAATCAAGGTCCGACTACGGAACCAAAATAAAAGAAGACAACCCCAAATGCTAGATCCCTAATCATCCCAACTGGGCTCCACTACTGATCAACAGGAAATGAAACAAAACAATGATCAAGATCTTCATCGAGCTCCCACTTGAGCTGGGTTGCGTCACCTGCACTGGTACCATCGGCACCTACAACTGTTTGGAAGTATCTATGAGCCACGAGGACTCAGCAATCTCACACTCGCGAGATCAAAACTATTTAAGCTTATGGGTAGGAAAGGGTAGTGAGGTGGAGCTGCAGCAAGCACTAAGCATATATGGTGGCTAACATACGCAAATAAGAGCGAGAAGAGAAGCAACGCAACGGTCGTGAAGCTAGAAATGATCAAGAAGTGATCCTGAAGCTACTTATGTTCAAACACAACTCCAAAACCGTGTTCACTTCCCGGACTCCGTCGAAAAGAGACCGTCACGGCTACACACGCGGTTGATGCATTTTAATTAAGTTAAGTGTGAAGTTCTCTACAACCATACATTAACAAATTCCCATCTGCCACATAACCGCGGGCACGACTTTTGAAAGTTTATACCCTGCAGGGGTGTCCCAACTTAGCCCATCACAAGCTCTCACGGTCAACGAAGGATATTCCTTCTCCCGGGAAGACCCGATCAGTCTCGGAATCCTGGTTACAAGACATTTCGACAATGGTAAAACAAGACCAGCAAAGCCGCCTGATGTGCCGACAATCTCGATAGGAGCTGCACATATCTCGTTCTCAGGGCACACCGGATAGGTCAAGCTACAAGTAAAACCAACCCTCAAGTTTCCCCGAGGTGGCCCCGCAGGCTGCCCAGTTCGGACCAACACTTAGAGAAGCACTGGCCCCGGGGGGGGGGGGGGTTAAAATAAAGATGACCCTCGGGTTGGTCGTGAAGGAAATATGCCCAAGAGGCAATAATAAAGTTGTTATTTATATTTCCTTATATCATGATAAATGTTTATTATTCATGCTAGAATTGTATTAACCAGAAACTTAGTACATGTGTGAATGCATAGACAAACAAAGTGTCACTAGTATGCCTCTACTTGACTAGCTCGTTGATCAAAGATGATTATGTTTCCTAGCCATAGACATGAGTTCTTATTTGATTAACGGGATCACATCATTAGGAGAATGATGTGATTGACTTGACCCATTCCGTTAGCTTAGCACTTGATCGTTTAGTGTGTTGCTATTGCTTTCTTCATGACTTATACATGTTCCTATGACTATGAGATTATGCAACTCTCGTTTACCGGAGGAACACTTTGTGTGCTACCAAACGTCACAACGTAACTGGGTGATTATAAAGGTGCTCTACAGGTGTCTCCAAAGGTACTTGTTGAGTTGGCATATTTCGGGATTAGGATTTGTCACTCCAATTGTCGGAGAGGTATCTCTAGGCCCACTCGATAACGCACATCACTATAAGCCTTGCAAGCATTGTAACTAATGAGTTAGTTACGGGATGATGTATTACGGAACGAGTAAAGAGACTTGTCGGTAATGAGATTGAACTAGGTATTGAGATACCGATGATCGAATCTCGGGCAAGTAACATACCGATGACAAAGGGAACAACGTATGTTATTATGCGGTTTGACCGATAAAGATCTTCATAGAATATGTGGGAGCCAATATGAGCATCCAGGTTCCGCTATTGGTTATTGACCGGAGACGTGTCTCGGTCATGTTGTAGCGACCCGACCTCAAATGGCCAAGCCTCTGTGTATCTGTGCCATCCCTGGATCGGTATGCTGGCACACACAGTACATCAATGTATATATCAAAGTGCAATCACATGTATAAATAACGTAAAACTGACATATACCTCATAAGTCTCAGTGGAAACAATCGAACGGGTGTGGAGTCCCATCAACGCCAACGGCAAGTTGAGTGTAGACCGTAACCCTACAACGTAACTCTTACTCGTCGTAGAAAATTCCTGCAACATAAGACGTTGCAGCCCGGTAGGTCAGTACATTGAATGTACTGGCAAGTCACATCATAAGAATAATGAACCTATTTGTACATGCAATTTGACTGGTGGAAAGCTCTAAGTTTAGTTTTTGCATAAAGCTAGTTTTCCCTAGAATAAAAGATATCATTCTACCACTACTGTATAGCATAGGATGAGTTGGTAAACCCAACTCAATCCATTCCCAAAGTTTCATTTAAACCCAATTGTTTAAATTAAGAGTGATGAGATCTCCCAGCATTTCCACTACTAGATGCTCAAGTTGTCCGTAACCGGGGACACGGCTAATCGATTAGGTTTTAACACTCTGCAGAGGTTTGCGCACTTTTCCCCACAAGACTCGATCGCCTCCCTTGAAGTTCTCGCACTGCCTGGCGTTTGAGAACAGGATGACCGAGACATAGTCTTTCGAAAATGTTCCCCCTTAACCCACGGATAGGCCGGTACACCTACATCATTCTACATCTGCTAGCCCATCCCAGAAGGGGTCATACTAACTACTCAACTAAGCCAGAGCCCATATTGGCTTGTGGCTGCACACGTAAGCTTCTCGACATGAGAATACGATTGATCTCATTGAGCCTGGGCGGACAGACCACTAGTGGTGCACCACCATGGATTTCCCATGCATGCTCCCACTGTACTTCGCCACCATTCAAACCAAACCTCCGCCCAGGTAGTTCATTTACAAGTCTTGGTCCTGATTACTACTTTTTCACTCATGTCTCACCATGAACACTTCCCAATTCCACGTCTACATTTGCGAGGCGGAAATAAACTTACATGGTGGTGACAAGGTTGTATAGATCAGACCTACCTCAAATGAACTACTAGGCAACGACATAGCCATCTGGCAACAATAAATCCTACCATGCAATCCTACCACAAAAGGACTAAGTGCATAATATAAAACATAGGTGATTGGAAGAATGGTCAAATGTGAACTTGCCTGGTAACAGTTGATGAAGATTATATCACTCTTAGAAATTTACTCAATAGAACTATTCGTCACTCTCCGATGAAAATCTATAAAGTCAAACATTGCATTCACATAAGCAATCATTTCAAAGAACCAAATAACATGCAACATGAAAAGACTCGAAAAAACCAAAGGAACACACAACAGACTTAACTATCGAAAGTAAATACTAAGTGCAAAACAACATAGGGCATGGGTGCCAAAAATTGTGACGTGGACCACAGTGCCTACTAGGCATACGAGTAAAACTACTATGGATAGATCCTAATGTGTGAAAAAATATCGTGAGATAGGTCCAAGTGATAGGGTTTGGCAACGGTGACACGGTGCAAAAAGAATCACATCAATCGGAGCTACAGTTTAGGAGATATGGTCAATTGAAGTTTGAATTCAAATCTGAATAAAGTTCAAATTTGAATTTGGCCAAAAGTTTTCAAAGTTGGTTTTCTGGATAAAGCTATTCGAGACGAACATTTTGCCGCTGGTTTCGTCGAATTTGGAGTTACAGTTAAAAAGATACAACCATTTGAAGTTTAGGGGCTAAACTGAAATTTACAGGGACTTGACTGTGAAAATTTTATTCACAACCAGGTCCCTGGCCACGTGGCGGCTTCCTACTGGCCGAGCAGCATTCACTGCGGAAGCTATTCGGCGAACGGCCGCTACCTAAGCAAAACAGCTACCGCGGCAAAAAAAAATGAAAACCGGAGACCGGTTTTTTTTAACTAAACCGCACGATTTATTTAAAACCGTGGTTAACCGAACTAAAACAAAACCTAGCTAATACAAAAAACTAAACGAATGGGAAGAAGCGGGCGGCTTACAGCGAGCGAGGACGGCGAACAGGGGCGGCGGCGCTGGCGTCAGGCGGCGGACGGGCGGTGGCGGCGGTGCTCCTCAGCGGCGGGGGAGGAGACGAACGGGACGGGCACGACGTGGGCAGTCCGGTGGTGGCACGGTAAGCACAGAGACTTCGACTCTTACCGAGTCGGGTCGCTACACATGTCTACATAGTTCTCGAACTCGTAGGGTCTGCACGCTTAAAGTTCGGTGACGATCGGTATTATGAGTTTTTGTGTTTTGATGTACCGAAGGTAGTTCGGAGTCCCGGATGAGATCGAGGACATGAAGAGGAGTCTCTAAATGGTCAAGACGCAAAGATCGATATATTGGACGACTATATTCGGACATCAGAAAGGTTCCGAGTGATTCGGGTATTTTTCGGTAAACAGTTGGGGTCGAAGTCTCTGTCAGAGTCGAAGTCTCTGTGCTTACCATGCACGACGTGGGCAGGAAATGTCGGGAGATCTCCTCACCTTTAATTAAACAGTTGGGGTTTAAATGAAACTTGGGGATGGATGGAGTTGGATTTGCCAACTCATCCTATGCAAATGTGTAGTAGTAGAATAACAATCTTTTCTAATAGGGAAAAACTAGCTTTATGCAAACAACTAAAACTTAGAGCTTTCCACCAGCCCAACTGCATGTAAAAGTAGGTTCATTACCCTATGATGTGACTTGCCAATACATTCAATGTACTAACCCATTTTGGCTGCAACTTATCACGTTGCAGATATATCCGACGAGGATTAAGGTGCGATAGGTCGATGTTCTACACTCAACCTTGCTCGTGGAGTTGGACTCATTTACTTCTTTGCTTCCGCAGTATTTGATTATTGGCTTTATGCCCTATTTTGTAATAAATGTATTGCTCCTGGACTATCGATGTAATAAAGAGATGTGTGTTATTTCTGTTATTTCATCGAGTACTGTGTGTGCTAGCAAGTCGATCGAGGGACTAGCACGGTAAGCACAGAGACTTCGACTCTTACCGAGTCGGGTCGCTACACATGTCTACATAGTTCTCGAACTCGTAGGGTCTGCATGCTTAAAGTTCAGTGACGATCGGTATTATGAGTTTTTGTGTTTTGATGTACCGAAGGTAGTTTGGAGTCCTGGATGAGATCGAGGACATGAAGAGGAGTCTCTAAATGGTCAAGACGTAAAGATCGATATATTGGACGACTATATTAGGACATCAGAAAGGTTCCGAGTGATTCGGGTATTTTTCGGAGTACCGAAGAGTTACGGGAATTCACCGGGGAGTAGATGGGCCTTATTGGGCTTTAGGGGAAAGAGAGAGGAGATGTTGCGCGCCCCCCAAGTCCTAGTCCGAATTGGACTAAGGGGAGGGGCGGCGCCCCCTCCTTCCTTCTCTTCTCTTTTCCCTTTCCTTCTCTACTACTCCTACTACTTGGAAGGGCTCCTAGTTCTACTAGGAAAATGGGAATCCTACTCCCGGTGGGAGTAGGACTCCCCTTGGGCGCGCCATAGAGAGGGCCGACCCTCTCCCTCCTCCAACTCCTTTATATACGGGGAGAGGGGCACCCCTTGGAGACACAACAATTTATCATTGATCTCTTAGCCGTGTGCGGTGCCCCTCTCCACCATAATCCACCTCGATCATACCATAGTAGTGCTTAGGCAAAGCCCTGTGTCGGTAACATCATCATCACTGTCACCACGCCATCATGCTGACGAAACTCTCCTGTGAAGCTTTGCTCGATCGGAGCTTGCGGGACGTCATCGAGTTAAACGTGTGCAGAACTCGGAGGTGCCGTGCGTTCGGTACTTGGATCGGTCGGATCATGAAGATGTACGACTACATTAACCGCGTTGTGCTAACGCTTTCGCATTCAGTCTACGAAGGTACATGGACACACTCTCCCCTCTCGTTGCTATGCACCACCATGATCCTGTGTGTGCGTAGGATTTTTTTGAAATTACTACGTTCCCCAACAGTGGTATCAAAGCCAGGTTATTGCGTAGATGTTATATGCACGAGTAGAACACAAGTGAGTTGTGGGCGATACAAGTCATACTGCTTACCAGCATGTCATACTTTGGTTCGGCGGTATTGTTGGATGAAGCAACCCGGACTAATATTACGCGTACGCTTACGCGAGACTGGTTCTACCGACGTGCTTTGCACATAGGTGGCTGGCGGGTGTCAGTTTCTCCAAATTTAGTTGAACCGAGTGTGGCTACGCCCGGTCCTTGAGAAGGTTAAAACAGCACTAACTTGAGGAACTATCGTTGTAGTTTTGATGTGTAGGTAAGAACGGTTCTTGCTAAGCACGTAGCAGCCACGTAAAACTTGCAGCAACAAAGTAGAGGACGTCTAACTTGTTTTTGCAGGGCATGTTGTTATGTGATATGGTCAAGACATGATGCTATATATATTGTATGAGATGATCATGTTTTGTAACAGAGTTATCGGCAACTGGCAGGAGCCATATGGTTGTCGCTTTATTGTATGCAATGCAATCGCCCTGTAATTGCTTTACTTTGTCACTAAGCGGTAGCGATAGTCATAGAAGCAATAGTTGGCACGACGACAACGATGCTACGATGAAGATCAAGGTGTTGCGCCGGTGACGATGGTGATCATGACAGTTCTTCGAAGATGGAGATCACAAGCACAAGATGATTGCCATATCATATCACTTATATTGATTGCATGTGATGTTTATCCTTTATGCATCTTATTTTTCTTTGATTGACGGTAGCATTATAAGATGATCTCTCACTAAATTTCACAATAAAAGTGTTCTCCCTGAGTATGCACCGTTACCAAAGTTCGTCGTGCCAAGACACAACGTGATGATCGGGTGTGATAAGCTCTACGTCCATCTACAACGGGTGCAAGTCAGTTTTGCACACGCAGAATACTCGGTTTAAACTTGACGAGCCTAGCATATGCAGATATGGCCTCGGAACACTGGAGACCAAAAGGTCGAGCGTGAATCATATAGTAGGTATGATCAACATAGTGATGTTCACCATTGAAAACTACTCCATCTCACGTGATGATCGAACATGGTTTATTTGATTTGGATCACGTGATCACTTAGATGATTAGAGGGATGTCTATCTAAGTGGGAGTTCTTAAGTAATATGATTAATTCAACTTTAATTTATCATGAACTTAGTCCTGCTAGTATTAGCATATCTATGTTGTAGATCAATAGCTTGCGATATAGCTTCCTGTTTATTTTTGATATGTTCCTAGAGAAAATAAAGCTGAAAGATGTTAGTAGCAATGATACGAATTGGATCCGTGATCTGAGGATTATCCTCATTGCTGCACAGAAGAATTATGTCCTTGATGCACCGCTAGGTGACAGACCTATTGCAGGAGCAGATGCACATGTTATGAACGTTTGACAAAGCTCAGTATGATGACTACTTAATAGTTTAGTGCACCATGCTTTACCTCTTAGAACCGGGACTTCAAAAACGTTTTGAACGCCACGGAAGATATAAGATGTTCTAAGAGTTGAAATTGGTATTTCATACTCATGCCCGTGTCGAGAGGTATAAGACCTCTGACAGTACTTTGCCTACAAGATGGAGGAGAATAGCTCAACCAGTGAGCATGTGCTTAGATTGTCTGAGTACTACAATCGCTTGAATCAAGTGGGAGTTAATCTTCCAAAAAAGGTGATTGACAGAGTTTCTAGTCACTATCACCAAGTTACTAGAACTTCGTGATGAACTATAGTATGCAAGGGATGCCGAAATTAATTCCCAAGCTCTTCGCGATGCTCAAATTGGCGAAAGTAGAAATCAAGAAATAACATCAAGTGTTGATGGTTAACAAGACCACTAGTTTCAAGAAAAGGGCAAAGGGAAAGAAAGGGAACTTCAAAGAAGAATAGCAAGCAAGTTGCTGCTCCCATGAAGAAGCCCAAAGCTAGACCCAAGTCTGGAACTAAGTGCTACTACTGCAAAGGAAATGGTCACTGGAAGTGGAACTTCCCTAGCTACTTGGCGGATAAGAAGGATGGCATAGTGAACAAAGGTATATTTGATATACATGTTATTGATGTGTACTTTACTAGTGTTTATAGCAAACCCCTCAGTATTTGATACTGGTTCAGTTTCTAAGAGTAGTAACTCGAAACGGGAGTTGCAGAATGAACAGAAACTAGTTAAAGGTGAAGTGACAATGTGTGTTGGAAGTAGTTCCAAGAATGATATGATCATCATCGCACACTCCCTATACTTTCGGGATTAGTGTTGAACCTAAATAAATGTTATTTGGTGTTTGTGTTGAGTATGAATATGATTTGATCATGTTTATTGCAATACTATTATTCATTTAAATTAGAGAATAATTGTTGTTCTGTTTACATGAATAATACCTTCTATGGTTATACACCCAATGAAATTGGTTTGTTGGATCTCGATCGTAGTGATACACATATTCACAATATTAAAGCCAAAAGATGCAAAGTTAATAATGATAGTGCAACTTATTTGTGGCACTGCCGTTTGGGTCATATTGGTGTAAAGCGCATGAAGAAAGTCCATGCTGATGGGCTTTTGGAATCACTTGATTATGAATCAGTTGATGCTTGTGAGCCATGCCTCATGGGCAAGATGACTAAGACTCCATTCTCCGGAACAATGGAGCGAGCAACAAACTTGTTGGAAATAATACATACTGATGTATGCAGTCTGGTGAGTGTTGAGACTCGTGGTGGGTATCATTATTTTCTGACCTTCACATATGATTGGAGTATATATGGGTATATCTACTTGATGAAACATAAGTCTGAAACATTTGAAAAGTTCAAAGAATTTCAGAGTGAAGTAAACATCATAACAAGAAATGAAAATTTCTACGATCTGATCGCGGAGACGAATATTTGAGTTACGAGTTTGGTCTTCAACTAAAACAATGTGGAATTGTTTCACAAATTCATGCCACCTGGAACACCACAATATAATGGTGTGTCCGAATGTCATAACCGTACTTTATTGGATATAGTGCAATCTATGATGTCTCTTACCGATTTGCCACTATCGTCTTGGGGTTATGCATTAGAGACAACTACTTTCACGTTATATAGGGCACCGTCTAATCCGTTGAGATGACACCGTATGAACTATGGTTTGGCTAGAAACCCAAGCTGTCATTTCTTAAAGTTTGGGGTTGTGATGCTTATGTGAAAAAGTTTCAGCCTGATAAGCACAAACCTAAATCGAAAAAGTGCGTCTTCATAGGATACCCAAAAGAAACTGTTGGGTACACCTTCTATCACAGATCCGAAAGGCAATATCTTTGTTGCTAAAGAGTGGATCCTTTCTTGAGAAGAAGTTTCTCTCGAAAGAAGTGAGTGGGAGGAATGTAGAACTTGATAAGTTAATTGTACCTTCTCCCGAATTGGAAAGTAGTTCATCACAGAAATCAGTTCTAGTGATCTCTACACCAATTAGTGAGGAAGCTAATGATGATGATCATGAAACTTCAGATCAAGTTACTACCGAACCTCGTAGGACAGCCAGAGTATGGTCCGCACTAGAGTGGTACGGGAATCCTTTCTAGAAGTCATGTTACTAGACCATGACGAACCAACGAACTATGAGGAAGCGATGATGAGCCCAGATTCCGCGAAATGGCTTGAGGCCATGAAATCTGAGATGAGATCCATGTATGAGAACAAAGTATGGACTTTGATTGACTTGCCCGATGATCGGTGAGTCATTAAGAATAAATGGATCTTCAAGAGAAAGACGGACGCTGATAGTAGTGTTGCTATCTACAAAGCTCAAATTGTCGCAAAATGTTTTTGAAAAGTTCAAGGTGTTGACTACGATGAGATTTTCTCACTCGTATCGATTCTTAAGTCCGTCCGAATCATGTTAGCAATTGCCGCATTTTATGATTATGAAATTTGGCAAATGGATGTAAAGACTGCATTCCTGAATGGATTTCTGGAAGAAGAGTTGTATATGATGCAACCTAAAGGTTTTGTCGATCCTAAAGGTGCTAACAAAGTGAGCAAGCTCCAGTGATCCATCTATGGACTGGTGCAAGCATCTCAGAGTTGGAATATATGCTTTGATAAAGTGATCAAAGCATATGGTTTTATACAGACTTGCGGTGAAGCCTGTATTTACAAGAAAGTGAGTGGGAGCACTACAACCTTTCTAATAAGTATATGTAAATGACATATTGTTGATCAGAAATGATGTAGAACTTTCTGGAAAGCATAAAGGATTATTTGAAAGGAGTTCTTCAAAGAAAGACCTCGATGTAGCTACTTACATATTAAGCATCAAGATCTATAGAGATAGATCAAGATGCTTGATAAGTTTTTTCAATGAGTACATACCTTGACAAGATTTTGAAGTAGTTCAAAATGGAACAATCAAAGAAAGAGTTCTTGCCTATATTACAAGGTGTGAAATTGAGTAAGACTCAAAGCCCGACCACGATAGAAGATAGAAAGAGAATGTAAGTCATTCCCTATGCCTCAGCCATAGGTTCTATAAAGTATGCCATGTTGTGTACCAGATCTATTGTGTACCTCACCAAGAGTTTGGTAAGAGGGTACAATAGTGATCTAGGAGTAGATCACTAGACAGCGGTCAAAATTATCTGTAGTGGAATAAGGAAATATTTCTCGGTTATGGAGGTGATAAAGAGTTCGTCGTAAAGAGTTACGTCGATGCAAGCTTTGACACCGATCTGGATGACTCTAAGTCTCGATCTAGATACATATTGAAAGTGGAAGCTATTAGCTAGAGTAGCTTCGTGCACAACATTGTAGACATAGAAATTTGCAAAATACATACGGCTCTGAATGTGGCAGACCCGTTGACTAAATTTCTCACAAGCAAAACATGATCACTCTTTGGGTGTAAATCACATAGCGATGTGAACTAGATTATTGAGTCTAGTAAACCCTTTGGGTGTTAGTCACATGGAGATGTGAACTAATCACATAAAGATTTGAACTATTGATGTTAAATCACATGACGTTGTGAACTAGATTATTGACTCTAGTGCAAGTGGGAGACTGAAGGAAATATGCCCTAGAGGCAATAATAAAGTTGTTATTTATATTTCCTTATATCATGATAAATGTTTATTATTCATGCTAGAATTGTATTAACCGAAAACTTAGTACATGTGTGAATGCATAGACAAACAAAGTGTCATTAGTATGCCTCTACTTGACTAGCTCGTTGATCAAAGATGGTAATGTTTCCTAGCCATAGACATGAGTTGTCATTTGATTAACGGGATCACATCATTAGGAGAATGATGTGATTGACTTGACCCATTCCGTTAGCTTAGCACTTGATCGTTTAGTATGTTGCTATTGCTTTCTTCATGACTTATACATGTTCCTATGACTATGAGATTATGCAACTCCTGTTTACCGGAGGAACACTTTGTGTGCTACCAAACGTCACAACGTAACTGGGTGATTATAAAGGTGCTCTACAGGTGTCTCCAAAGGTACTTGTTGAGTTGGCGTATTTCAAGATTAGGATTTGTCACTCCAATTGTCGGAGAGGTATCTCTGGGCCCACTCGGTAATGCACATCACTATAAGCCTTGCAAGCATTGCAACTAATGAGTTAGTTACGGGATGATGTATTACGGAACGAGTAAAGAGACTTGCCGGTAACGAGATTGAACTAGGTATTGAGATAATGACGATCGAATCTCGGGCAAGTAACATACCGATGACAAAGGGAACAACGTATGTTGTTATGCGGTTTGATCGATAAAGATCTTCGTAGAATATATGGGAGCCAATATGAGCATCTAGGTTCCGTTATTGGTTATTGACCGAAGACGTGTCTCGGTCATGTCTACATAGTTCTCGAACTCGCAGGGTCTGCACGCTTAAAGTTCGATGACGATCGATATTACGAGTTTTTGTGTTTTGATGTACCGAGTAGTTCGGAGTCCCGGATGAGATCGGGGACATGACGAGGAGTCTCAAAATGGTCGAGACGTAAAGATCGATATATTGGACGACTATATTCGGACATCAGAAAGGTTCTGAGTGATGCGGGTATTTTCAGAGTACCGGAGAGTTACGGGAATTCGCCGGGGAGTAGATGGGCCTTATTGGGCTTTAGGGGAAAGAGAGAGGAGAGGCTGCGTGATACGTCTTCATTGTATCTACTTTTCCAAACACTTTTGCCCTTGTTTTGGACTCTATCTTGTATGATTTGAATGGAACTAATCCGGACTGACGCTGTTTTTAGCAGAATTACCATGGTGTTGTTTTATGTGCAGAAAACAAATATTCTCAAAATGACCTAAAACTCCATGGGAGGTCTTAGAAAAAAAATAAAAAATCCTCGCCAAATATGAAGACCAGGGGGCCCACACCCTTCTCACGAGGATGGGGGGCACCCCCCCTAGGGTGCAACCCTACCTCGTGGGCCCCCTGGAGACCCTCCGGCGCCAACTCAAACTCTATATATTTGCTTTTAGAGAGAAAAAAATCGGAGAGAAGAAATCATTGCGTTTTACGATACGGAGCTGCCGCCAAGCCCTAAAACCTCTCGGGAGGGTTGATCTGGAGTCCGTTCGGGGCTCTGGAGTGGGGGATTCGTCACCGTCGTCATCATCAACCATCCTCCATCACCAATTTCATGATGCTCACCGCCGTGCATGAGTAATTCCATCGTAGGCTTGCTGGACGGTGATGGATTGGATGAGATTTATCATGTAATCGAGTTAGTTTTGTTAGGGTTTGATCCCTAGTATCCATTATGTTCTGAGATTGATGTTGCTATGACTTTGCTATGCTTAATGCTTGTCACTAGGGCCCGAGTGCCATGATTTCAGATCTGAACCTATTATGTTTTCATGAATATATGTGAGTTCTTGATCCTATCTTGCAAGTCTATAGTCACCTACTATGTGTTATGATCCGGCAACCCCGAAGTGACAATAATCGGGACCACTCCCGGTGATGACCATAGTTTGAGGAGTTCATGTATTCACTATGTGCTAATGCTTTGTTCCGGTTCTCTATTAAAAGGAGGCCTTAATATCCCTTAGTTTCCAATAGGACCCCGCTGCCACGGGAGGGTAGGACAAAAGATGTCATGCAAGTTCTTTTCCATAAGCACGTATGACTATATACGGAATACATGCCTACATTACATTGATGAATTGGAGCTAGTTCTGTGTCACCCTATGTTATGACTGTTACATGATGAACCGCATCCGGCATAATTATCCATCACTGATCCGGTGCCTACGAGTTTTCCATATACTGGTTTACGCTTATTTACTTTCCCGCTGCTACTGTTACAATCACTACAAAATACCAAAAACATTACTTTTGCTGTCTTTACTTTTGTTGCCGCTACCACCACTATCATATTACTTTGCTACTAAACACTTTGCTGCAGATACTAAGTTTCCAGGTGTGGTTGAATTGACAACTCAGCTGCTAATACTTGAGAATATTCTTTGGCTCCCCTTGTGTCGAATCCATAAATTTGGGTTGAATACTCTACCCTCAAAAGCTGTTGCGATCCCCTATACTTGTGGGTTATCAAGACCTTTTTCTGGCGCCGTTGCCGGGGAGCATAGCTCTATTCTTTGAGTCACTTGGGATTTATATCTGCTGGACACTATGAAGAACTTGAGAGATCCAAAAACCAAGATCTATCCCTCAACTACGAGGGGAGGTAAGGAACTGCCATCTAGCTCTGCACTTGATTCACCTTATGTTATGAGTAAGTTTGCGACACCTACACCTGCTTCTGCTATTCGTTATGATATGTCGCATGTTATTGATGATGCCACTTCTGCTATGCATGATACTTATGATGAAACTGCTTCTATGTCTGATACTACTGTGCCCCTTAGCGAATTTCTTGATGAACAAATTGCTAGGGCTAGAGAAAAAGAAATTATTGAATCTGAATACGATGATGATAGTGATGATGAAAACATGCCTGTTATTCCTGAAGGTTATCTTTTTGATAGGGAATCTTCTGCCGCTATTTTCGCTTGCAAGGATAGATATGAGCTTAAGAGGTTATTAATTAAATGGAACAAAGAATCACTTAGAGATAAAATGAGACCCGACCCTGCTTTTGCTACTTCACCTATATGTGTTCCTGATAAAGATTATGAATTCTCTGTTGATCCTGATATAATTACTTTGGTTGAATCTGATCCGTTTTATGGCTATGAATCTGAAACTGTTGTGGCACATCTTACTAAGTTAAATGATATAGCTGCCCTGTTCACTAATGATGAGAGATCACGTTACCTCTATTTACTCAAAATATTTCCGTTCTCATTAAAGGGTGATGCTAAGACATGGTTTAATTCTCTTGATCCTAGTTGTGTGCATAGTCCCCAGGATATGATTTATTACTTCTCTGCTAAATATTTCCCTGCTCATAAGAAACAAGCTGCTTTGAGGGAAATATACAACTTTGTGCAAATTAAAGAAGAGAGTCTCCCACAAGCTTGGGGGAGGCTTCTCAAGTTACTTAATGCTTTGCCTGATCATCCTCTTAAGAAACCTGAAATACTTGATATCTTTTATAATGGACTAACCGATGCTTCCAGAGATTACCTGGATAGTTGTGCTGGTTCTCTTTTCAGGGAAAGAACACCGGATGAAGCTGAAATTCTATTGAATAATATGTTGACAAATGAAAATAATTGGGCACCTCCTGAGCCAGCTCCTGAGCCACTCCTGCTCCAATTACTGAGCCTATTCCTAAACCAACTCCGAAGAAGAGAGGTGTTCTATTTCTCAGTCCCGAAGATATGCAAGAGGCAAAGAAATCTATGAAAGAAAAGGTATTAAAGCTGAAGACGTTAAGAATTTACCTCCTATTGAAGAAATACATGGTCTTAATATACCGCCTGTTGAAGAAACATATGATCTCAATTATTTATTTACTGAAGAACCTCCTGATCCCGATATCCCGACACAGGTAGTAAAGGTAAATTCTCTCTATAGATATGATAAAGCTGAAGTCCCTCCTACTAAAATTGCTAGTCAGTGCTTGGATGAGTTTGATAACTTTATGTTTAAGCAAGACGACTTCAATGCTTATTTTGGTAGACAATTAAAAGAAAATGCTTATATGATTAGACGCTTGGGTGATTATATGGCTGATATTAAAGGTGAACTTAAACTTGTTAGCAAACATGCTTCTATGGTTACCACTCAAGTAGAACAAGTACTTAAAGCTCAAAAAGAAGTGCTTGATGAAATGAATAGTAAGAAAAATGATTATGCTGTTAGAGTGGCTACTAGAACTGGTAGAATGACTCAGGAACCTTTGTATCCTGAAGGCCACCCTAAGACAATCGAGCAAGATTCTCAAAGAAATAATATTGATGTTCCTAGTTCTTCTAAAAAGAAGAAGAAGAAAAATGATAGAACTGTGCAAACTTCTAGTGAACCTATTGCTGAACCACCTGATAATCCAAATGATATTTCTATGTCTGATGCTGAAACACAATCTGGTAATGAACATGAACCTAGTAAAAATATTAATGATGATGTTCATGATGATGCTCAACCTAGTAATGACAATGATGTAGAAATTGAACCTACTGTTGATCTTGATAACCCACAATCAAAGAATCAACGTTATGATAAAAGAGACTTTGTTGCTAGGAAACATGGTAAAGAAAGGGAACCTTGGGTTCAGAAACCCATGCCTTTTCCTCCGAAACCATCCAAGAAAAAGGATGATGAGGATTTTGAGCGCTTTGCTGAAATGATTAGGCCTATCTTTTTGCGTATGAGATTAACTGATGTGCTCAAAACAAATCCTTATGCTAAATATATGAAGGATATCATTACTAATAAAAGAAAGATACCGGAAGCTGAAATTTCCACCATGCTTGCTAATTATACTTTAAGGGTGGAATACCAAAGAAACTTGGAGACCCCGGAGTACCTACTATACCTTGCTCCATTAAAAGAAATTATATTAAAACTGCTTTATGTGATCTTGGAGCCGGTGTTAGTGTTATGCCTCTCTCTTTATATCGTAGACTTGACTTGAATAAGCTGAC
This sequence comes from Triticum aestivum, assembly GCF_018294505.1. NCBI lineage: Eukaryota > Viridiplantae > Streptophyta > Magnoliopsida > Poales > Poaceae > Triticum > Triticum aestivum. The sequence continues at coordinate 334,397,335 of NC_057806.1, read as the reverse complement.
ACCTACTGAAATATCTTTGCAAATGGCTGATAAATCAACTGCTATACCTGTCGGTATTTGTGAGGATGTGCCTGTTGTGGTTGCAAACGTTACTATTTTAACGGACTTTGTTATACTTGATATTCCCGAGGATGATAGTATGTCTATTATTCTTGGAAGACCTTTTCTTAATACTGCAGGGGCTGTTATTGATTGCAACAAAGGCAATGTCACTTTTCATGTTAATGGTAATGAGCATACGGTACACTTTCCGAGGAAACAACCTCAAGTTCATAGTATCAACTCTATTGGAAAAATTCCATCGATTATATTTGGAGGTTTTGAATTTCCTCTTCCTACTATCAAAAAGAAATATGATATTCTTTTCATAGGGGATGTGCATATCGCCAATGAGGTAACTTAGTGTTATTCAAAATTTCTCCGGTTTCATGACTATTGGAATGAGTTTGTTAACAAGACTTGATCAACCTTGTTAGTGGATTCTTTTCGATGAGCATGAGATGGATGAAACCAGAAGCACAAACTTCTGTACCCCACTTTTACTTTATGTTATTTATATTAAATAAAGTAAAAATAATATTTTTCTGTCTGTTTCCTGGCTTATCCGTGCAATATAAAAACATCCCGAAAATAAAAGTCCTCAGAATGCCATGCCAATTTAATATGATTTTTTCGGGAATATTTGAGGATTTACTGTGCAAAAATTATCGCAGGAGGAGCTGCCACCTGGCCACGAGGGTGGTGGGCGCCCCCCCCTATAGGGCGCGCCCCTGCCTCGTGGGCCCATGGTGGCCCTCCTCCACTTATCCCAGCACCCTTCTTCATCCTCTATCTCACACAAACCCGAAAAACCAACTCAAGCACGAGTTCCAGCCACTTTTGCTGTGATTTTTGATCTCCTTGCTCAAAGCACCTCTCGCAAAACTGCTTGGGGAGATTGTTCCTTGGTATGTGACTCCTCCATTGGTCCAATTAGTTTTTGTTCTAGGGCTTTATTCTTTGCAAATTTGTGCTGCATAGGTGACCATGTTCTTGAGCTTGCATGTCAAATTTATATGGTTCCAAGTAGTTCTAATGCTTGATATAGGCTCTAGGCACTTGTAGGAGTAGTTACTATCAGTTTTATTGAGTTTGGTTTACTTTTATTTTGAAGTTACTAAAATTCAGAATTTTTCAGAGAAAAACAATATGTTTAGGAAGATGTTCCAAGGTGGTTCCTCTAAGAAGAAAGGACTCAGGATTGCTATGCGCGATGCTGACGAGGATCCACCAGGAGACGCTCCGGTACGGCCTTGTGAATGGCCGTCGGAAAATTTTATGGACCGTGCGGGAATTAAAGAAGAATTCAAATCATATTTGCGCAATGCCGGTCTTGCGGATTTTGAGGCTAACAAATGCCCCCAGTATCATGATCTCACAAGTTCATTTGTGAGGAGGTTTGAGTATTCATCTTCGCGTAATTCTCCTTCAGTCATGTTTGATCTTTATGACAAATCTTATACCATGGACTTAGAGGATTTCACTTCTGCTTGCGAACTTCCATCATGGGGTAGTGTTAGGGATCCCTCTAAATCTGAATTTAGAAACTTTCTTGCTAGTATAACTGTGGGGGAATCTAGAGATATAACGCAGGCTACCATAGGGAGCATTCACTTTCCTGCTATACATTATTTTGCTCTTTTCATCGGTAGATGCATAAATGCTAAGGATGAAGCATGTCACATGTGTGTCCCTGATCTTAGCATTCTTAGGAGTGCTGTGTTAGGAGACCAATCTTATCATATGGGAGCCATTGTAGCTCGTAGGTTGCATCATAATAGACATAATGGAGATTTCTTTGGAGGAATATATGCAACCCGCTTAGCTCATTTTCTTGAGATAGACATTCGTGAGGGTGATATGGAGTTGCCCCCTGCATATTTAGATTATGACTCTATGGCTTCACACCAGTTTGTCGAGAGGCCTGAATCACCTCTCTTATATCGTTTAATTTTTGATAAACGACGTGTTTTCCGTATTACTCTCCCTGCTCCTGCCTTCTTTGATTCACAGACAAAAGGAAGATATGTTATTACCAGAGAGGAGGCAGAAAAGTACGAGAGGAGAGCGGAGGCAGCTCGACTCCACGCTGCAGCTCAGCAGGCGATAACCGCTGCACATCAGTATGATCCCAACTATTCCTCCTCATCACAGTACGACCCCAACAACTATTATTATGGATATCCGCCAGGCCAGCCGTGGCCATAGACCAACTTAGGCCAAAAGCCTAAGCTTGGGGGAGTACGTATTTCTCACCGACATTACATTTATGTTCACACACACTCATTGCTAGATGTCGGTGCTCATACTTTTTCACTGTAATATCCATGCTAGTTTATTTTCTTTTTCCTGCTTTCTTCTTGTGTGTTTGTTAAACCTTAAGAAAAACCAAAAAAATTAGTAGTAGTTTATTTTTCTGCTGTAGTAGTAATAATTAAAAAGAAAACCCAAAAATATTTCCCGTTCTTCTTTTGCTTGTTGGGAGCTTTCCCGTGTAAATAGTTTTATTTCTTTTCTTTTATTTGGGGGTCAGTAGGAGAAGACCATAATTAAATTGTTGAAGTGGCTCTTATATGCATTATTGTTGAATTAACCAAGAGCCCATATTGCCTTGTCTTCTCCTGTTTATTGAATGCTCGCAGATTCCAGCTTAGTCCAATGCACGTGCACTCTTATTATTATTCACACCGTTCGGTCGTGCAAGTGAAAGGCAATTATGATGATATATGATGGACTGACTGAGATGAGAAAAGCTGGTATGAACTCGACCTCTTTTGTTTTTGTAAATATGATGAGTCCCTCGTTCTTGATTCAGCTTATTATGAATAAACATGTTTGCAATGACAATTAGAGATCATAGTTGCTTGTGCCATGCTTGATTAGCTATGAGTTATAATGATTTACCTTGTATGCCAACATGCTATTGAGATGATTATGATGTGGTATGATGGGGTGGTATCCTCCTTTGAATGATTTAAGTGACTTGACTTGGCACATGTTCACGCATGTAGTTGAAACAAAATCAACATAGCCTTCACGATATTTATGTTCATGGTGGATTATATCCTACTCATGCTTGCATCCAATGTTTATTAATTTTAATGCATGTACATGGCTGTTGTCGCTCTCTAGTTGGTCGCTTCCCTAGTCTTTTGCTAGCCTTCACTTGTACTAAGCGGGAATACTGCTTGTGCATCCAAACCCTTAAACCCCAAAGTTATTCCAGATGAGTCCACTATACCTTCCTATATGCGGTATCTACCTGTCGTTCCAAGTAAATTTGTATGTACCAAATCTAAACCTTCAAATAAACATTCTGTTTTGTATGCTCGAATAGCTCATGTATCAACAAAGGCTGTCCTTATCTTCCGTGTTAGGCGGGTTATTCTCAAGAGGAGTGGACTCCGCTCCTCACTCACGAGAAAATGGCTGGTCACCGGGATGCCCAGTCCCATGCTTTATGCAAACTAAATCAAAATTAATTGCAAACAAAACTCCCCCTGGGACCTGATGTATGTTGGAGGCACTCGTTGTTTCGAGCAAGCCATGGATTGATGCTTGTTGGTGGAGGGGGAGTATAAACTTTACCATTCTGTTTGGGAACCGCCTATAATGTGTTTAGCATGGAAGATATCGCCATCTCTTAGTTGTTACGTTGACAATGAAAGTATATAGCTCAAAATACAATTTATCTCTATTTCAAAACCGAGCTCTGGCACCTCTACAAATCCCTGCTTCCCTCTGCGAAGGGCCTATCCATTTACTTTTATGTTGAGTCATCACCCTCTTATTAAAAAGCACTAGCTGGAGAGCACAGCTGTCATTTGCATTCATCACTATTAATTTATGTTGGGTATGGCTATGATTGGATCTCTTTTACCATGAATTACAATGTCTAGTCAGTCCTTGATCTTTAAAGGTGCTCTGCATTTATGTTTTGCGGTCTCAGAAAGGGCTAGCGAGATACCATCTTGTTATATCATATTATGATTGTTCTGAGAAAGTGTTGTCATCCGAGATTTATTATTATGACTTGCTAGTTGATTATGCTATTGATATGAGTAATTGTGAGACCTGAGAATTATTGCAAATGTGGTTAGTTATGATTTATGCTGAAAACTTGAATGCTGGCTTGACATAGTTACGACAACAAGAGCAAACAAAGTTTGTAAAAGTTTTTGTTTCTTTCTTTCAGTTTGTCAACTGAATTGCTTAGGACAAGCAAGGGTTTAAGCTTGAGGGAGTTGATACGTCTCTGTCGTATCTACTTTTCCAAACACTTTTGCCCTTGTTTTGGACTCTATCTTGTATGATTTGAATGGAACTAACCCGGACTGACGCTGTTTTCAGCAGAATTACCATGGTGTTGTTTTATAAAACAAATATTCTCGGAATGACCTGAAACTCCACGGGAGGTCTTAGAAAAAATAATAAAAAACCCTTGCCAAATATGAAGACCAGGGGGCCCACAGCCTTCTCACGAGGGTGGGGGTGCGCTCCCCTAGGGCGCGCCCCCTACCTCGTGGGCCCCCTGGAGACCCTCCAACGCCCACTCCAACTCTATATATTTGCAGAGAGAAAAAAATCAGAGAGAAGAAATCATCACGTTTTACGATACAGAGCCGCCGCCAAGCCCTAAAACCTCTCAGGAGGGCTGATCTGGAGTCCGTTCGGGGCTCCGGAGAGGGGGATTCGTCACCGTCGTCATCATCAACCATCCTCCATCACCAATTTCATGATGGTCACCGCCGTGCGTGAGTAATTCCATCGTGGGCTTGCTGGACGGTGATGGGTTGGATGAGATTTATCATGTAATCGAGTTAGTTTTGTTAGGGTTTGATCCCTAGTATCCATTATGTTCTGAGATTGATGTTGCTATGACTTTGCTATGCTTAATGCTTGTCACTAGGGCCCGAGTGCCATGATTTCAGATCTGAACCTATTATGTTTTCATGAATATATGTGAGTTCTTGATCCTATCTTGCAAGTCTATAGTCACCTACTATGTGTTATGATCCGGCAACCACGAAGTGACAATAATCGGGACCACTCCCGGTGATGACCATAGTTTGAGGAGTTCATGTATTCACTATGTGCTAATGCTTTGTTCCGGTTCTCTATTAAAAGGAGGCCTTAATATCCCTTAGTTTCCAATAGGACCCCGCTGCCACGGGAGGGTAGGACAAAATATGTCATGCAAGTTCTTTTCCATAAGCACGTATGACTATATACGGAATACATGCCTACATTACATTGACGAATTGGAGCTAGTTCTGTGTCACCCTATGTTATGACTGTTACATGATGAACCGCATCCGGCATAATTATCCATCACTGATCCGGTGCCTACGAGTTTTCCATATACTGGTTTATGCTTATTTACTTTCCCGCTGCTACTGTTACAATCACTACAAAATACCAAAAACATTACTTTTGCTGTCTTTACTTTTGTTGCCGCTACCACTAGTATCATATTACTTTGCTACTAAACACTTTGCTGCAGATACTAAGTTTCCAGGTGTGGTTGAATTGACAACTCAGCTGCTAATACTTGAGAATATTCTTTGGCTCCCCTTGTGTCGAATCAATAAATTTGGGTTGAATACTCTACCCTCGAAAGCTGTTGCGATCCCCTATACTTGTGGGTTATCACTGCGTGCCCCCAAGGCCTAGTCTGAATTGGACTAAGGGGAGGGGTGGCGCCCCCTCCTTCCTTCTCTTCTCTTTTCCCTTTCCTTCTCTCCTACTCCTATTACTTGGAAGGGCTCCTAGTCTACTAGGAAAGGGGAATCCTACTCCCGGTGGGAGTAGGACTCCCCTAGGGCACGCCATAGAGAGGGCCGACCCTCTCCCTCCTCCACTCCTTTATATACGGGGAGAGGGGCACCCCTTGGAGACACAACAATTGATCATTGATCTCTTAGCCGTGTGCGGTGCCCCCCTCCGCCATAATCCACCTCGATCATATCGTAGCGGTGCTTAGGCGAAGCCCTGCGTTGGTAACATCATCATCACCGTCACCATGCCGTCGTGCTGGCGAAACTCTCCTGTGAAGCTTTGCTGGATCGGAGCTCGCGGGACGTCATCGAGTTGAACGTGTGCAGAACTCGGAGGTGCCGTGCGTTCGGTACTTGGATCGGTCGGATCGTGAAGACATACGACTACATCAACCATGTTGTGATAACGCTTCCACATTCAGTCTACAAGGGTACGTGGACACACTCTCCCCTCTCATTGCTATGCATCACCATGATCCTGTGTGTGTGTAGTATTTTTTTGAAATTACTACATTCCCCAACAGGCCGACCCAAGGGAAAGATAATAGGTTGTTAGGCAAATGTAAAACCAAGGTTGGACCTTGCCGAAGGAGTTTCATTCAAAGCAAACTGTCAAGGGGTTCCCATAACACCCAACCACATAAGGAACGCAAAATCAAGGAACATAACACCGGTATGACGGAAACTAGGGCAGCAAGAGTGGAACAAAACACCAGGCATAAGGCCGAGCCTTCCACCCTTTACCATGTATATAGATGCATTAAATTAAATAAGAGATATTGTGATATCCCAACATATCCATGTTCCAACATGGAACAAACTTCAGCTTCACCTGCAACTAGCAACGCTATAAGAGGGGCTGAGCAAAAGCGGTAACATAGCCAAACAACGGTTTGCTAGGAAAGGTGGGTTAGAGGCTTGACACGACAATATGGGAGGCATGATATAGCAAGTGGTAGGTAGCACGACATAGCAATAGAACGATCAACTAGCAAGCAAAAATAGAAATGATTTCGAGGGTATGGTCATCTTGCCTGAGATCCCGCAAGGAAGAAGAACAAGTCCATGAAGAAGACAAACTGACGTAGTCGAACGAATCCTCACAACTCCGAAACGAAACCGAAGCTAATGAGAGAAGCAACCCAGAAAGAAGCAAGCAACAAAGTAAACAACCACCACATAAACATGGCATGATGCACAACCAAGTATGATGCATGTCCGATTTAAATATGCATGGCATGGCAAAGTGCACAAACAAAACTACAAGTTTAGTGGAGCTCAATATGCGACGGAGTTGCATATTGAAGAAAACACCACATGACTTATTTAGTTCACTCCCGGTTATGCTACCCATCAATATTAAATGTTGGTAAACATGGCAAGAGGTGAAGCATAACAAAACTATACTATCTAAGCAATTTAAATGGGGCCGGATACAACAAACAACAAATCCGGAAAATCCCCATGTGCATATTTTTGGTTATGGTACTGTTCTGCCCAAAACCATATTTTAGAGTTGCTAAACATGCAAGATGAGTGCACCATGTTAAACTAGGCATTTTCCCACCCCATTTACATATAAAGTTTATTAGGTTTGGAGCTACGGTTATTTAGTTATGAATTAAATCATTTTAGCATGACGGTATGGCAAATTTAAAAAAATATCATTTTAAACATTTTAAACATTCATGAAAGTGGCATATTATGAAACTAGATGAAATTCTAGTCATATTACATATATAAATCATTTTAAACCGATGCACGGATGATGAGTTATAATATGCATGAAGTCTAGGGGGCTTCCTGTAAAACTGGTTTTTCTCTGGATAATAGCCAAATCACAGAGAGGAAAAAAAGGACATGGGCCAAATCTGGCAGGCCCGGAAGTGCACAGGGATCTGGGCGGCTACTCACCAGTGTGGCCAGTTGGCCGGCGCGAGCTGGGCCTGGCCCGGTCAGTGGGGGGATGCAGGCTGGACTGCCCTGGGCCTGATGCGCGCTTGCAGCCCAGGTGCACGACGAGGAAGCGCTCGTCCTCTGTTCGAATGAGGGCGAGGCAGAAACAGGGCAGGGGCACAGGGACTTGGTGATGGCGGGACTTGCAGAGGCGGCGAGGGCTCCGGGAAGACGTGGGGAACCAGCAAGGACCAAGGCGAAGCAGGGGAGGCCCGGCAGGGGCGCGGGTCTCCCGGACGGCAGATCTGGCCGGGAACAGGCTTGGACGGCGGCTTCAGGCGACGCAGGGCGCAACAACCTGAAGAAGACGGTGTCGATGGAAGGGGACGGCCGGGAACAAGGGTCTCTGGCCTGGATCTGGTCGACCTTATCCCGTTCCAAGGGTGCAGAGGCTGGGCACGGGACGACGGGGTTCAAGGTGGTGACGATGAGCTCCTTCAGCGGCCAAGGCGTTGGGGCGGAGCTCCTGTACGTTCCTGGTATAGAGACGGAGAGGGAGTTGAGAGAGAGAGAGGAGGAGAAGGGAATGGGAAGGAGGAAGGGTAGGGGCGACGGGGATGGCCTGGTGGCTGCTGCTGCTGCAGGTCGAGGATGGCCAAGGGGAACTCCTCGCTCGGGCGTCGGGCGAGCAGGGGACGGAGGCTGCAGGCGCGGGGGTCCTGGTGAAGCAGTCGCCGGTGAGAGGCTGGCGCCTTGTGGGCTCGCCATGGCTAGGGTGCTTGGACCGAAAGGGGGCTGCGGGATTGGCCCGATGGGGAATTTCGGGGAGAGGACGTGGGTGGATCGGGAGGGATCCCGATGACGATTTGGAAGGTGGCGGCGGGGAATGGGACAAGCCCCTAGAAGTTAGGGTTTTGTCTAGATTTAGACTAGGGAGTTTTTATATAAGGAAAGAGGGGGAGTTTAGGGTAGATTCGGACCCTCCGATCGAAATTGGGCGGTTCAAGAAAACTAGGTTAGGAAGTCCAAAAAAAGAAAATGGTGATATTTTAGGGATGTTTGGGGATGATCCGGACACAACGGTGAAGACTGCCCGGGTCGGGTCCGGACAGCTTTCGGGCGCGCGCGCGAGGAGGGTCGCAGACTGACGAGAGAGGTTAGGTTGGACCTGGCGGTAGGTAGTGGACTGTGTAGACGGTCTAGGGAGGAAAGAGAGGGAAAGCCCGACAACAGTTTTCGGAGACCGAAAACGTCCGACGATTGACTGACTATAATGCCGCTATAGTTATCCGTTGGGGCATCAAAAGAACTCCAAATGCGACGAAACTTGGAAGGCAACCTACTAACAACAAAACAACACCACGTGCCAACTTTCATCCCATTCCGAGAACATTTTCCGGCCACTTATAAAATAATTTTGGACGTGCCGCGGGTGCGTGCAAGTGTGTCTGGGCTCGGAACGGACAACGGAGAGAACTGGGGAAACCCGGACAGATGCAAATTTTGAAAACATGATGATGCAATTCACATGATGCAATAATGAATGCAACAAACCAAAAACTCACACGACGAAACTCGGAAAACATGGAAGGCGTCTGAAGCTCCGGTCTTGGGGCGTTACAACACTCCACCACTACAAGAGGATCTCGTCCCGAGATGTAGGATGGCACCGGAGGGAAAACAGAAGAGGAAGAGGTAAAACAAAGTTGCTTCTTTGACAAACGAGTGAAACCACGAACCTTGAGAGGTTGAACAAATTGAAAGAAATAAAGAAAGAATACAACAAAGATGAACGAAGTTGAAAACACTTCATTAGAAAAGAGGAACAAGGAACATACGAGAACCCTGTAGGTTGAAAGACGTAAGAAAAGGGTTGCAAAGGACAAGAAGTACATGCAAGCACTCCGGTAGAAATGAGATGTACAAGGAACGATAAGAACAATTACGACAATACTCCGGTTGGAAATGGAAGGAATAGAATATTAACTTGGCAAAATGAAAGCACTTGGATGATACTCCGGTTAAAAGAGGAATGATAGCCACAACACTACAATTAACTGGATTGATCTTGACAAAACAAGATGATGGGTCGAAGAGAGCAACATCACAATGCCTCCGGAAGAAATAAAAGAATGGAATGAAAAGAACATAGAAGAAAACAACATGTTCTACTTCAAGTGAATTTGAGAGAGCATCCTTAAACAGAAGGATAGAACGGAGTTGTTGGAAGATCAATACAAAAAGAGTAAGATTGTCGTGGGCTTATGGAAAACATCTCCAAATTATGAGGTGAAATTCTGCCACTAACGGAAACAATAGGTTTGGATTGATTTCAACAAGGAGACTAGAAACTTATTTCACCGGGAGGATAAATGAAGAACTTGGCTCATTTATAAGCACCATAAATAGCAACAATCCTTCGGGAAAGCTTTAGGTGAAATATAACCCAAGATGACTCCAATGAAGAGATTGATGGATTGAGAATAGCTCATGCTCGAAGAAATTGATGGGTTTAACTATCTCATTCTGGACAACTTATGAATCATGAAACACGAAGGGAAATTGTCAAGAGTGACATAACACCACCTCAAAAGATAAGAGAGAAAGAATTGCACTCCGGAATGCAAGATGAAGAATGCTTGAACTCCTCAAAAGGAAACATGTGTTGAGCACCATGTTTATTTTTGAGTATAGCTTAGCGGATCATAACTTCGAGAAAAAACTTGAAGAATTAAAAGATTCCTTGACGAACCACCATGTATAGCCTCCATGAAGAACTCCGGTAATAAAAGGATGATAAAAAGAAAGAGAAGTTGGGAACACAAGGTGAAGCCTTGCGATGATTTAGATGGAGCTTCGCGATGATATAACCGAGAAAAACTTGGAACTTCGGAAAGAAAGATGAACAAATGAAATCAAGAATTTTGATGAACCTCCGGAATAAGGAATTAATCACTTGGATGAAACAAGAATAAGAATTACATTATGTGTATCCTTCACCAATTTAGATTGATGACAAGAAACGGATTTGGCATACTACTTATTCTCATAAAAAGGATTAAGATAGATATAGTGCAAACTTGAGAAGGACTTCAACGAACCACCAGTAGGATTTGGAAAGAACGAATGAATTGATACAAGAACAACAGAATACAAATCTTGAACGAACCACCGTAAGAATTAGAAAGTGAAAGAAGATACTTGAGAGAATTTAGATACACGAGAACGGAGAGATCATGAACTGATTAGAGGATATTTGAACGATGCGCCAAAAGAATTCAAGAACGAGAGCTGAAAGCTGAGAATGAATAAATCTTCTGAAATGATGGCCTCCGGAGAATAAAACTGACAAAGGCTCCTGAAATGTTCCGGATGGTTGAAAAGAATTCTCATAATCAAAAACAATTATGAGAGGATGGAAACAAACTAGAATCACGAATCTTTGAGAGAACAGATAAGATTTGGAGGAAAACTCTTCTTTGGTCTTCAAAATCCGAGAATGACAACGAGAAACACCATCAAGAATTGTTGAGACACTTCGGAATGAAGAAATAGAAAGGTTGAACCAACAATGACAAGAATTTGAAAGATCTTGGAGAAAGGCATATGACTGATGATAATTCATTCTTATGTCAAACTTGGAAAATAATTTGAGAAGCTCCGGGAAAATTAGAAGAGTCAGGTAAGATCCTGGGAAAAGACCTGTGGGTTAGGGCCCACTCAAAAGAAACACCGTTGAAGAGATTGCTTGAAAAGAGAGATTGCACTGGTTGAATTAAATGGCTTGAATGAGAAAACAATCTCGAAATAGCTTGAACGGATTAGGAGTGAAAACACGAATCTTCTGAGATATCTTCGGCACTCCAGAACAATTGGATAGCGAGAAATGGATGATTAAGAGGTGCACCGGCATGAGAAAACATTTGAAACGAGGAAAAGATATGATCGACAACGCTTGACTTGAATCCACCGGAGAAGAAAAGAGAACGACGAATAATACACTTGAAGCTCCGTTAGTATCCTCCTGAGAATCACCGGGTAAGAACATTGACGGAAAAGAATGGAGAGACTTCCCATCAATAAAAGGATACTTGGTTAAGAAATCTGAATCCTTGAAGAAAAAGGGTGGGTGGGCGGGAAAACAAAGACAACTTGGGGGCAGATGAAACGAACACCGTTGAGAGAACTTAGAATTGAACTTGCGGATGTTTAAAATGATCGGATCCACTTGAAGAGAAACACACCGGTTGAAAAAATTGACATGACAACCTCGATGATCAAGAACGATTAGTATTCACATATAAATATGAGAACACCGCTTAGGAAAGGTATGGAATCAACACTTGACTCCGAAGCAACTCGAATACCACAATCAAAACAAAACAAAGGATTGGCTTGCAAAATAAGCCGGAACAAACAGATGATAGATCCCATATCGTATCATGTGTCTGTTGGAAAGATTATTCTAGGAGCTACTTGAATTCCCACTTATAAACTCCCGAAACTTTCTGGTTATGCAATCAGGTGTTGGGGATACAGGGGAAACATAATATCTCACCCAAACTAACAATTCCTACAGCCAGCTGTATCCACCCTTCAACACATAACCAAGAAACCTTCGGAAATCGTGTACCTCAACCTTCGAAAAGCATCCGTTATACAAGTTATGGCAATACTCCGGAACTCCCGCCCCAGTACTGGGTGGCGTCGAGGTTATCTCACCAACAACTGCATAAAAGAGATTTTCGATGTCGGTGAAACTCAGGTATTCCAGAACTGCAACGATAAAATTGTGACGACAATACCTCGGAGCTCAACTCCCCGGGACACTGCCACAACCCCTAAATGTCAGGAGGCACCAAGAACAATGTTCTCATCACAAAACCATCGGAACGATTCCAAGATACCCGCGTTATCCTAATTTTTTCATGAAATTTGAGGAGAGGAGAGTCAAAACTTCTACGTCAGGAGGCCTCACCAGAGCGACGAAGGGACTGAGGAGTAAAAAGAATCCTACTCTTCGATATATATAATCCTAAGACTCAAAACATTTTGTTCTAGACTCAGCAACATCAGCGATTTGATCAAGCAGGGGGCTCCTAAGTCGGGGATGGCTCTGATTACCAACTTGTCACACCCATAATGCGACTATATCTCCCACGTGTTGGGGCATGACTTAGAGGCCTAGCCGCATGATTGGTTTGTCGCAAGAGGGGTAATCTTCACACAATCCCATGTACTGAATAAGAAAGGGATAAATAGGTGTCTTACAATCGCCACTTCACACAAATACAAGTTAAACATACATCATCCAGAAAACAATCAAGGTCCAACTATGAAACCAAAATAAAAGAAGACAACCCCAAATGCTAGATCCCCGATCATCCCAACTGGGCTCCACTACTGATCAACAGGAAACAAAAGAAAACAACGATCAAGATCTTCATCAAGCTCCCACTTGAGCTGGGTTGCGTCACCTGCACTGGTATCATCGCCACCTGCAACTGTTTGGTAGTATCTGTGAGCCACGAGGACTCAGCAATCTCACACCCGCGAGATCAAAACTATTTAAGCTTATATGTAGGAAAGGGTAGTGAGGTGGAGCTGCAGCAAGCACTAAGCATATATGGTGGCTAACATACGCAAATAAGAGCGAGAAGAGAAGCAACGCAACGGTCGTGAAGCTAGAAATGATCAAGAAGTGATCCTGAAGCTACTTATGTTCAAACATAACTCCAAAACCGTGTTCACTTCCCAGAGTCCACGGAAAAGAGACCATCACGGCTACACACATGGTTGATGCATTTTAATTAAGTTAAGTGTCAAGTTCTCTACAACCGGACGTTAACAAATTCCCATCTGCCACATAACCGCGGGCACGGCTTTCAAAAGTTTATACCCTGCAGGGGTGTCCCAACTTAGCCCATCACAAGCTCTCATGGTCAACGAAGGATATTCCTTCTCCCGGGATGACCCGATCAGTCTCGGAATCCTGGTTACAAGACATGTCGACAATGGTAAAACAAGACTAGCAAAGCCGTCCGATGTGCCGACAATCCCGATAGGAGCTGAACATATCTCGTTCTCAGGGCAACACCGGATAGGTCAAGCTATGAGTAAAACCAACCCTCAAGTTTCCTCGAGGTGGCCCCGCAGGCTGCCCGGTTCGGAACAACACTTAGAGAAGCACTGGCCCGGGGGTGGGGGTTAAAATAAAGATGACCCTCGGGTTGGTCGACCCAAGGGAAAGGTAATAGGTTGTTAGGCAAATGTAAAACCAAGGTTGGGCCTTGCTGGAGGAGTTTTATTCAAAGCAAACTGTCAAGGGGTTCCCATAACACCCAACCACGTAAGGAACGCAAAATCAAGGAACATAACACCGGTATGACGGAAACTAGGGCAGCAAGAGTGGAACAAAACACCAGGCATAAGACCGAGCCTTCCACCCTTTACTAAGTATATAGATGCATTAAATTAAATAAGAGATATTTTGATATCCCAACATATCCATGTTCCAACATGGAACAAACTTCAGCTTCACCTGCAACTAGCAACGCTATATGAGGGGCTGAGCAAAAGCGATAACATAGCCAAACAACGGTTTGCTAGGAAAGGTGGGTTAGAGGCTTGACACGACAATATGGGAGGCATGATATAGCAAGTGGTAGGTAGCGCTGCATAGCAATAAAGCGATCAACTAGCAAGCAAAGATAGAAGTGATTTCGAGGGTATGGTCATCTTGCCTGAGATCTCGCAAGGAAGAAGAACGGAGTCCATGAAGAAGACAAACGAACGTAGTCGAACAGATCCTCACAACTCCAGAACAAAACCGAAGCTAACGAGAGAAGCAACCTGGAAAGAAGCAAGCAACAAAGTAAACAACCACCACATAAACATGGCATGATGCACAACCAAGTATGATGCATGTCCGGTTTGAATATGCATGGCATGGAAAAGTGCACAAACAAAACTACAAGTTAAGTGGAGCTCAATATGCAACGGAGTTGCATATTGAAGAAAACACCACATGACTTATTTAGTTCACTCCCGGTTATGCTACCCATCAATATTAAATGCTGGTAAACATGGAAAGAGGTGAAGCATAACAAAACTATACTATCTAAGCAATTTAAATGGGGCCGGATACAACAAACAACAAATCCGGAAAATCCCCATGTGCATATTTTTGGTTATGGTACTGTTTTGCCCAAAACCATATTTTAGAGTTGCTAAACATGCAAGATGAGTGCACCATGTTAAACTAGGCATTTTCCCACCCCATTTACATATAAAGTTTATTAGGTTTGGAGCTAAGGTTATTTAGTTATGAATTAAATCATTTTAGCATGGCGATATGGCAAATTTAAACAAACATCATTTTAAACATTCATGAAAGTGGCATATTATGAAACTAGATGAAATTCTAGTCATATTACATATATAAATCATTTTAAACCGATGCACGGATGATGAGTTATAATATGCATGAAGTCTAGGGGGCTTCCTATAAAATTGGTTTTTCTCTGGATAATAGCCAAATCACAGAGAGGAAAAAAAGGACATGGGCCGAATCTGGAAGGCCCGGAAGTGCACAGGGATCTGGGCGGCTGCTCACCAGCGTGGCCACTGGGCCGGCGCGAGCTGGGCCTGGCCCGGTCGGTGGGGGATGCAGGATGGACTGGCCTAGGCCTGATGCGCGCTTGCAGCCCAGGCGCACGACGAGGAAGCGCTCGTCCTCTGTTCGAACGAGGGCGAGGTAGAAACAGGGCAGGGGCGCAGGGACTTGGCGACGGCGGGACTTGCAGACACGGCGAAGGCTCCGAGAAGATGTGGGGAACTGGCGAGGACCAAGGCGAAGCAGGGGAGGTCCGGCAGGGGCGCGGGTCTCCCGGACGGCGGATCTGACCGGGAACGGGCTTGGACGGCGGCTTCAGTCGACGCAGGGCGCAACAACCTGAAGAAGACAGCGTCGATGGCAGGGGACGGCCGGGAACAAGGGTCTCTGGCCCGGATCTAGTCGACCTCGTCCCGTTCCAAGGGTGCAGAGGTGGGGCACAGGACGACGGGGTTCAAGGTGGCGGCGACGAGCTCCTTCAGCGTTCCTGGTACAGAGACGGAGAGGGAGTTGAGAGAGAGGAGGAGAAGGGAACGGGAAGGAGGAAGGGTAGGGGCGACGGGGATGGCCTGGTGGCTTCTGCTGCTGCAGGTCGAGGACGGCCAAGGGGAACTCCTTGATCGGGCATCGGGCGAGCAGGGGACGGAGGCTACAGGCGCGGGGGTCCTGGTGAAGCGGTCGCCTGTGAGAGGCTGGCGCCTTGCCAGCTCGCCGTGGCTCGGGTGCTTGGACCGAAAGGGGGCTACGGGATTGGCCCGATGCGGAATTTCGGGGAGAGGACGTGGGTGGATCGGGAGGGATCCCGATGATGATTTGGAAGGTGGCGGCGGGGGAATGGGACAAGCCCCTAGAAGTTAGGGTTTTGTCCAGATTTAGACTAGGGAGTTTTTATATAAGGAAAGATGGGGAGTTTAGGATAGATTCGGACCCTCAGATTGAAATCGGGCGGTTCAAGAAAACTAGGTTAGGAAGTCCAAAAAAAGAAAACAATGATATTTTAGGGATGTTTGGGGATGATCCGAACCCAACGGTGAAGATTGCCCGGGTCGGGTCCGGGACAGCTTTCGGACGCGCGTGCGAGGAGGGCCGCGGGCTGACGAGAGAGGTTAGGTTGGACCTGGCGGTAGGTAGTGGGCTGTGTAGACGGTCTAGGGAGGAAAGAGAGGGAAAGCCCGGCAACAATTTTCGGAGACCGAAAACGTCTGACGATTGACCGACTATAATGCCGCTATAGTTACCCGTTGGGGCATCAAACGAACTCCGAATGCGACGAAACTTGGCAGGCGACCTACTAACAACAAAGCAACACCGCGTGCCAACTTTCATCCCATTCCAAGAACATTTTCCAGCCACTTATAAAATAATATTTCGGACGTGCCGCGGACGCGTGCAAGTGTGTTTGGGCTCAGAACGGACAACAGAGAGAACTGGGGAAACCCGGACGGATCAAATTTTGAAAACATGATGATGCAATGCACATGATGCAATGATGAATGCAACTAACCAACAACTCACACGATGAAACTCAGAAAACATGAAAGGCATCTGAAGCTCCGGTCTTGGGGCGTTACAGGTAAGCAGTATGACTATCATCTATGCATAGACCTGGCTGTGATACCACTGTTGGGAAACTAGCATGCAATTTCAAAAAAATTCTACGATCATGCAAGATCTATCTAGGAGATGCATAGCAACAAGAGGGGAAGAGTGTGTCCACGTACCCTCATAGACCGAAAGCGGAAGCATTTGACAACGCGGTTGATGTAGTCGAACTTCTTCTCGTTCCGACCGATCAAGTACCGAACGTACGACACCTCCGAGTTTTGCACACGTTCAGTCGATGACGTCCCTCAAACTCTTGATCCAGCAAAGTGTCGTGGGAGAGTTCCGTTAGCATGATGACGTGGTGACAGTGATGGTGAAGTGATCCGCGTAGGGCTTTGCCTAAGAAGTACGTGAGTATGACCGGAGGCGTAAATTGTGGAGGGGGGCGCCACACACGGCTAGCAATGTTTGTTCTGTGTTCTAGCGGCGCCCCCACATATATATAGGTTGGAGGGGAGGAGAGGCAGCCAAGGGGGCGCCCCAAGTACGACGAATCCTACTTGGGGTCCTCCCAATTCGGCCTCCCCACTTTTCTATTCCTATTCGCACTAGGAAGGGAAGAGGGGGAAGGGGGAATCCTATTCCCCTTTTCCTTTCCTTCTTCCCCTTTCCTTCTCCAATTTGGCCAGCCCATATGGGAGGGGGGGCACCAGCCCCTTAGTGGCTGGTGTGTTTCCCCTCTTGGCCCATTAGGCCCATATAGCTTACCGGGGGTTGCCCGAAACCCCTTCCGATGACCCGATACATACCCGGTACCCCCAGAACACTTCCGGTGTCCGAATACTATCGTCCTATATATGAATCTTTACCTCTCGACCATTTTGAGACTTCTCGTCATGTCTGTGATCTTATCCGGGACTCCGAACAACATTCGGTCACCAAATCACATAACTCATATAATACAAAATCGTCATCAAACGTTAAGCATGCGGACCCTACGAGTTCGAGAACTATGTAGACATGACCGAGACACCTCTTTGGTCAATAACCAATAGCGGAACCTGGATGCTCATATTGGTTCCTACATATTCTACGAAGATCTTTATCGGTCAAACCGTAATGACAACATACGTTATTCCCTTTGTCATCGGTATGTTACTTGCCCGAGATTCGATCGTCGGTATCTTCATACCTAGTTCAATCTCGTTACCGGCAAGTCTCTTTACTCGTTCCGTAATGCATCATCCCGTAACTAAATCATTAGTGACATTGCTTGCAAGGCTTATCATGATGTGCATTACCGAGAGGGCCCAGAGATACCTCTCTGATGCTCGGAGTGACAAATCCTAATCTCGATCTATGCCAACCCAACAAACACCTTCAGAGATACCTGTAGAGCATCTTTATAATCACCTAGTTACGTTGTGACATTTGATAGCACACAAGGTATTCCTCCGGTATCCGGGAGTTGCATAATCTCATAGTTAAAGGAATATGTACAAGTCATGAAGAAAGCAATATCAATAAAACTTAATGAACATTATGCTAAGCTAACGGATGGGTCTTAACCATCACATCATTCTCCTAATGATGTGATCCCGTTCATCAAATGAAAACACATGTCTATGTCTAGGAAACTTAACCATCTTTGATTAATGAGCTAGTCTAGTAGAGGCTTACTAGGGACACAGTGTTTTGTCTATGTATCCACACATGTATCAAGTTTCCGGTTAATACAATTCTAGCATGAATAATAAACATTTATCATGATATAAGGAAATAAAAAATAACAACTTTATTATTGCCTCTAGGGCATATTTCCTTCGTCAAGGTGGAGAGCGGGGTGGGTGGCAGGGGACTCCTGCTTGGCTGTCCGTGGAGATGTACGGTGTGAACGAGAGAGGGCACCGCAACGAAGGTGAGGTGTTCCCAACAACATACATCATATTTTTGTGGTATGCATGACATTCAACACA
Source organism: Triticum aestivum (assembly GCF_018294505.1). Classification (NCBI taxonomy): domain Eukaryota; kingdom Viridiplantae; phylum Streptophyta; class Magnoliopsida; order Poales; family Poaceae; genus Triticum; species Triticum aestivum. The sequence continues at coordinate 334,378,487 of NC_057806.1, read as the reverse complement.
TCCAACACCAATGCATACACACAAATAAACACGCCGCAAATAACAAAGTCATACAAGACCAAATCTATGCCTAAGTTGAAAAAAATTGAAGCGACCAAAATAATAAACAACAAAACTACATCAATGACCATATCCACACCAACCAACTCTTGACACCACAAGGACGATGTGGTTCTTCAACAACAACACTTTTACAAAGGGAACGACGCCCGAGCGCTGCCGTCGCCGGGTCTAACCACCAAAGGTCATATTCTAGGTTTTCACCCTGAAGATCACGTCCGAGCATATCCATGCAATGCCTTCAATAAGGTAACAACAAAAAACATCGTCATTGCCAGGTATAACCAACTTGGCCAGACCTAGGGTTTTCACCTCGGAGCTCGATACTGGGTACTTGAGAAGCACCACCAAATCAAAGTCAAACATGTGTTGTCGCCACCCCTTTTTTGCGATCCAAGAAGTTGCATGTGTTAGGCTAGAAATCTCGTTACTAATGCACAACCATATCCTCAACTACTTCCTCCTATCCACATATGTCTCAAACCAAAAGTCAAACTCGGCCCCACCAAAATTTTCTATCCGGCGCCACCGAGTTCATTTGACATAGCCACTGCCAGAAACCCTAGTATTTTCGGTCTCACTGATAGGGATCTCGGTCTCACCTAGATGGGATTGTAATCTCTCTGTTTCCCTTCGTAACGTTTCGGTCAAACCGAGATGAGCGATCGGTCCCACCGAGATTGCAATGCAAACTCTCTGTTTCCCTTTCATAATGTTTTGGTCCAACCGAGATGAGCGAATCGGTCCCACCGAGTTTGCCTGACCAACTCTCTGTTAGTCCATTACCAAAATTGGTCTCACCGAGTTTGTGTAATTGGTCTCACCGAGATTACGTTATGTCCTAACCCTAACAAAATTGGTCCCACCGAGTTGACATGTTGGTCCCATCGAAAATCCTAACGTTCACATTCTGAACTAAATCGGTCTGACCGAGTTTCATGATTCGGTCCCACCGAGTTTGGTGACTTGTGTGTAACGGTTAGATTTTGTGTGGAGGCTATTTATACCCCTCCACCCACTCTTCATTCATAGACAGAGCCATCAGAACATGCCTACACTTCCAACATATATTTTCTGAGAGAGGACCACCTACACTTGTGTTGACGTCAAGATATTCCACTCCAACCACATAAATCTTGATCTCTAGCCTTCCCCAAGTTGCTTTCCACTCAAATCATATTTCCACCAAATTCAAATCCTGTGAGAGAGAGAGTTGAGTGTTGGGGAGACTATCATTTGGAGCACAAGAGCAAGGAGTTCATCATCAACACATGATTTGTTACCTCTTGGAGAGTGGTGTCTCCTAGATTGGTTAGGTGTCACTTGGGAGCCTCCGTCAAGATTGTGGAGTTGAACCAAGGAGTTTGTAAGGTCAAGGAGATCGCCTACTTCGTGAAGATCTACCCGAGTGAGGCAAGTCCTTCATGGGCGACGGCCATGGTGGGATAGACAAGGTTGCTTCTTCGTGGACCCTTCATGGGTGGAGCCCTCCGTGGACTCACGCAACCGTTACCCTTCGTGGGTTGAAGTCTCCATCAACATGGATGTATGATAGCACCACCTATCGGAACCACGCCAAAAATCTTCGTGTCTCCAATTGCGTTTGCACACTCCAAACTCCTCCCTTTACCTTCATATGCAATCATTTTAGTTTCCGCTGCTATACTCTTAGAATTGCATGTGTAGGTTGATTGCTTGACTTGTGCTAAGTTGCTAAAATCTGGCAAGAACTAAAATTGGGAAAAGTCTAGATTTTTATTTGGTCAAGTAGTCTAATCACCCCCCTCTAGACATACTTTCGATCCTACACCTCTTCTCCTCTACTTCTCTACCGCGCATCTCTCTGCTCTCGACGCTTCCACCTGCCCTGCTCGCACTCCGCCGCCATGGGGAAGGAGAAGACCACGGCTATGGAGCGTGCGAAGAAGGCAGCGGCGAAAGGCAAGAAGACGGCTCGGGGGTTGTCGTCGCGGTCCGATCTGCCGCCTGGTTGGATCCAGGGGGACTAGATCCGTGATATGTCTCCAACATATCTATACTTTTTGATTGTTCCATGTTGTTATATTATCATTCTTGGATGTTTTATAATCATTTTATAGTCATTTTATATCATTTTTGGGACTAACCTATTGACATAGTGTCAAGTGACAGTTGCTGTTTTTAGCATGTTTTTTACATCGTAGGAAATCAGTATCAAACGGAGTCCAAACACCGCGAAACTTTTTGTGAATTTTTTATGGACCAGAGGACTCCTGATGGGCCAGAGCAGCACCTGGGGGGTGCCCCAAGGGGGGCACAACCCACCAGGGTGTGCCTGGGGGCCAAGGCGCGCCCAGGTGGGTTGTGCCCACCTCGGTGGCCCCCCGCACCCCCTCTTTACCCTCCAAATTCACAAATATTCCGAAAACCCTCAGGGTTAACCTAGATCAGAAGTTCCACTGCCGCAAGGCTCTGTAGCCACAGAAAACCAATCTAGACCCCGTTTTGGCACCCTGCCGAAGGGGGGAATCATCTTCGGTGGCCATCTTCATCATCCCTGTGGCCACCACGATGAGGAGGGAGTAGTCCACCCTCGGGGCTGAGGGTTTGTACCAGTAGCTATGTGTTTAATCTCTCTCTCTCTCTCTCTCGTGTTCTTGAGATGTCATGATCTTGATGTATCGCAGGCTTTGTTAATATAGTCGAATCATATGGTGTTTTCCCCTCTCTATCTTGTTGTGATGAATTGAGTTTTTCCCTTTGAGATCTCGTTGTTATTGGATTGAATACTTTCATGGATTTGAGAACACTTGATATATGTCTTGCAATTGAATACTGAAAGGATCAAGAAGAGGTGTCTAGAGGGGGGGGTGATTAGACACTAAGCGCCAAAAGTTGCAGTTTTTAATATTCTTAAGTTTAAGTGGAGTTTAAGCACAAGTTTAACAAACACAATACATATCAAGCAAGCATGCAATGAGTATATGTGCAGCAGAAAGTAAAGCATGCAACTTGCAAGAATGTAAAGAGAATGGTTTGGAGTATTCAAACGCAATTGGAGACACGAAGGTTTTTGTCGTGGTTCCGATAGGTGGTGCTATCGTACATCCACGTTGATGGAGACTTCAACCCACGGAGGGTAACGGTTGCGCGAGTCCACGGAGGGCTCCACCCACGAAGGGTCCACGAAGAAGCAACCTTGTCTATTCCATCACGGCCGTCGCCCACGAAGGACTTGCCTCACCAGCGGTAGATCTTCATGAAGTAGGCGATCTCCTTGCCCTTACAAACTCCTTGGTTCAACTCCACAATCTTGTCGGAGGCTCCCAAGTGACACCTAGCCAATCTAGGAGACACCACTCTCCAAGAAGTAACAAATGGTGTATTGATGATGAACTCCTTGCTCTTGTGCTTAAAATGATAGTCTCCCCAACACTCAACTCTCTCTCACAGGATTTGGATTTGGTGGAAAGAAGATTTGAGTGGAAAGCAACTTGGGGAAGGCTAGAGATCAAGATTCATATGGTTGGAATGGAATATCTTGACCTCAACACAAGTGTAGGTGGTTCTCTCTCTGAAAATGTGTATTGGAAGTGTAGGTATGTTCTGATGGCTCTCTCCATGGATGAAGAGTGGCTGGAGGGGTATATATAGCCTCCAGACAAAATCTAACCGTTACACTCAATTTACCAATCTCGGTAAGACCGAAGGGAAAAACTCGGTCGGACCGATTTAGTAAACCTAGTGACCGTTAGGGTTTTCGGTGGGACCGACTAGTTCAACTCAGTGGAACCGATGTGCTAGGGTTAGGGTAAAACCAAAACTCAGTTTGACCAATTACTCAAACTCGGTGGGACCGATTTGGGTAATAAGCGAAACAGAGAGTTGGCCAAGCAAACTCGGTGGGGCCGATTGCATATCTTGGTGGGACCGAAAATATTGCAACAGGTAACAGAGAGTTTGCAAGCCCATCTCGGTGAGACCGAACTGATTAGGGTTTCTGGCAGTGGCTATGTTAACTGAACTCGGTGGCTCCGGATAGAAAGAATTGGTGGGGCCGAGTTTGACTTTTGGTTTAGGTCATATGTGGATGTGGGAAGGTAGTTGAGGGTTTTGGAGCATATCACTAAGCACTTTGAGCAAGCAAGCCATTAAGCAACACCTCATCCCCTCTTGATAGTATTGGCTTTTCCTATAGACTCAATGTGATCTTGGATCACTAAAATAGAAAATGTAGAGTCTTGATCTTGAAGCTTGAGCCAATCCTTTGTCCTTGGCATCTTGAAGGGGTTCCACATCCTCTAGTCCATGCCACTCCATTGTTGAACTTATCTGAAACATACTAGGTAAAAGTGTTAGTCCAACAAGAGATATGTTGACATTAATTACCAAAACCACCCAGGGAGCACTTGTGCTTTCAATCTCCCCCTTTTTGGTAATTGATGACAACATACATCAAAGCTTTAGATAAAGATATAGAGAATAGCAAGTAAAGCTTTGGAAAGACATGTAACATGCATAGGCCCCCCCTACATGCATGCAATCATGTGAATATTGAATATAGGAGCATGTGAATGCGTAAACATGACAGAGTAAGCAATGTGTTACATGTATCTTGGCTATATGCATCAGAGCAAATGATGTGAATGTGAGAAATGTACCTTCATGCTCATGAGTCCTTCTTGCAAACAGTATGTACATCAGCAAGAACTTCTCATTCACATGACTGTGATGCATATACTTACCTTGTGGTCTTGAGTTGGCTTAGGATGGGATGAACCTGTGCAAACAAGGTTAAGTAACACAGATGCACCTACTGACCAGAGCAAAACAAGAGAAACCACAAGAGAACCAAGACTGGGATGACATGTAGAGTGAGTACTAAGTACCACATTGGATATAGACATGCCCCCAAAGGTAAGGATATGCAATAAAATCAGAGATTTCCTTCCCTTAGATGTCTTGCTCCCCCTGAATCTGCATGGGATATTGGGAGAAGATAGGGAACAGAAAATCAGAGCAACAAAAAATAAACAACAGAGCTTGAGCTAAAGCAAGCAACCAAACATGTCTTTCGCCTCTTAAAGACATGTGACATCTCTCCTCTTGAACACCAAGCATCTGGGGTCTTTGATGATATTACTTTCTCCTAGTTGAGAAACTCTCTCCCCCCGAGTATTCTCTCTTTCTCCCCCTATAGGAAGGATTAAGCTTTGATGTGATCTCTCTCTCCCCCTTTGGCATCAATTTCCAAGAAGGGCTCTTCTGGACATGTGATACAAATGGGTTGGTCCTCGAGTCAGAGAGAAAACAAACATGTCTAATATGATGCTGGTAGAGGACAAGAATCATTGAGTGGGGCTAGAGCAAACAGAAATCAGGAATAAGTGGCAAGTTGGTTTTCCTGTGATGGAATCGGTGACTCCGAGTTGTGGGCTTCGGTTGCACCGAAAGATTTCGGTTGGGCCGGAGAGAACAAACCGGTGTGACCGAGTTCATCAGAGTGAAACCACTTGTCACCGCAGCTCACTAGACAAGTAAGATCTCACAAGGATATGCAAGGAATTAACTGAAAGATTTGCAATGAATTGGATGCAGAAAATGCAGAACAAAAAGGAAAGAAAAGAAACTAAAAGTTCTAGATGAAGTTTTTTTTGAAAGGGGAAACAAATATGCAAATGCAAAAGCACGGGGAAACACTAGATAACTTCATCTAGAAATGGTCGGTGACAAAGTCACCTATGTTAGAGTATATTGACTTAGGAGTCAAGTGAGAGCACTTGATCATAGGTCATACTCATCGTTTAAGCTCAAAATGGGGTTACCATTTTTTGTTTAAGACTTTTGATGTATTCACATCTTGTCGAGTTGCTTTGACTCATGACTTGGAGTAAAGCTTCTCTAAGATGGAATAACATACCTTGGGTGGTGGTGTTGATATTGTTCATGTAGTTGAAATTGTGTGGGTTGCTCAAGGTTGATGTAGTTCATCAAGGGTTGGGAGCACCACTTGGAGTTTGAGTTCATCTACCTACATGGGTTAGCTTTGCAAGGAAGAGCACTTGTGTATCCAAAATGACAATCATGAGACTCATCATGGAATTTGCCAAAGGATATGTTTGAATAGTTTCGTGCTTCCTCGTCTTCAACCACCATTGTGTAGAGACTTGGTGATGTAGAGATTGCTCAAGATGTGAGTGAGTTGCAATCTCATAGATTTAGATTCAACCAAGTACCTACACAGGTTAGATAACATGCAAGGTACAAATATATCCAAGACATATGAATAGCACCATAAGAGAAATATCAAGGATTAGTCATAGGCTCATGCCCGCATGTATCAAATGGAGTTCCTACTCCAAGTTTGAAGCATCAATGATGTTCAATTCACCTCTCAACCTGCAAAATACTTTCTCATCAAGTGATATAGTGAATATATTCGCCAATTGCTTATCGGTGCGAACATGCTTAAGGTTAATGTCCCCTTTTGCAACATGATCTTGAATGAAATGATGACGAACTTCAATATGCTTAGTTCGAGAATGTTGCACGGGATTGTGAGCAATCTTAATAGCACTTTCATTGTCACATAGAAATGGAACATGTTTCACATATATCCCATAATCTTTAAGAGTTTGGGTCATCCAAAGTAATTGAGCGCAACATGAACCAGCGGCAATGTATTCCGCTTCGGCGGTGGATAAGGATACCGAGTTTTGTTTCTTGGAAGACCAAGACACAAGAGATCTACCAAGGAATTGACAAGTACCCGAAGTGGAATTTCTATCAACCTTGTCTCCGGCATAGTCCGAATCGGAGTAGCCAACAAGATCAAAAGAGGACCTCTTAGGATACCAAATGCCAAAATTTGGTGTATGGATTAGGTATCTCACTATCCTTTTCACAGCCTTAAGATGACATTCTTTAGGAGCAGCTTGATATCGTGCACACATGCACACACTTAGCATAATATCGGGACGAGAGGCACATAGATATAACAATGAACCAATCATAGAGCGATAAACCTTTTGATCAACCGGTTCACCATCTTTGGTCAAATCAAGATGTCCACTAGTAGGCATGGGTGTAGTCATACCTTTGCATTCTTGCATATTGAACTTCTTGAATAAGTCATTGGTGTACTTCGTTTGAGAGACAAAGGTACCTTCCTTAGTTTGCTTGATTTGCAAACCGAGAAAGAATTTGAGTTCACTCATCATAGACATCTCAAACTTCTCCGACATTAGCTTTCCAAACTTCTCACTAAAATGAGGGTTAGTTGAACCAAATATGATATCATCAACATAAATTTGGCACACAAATAGTTCTCCATTAACCCTTTTAGTAAAAAGAGTAGAATCAATTTTACCAATTTCAAAGCCTTTTTCAATAAGGAACTTGGTCAAGCATTTATACCATGCTCTAGGAGCTTGTTTAAGACCATAAAGGGCTTTGTGAAGTTTGTAAACATGATTAGGTTTCTTAGGATTGACGAAGCCGGGAGGTTGCTTAACATAAACTTCCTCCTCGATTTTGCCATTTAGAAAAGCACTCTTAATGTCCATTTGGTACAAGGTGATATTATGGTGATTAGCATAAGCAAGTAAGATGCGAATGGACTCAAGTCTAGCAACGGGAGCATATGTCTCACCATAGTCCATACCTTCAACTTGTGTGTAGCCTTGGGCGACGAGACGTGCTTTGTTGCGAACCACTTGTCCATCTTCATCTTGCTTGTTGCGAAACACCCATTTGGTACCAATGATGTTGTGGTTGTTGTCGGGTTTCTCGACTAATGTCCACACTTGATTTCTCTCAAAGTTGTGTAGCTCTTCATGCATAGCGTTTATCTAGTCCGGATCCTCCAATGCTTCTTCAACCTTCATAGGTTCAATGCTAGAGATGAATGAGTAATGTTCACAAAAGTTAGCTAAACGAGTTTTAGAGCGAGTGATTCTCCCGGTTTGGATATCATTGTAGATTTGCTCGACGGGATGATCCTTAGCAATTCTTGCTCGAACTCGTGAAAGCTTTTGCTTGGGTCGGGGTGGAACATCCTCTTCATCTTGTGCTTCTTCTTGGCCTTCTTCATTGTTGACGTTGTCGTTCTCTTGTCGTGGTGGAGAAGGAGGTTGTTGATGTTCATCTTGGTGCGCTTCCTCGTTTTCTTCATCTTGGCGTGTCCCACTTGTGGATGCTTCCGTATCAACTCTTGGTTCACCTTGTCGTGAGGTAGAAGCTTCCACTTGGACGGACGAGGTACTCTCCTTCACTTCCGTTGGACGAATCTTGCCAATGGACAAGTCTTGAATTGCTTCCGAAGGGTCTTTGTCTCCTACATCAATTGGCAATTGCTCTACTTGCGAGCCGTTAGATTCATCAAACTTCACATCTACCGTCTCTTCAACCTTTCGGGTGAAATTGTTGTAGACACGGTAAGTGTGAGAGTTTGAGCCATAACCAAGTAGGAAACCTTCATGAGATTTAGGAGCAAATTTAGAACGACGATGCTTATCAAGAATGTAGCACTTTGAGCCGAATACTCGAAAGTATCCAACTTGGGGTTTGTTACCGGTGAGGAGCTCGTATGCCGTCTTGCCGAGTAGCTTGTGAAGATACAAGCGATTTGTTGCATGACAAGCTGTCTCAACCGCTTCCGCCCAAAAGTGCTTTGGCGTTTTGTACTCATCAAGCATCGTTCTTGCCATCTCGATAAGAGTCCGGTTCTTCCTTTCAACAACTCCATTTTGTTGAGGTGTGTACGTAGCCGAGAACTCGTGTGAAATCCCTTCTTCGTCAAGAAAGGTGTCCACATTTGCGTTCTTGAACTCCGTTCCGTTGTCGCTCCGAACCTTCTTGATCTTCACGTCAAACTGATTTTGGGCCTTCCTAGCGAAGTTTTTGAAGATCTTTTGGACCTGCGATTTGTCATCAAGAAAGAACACCCACGTAAATCTTGAAAAATCATCAACTATGACTAGACCAAATGAGTTACCACCGAGACTCTTGTAGGCATTTGGACCAAAGAGATCCATGTGAAGTAGCTCGAGTGGTCTTCTTGTGGTCATGATGTTCTTCGCGCGGTGACTTCCTCCAACTTGTTTCCCTGCTTGACAAGCACTACAAAGTCTATCCTTGTCAAATATGACATCTTTTATTCCAAGGATATGATCACCTTTAATAAGCTTATCAAGATTTCGCATACCAACATGACCTAGTCTTCTATGCCACAACCAGCCTTTAGAAGATTTGGCAATTAAGCAAGTTTTAGGTTGAGCCTTTTTAGTGAAATCAACAATGTAAAGATCTCCTCTACGTATACCGGTAAAGACCATTTTATGATTATCTCTACGAAACACTTGGCAGTCTACTTCAGTAAATAGGACATTGAAACCGAAATCAGCAAGTCTAGATACTGAAAGTAAGTTGTAGCCAAGAGATTCAACGATCATGACATTTTGTATGGAGCTATCATGTGAGATGGCCACCTTACCAAGGCCAACCACCTTACCCTTTGAATTATCACCAAAAGTGACATACTTTCGAGGGCCGTCATTTTCAGCAAGCTCACGGAACATGTCTTTATCTCCGGTCATATGATCAGTACATCCACTATCAAGGACCCATTCCTTTCCTCCAGCCATGTAGCCGCGAAGATTTTCCATAAGACCAAAGTGTCTCATCGCATCATCGAGGTCATAATCACTATCATCATCATCATCATCCTCATCCGAGAATTCATGTTCAACATCATCTTGTGATTGATCAATTCCTAGAGAGGGAAATTCATTAGATAAATGATCATTTCTATAGTTATCTTTATGAATTCTAATAGCTCTGGAAATGATATTGCTAATGATTCCAACATCTCCTTTGGCACTCGTAAGATTAGTAAGCTCAAATAAGTAGTCACCAAATTTGGGATCATTGGAACTCATCTTAATCAAGGCAATAGACTTATGGAGGATTTCATCTAGATCTTTCAAGGAATAATTTGGAAAGAGTTCCTCAAGAAATTTCCATATGGTGTAGGCACACTTAAGAGTAGGCAAACATCCAATCAAGTTTCTAGGCAAGCCTCTAGTGATAAGATTAACAGTTCTAAGATTGCGAATCATGTCAATTGACTCATCTAGGGTAGGATGCAAAGGATCAACATGAGGTGCACAAGGGCTAGTAATGTACTTGTTCAAATGATATTCATTGAAAATCTCAAGCATTTCATTTTTCCACTCATGAAAATACTCTCCATCAAGAATGGGCACTCTATGTCTAAGACTCCCCAAAGTAGACACATCCATCTTCCTCCAACGGTGTTTAAACCAAGGCAATGGAGACCAAAGCTCTCGTACCAATTGAAAGGATCGAGAAGAGGTGTCTAGAGGGGGGGTGATTAGACACTAAGTGCCAAAAGTTGCAGTTTTTAATATTCTTAAGTTTAAGTGGAGTTTAAGCACAAGTTTAACAAACACAATACATATCAAGCAAGCATGCAATGAGTATATGAGCAACGGAAAGTAAAGCATGCAACTTGCAAGAATGTAAAGAGAAGGGTTTGGAGTATTCAAACGCAATTGGAGAAAATGAGGTTTTTTTCGTGGTTCCGATAGGTGGTGCTATCGTACATCCACGTTGATGGATACTTCAACCCACAGAGGGTAACGGTTACGCGAGTCCACGAAGGGCTCCACCCACGAAGGGTCCACGAAGAAGCAACCTTGTCTATTCCATCACGGCCGTTGCCCACGAAGGACTTGCCTCACTAGCGGTAGATCTTCACGAAGTAGGCGATCTCCTTGCCCTTACAAACTCCTTGGTTCAACTCCACAATCTTGTCGGAGGCTCCTAAGTGACACCTAGCCAATCTAGGAGACACCACTCTCCAAGAAGTAACAAATGGCGTGTTGATGATGAACTCCTTGCTCTTGTGCTTCAAATGATAGTCTCCCCAACACTCAACTCTCTCTCACAGGATTTGGATTTGGTGGAAAGAAGATTTGAGTGGAAAGCAACTTGGGGAAGGCTAGAGATCAAGATTCATATGGTTGGAATGGAATATCTTGACCTCAACACAAGTGTAGGTGGTTCTCTCTCAGAAAATGTGTATTGGAAGTGTAGGTATGTTCTGATGGCTCTCTCCACGAATGAAGAGTGGGTGGAGGGGTATATATAGCCTCCACACAAAATCTAACCGTTACACTCAATTTACCAATCTCGGTAAGACCGAAGGGAAAAACTCGGTCGGACCGATTTAGTAAACCTAGTGACCGTTAGGGTTTTTGGTGGGACCGACTAGTTCAACTCGGTGGAACGATGTGCTAGGGTTAGGGTAAAACCAAAACTCGGTTTGACCGATTACTCAAACTCGGTGGGACCGATTTGGGTAATAAGCGAAACAGAGAGTTGGCCAAGCAAACTCGGTGGGGCCGATTGCATATCTCGATGGGACCGAAAATATTGCAATAGGTAACAGAGAGTTTGCAAGCCCATCTCGGTGAGACCGAGATCCCATCGGTGAGACCGAACTGATTAGGGTTTCTGGCAGTGGCTATGTTAACTGAACTCAGTGGCTCCGGATAGAAAGAATCGGTGGGGCCGAGTTTGACTTTTGGTTTAGGTCATATGTGGATGTGGGAAGGTAATTGAGGGTTTTGGAGCATATCACTAAGCACTTTGAGCAAGCAAGCCATTAAGCAACACCTCATCCCTTCTTGATAGTATTGGCTTTTCCTATAGACTCAATGTGATCTTGGATCACTAAAATAGAAAATGTAGAGTCTTGATCTTGAAGCTTGAGCCAATCCTTTGTCCTTAGCATCTTGAAGGGGTTCCGCATCCTCTAGTCCATGCCACTCCATTGTTGAACTTATCTGAAACATACTAGGTAAAAGTGTTAGTCCAACAAGAGATATGTTGACATTAATTACCAAAACCACCCAGGGAGCACTTGTGCTTTCTAATACCCGTGGTGACAATGGGGTATCGTATTGATTCACTTGATATACGTTTTGGCACTCAACTCGCAGATTCCCGAGGTGACATTGGGGTAATCTATGCATAGGGCTTGATGCACGTTCTTGTCTTTGTTTCTCCGGTAGAAATATTGGGGCACTCTTTGAAGTTATTTGTGTTGGATTGAATATTATGAATCTGAATTTGCTTTGGTGTTATTTTAGTATGAACTCTTGGTTAGATCGATCGGAAAGAATAGCATCATGTTATTTTAGTACGAACTCTAGGATAGATTGATCGGAAAGAATAGCTTTGAGGTGGTTGATACGTCTCCAACGTATCTATAATTTTTGATTGTTCCATGCTATTATATTATCTGTTTTGGATGTTTAATGGGCTTTAATATACCTTTTTATATTATTTTTGGGACTAACCTATTAACCGAAAGCCCAGTGCAAATTGCTGTTTTTTGCCTATTTCAGTGTTTCGCAGAAAAGGAATATCAAACGGAATGAAACCTTCACGAGGATCGTTTTTGGAACAAACGTGATCCAGGAGACTTGGAGTGGACGTCAAGGAAGTAGCAAGGCGGCCACGAGGTAGGACGGCGCGCCCAGGGGGCCAGGCGGGCCCCCACCCTCGTGGGCCCCTCGCAGCTCCACCGACGTACTTTTTCGCCTATATACACTCTTATACCCTGAAACCTTCGGGGAGAGCCACGAAACACCTTTTCCACCGCCGCGACCTTCTGTACACATGAGATCCCATCTTGGGGCCTTTTTCGGTGATCTATCGGAGGGGGATTCGATCACGGAGGGCTTCTACATCAACACCATAGCCTCTCCGATGATGTGTGAGTAGTTTACCACAGACCTTCGGGTCCATAGTTATTTTCTAGATGGCTTCTTCTCTCTCTTTGGATCTCAATACAAAGTTCTCCTTGATCTTCTTGGAGATCTATTCGATGTAACTCTTTTGCGGTGTGTTTGCCGAGATCCAATGAATTGTGGGTTTATGATTTGATTATCTATGAATATCATTTGATTCTTCTCTGAATTCTTATATGCATGATTTGATATCTTTGCAAGTCTCTTCGAATTATCTGTTTGGTTTGGCCTACTAGATTGATCTTTCTTGCAATGGGAGAAGTGCTTAGCTTTGGGTTCAATCTTGCGGTGCTCGATCCCAGTGATAGAAAGGGAAACGACACGTATTTTATTGTTGTCATCAAGGATAAAAAGATGGGGTTTATATCATATTGCTTGAGTTTATCCCTCTACATCATGTCATCTTGCCTAATGCGTTACTCCGTTCTTATGAACTTAATACTCTATATGCATGCTGGATAGCGGTCGATGTGCGGAGTAATAGTAGTAGATGCAGAATCGTTTCGGTCTACTTGTCATGGACGTGATGCCTATATTCATGATCATTGCCTTAGATATCATCATAACTATGCGCTTTTCTATTAATTGCTCGGCAGTAATTTGTTCACCCACCATAATACATGCTATCTTGAGAGAAGCCACTAGTGAAACCTATGGCCCCTGGGTCTACTTTATATCATATAAGTTTCCAATCTACAATTCTAGTTTACTATATATTTTCAATCTTTATTTTCCAATCTTTATCACAAAAATAACAAAAATATTTATCTTATTATCTCTATCAGATCTCACTCTCATAAGTGACCGTGAAGGGATTGACAACCCCTTTATCGCGTAGGTTGCGAGGTTCTTGTTTGTTTGTGCAGGTACTAGGGGACTTGCGTGTAGTCTCCTACTGGATTGATACCTTGGTTCTCAAAATCTGAGGGAAATACTTATGCTACTTTACTGCATCACCCTTTCCTCTTCAAGAGAAAACCAATGCATGCTCAAGAGGTAGCAAGAAGGATTTCTGGCGCCGTTGCCGGGGAGATCTACGCACACGTCAAGACATACCAAGTACCCATCATAAACTCTTATCCCTCGCATTACATTATTTGCCATTTGCCTCTAGTTTTCCTCTCCCCCACTTCGCCCTTGCCATTTTATTCGCCTCTTTTCCGTTCGCCCTTTTTTCGTTCCTCTTTTTTTCGCTTGCCTCTTGTTTGCTTGTGTGTTGGATTGATTGTTTGTCATGATGGCTCAAGACAATACTAAATTGTGTGAATTTTCCAATACCAACAATAATGATTTTATTAGCACTCCGTTGCTCCTCTTATCGATGCTGAATCTTGTGAAATTAATACTGCTTTGCGGAATCTTGTCATGAAAGATCAATTTGCTGGCCTTCCTAGTGAAGATGTCGCTACCAATCTAAACAACTTTTTTGATTTATGTGATATGCAAAAGAAGAAACATGTGGATAATAATATTGTTAAATTGAAGCTATTTCTGTTTTCGCTTAGAGATTGAGCTAAAACTTGGTTATCTTCTTTGCCTAAAAATAGTGTTGATTCATGGAATAAGTGCAAAGATGCTTTTATCTTTGAGTATTTTCCTCCCGCTAAGATCATCTCTCTTAGAAATGATATTATGAATTTTAAGCAACTTGATCATGAGCATGTTTCACAAGCTTGGGAGAGGATGAAATTAATGATACGTAATTTCCCAACACATGGTTTGAATTTATGGATGATTTTCAAAAAAATTATGCTGGATTGAATTTTGCTTCTAGAAATCTTTTAGATTCGACCGCGGGAGGCACTTTTATGGAAATAACTTTAGGAGAAGCTACTAAACTCCTAGATAATATTATGGTTAATTATTCTCAATGGCACACCAAAAGATCTACTAGTAAAAAGGTTCATGCGATAGAAGAGATTAATGTCTTGAGTGGAAAGATAGATGAACTTATGAAATTGTTTGCTAATAAGAGTGTTTCTTATGATCCTAATTATATGCCTTTGTCTACTTTGATTGAGAATAATAATGAATCTATGGATGCAAATTTTTTTGGTCGGAACAATTTTGGTAACAACACGTATAGAGGAAACTTTAATTCTAGGCCGTTCCCTAGTAATTCCTCTAATAATTATGGTAATTCCTATAACAACTCTTATGGAAATTTTAATAAGATGCCCTCTGATTTTGAGACTAGTGTTAAAGAATTTATGAATTCGCAAAAGAATTTCAATGCTTTGCTTGAAGACAAATTGCTTAAGATTGATGAGTTGGCTAGGAACATAGATAGAATTTCTCTTGATGTTGATTATTTGAAGCTTAGATCTATTCCACCTAATCATGATATCAATGAGTCTCTCAAAGCCATGAGAATTTCCATTGATGAGTGCAAAGAAAGAACCGCTAGGATGTGTGCTAACAAAGATTGTGTTGTAAAAGCATGTTCTTCTAGTTTTCATGATAATAATGATGAAGATCTAAAAGTGATTGGTGTGTCTCCTATTAAATCTTTGTTTTCCAATATGAATCTTGATAAATATGGGACTGGAGATGAGTCAACTTTAGTTAGAAGGTGTCCCAATGATTCGGAGTTTTTAGATCTTGATGCAAAAATTGGTAAAAGTGGGATTGAAGAGGTCAAAACTTTACATAGCAATGAACCCACTATTTTGGATTTCAAGGAATTTAATTATGATAATTGCTCTTTGATAGATTGTATTTCCTTGTTGCAATCCATGCTAAATTCTCCTCATGCTTATGATCAAAACAAAGCTTTCACTAAACATATCGTTGATGCTTTAATGCAATCTTATGAAGAAAAACTTGAATTAGAAGTTTCTATTCCTAGAAAACTTTATGATAAGTGGGAACCTACTATTAAAATTAATATTAAAGATCATGAATGCTATGCTTTATGTGATTTGGGTGCTAGTGCTTCCATGATTCCAAAAACTTTGTGTGATGTGCTAGGTTTTTGTGAATTTGATGATTGTTCTTTAAATTTGCATCTTGCAGATTCCACCATTAAGTAACCTATGGGAAGAATTAATGATGTTCTTATTGTTAAAAATAGGAATTATGTTCCCATAGATCTTATTGTTCTTGATATAGATTGCCATCCTACTTGTCCTATTATTCTTGGTAGACCTTTCCTTAGAACAATTGGTGCAATCATTGATATGAAAGAAGAAAATATTAGATTCCAATTTCCATTAATGAAAGGCATGGAATACTTTCCTAGGAAAAAATTTAAATTACCTTATGAATCTATTATGAGAGCCACTTATGGATTGCATACCGAAGATGACAATACCTAGATCTATCCTTGTTTTTATGCCTAGCTAGGGGCGTTAAACGATAGCACTTGTTGGGAGGCAACCCAATTTTATTTTGTTTCCTGTTTAGTAATAAATAAATCATCTATACTATGTTATGATTGTGTTTTTTACATTTTAATTAGTGTTTGTGCCAAGTAAAGCCTTTAGGATCTTCTTGGATGATTGTTATTTGATCTTGCTGAAGAAAAACATAAAGTATGCGCTCACGATAATAATTTTCATTTTTAACCAGAGAGCAATAAAATACGGATACCAACTGCATTAGATCAATATACAAATTATCTAGGTCTTCCTAATTTGGTAGAATTTTTGGAATTACAGAAATATTTGAAACCTACAGATTACTACAGACTGTTCTGTTTTTGACAGATTCTGTTTTTCGTGTGTTGTTTGCTTATTTTGATGAATCTATGGCTAGTATCGGAGGGTATGAACCATAGAGAAGTTGGAATACAGTAGGTTTAACACAAATATAAATAAATAATGAGTTCATTACAGTACCTTAAGTGGTGATTTATTTTCTTATACTACCGGAGCTCATGCGATTTTCTGTTGAGTTTTGTGTTGTGAAGTTTTCAAGTTTTTGGGTAAAGATTTGATGGATTTTGGAACAAGGAGTGGCAAGAGCCTAAGCTTGGGGATGCCCAAGGAACCCCAAGGCAAAATCCAAGGACAACCAAAAGCCTAAGATTGGGGATGCCCCGGAAGGCATCCCCTCTTTCGTCTTCGTCTATCGGTAACTTTACTTGAGGCTATATTTTTATTCACCACGTGATATGTGTTTTGCTTGGAGCGTATTGTATGATTTGAGTCTTGCTTTTTAGTTTACCACAATCATCCTTGCTATACACACCTTTTGGGAGAGACACACATGAATTGGAATTTATTAGAATACTCTATGTGCTTCACTTATATATTTTGAGCTAGATAATTTTGCTCTAGTTCTTCACTTATATCTTGGAGAAATTATTGATCTCTGATGCTTCTCTTATATTATTTTGAGAGTATTTTAGAACAGCATGGTAATTTGCTTTGGCTATAAAACCAGTCCTAATATGATAGGAATTCAAGATGGGTATGATAAAAACTTTCATATAGAGTGCATTGAATACTATGTTTCTTGATAAATGTTTTGAGATATAAAGGTGGTAATGTTAGAGTCGTGCTAGTTGGGCAATTGTGAAATAGAGAAATACTTGTGTTAAAGTTGGCAAGTCCCGTAGCATGCACATATGGTAAATGTTGTGTGAAAAAATTGAAGCATGGGGTGTTCTTTGAGTGCTTTCCTTATGAGTGGCGGTCGGGGACGAGCGATGGTCTTTTCCTACCAATCTATCCCTCTAGGGGCATGCGTAGTAGTACTTTGCTTCGAGGGCTAATAAACTTTTGTAATAAGTATATGAGTTCTTTATGACTAATGTGAGTCCATGGATCATACGCACTCTTACCCTTCGGCAATTTACTAGCCTCTTCGGTACCGTGCATTTCCCTTTCTCACCTCGAGAGTTGGTGCAAACTTCGCTGGTGCATCCAAACCCCGTGATATGATACACTCTATCACATAAGCCTCCTTATATCTTCCTCAAAACAACCACCATACCTACCTATTATGGCATTTCCATAGCCATTCCGAGATATATTGCCATGCAACTTTCCACCTTTCTGTTTATTGACACGCTCCATCATTGTCATATTGCTTTGCATGATCATGTAGTTGACATCGTATTTGTGGCAAAGCCACTTTCATAATTTTTTCATACATGTCGCTCTTGATTCATCGCATATCCCGGTACACCACCGGAGGCATTCACATAGATTCATATTTTTTGTTCTAGTATCGAGTTGTAACATTGAGTTATGAGTAAATAAAAATGTGATGATCGTCATTACTAGAGCATTGTCCCATGTGAGGAAAGTCAAATAAAAAAAGAGGCCAAAGAAGCCCAAATAAAAAAGAGAGGCCAAAGAAGCCCAAATAAAAAAATGAGAGAAAAAGAGAGAAGGGACAATGTTACTATCCTTTTCCACACTTGTGCTTCAAAATAGCACCATGATCTTCATGATAGAGAGTTTCTTATTTTGTCACTTTCATATACTAGTGGGAATTTTTCATTATAGAACTTGGCTTGTATATTCCAATGATGGGCTTCCTTAAAATGCCCTAGGTCTTCGTGAGCAAGAAAGTTGGATGCACACCCACTTATTTTCTTTTGATGAGCTTTCATACACTTATAGCTCTAGTGCATCCGTTGCATGGCAATCCCTACTTCTCGCATTGACATCAATTTATGGGCATCTCCATAGCCAGTTGATTAGCCGCGTCAATGTGAGACCTTCTCCTTTTTGTCTTCTCACATACCCCCATCATCATATACTATTCCACCTATAGTGCTATATCCATGGCCTGCGCTCATGTATTGCGTAAGGGTTGAAAAGGCTGAAGCGCGTTAAAAAGTATGAACCAATTGCTCGTCTTGTCATCGGGGTTATGCATGAGGGGACATTTTGTCTGACGAAAATGAAGCATGGACAAACTATATGATTTTGTAGGGATAAGCTTTCTTTGGCTATGTTATTTTGATAAGACATAATTGCTTGGTTAACATGCTTGAAGTATTACTATTTTTATGTCAATATTAAACTTTTATCTTGAATCTTTTGGATCTGAACATTCATGCCACAATAAAGATAATTACATTGAAAATATTGTTAGGGAGCAATACAAAAAAAGACACATCCGTGACATTTTGGGCCGAACGATTTTTTTTCTGTCATACATATGACACTTCTATGACGATAATTGTGACAAAACCCGGTATCATCATAGATGTGGTGGCGTCCTACTTCTATGACAAAAAATCATGACAGAAAATGGGCTTTTCATCCTGGGCGGGCCGGAGACGCAACTATATGACATTCTTTGGGCCATCCATGACGGAAAAAACCGTGGTAGAAGCGAGGGCGAGGAAAATATCGGGGCATTCCCGGTTACGGTGGATGGTCGGGGCGAAGCGATGCGCGTTTCTCTCGTACACGCACGCGCGTGGGTGCGAGGCATTGGACTCTAACTTAACCTGAGCGAGGCGTTGGGCTCTAACTGAACCCGAGCGATTGCACTGCAGGCTACGCATTACTGAACCCGAGCGATCGATCGATGGCTGTTAACTGAACCCGATCGAGCGATTCCTTCGCTACTGCTGCTAACTGAAGTCGATCGATGCTGCCTCTGGATGAACAGTGAGCATTGCTGGGGGGTTTGGATGAACAGTTCCCGGTGGGGGTGGATGAACAGGACCCCGTGGTGTTGCCTCTGGATGAATAGGACCCCGATCGATCAAGCCGGTTGGGGCTGGATGAACAGGACCCCGTGGAGGGCTGGATGAATAGTAGACGATGGAGGGCTGGATGAACAGTAGCCCGTGGAGGGGTGGTTGAACAGGAGCCCGTGGAGAGGGGTGGTTGAGTAGTAGCCGGTGGAGTAGCGCGCGGTGGAGGCTGGATGAACAGGAGCCCGTGGATGAACAGTCGCAGGTGGAGGCTGGAGGAGGTCGACGGTGGATGAACAGTAGCCCGTGGAGGCTGGAGGGGGTCGACGCTGGAGATGAACAGTATCCCGTGGAGTCCTGTTTTGCGGTACGCCACACCCCTCCCGATGAACATGACCACTATTTCGACCGTAGCGCTCCAACACAAGTCTGTTTCCTCCGTTTTGCGGTACGCCACACCCCTCCTGATCAACAGAACCCCCGTTTCGACCATAGGAGGTCCGTTTCCTCTGTTTTGCGGTATGCCAGACCCCTCCCAATGAATAGGATCCCGTTTCAACTGTGGCCGGTCGAACACAAGGCCGTTTCCTCCGTTCTGCGGTACGCCAGGCCTCGTTTCCATCGGTTGTTCCGTCCAAGCCCTCCTGATGAACACGATGACACATTTCGTTCCGACCCAGCCTGTTGGCTCCCCATGAACACGACGACGATGATGTTTCTTCGTTCCGACCCAACCATGTACACAAGCCCTGGCCGTACGTATGTGTGAGTAGGCGTTCGAGACCCTGCCCGTATGTACGTACGTGGCCATATTTTCTTTCTTGCACACTGGCCGTTGTACGTACGTGTACATGCTACGTGCGCGCCTCTACTACGACATGTGCGGGCCTCTACATCGACCAGTATGTACGTACACGTTCGCGGCCAAAATGACAACACTACGTACGCTTCGACCAGGTGGGTCCCGACTGTCAGGCACTTCCTTGCGTGCGAAGATGTAGCTGGTGGGTCCCAGCAGTCAGGGGGGCGAATCGTTTCTTTGCTTGGACGCACTTCCTTGCGTGCGAAGATGTAGCTGGTGGGTCCCAGCAATCAGGGGAAACATTTTTTTCGTGAAATACGGTGGCCCGTCCGATGGATCCCCGCTGTCAGGTGGAGGAATAATTATTTTGCGCGTAATAAGGAGGCACTTCATTATTGCGGCCGTGGACCCAGCTGTCAGCCTCTCCACGTACAGTCCATGCCTGATGGAAGCCGTTCCTTGACCACGTTGACCACGCCGCGTCGAGAGCACCAGGGCGGTGGACGACGGTGAGGCCTAGGAAGGGGACGACACGGAGCCGGGGAAGACGCGACAGTGGAAGCCCGCGCGGAGAGGGGTACGAGGGTTCACTGGTTCGGCTGCGGTGTGAGACTGCCGTTGCCGCAAGGCCTGGCCAGCGGTAAGAGTAGTAGGGGTTGGTGAGGCCTCCGCGGCAACACAGCCGGCCACGGGAGGCAGGAGCATGCGGCACGACCGGCCCTGCTTTGGGCGGCTAGAGAAAGAAGACCAGAGGTTGAAGAAGCACTACGGCCGTTGGATGGACATCGTACAGTCACTGGAGTTAGAATCGTTCATATTGACTAAGTTGACAAAGCACTCCATCCCCGTCAACTTAGTAGGCCCACAAGTCAGCCACCCACCAAGGTGGGTCCCAACTAGCAGGGGGAGTATTCATTTTTTGTGCGTAATAAGGAGGCACTTCTGGTGGTCCGAGCTGATAGCAGGGGGAACATTTTTTTCAAGAAATACGATGGCCCGTCTGGTGGGTTCCAGCAGTCAGGGGGGAAACGTTTTTTCGCCAAATACGGTGGCCCGTCCGGTGGGTCCCTGCTGTCAGGTGGAGGAATAATTATGTTCCGCATAATAAGGAAGCACTTCCTTGCGGCTGCCATGGACCCAGCTGTCAGCCTCTCCACGTACAGTACTCCTCCGATGGAAGTCATTCCTTGACCATGTTGACCATGCTGCACCGAGAGCACCAGGGTGGTGGACGACGGTGAGGCCTAGGAAGGGGACGATGCGGGGCCGGGCAAGACGTGACAGTGGATGCCCACACGTAGAGGAGTATGAGGGTTCACTGGTTCGCTGCGATGTGAGGTTGCCATTGCCACAGAATAACAGGGGGTGTGGGTGAGTAGAGGGATGGCCTGGCCGGTGGTGGGAGTAGTAGGGGGTGGTGAGGCCTCTGCCGCATCACAGCCGGCCACGTGAGGAAGGAGCACGAGGCACGACCGACACTGGTTTGGGCGACTGGAGCAAGAAGACCAGAGGTTGAAGAAGCACTACGGCCGTTGGATGGACATCGTACGGTCACTGGAGCTAGAATCGTGCATATTGACTAAGTTGAAAAAGCCCTCTGTCCCCGTCAACTTAGTAGGCCCACAAGTCAGCCTGCCACTATACTGGGTCCTAGCTAGCAGGGGGAGTATTCATGTTTTTATGCGTAATAAGGAGGCACTTCCTTGCGTGTGAAGATATAGCTGGTGGGTCCAAGCTGTCAGCGGTGGTAACGCTTTTTTCGCGAAATACAGAGGCCCTTTCGGCGGGTCCCAGATGTCAGGTGGAGGAATCATTATTTTGCGCATAATAAGGAGGCATTTCCTTGTGTGCGGCCATGGACCTAGCCGTCAGCCTCTCCACGTACAGTCCACTTCAGATGCATGTTGGTCGTTGACCACGTTGACGAGGCTGCGCCGAGAGCACCAGGGCGGTGGACGACGGCGAGGCCTAGGAAGGGAACGACACAGAGGCAGGGAAGACTCGGCAGTTGTTTCCCACACCGAGGGGAGTACGACTGTACAAGGGTTTACTGGTTCGTCTGCCATCGCCGGAGAATAACAACAGGTGTGGGTGAGTAGAGGGATGGCTTGGCCAACGATGGGAGTACGGTGGGGCAGTGAGGCCTGCGCGGCAGCACAACCGGCCGTGGGAAGGAGAGAGCAGGCAGTCCCGCCGGCGCTTGTTTGAGTGGCTAGAGCAGGAAGAGCAGAGATTGAAGAAGCACGACAGTCGTTGGATGGACATCCAACAGTCACTGCTTGTGCGTCAACCTTTTTTTAGGAAAGCCTCAAATCTGTGGAAAACATCATACAACCCATCTACCATTATTTCTAATAATTTATAGCCCATTTGCTAATTCTTAAGGATTTTTTGGAGCCCATATTCTTTTTGTTAGCATTATAGCCCATATTGTGGCCACGGTTAAAAAATTATATGAAATTTTGCATATTTCGGTGCGGTCCGAACTGTTTTTAATCCCAAAATTTCGAGTCACATTCAAACTGATTTTAAAAATAAATAAATATCAATATAAATTCCAACAAATTGTCCACGCATAAAAATCAATGCAATTAAAATCTCGAAATGAAAAAAAAATTGAAACTAATTGCCGGTTTGATGTGTTTTAAAAATGTACAACCCATTTCTCATTACTGATAGGCCATTTTCTCGGCCAGCCAAATGAAGCTCTCCTCGTCTTGAAAGATTTGTAGCCCAACATGCCTGACAAAGTGACTTGGCAAATGACAAAAAAACTGGGCTGTGGCCATGGACCCAGCTGCGGCCATGGACCCAGCTGTCAGCCTCCCCATGTACAGTACTCTTCCGATGGAAGTCGGTCGTTGACCACATTGACCACGCCGCGCCGAGAGCACCAAGGCGGTGGACGACGACGAGGCCTAGGAAGGGGATGACGCGAAGCCAGGGAAGACGCGGCAGTGGATGCCCACACGGAGAGGAGTACGAGGGTTCACTGGTTCGGCTGCGGTGTGAGGCTGCCGTCGTCGCAGAATAACAGGGGGTGTGGGTGAGTAGAGGGATGCCCTGGCCAGCGGTGGGAGTAGTAGGGGCGGTGAGGCCTCCGCGGCATCACAACCGGCCACGTGAGGCAGGAGCACGCGACACGAGCGGCGCTGGTTTGGGTGGCTGGAGCAAGAAGACCAGAGGTTGAAGAACCACTACTGCCGTTGGATGAACATCGTACGGTAACTGGAGCTAGAATCATTCATATTGACTAAGTTGACAAAGCCCTCCATCCCCGTCAACTTGGTAGGCCCACAAGTCAGCCTCCCATGATGCTGGGTTCCAGCTGGCAGGGGGAGTATTCATTTTTTTGTGCGTAATAAGGAGGCACTTCCTTGCGTGCGAAGATAGCTGGTGGGTCCGACCTGTTAGCGGGGGGCACATTTTTTTGAGAAACACAGAGGCCCTTTCGGTGGGTCCCAGATGTCAGGTGGAGGAATCAAAGACTTGAGAAGGCGTACATAACAAGCTAGCGTGCCAGTAAAGAGACGTTGCTGAGCTTTAGAAATAAGAGAGACGTGCTCCTGTAGCTGGTTCGAATCCAAATCTAGACTATGACTATATATGGTGCTATGCTACTCTGCAAGTAATGAAACTGACACATCCAACGTTCGCTTCTCCTCTTCTCTACTTACTCTGCCTAGCATCAGAAGCTCTGGCCGCAGCAACCATGTCTATTGGCTGCTCGTCCACCTGCTCTTCAGCAGGCAACAACCAAATATGCGCCAAGTCTCCACCCGTACCATCGCCTGTGGGTCTCATCACACCCCCGCTGGCATGTGCACCTCAGCCGGTTGCTCATCACAACCCGCTGCCGTTGGTGTGGTGCCACTACTGCAAATCACGCAGAGTCATCCATCGCGTCTCAACCACAATCCTCAACCCTGGACGAGTCTTCTACAAATGCCCGAATCATGGGGTAATAATATGTTTAAGTGTTGTTCTGCTGCTTTCAGTTGCTGATTTTTTTAATAGTTTGGTTGATGATCTTCTAATTTGATTCGTGCAGAAAAGGGAAGATTTGTGTGATTTGTATTTCTAGGAAGTTGCTGATGTGGGGGAGTGCAACTACGCTGATTATTTGGTTAGCCGAGGAATCCCAATACCAGCAGGTTGGGGTGTTGGACAAGTAACTGAAGGAACGGCAGAAGAGGAAGATGCAGAGCAGAAGATTAAAGATGTAGTTCCTCTGATCATGGCCAAGCAACAGCTGCTGAATGGCCTTGACAGCAATGAGGAGATGAAAGAGCTTGTGAAGATAATGGGCAAAATCGATGTGCTTTGTAGGATAATTGTCTCTTTATTTGCAGTGTATGTAGCACTCGTGATGTATTCAATGGCTATGACATGAGCACTTTGCTGAAACTAGTAATGAATGAAACCTGTGTAGTAGGCTGGGTGTAGTG
The DNA here is from genome assembly GCF_018294505.1 of Triticum aestivum. Lineage (NCBI taxonomy): Eukaryota > Viridiplantae > Streptophyta > Magnoliopsida > Poales > Poaceae > Triticum > Triticum aestivum. Next base: position 334,353,755 of record NC_057806.1, on the reverse strand, counting down.
TTGTGAACATCTAATGATTTCTATTAACGGAAATCAGGGGGTATCCCCTTTTTCTCATAAATAAATAAATAGCAGAGGCCCTTTTGGTAATAAATAAATAAATTAGCAGAGGCCCTGTCGGGTCAGCTTTGTTCTCATTCGAAGACGTCAATGAACCGCGATGCCGACATATCGGCGTGGCGGGGTGGGCGGCTTTGGCGGAGCGAATGGA